>NW_020954687.1:11872643-12498520 GCF_900497805.2 Vombatus ursinus
TCTCTCTCAAGCTTCTTGAGTTGTATTTGTGTTCTGCTGCCAGTTTTCAGGCTGGAACCCTATGTAGACTATTATATGGAGCTCAGCAGATATGAAAAGAAAATGGAAAAATCAAATTTTTACTTTTGCTTCATTTGCTTGAGATACATGAAATATTCTCACTTATTGCTTTCTTATTCCTCATCAGTTAACGGGAATTTGAATGTTTATCCAAAAGCAACAGTGATGTGAGAAGTCATTAAGTCATCTTAGTAAAGTATTTCTAACTCCTTAAAGGAGAAAATATACAAACTATTATAGGTATAATTATTAATTACTAGACTACTTTCTAATATTGTAGCATTGAGCCAAATCAGCGACAAGCTTCGTATAAACCAAGAGACTTTGATCTATAAACTTGAACACATGTTAAAGCTTTACAGTGAGATCTGGACCATTAATTAAAAACTGAAATATATAAAGAGATTATCACAGATGACTCCTCTTTGCTAAAACAAACACAGCAAAAGGGGAGGAGGGAAATACCAACTAGATGATTAAATTTCCTTAAGACACCAAAGACCTTTAATTTAGCATTTTAATAAAACTCTAAGAGCAATGGGGAAATTTTCTGCAGTCTCCTTTTTACGTGACACAAACACAAAAAGAATAACATGTAATTGGGGTCAAAACATGCTTAGGCTGACACACTTATATTAATTCTTTATGCTAAAGAATTGGACACAAGGGTAAAAGATTAAAGAACTAGGTTTATTAAGGTAACCAGTTCATATGAGAAGCTAATAGTTTTTTTAAAAAAAAGTTACAAATATATTAAAAATCCAACTAAGACTAATCCTTGCTTTCCATTCTACAGAAAACACTGAGGGATTCATGCAACTGTAAATAATTGTACTCTGGGAATAAATTCTACAACTAAATGCTTTCTAATTTTCATCTGGAAAAATCCCAAAGCAGGAACAACAGTCATACATTTCCTGGGATCTCATCCTTCCCTTAAATTAGGTGTACTGTATCCTTCCTGTGTGTTCCTGAGCCTTATCCACTAGCTTTGAAAAAGTTAAACAAAGGTCACTTTTCTCTATAACATGAAACATTGTGTTTTGGTGACAATTGCAGCAACCAGGCTCTTCCCTTCTGAGTACTTGGATTGTGTTATGAGTCCTCAGCAGTGATTCCTCGAAGAGGGGGGAAAAAATAAGGTGCTTCATGAAGAATTTTCTCTTACACTGAGCAAGACATGCCACTTGGGGAAAGAATACCATTTGTTCAGGTACCCAGGCAGAACCTGAGTTTTACCATGAAATCTCTCACCTAGTGTTATTAGAAAGCTTACAAGCAGGGTTGATAAAATTTTTAATGTCTGTCATAATTGGTCAGCAGGTAGAATTCCCTGAAAGTTATTGCCACCACTCTTTCATTAACCTATGGATCCTTTAAGAAAAAGAAACTTGATGCCGTATAGTTATAATGACTATGCCTGGACCCAGAGAAGAAGTAAGAAAATTTGCTTTCCTCCCCTCTCAGCAGAGGCAGAGGCAACTATGGGCATGGAATATTGCATATGCCAGCAGAAATACTGGTTTATGTTGGTATTGGTTGGTTTTACTAAACTGTCTCCCTCCCCTGTCTCTTTTTTAAGAGAGGTGATATAACATAGTGGATAGAGAATTGGCCTTAAAACCAGGAAGACATGCTTCAAGTCCTGCCTGTGACACATACTGGCTATGTGACTCCAGGTAAAGCACTTAACATCTCAGTACTATAAGCAGTTCTGTGAGACAACAAGTATGCAACGAGGTGGTACAGTGGCTAGAATGCCAGGCCTAGAGTCAGGAAGACTCATCTTCCTGAGTTCAAATTTGGCCTCAGACACTTACTAGCTATGTGACCTTGGTTAAATCACTTAACCCTGCTTGCCTCAGTTTCCTCATCTATAAAATGAGCTGGAGAAGGAAATGGCAAACTACTCCACTATCATTACAAAGAAAAGCCTAAATGGAGTCACGAACAGTCAGACATAACTGAAAAAGACTCAACAAAAAGACTATGAGTTGGGGCAGCTAGGTGGTGCAGTAGATAGAGCTCCAGCCTTGGAGTCAGGAGAACCTGAGTTCAAATCCAGCCTCAGACACTTGACATTTACTAGTTGTGTGACCCTGGGCAAGTCACTTAACCCCATTGTCTCACCAAAAAGCAAAAAAAAAAAAAAAAAAAAGACTATGAGTTGCAAATAAGGTGTTAATTTGCACTGATATAGGAAGTTTCCTCACCCAGAATCTCCTTGTACCAATGAAATCACAGGTCCAGTCCCTTCTATCTTTTTTCTTTTTGGTTACAAAAGATGACTTGTCAAGGATGAGGGCCGGGGAAAAGAGTATATTTGGAAAGGAAATAATATAAAAAATGAAAGGTACCAATAAAAATAAGACAAAGTTTGAGAAAAGAGAAAAAAACTAAATGGTTCTTAAAATGAGATAAAAGGAAAATGAGATGCATTTTTAAATTGTAGAAATAATGAAAACAGAGGATTTCTTTAGGGGACAATCTTTCTATGTCAATTGGATAAGTGTAACAGGATAGTTAACAAGCTTCTAAGCAACCTCATCCCCCCCATCAACCACTGTGCCCCTAAATACAAGCGTTGGATGTGAGTTTTAGCTCAAAGGCCACTTGGAAAGTGTCCAATAGGCTGCTCTCCAAAGTCCAGAATTCCCCATGATACACAGTTACAGCTTGATGTTCCCACTCTGAGCTGAACCCAGCTGACTGTGTTTTTTGCCTTTCTTTATATTCACAGGAGTCAGCACAGTGCCTGGCACAAAGTATTTAACAAATGCTTGTTGGTGATGATATGTGAGCACAGGAGCATAAATTTAGGGCTGGAATGAATCTTGGATAATATACATTCAAGGTGGAGTTGATTGTGGGTTTCCTAATGATCAATTTGAACATGCCCCTCCCCCTGTAGAGTCTGGAGATACACATTGGCAGACAGAGATCCTAATTGGTTTCCAGTGACAAGGGGTGACTCTGAAATGGTTGACTGAGTGGACCTTCGGAAGTTGGACAGTATCTATAGGAGCAATTCCTTTATGCCAATCTATAAGGCAAAACAACAGCCAGCTCTCTGCCCAATTTTGATCTTTTCAAACTTTTTCTTGTCCTTTTATTCCTGAATACCAGAGTTCCAAGAATTCTATGCATGTTGAGAGAGGAAGACAATTTTTCATCTTCCTTCCTTCTATCCACTCCACTCCTGGCTATTTATAGTGATTTATAGCAGAAACACACAAATATTACAATACTCTGTTGGACTCAGGAGAGCTGGGGCACTGTCCCTCCCTGAACTCTCCACTATGGGGCTCCTCTCAGCCGTGGACCCACACCTATCTTGTTCAGTCATGTCAGTCGTGTTGGACTATTCATGACTGCATTTGGGGTTTTCTTGGCAAAGATACTTGAAGTAGTATGCTATTTAGCTCAGTCTTACAGATGAGGAACTTTACAGGGTTAAATTTTACGGGGTCACACAGCCAGTAAGTGTCTGAGGCCAGAATTGAACTCAGGAAGATATCTTCCTGACCTCAGACCCAGTACTCTATATACCAGGTTAAATCCTGGAGATGCTGGCCCTCTAGAAAAAGGATATGAGGTCTTTTTTCTAGAATTCTTTGGCTCATTATGGTTCTCACCTTGGATCTCTAGTAAGAATGATTTAAAGCTTAGACTTGGCTCATACCCAGGATATCCCCAGAACAAATGAGTACTCAATGTACAGTGTAAAAGAGGGGTATATGAGAGTTATCTGTTTTCCTTTCAACCAAAAAAAAAAATGCTTATTACAAGATACTCATAAGAACCCATTAACAAAGCCTTTAAACAAACAGCAGTAACCTGTAACTCCTGTTAGATTCTCCCAAGAGGTTAAGATTAAAACTTTAAAACATGAAGTACTAAGAAGGTGGAATAAAAGCAGTGACTTGTTTGAGCTCTCCCCCAAACCCCTCCCTAGAATGACTCTAAGCAAATTCTAGAGCAGCAGAACCCACAAAATGGCAGAGTGAAACAAATTTCCAGGCCAAGACAGCCTGCAAGGTCAACAGGAAATGTCTGTTACACCAGTCAGAGAGAGGAGCACAGTCCAGCACAAAATATGCCAGCACAGACTGGGCTCCAGTAACCATGGAGCAGGCCTCAGGGTACTGAATCACTGGCAGCTGTAGTGGTTTCCAGACTTCTCAACCCACAAATACCAAAGAGAACTTAGAAGGTCAATAGGAAAGGTCTGTCACACTTGTGTGAAAGAGAAGCACAGTCTGGCCCAGCCCTGGGGCAGCAGCTACTTCCAGAGCTCTCTGCCCACAGACAGTGGGAGGATCTTGCAGCTAATCAGAGAGGGATTGCAGGGATCTCTTTACTGGCACTGAGGCAAAATTCTTTTGCTTTGCCCATGCTTGGATCTGGGTTGCAGTTCTGGGTGGGGGTACTGGGGTAAGGAGGAGCATTGGCATGGTAGAGCTTGTGGCAATGGTGGAGAGGGAATCCTCCTCACAGCTCCAAGGCAGAAAAGAGTGACTGTGGTTACTCATAGACCAAAGCACAGGCCAGGAAAGGAGTAAACACCTCTTCTTTGATCATACCACTTTGGAAGAACTGAAAATTTACAAGTCCCTAGAAGTATCTCTAAAACAGCTGCACAAAACTCCTGAAACTTGGGACAGTACACCCTCCACATTAGAAGCAGAGCCCTACCTTAACAAAGAGTTAAAAAAGCAATTAATTGGCTGGGAACATGAGCAAACAGCAGGAAAAAACTCAGACTATATAATTTTACTTTGGTGACAAAGAAGATCAAAACATACAACCAGAAGAAGACAACAAAGTCAAAGTTCCTACATCCAAAGCCTCCAAGAAAAATATGGATTGGTCTCAGGCCATGAAAGAGTTCAAAAAGGATTTTGAGAAGCAAGTAAGAGAAGTAGAGGAAAAACTGGGAAGAGAAATGAGAGTGATGCAAGAAAATCATGAAAAACAAGTCAACAGATTGCTTAAGGAGACCCAAAAAATATTGAAGAAAATAACACCTTAAAAATAGACTAACCCAAATGGCAAAAGAGGTCCAAAAAGCCAATGAGGAGAAGAATTCCTTCAAAAGCAGAACTGGCCAAATGGAAAAGGAAGCCCAAAAGCTTACTGAAGAAAACACTTCCTTAAAAATCAGAATGGAACAAATGGAAGTTAATGATTTTATGAGAAATAAAGAAACAATAAAACAAAACCAAAAGAATGAAAAAGTAGAAAACAATGTGAAATATCTCACTGGAAAAACAACTGACCTGGAAAACAGATCCAGGAGAGATAACTTAAAAATTATTGGACTACTTGAAAGCTATGATCAAAAAAGGAGCCTAGACATCATCTTTCAAGAAATTATCAAGGAAAACTGCCCTGATATTCTAGAACCAGAGGGTAAAATAGAAATGGAAAAAATCCACTGATCATCTCCTGAAAGAGATCCCCCCCAAAAAATCCTACGAATATTATAGTCAAATTCCAGAGTTCCTAGGTCAAGGAGAAAATATTGCAAGCAGCCAGAAAGAAACAATTCAAGTATTGTAGAAACACAATCAGGATAACACAAGATTTAGCAGCTTCTACATTAAGGGACTGTGGGGCTTGGAATATAATATTCTGGAGGGCAAAGGAGATAGGATTACAATGAAGAATCACCAACCTAGTGAAACTAAGTATAATCCTTCAGGGGAAAAAGTGGACATTCAGTGAAATAGAGGACTTTCAAGCCCTTTTGATGAAAAGACCAGAGCTGAATAGAAAATTTTGCTTTCAAATACAAGACTCAAAAGAAGCATGAAAAAGTAAACAGGAAGGAGAAATCATAAGGCACTTAATAAAGTTGAACTGTTTACATTCCTACATGGAAAGATGATATTTGTAACTCATGAGACCTTTCTCATTAGGGTAGTTGGAGGGAATATATATTCATACATATATACATACATACATTATATATATATATACATATATTTACACATAGAAGGCACAAGGTGAGTTGAATATGAAGGGATGATATCTAAAAAAGAAAATTAAGGTGTGAGGGAGGAATGTACTGGGAGAAGGAGAAAGGGAGAGGTAGAATGGGGTAAATCATCTCATGTAAAAGAGGGAAGAAAAAGTTTTTATAGTGGAGGGGAAGAGGGAGAAGGTGAAAGGGAGTGAGTGAGCCTTACTCTCATCAGATTTGGCTTAAGGAGGGAATAACATACACACTCAATTGGGTATGGAAATCTATCTTACCTTACAGGAAAGTAGGGGGAAGGGGATAAGAGATGGGGTTATGATAGAAGGGAGGGCAGATTGGGGGAGGGGATAATCAGAAGCAAACACTTTTGAGGAGGGACAAGGTCAAAGGAGAGACTAGAATAAACAGGGGGCAGGATGGGATGGAGAGAAATATAGTTAGTCTTTCACAACATGACTATTATGGAAGTGTTTTGCATGACTACACATGTATAATCTATATCAAATTGCTTGCCTTCTCAATGAGGGTGGGTGGGGAGGGAGGAAGGGAGAAAATTTGGAACTCAAAGTTTTAAAAACAAATGTTAAAAATTGTTTTTACATGAAATTGGGAAATAAGATATACAGGCAAGGGGGTATAGAAATCTATCTTGCCCTGCAGGAAAATAGAAGGGGAAGGGGATAAGAGAAGGGGGGGGTGATAGAAGGGAGGGCAGATTGGGGGAAGGGGTAATCAGAATGCATGCTGTCTTGGAGTGGGGGGAGGGGAAAGATGGGGAGAAAATTTGGAATTCAAAATCTTGTGGAAGTGAATGCTGAAAACTAAAAATTAACTAATTTTTTTTCAAAAAAGCATGAAGTTTATACAAGACTGCAGCATAGGCATTTCACCTTCTCCTCACCCCTCATGGGACTTTCCAGGGTGGTAGTCATACATGATTCACATTCTAGAGGAAGAAGGAAATAGAGAGAGAGAGAGAGAGAGAGATGGAGACAGAGACAGACAGACAGACAGAGATAGCAAAAGCTGTCTCCCCTTTTAAAGCCTACTGAGTCAGTAGCTCTTCCAGACTCAATGGCTAGTTCTCTTGATATAGGTACCCCTTGCTACCAACATAGGCCCAAGAAACCAATAAAGGGATTGCCTCTTCATCTCAAAGTGCCTGAATCCTTAGGCCCTGAGTCAGTGCAAGTGATCAACCAGAATTATCCAGGGCTGCTGAGTCCATCTCCACTCATGCTCCATGGGATGTATCCTAATCTAACCTGACTACCTAGGTATCATACAATCATTGATTTGGAACTAGAAGGGATCCCAGAGGTCATCTAGTCTAATACTCTCTTTTTATAGATGAGAAAACTGTGACTCATTGAGGTTGGGACTTGCCCAACATCACACAAGCCAGATAGAGACTTAAGTTTGTACGTGGCCTGAGAGTGCCAGATAGTGACTTTACCAGACCAAAAGAGGTCAGCAGCCAGACACTGATCAAGCTCCTTTAGGAGCACATAGCAGAAGCTGGCGTGTGAGTCCCCTCATGGCCCAAGAGGGTAGTTGAACCCAAACTTCCTCATTAGAGAAAAGGGGAAGGGGAGAAATCATTCAATCTCCTAAGCAGCATAATTCCAGATTCTAGCCTTCTAACCACAGGAGGAAAATTTCCTGGTCAATGTCAACCTTGGGGGTTGCCTAGTGAATGGTTGCCAGTTGGAGGGTTCCTGAGTTTGAGTTTGGAAAGCTGACTTTCCAAAGAAAGGGATTTCCTGAATAGTATGCTTCCTAGACAAAGAAGAAAATCACCCATGTGAAGAAGTAGTGAAGGGGCTACTTCCCACCACACATACACGCACACATACACACATACACACATACACACACACACACACACTCCCACTGTTAACAGTGTGATTTGATCAGTGTCAGTCAGGGGTGCTGCTTGTTGAACAGCCCCCAAATATGAAGTGTCCTTCTGATAAAAGGAAATTCATGGGCCATTTGAATGCTATGTGTGTGTGTGTGTGTGTGTGTGTGTGTGTGTGTGTGTGTGTGTGTTCTGAATCTGCTTATGAACTCCTAGAAAACCTTTGAGCTCTTAATGTGTTTTTTGCATCTCTTTACAGGTTCCTGTGAGTTTGCTGTGTTTTCTGCATTTTCTGTGGGGTAAAATAAAAGCTTCCCAAATTTAATAACCATATTGTTACCTTGAGCACTTGTTTGAGAGCTAGGAACTTCTTTTACCCAGTTCTATGGAAATTCAGATTCAAGCTATACTGAGTTTGTACCTGACCCATGTGAGCCCATGGTTTGTTGGGGCAGGGTATATGTCAGGGTCTTAGTCATGAGTTAAATATGTCATTGCATTGCCAATAGGAAGAAGCTATATAAATGTTGAGAAGCAACATGGTATAGTAGGAGAGAGTAAACTCTGAAGTCAGAAAGATCTGGTTTCAAGTCATACCTCTAACACATATTGCTTGTGTGAGTGTGAATATGAGTAGAATATGAATATGAATATGATGACTATGAATTACCAATGAGTTGATAGTCTGCATTTATGAAGGGAATTTTCACACCAGGAGTTACCCACACAAACAAAAAATGGAGGGTACATAATAAAAAGGCATGTTATAAGGCAACTACCATTGAACTGTAGTAGTACTAGCGGTCATTTAAACTGCGAAAATGGATGGAGGGAAACTGCAGCAGTTCTTGACTTGCCTGTGGTGACCATATTTTCCAAAGGTAAAATCAGGACGCGTGATCTAACTGAGGATTTTTCTTCTGATTTGCTGGCACTAGTGGCATAGCATTTGTGAATTTTATGACTAGAAATGACATGGCCAATCAGCAGCACTGTAGTGCTGCCAGGACCTCACCATCTGCACTCCATGCATAATATATACCCTGCGCATAGCAACAGACATCCATGTACAGAAGAGCATGTTCACTTCTTTGTGGGCAAGTTTTCTTCTGACTGCGACTGTATATCTTTTATGACCCTCCATGCTTTTGTGGAATACCTATATTTTATTGTAAATCAGATTTCTTATCAGAATTTTAATTGTTAGTTGACTATCAAAAAGCTTTTGTTTTAAAGGATCAATATACCACCTGAAAGGTTCTCCTTAGTCTCCCATGCATATATCAATATCACACAAGACTCCTTGATAGATAAAAACAAAGATAACTTTGTTTGACAGTCTTATGACGACTAATTTCAAGCAAAATGCTTAATAGGGAGACATATGTTTGCCAAAGATGCCTGTTGCTCTCATGGAAGACACAGTCCATACGCAAGAGGAATTCTCTAGAGATAAAGAAGTCCTCTAGATGCTCTTGTGTGCAGGTGACACTGTTCATTGCATCAAGCCACAGAATATTCCAGGGCCTTCTAAATGAGTTTCAGAAACACTAAAAAGTAGCAATCTAATTATCCATATGGATAAAAAAAGCAACAACAAGTTTGGAGAAGAACAAAGAACACCTGATGTTCATATAATACAAACAGTTGGATGGACAGGCTATAGAGGTGGGATATCATTATGTATATGTCTATATTTCATACATATGATCTCATTGGTATAGGGAATACCCCAGTGAGAAGATTGCTTCTACCAATGCAGATTAGCAGCTCTTCCACACTTTTTCACTTTAGAGAATTGTATGGGGCACTCAGAGCCTTGCTCAGGCCCACAGTTATCCATTGTCACAGTAAAGACTTGAACCAGGTCTTCCTGAGTATGAAGCTATCTCTCTTTCAACCATGCTAGGTTCTTTCTGTGCTTATGGATATAGAGTTCAGGAATATTTTCCATGAACTAACCTCCAAGGCCCTGGAGGCAAGCATATATCTGCTTCTGCCATGAATTCCTGAAGGAATTACCTATCAGTGCCCAGTTGCTTGGGCTGGGAAAGTCTACTCTCAGGCATTCTCATCTCAGGGAAACTCATGCCTTCCTCTGCCACATCCATGTGTCCTTGAACAAGTTACTCTCTGGGCCTCAGTTTACTCATCTGTAAAATGTGAATATACACATACATACAAATCACATGTATGTATACATATACCCAAATATGTAGATTAATAATATTTGATGCATAAGTAGATAGCAATTTCTCCGTATTTTTCTATCTTGGACAGGTACTGTGAATAGACAATAAGCTGGGTCTAGAAGGTAGAGCAGATATTTAAGAATTGCAAAAGTTTCTCAGTTGCCTTAATAGTGCTCTGATTATGCTCATCACAAGCCCTTTGATGTGATAAGAGCAAATACCCCTAAAATAACGTTTCTTGTTACCTATCTAAAGATAACACAATAAAACCAATTCTACCAATTACTTTTTTTTTTGCATCTCCTGGAAGAATATATGAGCAATCCTCCCATGTACCTGCAACTTCTTTGTATCTTCTGATTTCATTGATGATAGGAGTACCACTATTGATGCGATTTACTTTTTCTAGTATTATGTTGACTTGGTCATTAGACAATGTTTGGAGTACAAATAGTTAATATTTATAATTGGCCTTAAAAACATGGCAAGCACAGAATAACATGCAAAAAAATGAAACTACTAGATCTTAGCAGACAGGAAATTACTGGTCACCATTATGGGAGTCGCCTCTGTGTCACGTGAATACATACAGTTAGATCATTGTGTTAGAACAAGACTAATGTCAACATCAGATTAGAAGGAAGAGAAATGAGAACATTTGGTATGCATTTAAAACAGATCCAACTTGACCTATTTTTAAAAGTTAGTAATGTAAATCATTTTCAAAAAAAGAGCAGTACAAAGAAATATCTGAAAAATTATAAATCGCTAATAAGAAGAGAAATGCAAATTAAAACAATCCCGACGAATCACATCATACAGGCCAGAAACAACAGGAAAAGATGTGAAAACATTGCTAGAGGTACTACAAGAAGAAACAAGCACTAGCTCACTATTGGTGGAGCTGTGAATTTGTTCAACTATTTCTGAAAAACAGTCTGGAATTATTCAAGAAAAGTTACTAAATTGTTCATATTCTTTGACATGGATTCACTACTAGAACAATTAATAAGGTTGCTGACAGCCAAAAAAGATGCATTTATATAACGTTCACAGAATTCTTCATAATAAAAATCTGGGGCAAAATATAAAGAATAGTTCAGCAAATTATGGCCTAAGATTGTAATAGATTAGTTACTACTGCATTGATAAATATGAATGACACTGGTACAAAGTCTGTTTTTTAATCCTAAAAGCAGTATTGATTCACTAGAGTTCTTTGAGGAGAAGAGTGACATGGTCAGACCTGTGCTTTAGGAATATCACTTTGGAACCTGTGTGGTGGATGGATTAGAGAGGGAAGGAAAAATGAGGCAGGGACGTCGATTTGGAAGGATATTGAAATAGTCTGGGTAAGAATTGATGAGGTCCCAAACTAGGGTAATTATATTGTGAACGAAGATAAAAGGAGGAATTTGAGAGAATGCCTAGTTTAAATCAATGTAAAATGTTTTGAGGGAAGACAATGGAAATTTCCAAGGGAACATATCCCAGAGGATGTTTAACCTGGAGAAAAAAAAAAAGATTCAAGAATACAAGTTATAACTATCTCAAAGTATGGAAAAAGGTGGCCAAGTGAAAGAGGGGGTGAGACTTTAAAGAAGAAAGGAGGCAGAACCAAAATATACACACTGAAGACAACTATGTAAATGAAGACATTAAATGGCAAACAAAATTCTGATCAAATACAAGGGATATCATTAGTACTAACTTGCTAAAGTTAATATACATACTTCTCCTAACAAATTTCATTCATGTAAAGATATATCTATTGCCATTTGACAACACTCTTGCACTCTGTTTTGCTAAACTATATGATTGGAATATACTGTGTTGGTGGTTTGTTTGTGTGTGTTCTGTCTTATCTTCTAAGTCAAAACAAAAGTCATCAATAAACAAGGAAGTTATAATGAGGTCATTTAGGCTCTATGCAAGAAAAAAATGAAATGTTCTAATGATTAGAACTATTCAGGAGTGGAACAAGCTGCCTTGGAAGGCAGCTAGATAGTATAGTCAATAGAGCACTGGATCTGGAGTCAGAAGGGCCTGAGCTCCAAACCAGCCTCAGATATTTACTAGCTTTAACATCCTGGGCAAATCATTTAACCTCTATTTGCCTCAGTTTCCTCAACTATAAAAAGAAACTAATAACAGCACTTACCTTGAAGGCTTGTTGGGAAGATCAAATGAGCTAATATTTGTAAAGCACCTAGCTTTATATAGTGCCTGGCATATAGTAAGCACTATACAAATACTTATTCCCTTCCTCCTTACACCTTGGAAGGTAGTGGGCTCATGTTCACTGAAGGTTATTCATGTAGGAGCTAGATAATCACTTGCCAGCAATGTCATACAAGGAATTTTTGTTCAAAAACAGGTTAGAATGGGTGTATTCTGAGGTGCATTCCAAGGCTGAGAGTCTGTCATACTTTGCAGATGATGCCTTCCTTCAACATGTTAATGGATATTTGTTCTTCTTGCATTTGGCCTCAAGAAAGCCTCTTCTCATATTTTGCAGAATGGGACCTCCAGGCTGAACCAAGTGAATTGACAGTCTCAGTGGGTAATTACGAGGAGCTAACAGGAATTTTTAGTGAAACTGAAAGTTTAGCAGCACATGTCCATGAAAACATAGGACAAGTTGATGCAGAGGGGGATGCCCACCAGAAGAGTTTTATGATAGATGGTATAATGGTCTGTTATCTTTCCTCAAGCAACCATGGGTTTAAAGAAGCACATCTTTTGTCCAGAGAAACATGGTCCCTTGTTCCGGTATAGTTTCCTCTTCCCAAATCCTGATCCAGAAAAGCATACCTCCTCACCAGAAAAGTGAGACCTATGAAGTATCCCATCACACTGGGTAACATGTGGCCTAGAGAAGTACTTCCTACTCCCTGGAGAATCCCAGAACTTTCCCCTGGCATATTGCCCTACAGTAGTCCTTTTCCCCACATGGAACTTGGTATAGTGGACTAAGCGCTACCTTGAGGTTCCTTGTAAGGGTAAACCTATGGAGCATCACTCCTACTCCTGTAGTTTGTGAGTCCCTACAAGCGTGCTTCCCATTAACTATTAGCTAGGAGACTCAATTAGCTTTTAGCAAACACATTTACTAAGATGTTAGATTTAGAATAGTTAGTACAAAACATTCCCAGGAACATCCTGGGCACACTCTCCCACAAATATATACGATATCCATGGGAAATGTGGGCTCAAACTTAAAGTATAATGGGAGTGAGATGAACATGTAAGATGTGGCAAGGGGTAACTCACAACTCCTAGTACTACAGAACTACATAACCTCAAAATCCTTTCTCTCTTTATAGTCTTCTTACACACTCCTCTTCAGTGAAACTCTCTGCTGAGCAAGATTTTCATTTGGTCTCCCAGGATCTTCTCCTTTTTGGAGACCATATGTAACCCCGGTCCTAAAGCTCATTGATATGGGACTCTCTTCTACCTGGTGGAGATCAATATCTTGAGTCTGCACAAGGGACAGGGCAGAGTTGACAAGGGCAGGAGAGAGAAGAGTTCTTTGGTTCTCTTCAAGTCACTGAGTCTCTTTAAACTTTGGATGCTCCTGGCTTCCAGCTTCAAGAGAAGATGGAAGATGCTAACACCACTTCAGACTTTGGGAAGAAACTGACATGAAAGGAGTTGGCAATCTCTATTATGACTCTATCCCCAACTTCCTGCACCAGAAACTTTCAGGAATTTCCCTTTGCATAAGATCTAGGATTTTCTTTCTTGGTTGAGTTGAATTGCCTTGCTCTTTCACTCTGCTTTGTCTGTTATACATTCATTATATGTGTGTGTGTATGTGTGTATGCATGTCTACATACATATATATATATATATATACACACACACACATATATATGTTGTGTGTATATAAGTGTGCATATGTGTGTACATGTGTGAGTATGCATGTATATATGTATGTGTGTATATATATATTTCTCTGAGTTCTATTTTGCTATTAAATTGGATAAATGGGTTTCTTGGTTAAATGCTGTGTGTGTTCATTTTGGAACAGATATTTGGTGGGTAAAGGGTCAAGCTTTGGATATAAAGGTTGGGGTCCGGTTTCCTTCATTAATTAAATAGTGATCAGAAGTTAGCTTGAATCTGAAAATCACATCCCCTACAATAACAACATTTAAGGGAACAGATAGATATAATTCCAGCCCATACGCCAACCTCCTGCTTCCACTCTTGGCAGGAATCAAAGTTTTCCTTGGAGAAGATGGGGGAGAAGAGACTAGATATGTCTATTCTACCACTTTTGAGCCACACAACACCACCCCCATGCAACATGTGGGAGACAGCCCTCATAACACATAGACATAATTTCTCTTTACCACATGGATGCTTTGTGACCTATTGGTATAGTTTCTTTGATGATACAGTCAATGTTTGGGAGGGGGGATAACACAGAACAGCAGTTCCTTCTCAGGAAACTGCTTTTTCTTCCTCTTCTGGCTCCAACTATTAAACCTGGAATCTTCAACTCCTAAACTGGAATCTTTCACCTCTTGAATGGCAAACTCCTAAACTAACTTGCTGTTTTTATACTTAGGCCCAAAAGATACGATTTATTTTCTCCACCAATCACAAGATGTTTCCTATTTGTTGACATTTGCCTTTATCTAATAACCAAAGCCCTATAAAAACCTTTTCAAATTAATTAGGGATTTATTCACATGTTGTAGTGAAGTTGTAGAAAAATTCCTTAATACCTGCTTTACACTTTGCTATTTGCTGTTTGGGTCTTCTTTGAGTACATTAATCGAGGTGGGGGTAGGTAGAACCTTCTCCCTTAACAATAGGAAATGCCTAATCAAAACAAGTATAAAACTTACAGCAAAATAAAACTATATGCATTCCACTCTTGCTGAAATAAATCCTCCATATGATAAATTTCCCCTATTGAATAAAATATAGAATCCCATTTGTCTGACTGGCATTTGACCTATTTAAAGAGAAGACTATGAAACACCACAAGTTTGGGCCTAGAGTATATTAAAGCACAAACAATAGGGACATTGATTTCAAACAATAGGGATCTTTCCTTTGCCCTGTTCTGTTAACATTTTTACCATAGATGGCATAGCTATCTATTTTGGACCAAATACAAAAATGAGAGGAATAGCTAATGAATTGGATGAAAAAAATTGAGATCCAAAAAGAGAATAACAGGCTTAAATGATGGGATGAATCTAATAAGATGAAATGTAATAGAGATGAATATAAAGTCCTATTCATGGGTTCCAAAAATCAACAGTACAATAAAGGGCAGGGTTTGGCTTTACAAAAGTTCTTTGTATAACACTTTGGCTATACAAAAGCTAATTAAAAAAAAAAAACTGAGGGTTTTAATGAGCCAGCACTTTGACATGGCAGCCAAAAAATAAAAATGAAACGATATAATATAATATCGGGCTGCATTAATGGGAGCATAATGCTTAGAATGAGAGAGGTTATCATCTTTCTGAACTCTGTCCTAATTAGACCACATCTAAAGCATTATATTTATTGTACCTATTTTTTAAAAAGACATTAACAAACTAGAATTTAGTCACCAAAGTGGTAAGGGATTTTAAAACCACAACATAAAAAAATGGTTGAAAAAAAAACGGGTATAGTTAGCCTGAGCAAAGTAAGCCCAAGGGGAAACATGTTTACAATCTTCAAATATTTAAAAGCCTGTCATTTGAAAGCAAGGTTTGACTTTGTCATGCAAATTTAGGGTAGAGTTTAGATGAATGGCATTCAGGGACAATGAGATAGGTTAGAATGTTTTCTTGATAACTCACAGCTATGCACAGAATTGGAGGGTACAGCAATTCAGTTAAGCATAGAGTTACATGTGGCCTCCCTTGCCTCCACAGTCCCATGGTGCAAAATGGTGGCCAGGACACATAGTGGGAAATCCTTTCCAATATCCACCTTACAAGACTGGTGGGATGAAGAAGTCAGGGAGCATGAGTCAACAGCAAAAGGTGAGATTTCTAAAAATTAAGCAGGAAAGACTACTCAGGATGAGGCAGGTAGATTTATAACTGTCACATCAGCAAGCATTCGGAAGAGTTTTAGTAGTCAGTTCTAATTAGAACTGGATGTAGTTTAAGTTTTCAGCATACCAGAATTGCATAAAAGGAGATTGTCTGAGGAGAGTGGGAACATAGACTCCTCTGGTTATTCAGACTTACTCTGCTCCCAAAAAGCAAAGCAGGAAACAGTTGGTGAAAGTAGCAAGAGGCAGACCATCAGATAAAAGGAATAACTTGATAATAATTACAAATGTCCCAAAGTGGAAGGAGAACTAGGTTATTTCATTCTTCATATTTTCATCCCCAGTACAGCACCTGACACATAGAAGGCACTTAATAAATGCCTGTCAATTAAATGATTAATTAAGTGAGCTGCTCTAAAAGGTCATGAGGGAGGTCATTCAGCAAAGATTGGATGACCATTTGTCAGGGATATTGCAGAGGACTTTTCTGTCTAAGATCCCTTCCAACTCTGAAATTATGCAATTGTATGATTTTGTTGTTGTTAGTCTAACCCTTCTGTCATGGCAGCAAAGTGATGGCCAAACACAGCAACAAAAGTGCCGAGAATTGCATTCTATGGAGAAGTGACTTACCGGTATAATATAGCTTTGTCAATTATCTTGTCACATCGCAATTGCAAACAGTAACTGTCATACCAAACTATAAGTGATTTATATATGAAGCTACAAGAGCACTTAAAATCTGAAATGTAATGAAATGAGATATACTAACAGATTGTATGTTCTGTGGTTATTACCACAGAGAATAAAAAAGAGCAACTTTCAACAAGAAATAACTATTTAAGAGCAATCAGCTCCAAAGTATGAATCACTTCCCACCTCCCACCTCTAGGACTATTCAGCCAGTATATCAATCTGACTGGATAATCATCCCTTGGTACTTTACCTGAAATAACAATAGATACAGCAGCCTTATTGAATGCCAGTCTGTTTGCAGCTGACAAAAATTCCACAGTCTTTGCTAGAGGCAAAAAAGAAACAGAAAATTCAAGGTAGGTTATAAACTTTAGCTCCAGTGACCAAATGTTGAGGACCAATTATGTAGGAGCCAATCTTCACATTTCTGGAGATTCCCATTTTAGATGGAAGCATTTCAACATTTATGCTTCCTGTTGCTAAAATCCAAAAGCAAGCAAGTTCAAAAACAGGAATTGATCACATATCTTGTTCATTCAGTTGAGGTATATGGGATGTTCAGGGAAGACCAGTTTGTTTTCAGGGTTCTTCACCCAATTTTGGTGTCTACCTGTTACCTACCTCTCATCTATGGCTCCAAGAAGCTACAACATGCACAGCGGCCACTTCCCCATAAAATCATAACTGACAGGCCTCAAACTTAGGAGTTAGGAGTTGACCTACCTAAGCATGAGAGACTTCTCCCAACAGAATGGGTGGTCAAGAACAATTTTATTGCAATGGCCATGAAGATGACTAAAGCAGGTGCTGTGGAGCACTCAGAACTTGGTCAGACATAGAAGACACCAAGATTATCCACTGCATCCTAGGCTCTTCATTTCTGTCTTGCCACTGAATAGTGATG
The DNA here is from genome assembly GCF_900497805.2 of Vombatus ursinus. NCBI lineage: Eukaryota > Metazoa > Chordata > Mammalia > Diprotodontia > Vombatidae > Vombatus > Vombatus ursinus. The sequence continues at coordinate 11,890,356 of NW_020954687.1, forward strand.
ATTCTGGAGGAGAGAGTGAGGCAGATGACTTTATGCAACTCTGCTTCACTTAAATCAAATTCACATACAAGTCAAGACATCACCTTTTATTCACTACCTTAACCATCTTGAAGTCCTGACCAGTGAAGAAGCAGTAGATGTGGATACACTGGGAGCTCTAGCCACCTCCTTGCACACAGGCAGTCCAGGTTGTCTTCTCATGGGACCAAAGTAGCAGTGGGATTCAGCAGCTCCCTGTCCAGCTAGAGCATTTCTCCTTGCATGAACAGTTTATTGATGACCTGCAAGGAAAGCTGAGTGAGCACACAGTCAGCAACAGTGCAGCAGAAGAGGACTGAGCAGCTTTCAGAAACTTGGTGTGCAGCACTGCATTTGCTCATCTGGGCCAGAACACTGGCAAATATCAGGATTGGTTCAACAAAAAATGATGGGGAAATTCAGAAGCTGCTAAATGAGAAACAAGAACTCCACAGGGTTTATCCCTGGAGCAAGGGAGCTCATCTGTCTCCAAGAAGGCAGCCTTTAACTCCATTAAAAGCAAAGTGTAAGTGAAGCTTAGAGAGATGCAGGATTCTTTTCTCCAAAAGAAGGCAGATGAGATTCAATTGTATGTTGATAGCAGTAATCTCAAGCACTTTTTAAAAAAAAGTGTTTTTAATATATTTAATTTTCCCCAAAATTACATGTTAAAATAATTTTTAATATTTATTTTTTTTAATATTGAGTTTCAAATTCTATCCCTCCTTTCTCCCCTCCCTGAGACAGTAAGCAATCAGATACAGGTTATACATGTGCAATCATACAGAATATTTCCATATTAGTCATTTTGTACAGGAAGACTCAAATAAAAGAAAAAGATGAAAGTGAAAAATAGCATGCTTCAGTCTGCATTCAAACAATATCAGTTCTTTCTCTGGAGGCAGATAGTATGCTTTATCATTAGTCCTTTGGGATTTTCTTAGATCATTGTACTGCTGATAATAGCTGCCATTCACAATTCTTCATCAAACAATATTGCTGTTACTGTGTATAACGTTCTCCTGGTTCTGTTCACTTCACTTTGCATCAGTTCATGTAAATCTTTCCAGGTTTTTCTGAAATCATCCTGCTTGCCATATAGCATAATAATATTCCATTACAATCCTATACCACAGCTTGTTTAGCCATTCCTCAATTGATGAGTATCCTCTTGATTTCTAATTCTTAGCCATCACAAAGAGTTGCTATAAATATTTTTGTACAAATATGTCCTTTTCTCTTTTTTTGAATGTCTCTGGGATATAGACCTAGCAGTAGTATTGTTGGATCAAAGGGTATGCACAGTTTTATAGCCTTTTCAGCATAGTTCCAAATTGCTCTCCAGAATGGTTGGATCAGCTCACAACTTTACCAACCGTGCATTAGTGTCCCAGTTTTCCCATATCCCCTTCAACATCCATCATTTTCCTTTTTTATCATATTAGCCAGTCTGATAAGTGTGAAGTGGTACCTCAGATTTTAATTTGCATTTCTCTAATCAATAGTGATTTAGAGCATTTTTTTGTATAATTATAGATAGCTTTGCTTCTTTGTCTGAAAACTGCTGGGTCATATCCTTTGACCACTTATTAGTTGGGGATACAATTTATCAATTGTATTTTTATAAATTTGACTTAGTTCTGTATATATTTTACCAGAGATACTTGTTGCAAAAAAAATTTCACCAGTTTTCTGTTTTCCTTATAATTTTGGTTTCATTGGTTTTGTTTGTGCTAAAACTTTTTAATTTTATACAATCAAAATTATCTATTTTACATCTTGCAATGCTATCTATCTCTTGTTTGGTCATAAATTCTTCCCTTATCCATATACCTAACATATAAGCTATTCCATGCTCTCCTAAATTACTTATGGTATTACTTTTTATGTGTAAAATCACGTACCCATTTTGACCTTATCTTGGTATATGGTGTGAGATGTTTATCTATATCTAGTTTTGGCCATACTGTTTTCCAGTTTTCCCAGCAAGTTTTGACAAATAATGAGTTTCTGTTTCAAAAGTTGGATCTTTGGGTTTATCATATACCAGATTACTATGGTCGTTTACTATAATGTAATCTGTACCTAATCTATTCCACTGATCCACCACTCTATTTCTTAGCCAGTACCAGATTGCTTTGATAATTTCAACTTTTTAATACAGTTTGAGATCTGATATGGCTAGACCCTAGCCTTTCTTCACATTTTTTTGAATTAATTCCCTTGATATCCTTGACTTTTTGTTCTTCCAAATGAATTTTGTTACTATTTTTTCTGGCTCTATAAAATAACTTTTGATGGTTTGATTGGTACGGCACTGAATAAATAGATTAATTTAGGTAGAATTGTAATTTTTATTATATTGGCTTGGCCTACTCACGAGTAATTAATATTTTTCCAGTTGTTTAGATCTGACCTTATTTCTGTGAAATGTTTTGTAATTGTGTTCATAACAGTTCCTGGGTTTGTCTTGGCAGGTAGACTCCCAAGTATTTGATATTGTCTAGAGTTATTTTAAATGGAATTTCTCTTTCTACCTCTTGCTGCTGGGCACTGATGGGAATATATACAAATGTTGATGATTTATATGGGTTTATTTTGTATTCTGCAACTTTGCTAACATTGTCAATAATTTCAAGTAGTTTTTAAGTTGATTCTCTAGGAATTCTGTAAGTATAATGAATGAGATATAACCTGTGAAGACTTCTGAGGGTGGTGATGAAAAGACTGTCTCGAAACTAGGGATAGGCTCTGAGAGAACAAACAGGCCATAAGTTTAAATTACCTAAACCTATAGGAATTCGGCCCTAAACTCCCTCCTGATTGCCACTGCCATGTCAGCATTAGGTATACTAAATAAGGACATGTATGTTTGGATTGGCTATACCCTGTTTCCTTGTTCTTTGGAAATGGGAAAGATTTTCGTGCCTAGAATGTAAGCCCGCCTCCCAAACAATGGGAATGGGAAAGATTTTCACACCTAGAATGCAAGCCCGCCTCCTAGCCAATGGGAGTAAGGGATAGTGGCGGGGTGGAAGTTTCTTGTTTGCTTTACGATATATAACCTTGCTTTTTCCTTTGTGCCTCGCCTCTCTCCTGCTGGTAGTGTACTGAAGAAGTAGACGCCCTTTCTCCCGACATTGTAATAAAGAGTAACTTTTTGCTTCCACCTTGAGAAGTCTCTGAATTTAATTGTGTTAGAGTCGCTGTACCACACAGCTTTGGAGGTTCCATCGAGATTTGCCCACCTGTGAGTGAGATCCCTAAATCTGGACCATGAGGGTCGGGGTGCCACCGGAGATTTCTCCAACAGCCCTCAGGCCAGATTTAGGATGCTTTCGCTCTGCTTGGGTGAGAATTCGAAGAGAGAGCTCAGGGAAGCAAAAAGTGAAAGAAAGTTAAACTCAGGACAGCAACAGGATTTTGTGAAGTCCTCCAGCTGCAGGCTGCGATTAAGGTGCATTGGATCAGTCACATAAGTCGTATGCATACAGTCGAGGTAAGCAGCTCTCATGTCTCCTTATTAGTAGGTCTCTGACACAGAGGGAAGGCAACGACCCTCAATCAAAATTCACTAATTGCTGAGTCTTTGACTCGGGGTTTGAGGCAACTCTACCCGATTAAATTCTGGTGACATTGAGAAGAGCACCCGGATGACTGTGGGGAGAGGGCTACCTCTTCTGGTGATTAATTGTAATTATTGACTCAGTCTCTGACTCGGGGATGAGAGCGATCTCTCCCGATCAAATTCCTTTGTGTGTTGCTCATTAGTAGGAGAATCATGGGCAAGGAGCAGTCTAAAATAGCAGGTCAGAAGCTGCCATTTGATATTCCGTAAGATAGCCCCTTAAGGGCTAGGTTTAGCGATTGAGATGAATTACCAAAAATATAGGGAACAAATTGAGTAATTAAGTGCACTATCAAAACAAAAAAAAAGGACAAGAAAATATAAACAGGATTTGTTTCATGACTTTGTTTCTGGTTGTCATTTGTCTGTGTGTCTGTGTAGTCTGAGACCCTGTGGGGTGTGGGGAATGCAGCTGGATTTATTACTCGGAAAAAAAAAATGTTTTCTTTCTTTCTCTCCCTCTCTCCCTCCCTAATTACAGCAGCCTCAGAGGAGCAGGTGGATGGGAGAGAGAAAGAGAGACAAATACTTTATTATTTAGGTTATATGATTGGTAAAAGGTGAGTCGAGAAGGATCTTTGAAGTGTCAGGTTAGAATTAGAAAGAAATAAGATATGTGCAGTTTTAAAGGGACTTTAATCAAAGTCCATCAGAAGGAAAGGCAAGAAAGTTTAAGCATGTAGGAATGAAAGGAGTCTGGGTAGGAAGAAAAGTATAAGCTATTTGCACAAACAGTGTGAACAGAGGGTTTGAGAGTAAAAAGGGTTGGAAGCTTCTGGAAATTGTTGGGGAAAAAAAGATTTCTCTCTCTCTCTTTACATTCTAACTCTGGCCAAGTTTTTGAATGTAAAGGGAAAGACAAGAAAGAAAAGGGGAGAGTGCTTTTCTCTGGATTTGCAATTCTTATGTCCCTTCAGAGTTCAAAGCTGCCCCAGCCTTGGTGGGTGTAATTTGGGTAGAAGAATTGAAAATGAAAATTTTGCAGCTCATTGTGATTGGATATTGTTATGTAAACTGGGCTGTTCAGTTACTTATTGGAACTCTAGAGGCCTTCTGCCTAAGGTGAGAAAATTGATTACTCTAGTTAACATTGATTCAAATTGCTGAAGCCTGAGATTCTCAGGTGGGTGGCTCTATCTGATAAGCTGCTAAACAGGACTGGGGACTTTTTCTTAGTTCCCTTAAGGAAGCAGGAAAGAAAAGGAGAATTTAGAGCAGGAATTGTCACCACGTGTCTTTTTAAGCGAATATATAAATTTGTGGAAAATATTTCCTTTTAAAGGGCCAAGAGTATTGGATTTAAAACAAAAATGTTTTTAAATGTTTATCATTAGTGATTATAAATTCAGATCTGATTAGATTTAAGTTTACTGTTCTATAAAAAAAATAATAATAATGGTTGTTATGAGATGTGGCATTATTAGTTAATATTAAAAGTGTAATAAGAGTAATAAGGGTGATCATTTCTTTATGTGATAATATGGAAATGCAATTGATGTTATTTGAAGTTTATTGTTTAAGTTATTACTGTATTTCTAAATTGTATTATATTTCTAAAACTCTTAAATTGTAAAATCTGAGGGACCATTATGAGGTAGAAATGGTGTTAAGGTAACTCTTGATCTGCAGTGGGTCTTTTAGTGATAAAGATGAGATAATTTGAAAACTGTTAAATACCTAGTGAGGTGTATTTGGTTATAAGACTATGATAGCAGATTTTATTTAAAATCTTGACTATTATAAAAATGTGTGGTGGTTTAAAGTTATAGTCTCAACATATTAATGATGAGATGAATGATTTTCTGTACAAAGCGACTTAGAAGTACATCTATCTAAGTTGATAATGGGTCGTTTCAAAGTTTATTGCAATTGTGGAAATAATTTTATAATGTAAGCCTTGTGGTAATGATGGGGTTGGAATCTGGGAACCAGTAAGGAAAAACCCTGGACTTTCCCACATGGCCAAATCTCTGGCGTTCCCCTGAGGCTATAACCCCACCAACTGGTCTTTCATTGTGGCTACACTCAATCTCCCTTCCATTGTCTTGCCTCCCTATGAACCCAGACCACTTCCCACCCTTGGTCCCACCTAGGGTCCATTTCCCACCCTTGGTAACTCTATTCCCACATGGCCAAATCTCTGGATAATCCCATCAACTGGCCTTTCATTGTGCTACCAGTAAAAAGACAATGATGGGCTAGCATAGATAATGGGAAAAAAGCCAGTCTATAGGGGTGGGAATGGTCCCTGGAAGCTGTTGGACCAGGTGAAAGGACTCAGAAAGAAAGAAAGATTTTTATTGGGTCTGTTTCAAGTTTTAATATACTGCTTACTTGTTTCTGAATTTTCTTATATAATGTAATCTGGTAAGCAATTGTATTAGTTATGTTGCTGGAAGGGCAATTTCTTTTATAATCTAGAATGTTGTTAAATTAATTGTGCCTTCAGGGAAAAGAGAAAAAGGAATGAATCGAGGCTGTTGGGGCATTCTATATGGTCCTGTTTTGTAACATTTCCTTTTAAATATTGTAATTTAAGAAATGAGAACTTCCAAATTTTGTCTATGTTTAAAGGGAAGTTTTAGCTGGGATTATCTGGCTTTCACTTATGAAGTTTAAAATTGTTAACTAAGCTATTTGGAGTTACATTGTTAAGTCGAGCGCTGGTAAAAATATTTTGTGTGTGTGTGTGTGAAAAGAAACCTGGTAATTGTGCAAAAAAAAAAAGAGAGATTTTGTAAAATCTCATAATTCTTATAGGCACCTTTTGACTAGAGAATTTAGGTAATTAGGAATTTTAGGGTAATTCAGAAATTGTAAGCTGTTTTTGAGAAAGGGAGATACTTTCATTAAAAAAAATGTTTTGATAAAATCTTTGATATTCTTCTAGAGGGCCTACTAAATTTCTATTTGCAAGAAAATTATGTCCAAACCTACTACAAACTTAGAGTTTCATTCCTGGGTTTGTTGTGTCCTTGGACTGGACTTAACTGGGTGCTTTTAGAGAAAGTCTCAATGGAAGCAGCATTAAAGATCTAAGGCTAGTGATTAATACTAAAGCACATAAGCTATAAGTAGCAAAGATCTTACTGTTTTGATAGAATTCATTCCATGGCCTAGCAATAGTTAAAATTACTGTTTGACCTTATCATATGTATAAGATTCAGGTCCTAAAAGTGTCTCATTCTTTCAGATTAAGAATGGTTAGAAAGGAATAAATAGCTTGAGAAACAGAGAGGCAAATTTATTTAGAATAGCAACTTATGATCTCAATGGAAACTTTGTTTTACTCAGGACGTTATTAGGAATCAGAACATGAGTAGGAAGTTATGCAAACTACTTAGAGCTCACTTTGGAGATGTTCCTGAATTAAACTATATTCCCACCTGAAAACACTGATAAGGGGAATTTGCTATCTAAGACCTTGGGGACTGTTAATGAACTATTATTCTGAGTCTAACTCCAGGTATGGTTAACAAGGAACTGATTGAGCTGCTGACCCATGATGTCAGCAACCTGCAAAGAGGTTTGTGAGCTGCATCTATGAGCTGTTAGAGGGTGTTCTCATGGGAAGTTCGGGAGAACGACTTTTCTGCATGGCTGAGGTAGGATTCTCCTGGCTCAATGCAGTTGGTCATATATATGTAACTTCTACCTGGAGTTGACATGACTCTAGGGAAGCATTGTTCCCTTACTTTAGTTATGTTCTTTCATGGCAAATTCCTACAATCAAAAGTTTGAAAGCATAAATATCGAATCTATTAAACAATACATTGATGCAGGAACATCTGAGGCTATAGGAAGATGTAAGTATAAGATTGAGTTATTTGGCCTAGAATTTCAGAATTAAGTATTCAGTCTTGACATCTGTTACTAGTATATTCCTGTGTATAAGTCAGGATCCTTTAATTTCCCATAATGGTTATGATAAGGTCTGGAGGTTTGGAGGTGACAACACGAGGGTCCTGCCTGAAGGCATGGGGGTTGAGTTAACTTTCATTATTTGCACTGGTTATTGGCAAGATAATTTAAAATTGTGTTAAGATCAACCTCGTAGGAGAGAGAGGACATAAGAAGGAAGATCTCTGCAGGAGGAGAGTCTGCTGGACACTATTTGAACGGCACTTGAAACCAGAGGACTTCACCAGATGATGTCTAGAATGTCAGACAGCTGTACGAGAAGAGACTTCCGAAGTTTCAAACGGACAATTTATTGTTACTTTTGGGTCTCTGTATGTGTACTTAATAAGGGGACTGCCCCCTTTTTTTTTTTAATTTGTCAATGCGTCATTCACTTTCTCCCATGTTATTTCAAGTCCCCAAAATCCCCTGATGAAATGTGGCCCAGTAGCACAGCCCCAGATAGAACCACCACTAAGGCATTGCAAGGTTTAACCACTTTTAGCTGAGGAGTTGGCAGAGAACTCTGAGATAGATAATTAATTAAAGGGATGGTTAGAATATTAACTGCTGTAGGATGTTGTATAGTTCCATGCAACAAGGGACTAGTATAACGATTGATCTCACTAAAGATTATCCCAGTAGGACCCACAGTGGGAGTTCAGAGGGCAGGCTCTGGCAATATAAAGATGATGATTGAAAGTACCAATGAGACTTTCCACAGTGAAATGGCTTATTCTGAATCTGTTAAATTAAGGGTTTTAAGGGAGGAGGTTTCAGCAAATCTGGGGAATAATGATAGGGAAACAAGGACTATGAAAATGGGGGTGTGGTATGATAGTATAAAACAAGGTGGCAAGCTGGTTGATGAACTATATTGACAACGGTGTGAGAAGTCTTCAGACAGTATGAAATAAGAGGGGGGACTGAATGAGATATAACCTGTGAAGACTTCTCAGGGTGGTGATGAGAAGACTGTCTCGAAACTAGAGATAGGCTCTGAGAGAACAAACAGGCCATAAGTTTAAATTACCTAAACCTATAGGAATTCAGCCCTAAACTCCCTCCTGATTGCCACTGCCACATCAGTATTAGGTATACTAAATAAGGACATGTATGTTTGGATTGGCTATACCCTGTTTCCTTGTTCTTTGGGAATGGGAAAGATTTTCGTGCCCAGAATGTAAGCCCGCCTCCCAGCCAATGGGAATGGGAAAGATTTTTGCACCTAGAATGTAAGCCCGCCTCCCAGCCAATGGGAATGGGAAAGATTTTCGTGCCTAGAATGTAAGCCCACCTCCTAGCCAATGGGAGTAAGGGACAGTGGCAGGGTGGGAGTTTCTTGTTTGTGTTAAGATATATAACTTTGCTTTGTCCTTTGTGCCTCTCCTCTCTCCTGCTGGTAATGTACTGGAGGAGTAGACGCCCCTTCTTGCGAGATTGTAATAAAGAGTAACTTTTTGCTTCCACCTTGAGAAGTCTCTGAATTTAATTGTGTTACAGTCGCTGTACCACACAATAACATCATATCATCTGCAAAGAGTGATAATTTTGTTTCTTCACTTCCTCCTATTCTAATTCCTTCAATTTATTTTTTTTATCTTATTGCTATAGCTAACATTTCTAGTACAGTATTGAATAAAAGAGGTAATAATTGGCATCCTTGCTTCACCCCTGGTTGTTTTTTGCTCATTTTTTCTGTGTATTTAGTGACTTCATGTTTTTATGTGAGGGTTGGGTTTTGGTCCTACACTATCCCAAACTTTTTGTGCTGGGGCTCAGGGTCTTGCTTCTGGCTTTTCACGGGGATTCAGGAACTAGCTACCTGCTTGTACTAGAGGGTATACTTCTCTTGTTGCTTGTACTAGTGGGTGGGGCTCCTTGTTAACATTCCCAGGGTGTGGGGTTTCTCTACTGGCCTGCCCCAGGGGCAAGGCCCTGCTGCTGGGTTGCTCTGGAAACATAAGTTCTCTGAGGGAGAGCCTTAGGGTTGGGGTCTTGCTGTTGGCCAGACCGGGGTGGAGCATCACTATTGGTCAGCAAAGGGGTCAAGGCCTGGCTAGTGGTTTGTGCTAGGGGTGGGGCTTCTGGGATGGGGCCTTGCTGTGTTACAAGAGACTGCTGGCTTGCCTAGGTAGCTGCTGGTCTGCAGAAAGGTGGGGCTTCACTGGTGAATTGCCCCACCCCTGCCACAGGCCCTGCCACAGGCCCCCTGCTGTTAGGCTGCCTGCTGCTGCTCTCAGACCTTACTCCCCTTCCACCCCAGTGAGACAGACCTTTGCTCCTGTGGTGGTAAACTGCTCCTCTGCTCCTAGATCAGTTCTGAGGTGGTTTTCAAGTTGTTTGGAGTGAAATTTGGAAGGGTTTCAGAGGGTTCCTTTCTCACTCTGCCATATTGGAACCAGAAGTATCCCAAGCACTTCTATGATGTCCTGAAGACAATTTATGGGCCAAAGACCTCTGGTGCATCTCAATCACTCAGCACTGATGTAGTCACACTGGTCAGTGACAAGGACATGATCCTACAGAGATGGGCTGAACGCTTTCAGAGTGTTCTTAACAGAGCATCATCAATCAATGCTGAAGCCATTGATCATATGTCTCAGGTTGTAACCATTTCCTCTCTAGCTAAACCTCTAACTGAAGAAGAGGTACTGAATGTTATCAAGCTCCTTTAGAGTGGCAAAATGCCTGGCATTGATTTAATCCCAGTAGAGCACGGGCCCATTACTCATACAAAAGCTGAATGAAATCTGGGTCATATGGCAAGAGGACATTATCTCCCAGGAACTTAAGGATGCCTTCACTGTTTATCTCTATAAAGGAAAAGGAAACAGGCTGTCCTTTAACGATCATAGTGGGGGTCGCTCTCCTAGTCACTGCTGATAAGATCCTTGCCAAAGTTGTTGTTAATCAGCTGAACCTTCATCTGGAAGATGGTCACCTGCTCAAGAGTCAGCATGGCTTCAGAAAGGGCCTCAGAACAGTTTGACTTGGTGTTTGCTGCCCCGACAATTTCAGGAGAAATGCCAGGAGCAAGACAGAAGTCTGTACATAGTACTCATTGACTTGACCAAGGCCTTTGGTACTGCCACTTGTAAGGGTTTTGTGGAAGATTTTGGTGAAATTTTGTTACCTGGAAAAGTTCATCAGCATCATATACCAGTTTTATGATGGCATGCTTGCACAGGTTCTGGATGAAGGATAATGCTCTCATGCTTTTCCAGTTATTAATAGAGTGAAGCAAAGTTGTGTGCTTGTTTTCATGTTCTTCAGCATGATATTTTCTATGACGCCTTCAATGAGGATGAAAACAGGATTGAGATCATCTTCCACACTGATGGTAAGCTATTTAACTCGAAAAGGCTACAAGCCAGGACAAAAGCAGAGGGGGAGCTGATGTGCGACATTTCGTTCACATGATTGTACACTCAGTGCTGCCTCTGAGGCTAAGATTCAACAGTATTTGGATGGATTTTCTTCCACTTGTGCTAATTTTGGCCTGACAACCAACATTAAAAGAATAGAGGTCCTCCACCAGCCAGCACCATACCATTTATGTATAGCACCATTTGTCATAGTAAATGGAGAAATTTTGAATTCTGTGCAAAAATTCACTTACTTTGGCACTGCACTCTCAGGACTGTCCACATAGATGATGAGGTTGAGGCATGTACTGCCAGAGCTAGCTCAGTGTTTGGGGGGGCTTCAAAAGAAAGTGTGGGAAAGAAGAGGTGTCAGGCTGCATTTCAAACTGAAGGTCTACAGAGACATTGTTCTGACTTCAAGAAAATAACTTCATCCATTAACTATGTTACATTTGGAAATAAATTTAGTGAAGTGAATGCTTTGTAGCAACCACCTCAAGTTTGATCCCACTCCCCCAGGACCAAAGAAATATAGGGAGTAGTGGGCTCTCAGTCCAGAGGCATGTTTTGTATTCCTGTTCTTGCTATATCTTTCTATTAAATATATCTTTTTAAAAGCTAGTTGATATTAATTGGTTAAATAATACTGGGGCAGAAAGCACCAAGTCAATCAATGACATAAGGAAGAAATTAGCTATACTGTGAAATTGATTTTGAGGAGAACAGTGGAGTATAGGCTTAAGCCAGAGGCATTACAGAATAACTCTTCAGCCCTCGTGGATACCCAAAGAAGACTGAGGGGAGATGTGACCTTGTTCTTGGAACCTAACTTCCCAGTGAGAATAAAGACCCACAGAGCTTAAAGGGACTACAGATGTGTTTGTTGTTGTTGTTCAGTCGTTTCAGTCATGTTTGACTCTTTGTGACCCCATTTAGGGTTTTCTTGGCAAAGATACTGGAGTGATTGGACATTTCCTTCTCCTGCTCATTTTACAGATGAAGAACTGAGGCAAACAGGGTTAAGTGATTTGCCTAGGGTCACACAGCTAGCAAGTATCTGAAGCCAGACTTGAACTAAGAAGATGAATTTTCCTGACTCCAAGGTGGCGTTCTATCCAATGGGCCACCTAGCCACCCCAGGACTACGTATATATTACAGACATACTGAGTATGAAAGAACCAGTTTTACTTAGGAGTCCAGCATAATGATGTCAAGAGACTTCACCTTAGAACAAGTTTTATCCTCTAGTTAAGCATAGTTCTTGAATGACTCCTGAAAATAACCTACAATTTCTTCTTAATTTCTAATTTTTCTACATCAGAATCCATCAGAGAACACATTTGAATATTTTAAAATTAAGTGCCTTACCTAGCAAAAGGCAAGATTTGAGCCAGGCCAGAAAACTGAACCACTACTTGAATTGTCTCAGGAATATCCTAAAGATTACCTGACAAGTTAAGGTACTGGACACTGACGTCCTCTCTAAAGCTGAACTGCCAAGTATTCAAACTCTATTGCAGAGAGTGCGACTGCGATGGGCTATTCCAATGCCAAACAAGTACTTACCCAAAAGTCTATTTTACGAGAGTTCACACAAAGTAAGAATTCACATGATGGTCAGACAAAGTGATATAAGGATACTCTCAAGGTAACTCTGAAAAACTTTAGCATTGACTGTGACACATGGGAAATGCTGGCATAGGACCACCCAGCATGACATGCCCGCATCAAACAAGGCACTGTGCTGTATGAGCAAAGCAGAATGGAAGTAGCACAAAGGAAATGTGAGTTGTGCAAATCCAGAGCCACTTCTACTCTAAATGTTCCAATAGACCACTTGTGCCTAAATGATCCAACAGACTCTTGATCTGTGGCTGTGCCTTCTGAATTCATATTGGACTAATCATCCAGAGACAAACACCTTGTACTCTGACCCCAGCAACAAGATGCCGTTGGTTTTCTTTGAAAATGAAAGGTGAATAACAGCTCATTCAGTAGTTGCTATTGAATCATGGAGGTTTGCCTCAATCCAAAGTTTCTAATACTTTCTGTCTATCAATGTTACTTTAGTAGGCATTTAATAAGTACTTAGTGACTGCTTTCTACTGTTCTCTTTCTCTTTCTTCTGTTACTTTCCTTTCCTCCAACCTTTGCATATGGTCTTTATATATGGTGTGCTGGTCTTGGTATCAAGAAGACCAGGGCTCAAATCCTGCTTCTTGCTAGGCAAATCGTTTAATTTTTTTCTGAGCCTCAGTTTCCTCATCTATGAAATGGGGATAATAGCACCTATTCAACAGAATATTTTGAGGATCGCAGATTAACAGATAGAAAAACCATCAGAAGTCATATAGTCCAACCCCTCACCCCCACTTTACAGTTAAGGAAAACAAGGCTCCAAGAAGTTAAGTGACTTGCTCAAAGTCACAGAGGTTATAAGTAACAGAGATGGGATTTGAATCCAGGTCCTCTGGCTCCCAATCCAATGTTCTTTCCACTATACCATGATCAAGTGAGATAATGGGGGGGGGGGGAATGCTTCAAAGACAGGAAAGTGCTATGTAAATATTCATTTTTTATTATATATGTTCTACTACTCTTCTTACTCTTGCACCTTTTAAAAATGTCCCACCAGTTGTATTCTTTTGGACTGGACTCCATCATGGCCCCAAGCAACCCCATCATCAGGAAAAGCAACATCATTAGAGATTTCTTCAGCTTTAATCTTTACATCTCATCAGTACTAGCTGTTCCTCTAATCAGAGGGCTGGAGGGAGGAACAAAGAACTCTTTCCAAAGCCTCCATTTAAAGAGAGTTCCCAGGCCAGCTATCTATTCATTGTCCACCAGCTCTATTCTTTTGGGCTAGTCTCCATCATACCCCAGCACCCTGCATATCTTCCCTCCCCCTTTATAGCTTCGTTTTGTGTGATATCTTCTCCCATTAGATTGTCAATTCCTTGAGGGCAAAGACTGTCTTTCTTTTTCATATTTGTATTCTCAGTGCTTAGCACATTGCCTGGCACATAATAAGTGCTCAATAAATGTTTATTGGCTGACTGACTTCTCCTTCATTTCATTCATTTCAATGCCAGAGCACTTTAGATGAATGGATTCTGGCCCTTGTTTTCCTGCCCTTTGTTTGACTTCATCCCTTACATTTTTAATTCTTATTCTATCTTTGACTCCCATCTTCAGATTTTGTTCTTGGGCTACCTATTAACTATTGTTATTTTCTTTACTTGTTCCTCTGGCATTGTCCACTCTCAAGTTCATGAGTGTAAAGACAATGTAAAGCTGTCTCATCATTCTGTTTCTAGTCTTCCTCGGTAAAAATCCCCTCTTACTTCTCACCTGTCCAATTGATGCCTTTTCACTAAGCTAAGCAAACTAGGCTACCTCAGCTCAGTCGGAAACCTATCATACATAATTGAACATAATAATTGAAATAATAATTGAACAACTGTGAATTATTCTTGCTCACCAGGAGAAGGCATTGTGTTCTTTATTTAATGAGAGAGAGAGAGAGAGAGAGAGAGAGAGGAGACAGAGAGAGATAAACAAAAGGAAAGACCACCTTCAGATCCTCAAGAGGAGTCAGAAATGAACTACTGGAGTGAGAATTGTTACCTTTATGGAGTTCAGGGAACACTAAAAAAAAAAAATCTCAAATGAGAGGGCCAAGTAGGCAGATAGAGAATTTTCTTTAAAAAATGGAAAACATGAGGAGAATCTGATGCTTGAGGTTGAATTTGGTACCTGTGGAAGAAATTGCTTTTTAATTCTTTTACTGCCAAGGGGCAATTGCAATCTTGCACACTTTATGAAGCAAGGTGATCTTCTGCACACCCTTTATTGTATTTTTCTATCGAGATAACCCCACTGAACCACACATATCTAGCTTTTCTCAGCACATCTTGTATTTTATTTTTTTTTATTGAATGAAACTACAGTTTTGTGGTAATTCCCACTAAGGACCAGAAAAATCTCTCTTGAAAATGTAAAACTATTTAATTCTGCTTGACCTATACTGCTGAACCATGTTGTCCCAATATCAACAAGGCCACACTGAATATAAATTAGACTATAACAAACATATGAACCAAAATTTTCTAGTCCCTAGATTATTCCCATATCTACTACTGAAAGATATGCTAACTATCTTGGGTAAATACCATTTAATAGATTGCTAAAATAATATTATTGGGGGTTTCAGCTTCAGTTAACTGTGCTTAAGGCTTATCTAAGTCATAAGCAGCTTGCACTCTGCATTGGTGGAGGGAATTTCCACACCAGAAGTTCCCTATGCTGACAAAATGACGTAGCCCTTGCTACTTCAAATACTAGGTATCAAGGGAAGGGAGTGTGGTACAGTGGAATGCACACTAGCTCTGGAGTCAGAAGACCTGGGTTCAAATCCTACCTCTGAAGATTGTGACCTTGAGCAAATTGCCTAACCATTGTGTTCTTTAGGGATCAGACTTGATGGTCTCTGAGGTCCCTTGCAGTTTTAGAACTATAGTCTTATAAACTGTAAATTCCTTGAGAGGAGCCCGTTCGTCACATCTGTCCTTGTAGCCTCAGGACTTAGTAGGAATAGTGTTTTGCATATTTCAATGTTTCAGTTGCCTCCTTAATCTTATGAATGTAGGTAATCTCTCCACCAGTACAGATTGTAGCCCTCCCTCCCTATGCATTCTTGTCAATATGATTCTTGTTTCTATCTTTATAGAGTTGATTAGTTGTTGTCCTTCATTTTTGAAGAGGACCAAAATGACATCACTATGCTAGAGTCAAGTTTTAGTGTGTCGGACTCTGGCTAATGAGACTAATATGAGCTCGGAATGTTCGGCCACAGGTCAGGCACAAATAGTTCTTGTGAATATTTGGGGTGGATTCTCTAAGTTTGCACATCTTGTGTTTCTCTTGAGCTATTTCAATTCTGCTTTGCTCATAGAGCACAACACCTTCTCTGATGTGGGCATACCATGCTGAGTGGTCCTGTGGCAGCGTCTCCCATGTCACACAATCGATTCCAAAGTTCTTGAAAGAGAACTTGAGAGTGTCCTTGTATCGTTTATGATCACCATGCGAACACTTGCCCTATGTGAGTTCTCCATAAAATAGTCTTTTTGGCAAGTGTACCTTTTGCATTCGAACAATGTGGCCAGCCCATCTGAGTTGTGCTCTCTGAAGCAGAATTTGAATGCTTGGCAGTTTAGTTTGAGAAATGACCTCAGTGTCTGGTATCTTATCCAGCCAGGTGATCTTCAAAATCTTCCTAAGACAATTCAAATGGAAGTGATTTAGTTTTCTGGCATGGCTGTGGTATACTGACCAGGTTTCACAGGCATTCAGCAATGAGGTGAGCACAATGGCTCTGTAGACCTTCAGCTTGGTAGTCAGTCTGATACCTCTTCTCTCCTATACTTTCCTTCGGAGCCTTCCAAAAACTGAGCTAGCTCTGGTGATGCCTGCATCAACCTCATTATCAATGTGTACATCCCTGGAAAGTACACACCAAGGTAAGTGAACTTATCCACAGCATTCATCAAAACTTCTCCATTTGCTGTAATGATGGTTTCAAGTATGGGTGGTGTGGTGGTGGCTGATGGAACACCTGTGTTTTTTTGGTGTTAATTGTTAGGCCAAAATTAGCACAAGCAGCAGAGAATCGAGCCATACTTTGTTGCATCTCAGCTTCAGAGGCTGCATTGAGTGCACAGTCATCTGCAAACAGAAAATCATGTACCAACATTCCCTCCACTTTGGTCTTGGTTTGTAGTTGTTTATATAAATCCTCCATAGAACACCAACCCAATCACTGGAGGCCTTTTTCTTGTTCCTTTAATAATTCATTGACACAAATACAATTGTGAATTAATGAAACCAGTTTGACTGGTGCAACCCCAATCCCCCAGTATTCATGTGCGCTAAGGCTAATAAAGCCAGAATTGGGCATTATTTACTCTACCCCACCCTCTCCCCCACACCTAGCCTCTTGCTGGATGGTACAGTACAAATGAGGCTCAGGGGTATATTGACTCAGCCAAGATCATACAGCTAATAGATTCCCATTCAATTGTTTGTCTTCACTTGAGTCGTGACTATATTGTATGTTTCTTGAACTCAGGGACTTCATTAGTTGTCTTTCCCTGCCTGGTTCAATAAGTTTTTGTTGAATGAATGAGTGAAATATACTTGTAAACAATGATCAATTCAACAGACATCTGTGGGAAAACGGAGTAAAATCAGCTTAGCTATGGGGGTTATACAAAACAATAGAAGAAACTTACATGCCATCCTAGAACCACAATAACCTCAGTTTGTCATTTGGTTGAAAGAATACTTGTCATTTTGTAATAAGAAAAAGAGAAAGTTACAGGAAATAAATGCCCTTCCTTGAATCCCACATTATACACCTGAGCTGATTTGACATAATGTCTTCATAATCTGATTCTATGCAAATACCATCACAGAGACTTTTAAAGATTAATCAAAGACACTTAAGCATTTGACTGTACCTACTGGTTTTCATTTGTAATGAAAAAAAAAAAGAAATTTTTTATGAGAAGGCTGATTCATGACAATTCCATTATTTCATAGCCCACATCTGTATCAATCTTGGCAACCCCACAGTGTCCTAGATTTACTTTTGATGATAACAGTAAAGTTAACTTAAAAGGGAAAAAAAGCTCTTAGCTTTTCATATAAAACTTGCTCTCTTCCAGATTGACTGGTCAGGACATGTAGGCTCATGAGAGAGGTATTACTTTGAGGTGGAAAAAGAAAAAGGAAAACTTTCTGAAATGTTTCTCCATTATCTAGAATGCCCATTCACCTGCTGAACCCAGGGGAATACTTCAGGAGTCTGCTAGATAACACTGGTTATTAGCTGTCTTGTGATGTTTTATCTGCTATTCCAATATTTGGCTCTTGTGAGGAAAGTCGTAAGACTAAAGGCACTTTATTGTCAGTGGAAATTTAAGTGGAATCTGTAGTCGTGACATTGAATCCTGGTTTTTATCAGGCTAGTCTAATGTTATAGAAAAAGGGTAGAAAATGAATTTCTCAGAAAGAAAGGTAGAAGCAAGAAAAGATGGAATGCACTGTGGCATATCTGCCCAGTAAAAAGGAAAAAAATGCAAAATGTAAGAAATTGAGTATTTGATATTTGTTCTGACAAGATGAAATTTTTTAAAGGACAATGAGGATTGTTCAAAGGAACTTGATATAGACAGTTTGGATCTTTGGCCTGGAGGCTTTGACAGGTGTCTTTTTTTGTTATTTACACAAAGCAGTCAGAATAACTTCCAACAGGTTGTTTCCCCCCTCACCCATGTGGGAAATTCATTCAATCAGTTTAAGCCATTTACAATTCAACAGTTGACAGTATGTCCAAAGTTATAGAATCTCAGAATTAGAAGGGGCTTCAGAGGTAATTTGATCCAATCCAGACCAAAGTAGGAATCTTCTCTACAACCTTATGAAGTGGTCATCTGGCCTATATGAAAACCACCAATGAAAAGGACTTTTGGACAGTGCTATTTTTCTTTCTATCAATCTGAAATCTGCCTCTTTGTAACTTCTACCTATTGGTTAGTGACAAAGTGGAGAGCATCAACTCTGCACTCAGAAGACCTGAGTCTGAGTCCCTGTTCTGACACTGAGAAGCTTTTAGGTAGGCAGCTTGTTTGTTATCCATCACACTCTGTGTGGACAGGTGGTCATTAGACCTACATTTCTTACAAGTCTTGTACCAAATTGTCCCTCCTCAATAAAGCCTTCCCTGAGCCAGTCAACCCAGTGATCTTTCCCTCTTCTTTGCATTTACAGTAGAGGGCAATAACTTTAGTACCTAACTATTCTTAGTTGTTTTATGAGTTAGTCTTGCCTCTTAAATATACTGTAAATTCTTCTGAGAAGAGAAGCAATATTTTATACTCTCCCCCCATGTAGTACATAGCTTAGTTAGTTCAAGACATACAGTTAATGTTAAATTTGTTGACTAATTAATCAAAAATGCCCACACCCTGGCATAGTTTTGCTAATTTACAATAATTATATTATTTTACTTTTACTTAGCACTTCAAGGCTTACACAGCACTTTACTCACAACCAATTTGGGAAATAGGTAACATGAGTATCATTTCCTTGTTATTACAGATGAGGAAACTGGGGCTTAGAGAAATTAAATGTCTTGTCCATGTGTCAGCACTAGAATTTGAACCAAGATTTCTAAGTCCAGTTTGATTTCCATGGCATTAGATTAGGCTGATCACCACTTTAACTTTTCCAGGTTTTGTTTTTATATTTCTTATGGGGTATCACCCATAGTCTGCTTTGCCCTTCACCAATGTTACTATGTTAAAGACTAAGTAATAATTAAAATGTGGGAATAATTTTCATGAGAATCACTGACCTCAATTAAAGAATAATTCTTAGCAAATAACTGTGATTATGACCAGAGTAATATAAATCAAATCAAATAGCAAAAGATTACTTCTTCCTATTGTCTTCACGTATCCTAATTACCAACATGGTATGCATATACACATGTAATATATATGCATATATGTATGTGTATATCATATGTATACATATATCTGTGTATCTGTGTGTGTATATATATGTATAGGTTTATATACACGTATATACGTATATGGTAGCCATGTAGCTCAGTGGATAGAGAGCTGGGCCTGGAGCCAGGAAGACATGAGTTCAAGTATGGCCTCAGATGCTTACTAGCTGTGTGACCCTGGACAAGTCATTTAACTGCTGTTTGTCTTAATCCAGTGAAGAAGCAAAAGGCAAATCACTCCAGTATCTTTGCCAAGAAAGCCTTATTGACAGTATGGTCCACGGGGTCATTAAGTGTCAGATACGAATGAACAACAATGACATGTGTGTGTGTGTGTGTGTACACACACACACACACACACACACACACACACTATATTAATTACATATTATAGATACACATATAGGCCATCTTTTCCCAAAAATCTTGTTTCTATAAAACTTGAGTGCAATGTATAGTTGATATTATTTCTTAAATTAGTCACATCTATGTGTATGCATATGTGTATATATTAATAATAATAGCTAATATAAACATTATATTAAATAGTATATAAATATAGCATATACTATTTGCCAGTCACTGTGTTAAGAACATAACAATTATTATTTCATTTTATCCTCACAACTACCCTTGGAGGTAGGTATTATTATTATCCCTATTTTATAGATGAGGAAACTGAGGCAAACAGAGGTTAAGTGACTTTCCAAGGGTCATATCTGGCTCTAAGTATCTGGCTGGATTTGAACTTAGGTCTTCCTGATTCTGTATGTTGACTAAATGATGTATAAGGATAAGTTGAAGGAAATATGTATGTTTAACATGAACAAGAAATGACTTGGTAAGGTGGGGGTGAGGAGGATTCAATGACTGCCTTCAAGGATTTGAAGGTCTTATCCCATAGAAAAAGGATTAAATTCTACTTGGTTCCAGAAGGCAAAAGTAGGAACAACTGATGTTTTCAAAGGTAGGTTTCAGCTCAACATAAGAATAATTTTTCTAAAAATTAGACGTGTCCCAAAATGAGATTGGCTACTTGAGGAAAGAGTGGGTTCTCTCTTACTAGAAATCATCAATCAAGAGCTGGCTACCTCTGTATGAGATATTATGGGGGAATTCCTTTTTGGGTATGGGTTGAGTTAGATGACCTGTCTTCTCACTCTGAGATTCTGCATCTCTCCAAACTTAGCTAGGCCAGTGCCTAGCTATATTATGTAGCATCTACATAATACATCACCAGACTTATGACTGCAGTTCTGTAGGACTTCCTAGAGTTTGTACCTTATCAGCATTACCTTTGAGAACCTGAGACTAACACCATACGCCTCTGAGACATTGGGGTAGGGCTTTAAGGGAAGAAATATAACTTCAGCCTAATAATTAACATTTTTCAACTAAATTAAAACCCATGCTACACTGATGTCAAAAGATGACTAAACCAACCGGTTTACCTGTAGCAATTACTAACAAAGTCAACTTAGAATGTGTTTTCCCTTGGAAATTCATTCTAGTTGTGAAATATTTCTTCTGTCTTCTGATTGTATTTCCTGAAGGTACTAGGCATTTAAAAACATAGCAATCAGGCTTTCCTCAAATGAAAAAAACATGTTGTTTTTTTTTTTGTCCCTGTTGTAATTGTCTGCATGGTCATGCATGGTGATCTCTTGTTCCTGTGCTCTCTTGAGCGTAGAATGTGTCCAGTTCCAATCATCTGTAAGCTCCCTCTTGAGCTGATATTTTGACAAGCGCCTGCTCTGCTAAAGTTGTTCTAAGACATTTCTCTTTCGGCAGAGGAGTTAGAGTAACCACAGATTTCATGTATCGCCTCCCTGCCAATCCATATTTTCACTTCTGTGGTCTTCAATGACAGGCAGTTTGATGAGTACAACTTTGTATGAAAAGGCAGCAACCCTTTCATCTCCTCAAATTTGACTTGAAAACTAGTTGGAAAACACTCTGCTTTCATCTTGACTTTTGATGTCACCATACCTCCGCTCCCCATCAGATCTAACCTATGCAATTAAGTTTGTCATTAGAAAAAATGTCTGGTGAAATGAACCTAGGAAAACATACTTAAAACTAAAATTTGGAAATTCCCCTCTGGATTTGCTGATCAGACTCTGTGTGTGTGTGTGTGTATGTGTGTGTTCAGGTGACCTTTGATTTGGTCTGTTTCACAGACCTAAAATTATCCAATACTGTTTCTATTTAAAGTAAAAGGTAGAAAGGAAAACTAACTATTTTTTAAAGGACAATTCAAAACATTCATCATTGTGACCTTAGGATTATAGGATTCAAAGCTAGATGGAACCATATGATTATCTAATGCAACTCCTTCATTTTAAAGATGAGAAAATTAATGTCCAGGGATATCATGTGACTAGACCAACCCCACATATCTAGCTAGGATATGAATCTATAAGTACTAAGTTCCAGAAAGTTGAAAGCAAAAGTAAGGGACTGCCTCCAACTTTTGTAAGGAGAACAAGGACATGTGGTCTAGCTGCAGTAATGAAGAGCCCTGCCTCATCTGGTGTTAAGTGCCTCCTTGTTGAGACTTACCAAATCACTGTCGATTTGTGTTATTGGTTGTGTACTCACCTTCATACTCTTAGAATCTCTTGTTTCTGTCGACTCATCTCAACAACTGTAATAAACAGCTGACATCTACATATCATTTTAAATTTTGGAAGTCACTTTACATGTATTGGTACATTTGATGCTCACAATAACCCTGGAAGGTAGGTGCTATTATTATCCTTATTTTACAAATGCAGAAATTGAGGCTGACAGACTTGCCCAGGATCCAACAGCTGTCTGAGAAACAGAATTTGAACTCAAGTCTTCCCAATATGCTACCCAACTGCCCTCACCTTCTACATCACTGATGTCAAAATCAAATAGAAACAGCAAGTAACCCATACATAAGGATCCCTAAGGTCTACATATTGACAGTTTAAAATGTAATATTTTCTATGTTTTATTGTATTTTTACTTATTTTGTTAAATATTTCCCAATTATATTTTAATCTAGCTCAGGCCATACTCAGTGTTATGGGCTACATATGTTTGACACCTTTGTTCTACATAAATTCTTTCCTGATTCCTCAAAGGTTCTAATTGGAGATAGCTTGGTGGTACAATGGATAGAGTGCTATACCAAGAGACAGGAGGACCATAGCACTTACCTGCCAGGGTTGTTGTGAGGATCAAATGAGATAATATTTGTAAAGTCTTTAGTACAACAACTAACACATAGCAGGCACTCAATAAATGTTTGCTTCCTTCCTTCTAATACCCTACCTCCCAAAATTAATAATAATAGCTAGCATTTATATAGTGCTTTAAGATTTGCAAATTTTATCCTCACAACAACCCTGGGAAGTAGGTGCTATTATTATTCCCATTTTCCAGCCTAGGAAACAGGCAAACAGGTTAAGTGACTTGCTCAGGGACACACAGTCAGTAAGTATCTTTTTTTTCCTCTTTTTTTTTTTGGTCAGGCAATTGGAGTTAAGTGACTTGCCCAGGGTCACACAGCTAGTAAGTGTCAAGTGTCAGAGATCACATTTGAATTCAGGTCCTCCTGACTCCAGGGCTGCCCCAGCCAGCAAGTATCTTGGGTCATGATTTAAACTCAAGCATTCATAAGCCTAGGTCTGGCAGTTGATCCACTGAGCCTACTTGTTGATTTCTATTTATCACATACATATCATGTATATACCTATGTACATGCTACCTCATCCATTTAAACATAAGCTTCTTGAAAGGAGGGATGATTTCTTTTTTTGTTGTTTTTTTTCATCCTCAGAACCTAGCAGAAAGAATTGTGTAAAGGAAGTACTTAATAAATGCTTGTTGATTGTTTGGTTGATTGAATGGTATTCACTTCCTTATATATGCTTAACCCTCAAACATACCCAAATTTTGGTCCCATATTTTAATGCCTAACATTTGCCCCCACCCTGCTAACTGGTTTGTCTGGATACCAGATCCTATCCTTCCCTTTTGGTCTACCACCTGCTGATGGTCTTGGGGAACCACTATCAGTGAAGAGAGCTTGCTTGACAATGAAGCATTTCTGTTATCAATATGTTTTCTTCAACCAAAAATTCAGAAGGTAGATTTTCTTTGCATTTGTACACTTTGTGATTAGCAAGATCTTGTTGCTATTTGATTGAGAATTGTTACCAAAATTACTTGGGTGATGCCTCCCCTTTTAGAGTCAGTCCCCTACAATCCTCAGGATATATGATAATTGGAAATAGAGCTCTCTTCATTGGCTGAACCCCAATAAATTACTTACATAAATCTTGAATGACAAAGGATTACATTTGATTCACACAAGACCAGACTGCACATTCTCTATTTTGGGGAGATTTTAGTTTAAAAAAACCTTTCAAATCTACCCAAAACAGTTTCTGCAGATGGGATAGCTACTTTTCAAAAAGCATACCCTAAAAATCAAGCTGTGCTCACAAATACATGAGAAAAATGGAATTGGATTATATGTCACCACAACCCCAGTGCTTCAGCCATGAGACATGGAAGTCCTGAGCTACACAAACTGCAGAGAGTAAGACAAGTGTTCACACCCCAGGGCTGACTCCCAGGAAGAAAAACAGAGAGGTACGTGTTGCCTAGGACTCAGGCCAGGACTCAGTAAATAAGAGAAAGTGTCTGTATTATTTTTTAAACCAGAAGTTGTGCAATGTATGTGAAATGTTTACCTGTTTTATTCTTTCAACCAGAGGTCATACAATATAGGTCAATTGTCAGATGTGTGTTGCTGGGTTCAGATTCACCTTCCTAGAAATGCTCTTTTTCTAAGACCTGCTACTACTACCCAAATCCTTCTAGTACCTTAAGAATAAAGTTACATTCTAAACTCTATAAGGGTACCTATTAACCAATTTCAACGTGAGTATTTACACCTCAGTCATGCTATAAACCAGGGTTTGGTTTATTGCTTTGTTGATTGTCTAGACTTATGAAAGTAAAGGAAAAAATGTTAATAAAGCAGATTAAACCAAAAAGTACATTGTGCTTTTTGGAGAGTCAATTTGCTGGCATACCTGTGCCTACAGTTCTCTGGTTCCCTGGGAGTTATTGCCCTTTAAGAGATAGGCTGGTTTATTTCAGAGGATTTTTGTCCTGTCATCAACTGAAAGATACTCACTTGTCCCACACCTACCCTTTTCACTTTCAGCCAGGTTTCCAGGATCCAAACGAGGACACAGATAAGAAACTGCACAAAATAAAGGTTTTACACCACACAATTGAGGGAGTACCTATTCCAATAAAATAATAAATCCCTTGGCATAGGGAAAGTAAATATAATTTTGTCCACCTCATTTCAGATCACCAAAAAAATGTCAATCATTTCTCAAGAACTAATATAATAGTAGTTTATATTTATTTAGCTTTTAATAGTTTACAAAGCACTTTCACATAGATTATCTCATTGGACCCTTATGACTAAAGTGTGAGGTAGGCAGGGTCATACATTATTATTAACCCCATTTTCCAGGTAAGAAAATTAAGGTTCAGAAGTATTAAATCATTTGCCCAAGGTCACATGACTAGTAAGCAATGGTGCTGAGAGTGAAACCTAGGTTGTCTTTCCTCTGGCCAAGGTCTGTTTCTAGGGTAGATTCTGTTTTATGTAAACTTAAAAAAAATTCTTTAGCGAATTTAAGCTTGATTAGAATCTTTCTCCTAATAATAACATATCAGATTTTAGTAATATCTTTTCAGAATGTAAGAATATTTAAGTATTAAGATTTAAAACATGGAGAATAACATTAAGATACGGTCTCTTCTGTCTGAGCTTTTATGGCTGCTCTCCTGGCTCTCTTTCTATAGGTCCAACCCTCTCCTCATCCTCTCCCTCTCCCTCTCCCTCTCCCTCTCTCTCTCTATCTATCTATTTCTGTTGAGGACATCGCCATCCTGGTGACAGAGATTCACTATTTTGGAGTCATACATTACTCTTCACTTTTACTGAACTCCCATAAGCAAACAATTGCCAAGTCTTACTGATTCTGCCTCTATTATGATTCTCACACCTGTCCTCCTTCTCTCCCCTCATATGGCTACCACTCCAGTTTAGGCTATCATGACCTAAACTATTGCATTATCAGGTCAGTCTCTTCCCCCACCCCCAATCCATCTTCCACACATAGCTTTCTACCTCTGGTGTCCATACCTCAGGTCAGTTCTGCCACTCCCCTTGATAACAGCTTTTCCAGAAGCAGCCTCATACTCTCCCCTCATCTCTCTCTCCGCTCATCAGGATTATTACTTGAGTTCTTCCCCTCCCCTACCCCTATGGGGCCTTGTGTCCCAAGCTCCAAGGTTTCTCCTACCCCAAAATGAATGTCTTAGTGCCTGTCCCAGGCCCCCAAATTGCTATATGCCTCTTTGTGTGCCTTCAGTAAAGTGTAATTTCCTACAGTACAAGAAACATTTGCCCATAACAGGTGTTTAATACTTCCTGAATTGAAATGAACTTGTTGAGCAAGGTAAGGAGTAGAAGACCAAAAATACCCATTCTACAGAATAAAAACATGTTATATGTCCTGCAAAAGGAGGGCTTATTAGCTGTGGGGCTCGAGAAGTAGCAAAGTCCCCTGAATATTTTTAAAGAATCTTGGCAAAAGATGTCTAGAAAATATTCAACAAGTAGAAAAGAAGTTTCCCTTAAAATACGTGTTATACAATTTGGGCTTCCAACTCTTGAAGGCAGTGATTTCACCCTTTCCTTATCACGTCCCTGCCTTTTATATACCATTTATTTGCTTTTCAAGGAAAATGAAGAAAGGTATTTATTTGTTTGTTGAGGAGACTACTGTTATAATGGAAAGAGGGCAAGATTTGTGTCAGAGTATCTGGGTTCAAATTTGAGATTAGGCAAATCATTTAACCTTTATGGTCTCCCTTACTTTATCTGTAAAATTAGGAAGTTGCAATAGATGGCCTCTCCGATCCTTTCTAGCTCTAAATTTATGATACCATGATGCCATTTATTTCACTCTAAAGGAGTCTTTTTTTCTTTTTTCTTTGTGAGGCAATTGGGGTTAATTGACTTGCCCAGAGTCATACAGCATGTAAGTGTTATGTGTCTGAGGCAGGATTTGAACACAGTTCCTCCTGACTCCAGGGCCGGTGCTCTATCCACTGTGCCACCTAGCTACCCCAGGAGTCATCAAGGCTGGACATGACCCTAGTTCACCAAGGTGGATTCTAAATTCTACCAAGCTAAAAAGGCAGGTTCTATTAGTCTGTAAGGCCTTAGATTATAGAACTGGTTATAGAATGTGGTCTGAAGATCAATCTGATTTCAGAGAGCCTCATTTCCAGAGGATTGGCTACAAGGTCATACAACTTTTTAGCCCTAGAAAACTATATAATCTATCTAGTAATGTATGTGTTGGGCATAGGGATGTGAATAGGACCAAAATCTTCATGGGAAGAAGGAATAGTCC
This sequence comes from Vombatus ursinus, assembly GCF_900497805.2. Classification (NCBI taxonomy): domain Eukaryota; kingdom Metazoa; phylum Chordata; class Mammalia; order Diprotodontia; family Vombatidae; genus Vombatus; species Vombatus ursinus. The sequence goes on from NW_020954687.1 coordinate 11,917,339, forward strand.
ATTAGTGAAATCACAGACTTCTGAAGTACTGAAGAGACTTTGCTGACTTTTCCCATCAGCTATCATCTGATATTATGATGTTGTTTTCAAAGATTGAAAGAAAAATAGATATAGATATAAATATAGATAAATGTAGATGTCATTATAAATGAAGATGTGGATATAGATAGACAGATACATGCATCAAGATAGATAGACAGAGTGAGTCCCTGATTGGTGTGAATCATGAATCCCCTGAAGTAGTCATACTATTTGAATTTGCACTGAAGATTTCTTTTGGGTTGGTACCAACTACCATTTTTAAAAAATATAATTATAACTTCTAATAGTACAAATTTTAATACAGAAGACTTCAGAGGGTCCATTATTTGTACTGATCAGGACATAGCTTATGTCTATATGTATATATACACATGCACACACACAAATCTGTATGTCTATATGACATGTATGCATGTGTGTATACACACACATGTATATATGCACACACATATATGCATCTAGGTTGACAGTTATGGAAATAGAAGGCCTTATTTTAAATTCTAAGGTAGTGGAAGTTTCCATCAAGCTTTTTCACACCATGTAGACAGACCCATGTCAAGTGGTAAATCAGTAAGTAGTTCAGTTTCTATACTCATTCAGCTTTGGACCTTTCCTGCTAAGACTGACAATAAGGAAAGCTGTAGCAACAGCATCTTTTGTGATGCAGCCATTAGTCTACTAGAAATTGGACTGAGAACAACTCATTTTACACAGAACATCCAGCCATCGGCTGATAACATTCAATCAGTATCAAGTTGTACTGGATTTGGAGCAATGAAAAAGGGGGAGGGGGTAGAGCTAATCCTTACATTCCCTTGGGAATTCAGTCCTTATTTTGTCCCATTTTTCATTTGAACATTTTTTGATTTGGAATATAGCTAGCCAGATTAATTTGATAATTAATGTCACATTAAAAAGCAGATAGAAACAAATACCTGCTTTATAAGAAAGGCACTTAAGAACAGTTAGAGAACCCGAGTTTAAATTCTGCCCCTTTTGCTTACTAGCTATACCTGGTCCCTACCCTCAGTTTCCACATGTGAAAACTAAGGGGTTGGACGAGATAGTGTCTGAGGTCTTTTCTAGTTCTAGACCTATGTGATCCTACAAAGTTTAAAGTAGTGGGAATTTTTGGCAGTGATATGCCATAACTATATTTTAAAGTTAATTATCAAAAATACTAATTTAAAAAGCCATTCATAGTCTTAGATTCATGAACTCTTAGACTTCAGAGCCTTGACATTAGACCATCCTTGAGATTGTTTAGCCAGAGATTCTTAACCTGGGATACGTAAATTAAAAAAAAAGTTTTTTGACAATTTTATTTTCATATAATTGTTTTCTTTTATAATATTATGTATTTAATTTAATGCATTTTAAAATGTTATTCTGAAAAGGGATCCAAATATTCCCTCAGACTGTCAACTGCCCTCCCCACCAAAACCCCTTTAATACCTCTACTCTACTCTCCCTCTTCATTCTCACAGACTAAGACAGAACTCCATTCCGTCTATGCTCTTCAAAGAAAATAAAAGTATTAGCTCTTACTTTAAAACTTCAAGGATCTATAATTTTGTTGATGCGGGTAATTACCTACCCTGAACGAGATCTCAACTCTAAATATTACAGCTCATCAAATGAGATTTTATATACATATATATATGAATGTGTACATATATATCCACACATAGAAATATATATATAATATACATTATTTTGTAAATCTAAAGGTAATATAAATATTAATTATTATTATGAGGACCGTTTACTAAGGTATAAATCAACATTGGAAAAAAGTATAGTACTCTCCACATTCATTTATGGATTTAAAATCACACCAACAGTTTTTTAAAATAAGAGCTAGGAAAAAAGAACACAACATTTAGATAGAAAAATATAGATAAACAAATAGGCAAAAATTCAAGGGGCTCTTTTGAGAAAAATAAACAAAGTTGCCAGGCATGTGGTAAGCACTTAATAAATGCTTGTTGTCTGACCAACTGAGTAGTCAATGCTACTAAGTGGCAAAAAGTTGATGAAGGTAGATTTGCCCTCCTAGACTTTAAAGCATATTACAAAATGGTTATCTTATGGTTCTTTCAAAGGCATGTTACACTAATATTTAAAGAAATACAAGTTAAAGCAATCCTCTGATACTCATCCAAATGCCCAAATTATTTTTATCAGTGAGTACTGGCATGGGATGTGTATCCACACATGTGTATATGTGTGTGTATGTGTGTGTGCATATACATATACATAGGCCTAAGCTTATAATAATAGAAATAGAAGCCCATACTTTAACTTCTAAGGTAGTTAGAAGGCACAGTCTCACATTCCTTGAGCAACTGCAGGTAGGACGTTTTTGAAGAGCAGCCCAGCAACACACCGAAAGAGTTCCAGAAATAATCATACCCTTTGACTCAAAAATACCATGTAGGGAATCAAGTGATTTTAGTTGCTGATGAGAAGCTGGATAAAGGTCACTTGTTATATCTTGACCTTTTCAGTATTGCTGCCAAGTTAATTTGCATGGCAACCAAATTGAACATAGGGAGATCCATACTAGTGTCTTAAGGATTCAACAGAACTTAAAATGAAGCTCAGATTAAACAATAGGAGGGGGCAGAGACCTTGGTTTCACATTTACAATCCTTCACAACCTGCCTCCAGCTTTCTTTTCCATACTTATTTCACATTACTTCCTTTAAAACACTCTATATCTCAGTCAAATGACTCCACTTGATATCACTCTTACAAGCAACCTCTACCTCCGTGCCTTTGCATAAACATGCCCAGATTGTTTTTTCCCCTGTTTTAAAGAAGGGGGAAGAGGGGAGTAATGAAATGGGATGGTGGGGGGGGAGGGGAGATACAACATATACACAGATAAGTAAATACAAAGTAATTTTCCAAAGGGAAGAGTATTAACAACTTGGGGGTGGAATAGGGAACCCAGAAATACTTTGTGTAGGAGGTGGCATCTGAACTGAGCTTTATTGAAGGAAGCTAGGAACTGTAAGTATGTCAAAGTTCCACATGATTCCTAATGTCTTATCTTAAATCTTACCTTTTCTACAGGAGGTTGAACATGATAATAGGTTACACATGAGTTTTGTATGAGCCAAATATATTTGGGGAGATGAGGAGAAGGGGAGCACCAGGGGATAATGGGCTATTCTTAAACTAATCTAGTAATAGACAGGAAGTTATATGTGATAAGATGGGAAAATAAGTTAGAGCCATACTATAAAGGATTCTGAATGCTAGGCTAAGGAATTTGGACAATTTTGAAGGCAATTAGGTGTCATTGCAGGGTTTAAGCAGGAGAGAAACATAATCAGAGTTGTACATTTGAATGATTATTCTGGTATTGGTGTGTTAAGGTAGACTAGAGTGGACAGAGCCTGGTGGCAGGGAACGTAGGTAAATGCTAACGAATCACTCAATAAATATTAAGTGTTTATGATATATCAGCCTCTGTGCTAGGTGCTAAGAATAATAAAGGCAAAAGTGAGAAAAGTCCTTGCCCACAAGAATTTGATGTTCTAATGGGGAACACAGCATATATTTAAGTATATAAAAATACATAAAAATAGAAACAAGGTAATTGGGGTGGGGCACTGGCATCTTTGGGCTGGGTGTGGAGAACCATAAAAACCTCATGTAGAAGGTGGCTTTTAAGTTGACTCTTAGAAGAAACCAGGGATTTCAAGACTAGGGATGGAGGGAGAGAACATTCTAAGCATGGGGTAAATAAAGCCAGTGCAAATGTTCTACATGAGAGGATTAGCAAACAGGAAAAATTTAGCTGGACCTGAGTGGTGGGCAATAGTATATACATACATATACACACACATACACACATGTGTATATACACATATGTATGTATACATGTATGTGTGTATATATATACACACATATAAAAAAGGCTAGATATGTCAGAAAGAGGCCAGGTTAAGAAGGGCTTTAAACACCAAATGAGGAATTTACATTGAAACCAACAAGTAATAGGGAGACATTTGAGTTTACTGAGTAAAAGAATGACATGGTCAGATTTGTACTTTAGGAACAGCACTTTCATGGTTATGTAGAAGATGGATCCAAGTGGGGAGAGGAGTGAAGCAGGAAGATCAAGTAGAAGGCTATTATAATACTCCATGGGAGATGTGATGAAGATTTGTAGCTATATGACTAAAGTGAGGAGGAAATATGTGAAAGATGTGGAGGCAGAAATGAAAAGATCTGGAAACTGACTGGCTATGAAGGGTGAGCAAGAGGGAGGAAATGAAGATGATACCAAAAATGTGAACCCAAGTGGCTATGCTCTCAACATGGTAGAAAAGTTCAGAAGAGGGGTTAGCTTGAAGGGAAAGAGAATAAATGAATTAAATAGAAACTTCCTTCCATATGGGAATAACTCATACCCATAGACAGACACACCTATTCAAACTCCATACCATGAAGTTCATTCATGCATTTGATTGACTAAATATTTATTGAACACCACTGACATAACTATTGCCTTGCTGAGGCAGAAGAGGCAGGTAAGTGAGAATAACTAAAGAATGATTTGGTTTCTGCTCTCTCAAGGACTTTGTAAATCTTCCTGGGGAGACAACACTAATGTGTTAAAAGCAAATAAAGAACAGTGTATGAAAAATTATTAAATTCAGTATGATTAAGTGCCCAAATGACATTACTACACTTGGGGTCAGGATGTCCGAGGTTCAAATCCTAACTCTGATACTTAGTAGTTGTGTGATAATGAATACTTAGATTGTTTGAATTTCAATTTCCTCTTTTAAAATGGGATTGATAAGCTCTTTAGCATCTACTTCACAGGGATATTGTGAAGTTCTAATGACAGAATTTATATAAAGTGGTTTGTAAAAATCTTAAAGTGCTGCATAATTATAATAAAATTAAATAATATTATTATTCATATTATCTTCATCTTCATCAATAGAGTCCATATGGAAACAGTCCTTTACAAGTTGCTTTTCAGATATTATTCTTTTATCATTTAATGTTTGGCAGACCTGGGGACAAAATTGCTTTTTGCAAATGCATAAAAGTACTGAAATTTATGGAAGGTATTCACAGAAGGCATGTTAGGGACAACTTCAGTAGTAGACAGGTTGATAGGGATATGCACCACATCTTTTTCTCCCATGGTTTTGATTTTTTCCACAAGGTTCTATATTTTGAAAGTTTTACATTCCACATACATTAGACATTATGAGTATTATGGAAGTTCTATTTGGTTGCTGTCCCTTTTCAAAGAGGACCAAAATGACATCACTATGTTAGAGTCAAGTTACAGTGTGTCCGATTGTAGCTGATCAGACCAATACTAGCTCAGAATGCTCTACCACAGGTTGGGCACAAAGAGTTCATATGAATATTCGGGAGGGCGTTCTCTAAATTTCTCGTGTTTCTCTTAAGCTACTTCAATTCTGTTTTGCTCATAGAGCACAGCACCTTCTCTGAAGAGGGCATGCCATGCTGGATGGTCCTGCTGGTTTCTCCCATGTCATGCAGTCAATTCCAAAGTTCTTAAGATAAGTTCTATTCAAAATGTTATTTAATAAGAGAAGCCATAATGAGCTACTTTTTGAACCCCTGGGACTTTTGGGCACACTCTTTTTGCTCTTCATCCAATGTACTATTTTCTAGAAAGTGCTTATAGGTTGTTTTAGCGATGTAAGCTGTAAATCCTTTGTATAAAGTATATACACACACACACACATTTGCATATACATCTACACACATACACACACACACATATACACATACACATACACATAATTAATTTATGTTCGTCAACCAGTCAACAAGCCCTTACTATGGGCAGAGTAGTATGCTAAGTGCTGGGGACACAAAGAAAGGCAAAAACAGTCCCTGCCCTCAAGAAGATCACATTCTAATCTAAGGCCCAATGATTTTCTCATCATTTGGTACTATACACAAAATGCCTCCTGTTAAGAAAGGTAGGAGCAAGCTTGCATCTGAAAGGAGGTTGGAAAAATTCACTTCTGGTAATACACGCACAACCTTGAAGCATTTGATCCAACAACCATCCATTTTATCCAATCCTTTTAATTTCCAGTTTTATGCTAAGCTAATGTTTCAATCAACCTTGATATAAATGTTCTGTCATTCATCATATTAAAGTGCACAAGCTTTCTATTCTGCACTTGATCTAACGTGTTTCTGTTACATTGGACTTCTTGAGACCATATATGAGAAATTTTCCACATTCTTTTTCGTTAAAGATTCCTATTGACTCTAATTCATCTACTTCTCAAGCCTCTACAGGCAATTTTCAGTTGATGTTGAATTACTTATTTTATTCTTTGCTCTGTTTTGATTCCTTGCATCATTTTAATCTTTGGACTACCATGTTCAATTGCTGATTTAAAAAAAACCTATAATTTCTAGTATGCTTTTATCTTTCAGATTCTTTTCCATGTGTGCTTTTGTTTTTTATCAAGTAATATATTATTTAAGTTTTTTTTTTTTTTTCTGAATTCACAGCCTTCCTGCAGTTCTTTTATAGCTCTCTTAGGTCATCTCTGCCATTTGGTTTTGAATGCTTGTCCTCAGGGGCTTTCTTCTTTTCTCCTATGGCTCTTATAGTGGCAGTGGTTGCTGCATGTACTGATATGTGTGGTTTCTGAAATTTCTTCTTTTATAATTTCTGTCAAATAATGTGAAAGAATGTATTCATTTTACTTATAGCAACTGCCAGCTTTTAAAAATTAGTCAGTTTTGATTTAATTGATCTATTAGTTGCATTCAGGCCACCAATCTCAATAAGGGCTGTTCAAAATTCCAGCATATCCATCTCCTTTTTCAAAATTATGAGATATTGGTGCTATTTTGTCCTCTATTTTAATACTGCTTATAATTTCAGATTGCATTAAATGAAGATTTTCTACAACCTTGGATTCTTCAAATTTTACTCCTTCAAATTCTAATAGCTCCTGAATTTTGTTTTTTATTTCTTCTACTCGAGGGTTAGAGATGAAGTTATTTTTTATTATTACCATGTATCGGTCAGTTATATCCTGTTATGTGACATGAAGAGTACTTGCCTACAACTGGTAACATTTGTATCCAGTTTCAATGTGATATAGTACTGGAACCTAATAAAAGCAGTCATGTCTTCAGTTCCTTTCATGTGGAATAGTGGTTTCCCTGCTTTATCAGAAAGAACCATCTGTACTAAAGTATTTTTGGAATGTGGCATTTAAAACAAATTATTCTGATATATCATGCCTTTTTGTGGTACCAGAACATAAAGGAATGCCACTCACTATGCTGTCATAATGAAGATTTCATGTCAGGTGAGGCAGCAATACTTTGCTGCCCAGTCTATTTCTTAGATTCAACAACAGTTTCATCACACTAATCAGGTGTTGAAACAGTCTGTGGCTTCCCTAGATCCCAATTGTGCAGGGTTTCAGGGCTTCTACTAGGCCTTCACAGCTATTGTAGCATGCCCAGGGCACATAAAGTCCCTCCTGTACATTGCTTTTGTTGGTATTCCCTTACAGAAGATTAAGCCATCTTCCCTGTCCTCCCCTGCCCACCCCTTTGGAAGATGAACTAGGCTTCAAAAGATGTATTATTACTGTTAATATTATCATTAAGTGCCATTGTGGTCAGGAAGGGAAGGACTCAGTTTTTGTTAGAATTATTTATCAAAGAAAATCTGTTTCTCATGGAGGAAGATGAAGAGTAGTGAGGAGGGAATACGGTCAGGCTAGTCCTTTTCTGCCTGCAACTCCTACTGCACCAGAAGATATACAATAAATATGGCACTTTACCTTGAAAAAGACCTGGATGTTTGTTCATCGAAGTGGGTATGGGAAGGACTGCAGCTTGTGATGGATGGAGCCATGAACTCCAAAACTTTCATTTAAGGATGGAGCTCAGCTCAGACCTAGATGTACCACTTTGGGATTTCTTCATCATGTCTATGGAAGCTCATTATTGAGAAAACCATCATTATCCTACAAAGACTCAATCTCCCCCCTCTAATTAGAGGATGGAGCCATGAACTCCAAAATCTTCATTTAAGGAGGGAGCTCAGCTGACTTCTCACCTGGATGCACTACTTCAGCACTTCTCTGACTTCTCCACCATGCCCCTGCATTTGATGGCACTGCCACCTCCACTGCCCCGCCATATCCCCTTTTAAAATTTTCTTTTGTATGTTTTCCTCCCTCATTAGATTATAAGTTCCTAGAGAATAGGGACTGCTTTTTTTCTTTTTTTGGTATCCCCAGAACTTAGTACACAGCCTAGCATATAGTAGGCATTTATAAATATTTATTGACTATTATGAGTTATTTTGAAGTAGTGCTATCTAACAATACAGGAGAAAACACTGGTTGAACTGAAGTAGCTGGTAGAGGTTTGAGGTACTTGTATGTTTTCATTTTATGTTTGGTTCTCTTTCTCAATAAAGAAATAGAGCATAAACACCACATTCAAGGTATACTCTATTTGTTCCCTAAATATCACTGGCCTTGGAGTAAATTTGTATTTTCATAAGAGTGTTACAGCAGAACCACTAGAGATTGTTGAATAGCAGAATGACATGGTCAAATCCATTCTTTAGGCTCTCATATTCCTGAGAAACTATTTTTTTTTCAGTTAGTCTTTGATTTGATTAGGATTCTTCATATATTCCTCCTTTATTTTCTTCACCTCTCTCCTTCCCCCCTTTTATGCATGGGAACATTGGGAATATTCTGTCATTCAGACCTACAAAAAACCACTGATTAACTTGTAGGAGGTTTGATCTATGATGTTTTGGGTCTCTTTCTCTACCATCACCTCTATTTGTCTACAACTTTCATCTTTGTCTCCTTGTATACATTTAGAAAGAAATCTCTTAATGGTCTCTCTGTTATCATATTATTGTTCTTCTTCTTGGTTGCAGTAATTGTTTAGCCTTCTTATATTTCTGTTGTTTGGGGTGTTTGAGAAGCAGATAAAGTCTAGTTCAGTCCAGTTTTCTTCCTTTCTAGGAATGTTTTAAATGTTTTTTTTTTTAAATGAATGTCTATCTTTTTTTCATTTATGGTTAGGCTCTGATTTTCTGGATGGGTCACCTGGTTTTTTTTTTTTTTCTTAAGCTATTTACTTCTTGGAACACATTATTCCATTCTCATAATTTTTAGTGGGTGCAGAATAGTCTTGTACTATTCAAATTTTATTTTCTTCATGTTTAAATGTCTTTCTCCTGGTCACTTGCAGAATTTGTTGTCAACAAAACTTAAATTTAACCACCATGTGTCTTGGAGTTTGCAGCAGAGGTTTTGTTTTTAGTTGTTTTTGTTTTATGGAGATAATCTGTGGATTCTTTTGATTGGCACTTTGTTTTACACGTTCAGAAGTCCTGGGCAAGTTCTTATTTTTTTTGCATTATTATGGTGTTGTTTTTTTTGACTTGTGTTCTTCCAAAAGCCCTATAATTTTTGTTGTTTTTACAAATCCTGTTTTTGAGATCAATGTGTTTTGTATGGAGATCATGCTTTAAAAAAAAACCCAACCATTATTGCTTTTGCTTCTCTTATTCGAGATTATCCTTCACTTAGATGTATTTGCATCCCCAATCACTTATTCTCTTTAGATTCTTTGGTGAGACTTGCCACTGTGGATTCAAGCTTTTCTATTTTGTCAATTATTTCTGCTGTGCAGGTCTTAAGTTCTGCTTTCACAATTCTTATTTCTCTTTTAAAACATTCAGGAACATCCTACTGCGGTTTTATGCTCTCTTGGGAATCCACAGGGTTCTCTGCCTTATCAGGTATTGACTCATTTTCCTTTTTCTTATATTTTTTCATAGATATTGTAACTCTTTTACCTGATCAGGAGGTTATATTCCCCTTTACTATTTATATTTTCTTCTCTTGGTTTATCTGCTTATGTTCAAGGTCTTGAGTTTTCTTCCTCATGAGATCTTTGGTAATTTCTGTATTTTTTTCCCTTATTTTGGCCTACTGTTCTCTTTCTGACTGTCTCCCCTTTGATGGCAGTTTCCCTGGGGGCTGGATCTCAAAGCCAGTCAGCCCTCTCCCACACTGGGTAATTCCTGGTTCACCAGCTTCAGTCTCTGCCCCAAGTGACTTCTGAGGGCACAGAATTGGCTTCAGGTGGATGGACTCTTTCTCTAAGGCTTGGTGGAGAGGTCCACATGTCCTGTTCCCTCTCCCTCTGTTCCTCTATTCTTTGCCAGTGCTCTGTCATGGTCTATCATGACACAGATCACTGCCGCACTGATATCATAGCCTGAGACAGTTTTCTGCTATTTGGATCTCTGAAGCACTAGGAGGATGAAATGAGCACTAGAGTGCACAGTTGAGTTCTGTTGCAATTGAATGGGTAAGCTTGTGAAGAAGCCCCGATGCCAGGAACACAGGTGGGTGGTAGGGTATGGAGGCTGAACAATTTAGGAGATAGGGATTAGAGTTCTCTATTATTAGTTCATGGGATTTTCTCCTTGCTTGCATTCTTCACATTCTAGACTATGGAGATAGTTGGAACTTGATTTACCGTGTTGTGAATAATTACTATTGTGAAGAGGTTAAATACATCGTGAAAATCAGAGAAAAACATCTAGTCCTTCATCTTACTGGTCACATGACTCAGAAGTACTACTAACTCCATTTTGACTGACTATAGGTTGAAGTTGGGATTAGGAGCAAGTTTAGTAAACAGTAATAGGAGAGATGGAAGGATTAGAGATTGTGATCAGAGAATTTCAGAGTTGAATTTAATTGAGGCCATGTTTCGAGGTGGCTGAGATAGACAAGGAGAATTATGGGGCAGATAAACTTGTTAGAGTGCTAGGATTTAGGCTGTTTTAAGGGACACATTTATGAACACCAAAGTCATTAAGGATGAGAGCAGTGACTGGGGTGGAGAAGTATGAGACAAGTGGGGGCCAGGGGTCAAGTCCTTGAGCAAGGAAGGAATGACCTTAAAGACTAGTAGACGACAGCCTCTGGAAAGGGTAATACAGACAAATAAAGTGAATCTCAAAAGAGAAAAGTTTGCCCAGTGATGGTGGAAATGAGAAGCAAGTGTGTATATTGTAGGTTTGTTTCACAGGGAGAATGAGAAGAGTGATAGTCACAGGATATGGTGGCAAAAGAATAAATGTCTTCAGGAAAAATCTAAATTTCTGAGGGTACCAGAAGATGGAAGTGTGAAAAAAAGATCTAAGCTTAAAGAGAGTTTGTTAAGCACAGAGCAGGGATTCTAAAGGGCACAGGGAAATGGAGGTTTGGCCATGGCAGATTTTACCTCCAGGATGAGAACACTTACTGAAGCTTGCCTTCAGGTCATAAGGAGGCAAAGGAATGTGTAGGTGCCCTTGATTAATTTCTACACCCAGTTGCCTTGTACAAATTTAAAAGTCTTCTCAATGTTTTTAAAGTAGCTATTCATTTAGGGACCCTTGAATATGAGGACTGGTAAAAGTTCTGTAGGAAAAGTTAATTAGATAAGAGGTGTTCCATCTGGACCATTTCTTTGAGTCTTAATCCAAAGAGGAAAATATCTGGTCAAACTCATTTAATATCATAGCCATAAGAAATACTGAGTCTGGAAATAGGTTTTGTCAGTACCATACGACTAAGTAGAAAAGTCTTAGAGAGGTGCCTGAGACACACAAAGGTTAAATGACTTACTTCGGCTCACAATGCTAGTAAACATGGATGTCAAACTGAGGTCTTCTTGACTCCAAGCCATGAATAATGCCAAACTGCCTGTATCACAACTAGATAATCAATCAATAAATCAATCAATATTTATTAGGTGACTACTAGTAACCCTTCAATACTTCAATGATAGATCTAGCCATGCAGAGAGATAGCAAGCTATTCATGCTTTTTCTTTTACTGTTTTAATTTTTTTTCATGCTTTTTCACTTGTGATTCTTGTATGTACCCTAATAATACCTGGTTATTCTCCCTTTCTTCTCTCCACCTCCTGCCTTTATATTCAGGGGCTTCAATTTAATAAATATTTATTAAGCAACTACTAAGTGCCAGGTACCTCACTAAGCACTGGGAATATAAATAAGAAAAAGAAAGACAGTCCCTGCCCTCAAGGAGTTTACAAAAAGGAAGCAGTAACATGGATGTGGTGAGTGATGTATGTCCTGTTCTGGGGAAATGAAACCAAACAGAGCTGCAGATGGAAAGTAGAATGGGTTGTAAATACATATTCTGCCCTCTATAAAGGAAGGCTTTGGAAGTAGTTTAGTGCTCTGCTTTCCAGTGGGCAGGGGTTGATTATCAAAGGCTGAGTTAGCAGCATGGTGATGAGATTAGAGGTGATCAGTTTTATCCTAGGAAGGTAATCTTGTTCCCTGGAGTTGAAACCAAGCAAGGCTGCCTATGGAGAGTCTGGTCTGGATATCTGGAAAATACTCCTTTCTCACCTTTGCCTGATAGAATTCTTCACATTTCTTTCAAGACATAGCTCAAACACCACTTTTTTAGTTCTCCCCAACTGCTTGTGTCCCTTATGACCTCCTCACTAACTTTTGTTGTTGTTGTTGTTGTTCAGTTGTTTTTCAGTTGTGTCTGACTCTTTGTGACCCCATTTGAGGTATTCTTGGCAAAGATACTGGAGTGCTTTGTCATTTCTTTCTACCAGCTCATTTGACAGATATAGAACTGTGGCAAACAGGGTTACGTGAATTGTCACACATCTAATAAGTGTCTGAGGCCAGATTTGAACTCAGAAAGATGAGTCTTCCTGACTCCAGGCCCAGCACTCTATCCACTGAATTATCTAGCCACCTTCTCATTAACTACCTTGTATTTCATTATCATACATATAGAGTATTTTTCAATAAAATGTAAGCTTATTGAGAACAGAGATTGTTTCATTTCTTACCTTTAATTCCTAGCAATGCAGGACACAGAGTTTAATAAATACTTGATTATAAATATTGGCAGAAGTGGATTCTGACTGAGCTTGAAGTCAGAAAGTACATACAACTAACCTCTAATGTTGCTGAATCGTTTTAGTTGTGTCTGACTCTGTGGGGTTTTCTTGGCAAAGATATTGGAGTGGTTTACCATTTCCCCCTCTAGCTCAATTCACAGATGAGGAACTGAGGCAAACAGGGTTAAGTGACTTGTCTAGGGTCACACAGTTAGAAGGTGTCTGAGGCCAGATTTGAATTCAGGAAGATAAGTCTTCCTGATTAGTTTTGAACTATGTGACCATAACCTCAGGTAACTCCCTAAGACTATAATTTCAAAAAGACTGATGTCCTACTTTGAGTTTTGATCACACCAGACTTACTAAAAGTAGCTACTGCCTATGACTTTAAAATGTTTTCTGAAGCCATAAGATACAAAAGGACCTCTTTCTTAAGTGACAATTATTCTATTATTAAGCAGTTGGACTTTATTTACAAAACCCTCAACTTTTAAAAATTTAAAGTTAGGACTTGTATCTCATTACCCATTTCTTAATTAGGAATACAGACACATCTAAAAACAGAAAGACAAAGGAACTGAAGAGGAGATTAAAATCCACATCTTAATAAGTATGAACTAAAAGAAAATTAAATTCAAATATGGTTCATTAAGCATCACAAAAGGAATTTTGTTACAGAAGTTTCACTCATATTACTTTTTTTTTTTTTAAGGCAATTGGGGTTAAGTGGCTTGCCCACGGTCACACAGCTAGTAAGTGTGAAGTGTTTGGTCTCAGGCCAGATTTGAATTCAGGTACTCCTGACTTCAGGGCCAGTGCTCTATCCACTGCACCACTCATATTACTTCTAGAGCTACTTAAACTATCATGCTATTGATGATCGGATAATGCTCAAATGATTATTTTATTTTTTAATTGGTCAAAATCAGAACTTTCATTGAAGTGTAAAGACAATGATGTTAATAATGTATTAGAATGAGGGACACCTGACTTTATAACCAGACAGTAAATTCAAAAGAGAGCATATACCTTGTCACTGTAGCCCAAGACCTTATCATTTATTAAAAGAATAAATACTATTAAAGCCTTCCTATCCAACTTTAAAATTCCAAATAACTTTTGGTAGCTCTTCTTGGAAGAGAATATATCGCCTGCTGCTTTTAAGAAAAGCTAACAATGATACTGATATCTAATACTGATATAAGATCTAACATAATTTTTTTGGATTTTTAGAGTCACAAACAAAAACTGCAATGGGATTAAATTGTTCATCTATCAATCAATCCAACAATCATCTATTAAATGTCTGCTATTTGCCAAGTACTCCGCAAGGTGCTAGGGATTTAAGTACAAAGAATGAAATCCTACTTTGAAAGGAGCCCCTGAAGGAAAGAAGTTCTATATATTGTCAAATTGCTAGAACTACTTTCTCTGAACTTCAATTTCTTGATCTGTTTTGAAACTAGATGATTCCCCATCTCTTGACGTACGATCCTCTAAGGTTCTAGATCTAGCCAGGAGACAAGTCCCTTCTTTCTGAAATTTAAATACAGTGCTTTACATTGTTCTCTTAAAACTAGAACTGAAACACAAAAGAATCCAGGTTAAAATGGCATCAAAATAAGAGTACTTTGATTAAGCCATATGGCTAGTTCAAATTTTAGCTTTATTCAAGATCTGCTTGCTCAAGGTGGAACACAAATCTGCACTCAGAATGTCACACAACTTGATCATTAGACACCATTCCTGCTGTGGGTATGCTTACGACAGTATATATTAAGTACTATAATCAAGTTTCCCATTTAAGTGGCTCTTAGGTAAATTTAAGTAGAGAGAAACAGAATTAAATAGATGCAAACAAAATCTCTAAAGAGTGACAATTTGCAGAAGAGTTTACATATTATCTACTTACTTTTAGTTCTGGCAACAAAACTAGTTTTAATTCTTTAGGTTTACCCATTTAAGAAGGCTTGTTGCATTTTGTGTAAATGTTCACATTTACAAGTCTTGAAATACTTAGTACAGTATCTGTAAGTACAAATACTAAAATGCACTTTAACCTCAGTTCTGAAAAAGAATATACAATCTAAAATAATTCAATACCTTGAAGTTGCTCTCTCTCTCTCCAACCTCAGCATCAATATTTGCTTCTTACCCGTTAACCCTAGTAAATGTCATTTCTATCATCAAAGCCAAGGAATGATGATGACTTTTTCTTTTGGTTGATAAACTCCTTCAAACACAGAAGTCCTGTGTAATACCCTATCCCCCCCAAACATAATCAGTTAATAAACATTAATTAAGCTCCTACAATGTGCCAGGCACTGTGCTAAGCATTGGGGATATAAAGAAAAACAAAAGATAGCCCCCTTGCCCTTGAGGAGTTCACAATTTAATGGGGGAGACAATATGCAAACAATTATGTAGAAACAAGTTATACAGGATAAATAGGAAATAATCAGTGGAGAGAAAGCAGTAGAATTAAGAGTGTTTGAGAAAGGCTTCTTGAAGAAGGTTGGATTTTAGCTGGCTCTTAAAGGAAGCCAGGAGGCATAGCGGAAGAGGGACAGCATTCCCAGACATGGAGGACAATCAGGGAAAATTTGAGGAGAGGGGAGATGGACTGTCTTGTTCAAGGAACAGCAAGAAGGCCAATGTCACTGGATCAAAAAATACCGAGGAGGAAAGGGTGTAAAGCACTGAGGGGTGTGTGTGTGTGCTGGGGTGGAGGGAAGAGGGGAGAAAGCTTGGTTATAAAGGGCACTGAAAGCCAAAGAGAGGATTTTGAATTTGATCCTGAAGGTAATAAGGAGATACTGGAGTTTACTGAGTGACAGTTAGACCTGTGCTGGTGTAGGGAGATTTGAAGTAGGCTGACCAAGCCTCAAACTGTTTCAATAGTCCAATAGATGATTAGGTCCTACCACAGAGAACCACATCAGAGGAGAGAAGAGGTATTTATTAGAGAGATGTAACAAAGGTGAAATCAACAAACCTTGGTAACAGATTAGATATGGGAAGAGAAAGGAGTCAAGGATGATGCTAAGGTTGGGACCCTGGGGCACTGGGAAGATGGTGATTTTCTTGACAGTAACAAGGAAGTTTGGAAGGAAGAAGAGGGTTTTTTTTGGGGGGGGTGGAGGGATAATGAGTTGTTTTCAACATGTGGAGTTTAAGATGTCTAACAGGCAATTGGACATGAGATGATACACAGGACAGAGATTATGGTTTGCTAGGTCAAAGAATGATTTACATAGAAGTGATCATTGCAACCATGGGAGTTGATGAAATCACCAAGTGAAACAGTATAAGAAGGGTAGGGAAGAGGGCCTAGGATAGAGTCCTTTAGGATGACCAGTGTTAAAGGGTGTGACCTGGATGAAGATCTAGCAAAGGAGACTGAGTAGTGAATCAGAGTAGTGTTCTGAAAATCTAGAGAGAAGAGACTATCAAGGAGAAAAGTGTGACTGACAGTGTCAAAGACTATACAGAGATCAAGAAGAACTGAAAAAAAGCCACTGGATTTGGCAATTAAGTGATCATTGGTAAGCAGTTTCAAGCTTAACGATGAAGTCACAAGTCAAATTGCAGAGTTGAGAAAGTGAGAGAAGAAAAAGTGGAGATACCTATTATATATAGCCTTCTCAAGTTTAGCTACAAAAGGCAGAAAAGATGTGGGAGGATAGTTAATGAGGATGAAAAGATCAAGTAAGGGTTTTCTGAAGCAGGAGACAGGCATGTTTATAGGCAGGAGGGAAGCACCCAGTACACAGGACAAGAACAAAGATAAGTGAGAAAGCAGGGATGAAAAAGTACAATCTACTAGAGGAGACAGGATGGAAGAGTCACGTGTGCATGTAAAGTAGTGGACGTTGGCAAGGAGAAGCACCACCTCATCATATGAGATGAAAGAGACAGTGGAACATGAGGAGGGAAAAAGAGGAAGCTTTCTACAAATGGCTTCAATTTTTTGAGGATTTGTCAATATGAGAACCGTGCCAATGTGAGGTAAACTTCTCAGCTGAGAGGATGGGGGAGGAACCATGGGAAGCTGGAGAAGGAATGAACAAGTCTGGAAAAGCCATTGTAGTGAGATAGTGATTTAATTAGGGAAGTGTAAAAATATTGCCTAGCAGCAGGGAAGGCCCAGTTAGGTTATGTAACATTTATAATGGACCAAATCAGGAAGGTTACATAACTTTCTCCACCTTCTTTTGGCAGCCTGTCTGTAAGAAAAAAGACAAAGGATTTTGGGAATGATCCAAGGCTGAGGCTTGACAGGGCATAATCAGCAATATAATAAAGGGGCAAGAAACTCAAGAGAAGACAGCAAGGCATTGGTTTACCAAGGGGTCAAGATGGGGAAAAGAGGAGTGTGTGGCTAGTGCATGGGTCATGGCCTGAGAAAAGAGGGGCCAAGAGATGGGAAATCTTGTGTGAATGAAGAGTAAGGTTTCGTATTGGGAGGGAGAATTGGAAATCCAATAGACTGTGATCAGTTAAGGGAATTTCAAACTTCATGAACATGGAGATGATTTGAGGGTGATGGAAAGATTAAGGGTATGATCATCTTTGTGGGTGGCTAAGTTGGGGTGGACTAACTCATGGAAAATTATTTAATTGATGAATTGGGACGCTGGAGTGTTTCAAAGAGTATCAATAAACATTTATGTTGAAACCCCTAGTATGAAGCCAAGAGTTGGTGAAGATTGTGAGCCTAGTACTGAATTCACTGAGAAAGGGGAATGTCCTGGCGATTTACAGACGATAATTAACAGAATATTGACGTTCATTTGGTTAATGTGAATTGTGTGAATCTCAAAAGAGGAGATTATTGAATAATGGGAGTAGGGAGAGAAACTGAAAGTGGCAATTGGAAGCAAGTATTTTAACTTCTAACCTTGACCAGTGAGTCAGGGGGAATGAGTGAAAGTACAGCCAGTGCTGGAAAGGGTGGCCAGGGAGGTTGTATGAGGACTAAGTCAGATTTGGGTGAGAAGATGCAGGAGTGGAAAAAAATTTAAGATGCAAGCATGTTGCCTACGGAACAGTCATTTAATAGGACACAAGGGAAGAGGTGAGAGCTTTTTTTTGGCAGGGGGGGGTGGTTTGAGTAGAATGGGAATAAGAAATCAGGCAGTGGGAAATAGGGAATGGAGTTTGGATGACGACCTAGGGGGTTCAGAATCATTAGATGGGAGGGTATGACCAGGGGGAGTTAAGCACTAAGTGAAAATTTTAAAATTACAAAGTTAACAGTATTATAACCTGGAGATGTGGGGAAGAATGGGGAAGAGTTCAGAGTCTTGGGCACTTCAGAAGAGGGAGTTAGAATTTGGAGGACTGGTGATACTCTCCTTCCTCCAAGGCAGGAGACCTAGCTGGAAACGTGATGGAATGGTACTCTCTCCCTTCATCTCAGTACAGTGATATGAGGGAATAGCACTTCTCTTCCCTCTAAGGCTGAAGATTAGGCAGGAGAGCTAGGGATGTCAGGCAGAAGTCTGGCAGGATGATGGTATGGCACCTACCTCATCCCTTCTCACTTCCAACAGAGGCTGGAGACCAGGGAACAGAATCATAGAAATTAGGCAAGAGACCAGTAGGGAACAACAGCACGGCACCCAACTCTACCCCTACCACTCTCACAAGGACACTGAAGGCCAGGCAGGAAAACAGTGGGGCATGATGGTAATGCACCCTTTTACCTCTCCTTCTGGAGACTGGAGATCAGAGAAGAGACACATAGGGCATGCTGGGGTGGCATTCACCCCTTTCCCTCCCATGTCCACTGGAGGCTGAAGATCAGATAGGAGATGGGTAGGGCATGATTGAAATACACCCTCCTCCCTTCCCTCCAAAAACTGGAGATGAAGAATGATGGCATGGCACCCAACTCTCCCTCTCCCACAGGAGACTTGGGGAGATTAGGCAGGAAACAATGAGCAAATTCTTTCACTACCACAGTAACAGTAGAAGAGTATCAGAAAAGAGAACAGAGGGTACTAAGAACCATACATTTCTTAGACTAACAGTATTGACAGCCAGCATCCACAACTGTGACCTCTGTATAATGACCAATCACAAACTGACCCTAATGGAGGAACTGTACCCCAACATATGAATATTCCTGCTATAAATGTAACAAGAACCCAGGAAGAAGTCTCAGGTAACAGAAAGGCAGCTAGCAGGAAGAGAAGTGAATAAAAGAACTGGCAGACTGAATTTCAATGGGCATGGAAAGTCGACAAGAATATTTTGTGGGACATTTCTGTAATCCCTTTGCAGATTTGGGCAGGTTTTAACAAATACAGACTACCATTCAGAAAACTGCTGTTTATGTGCCAACAATCCACTGCAAGAATGAAGAACACAGAAATCCTATGAAGTACTTGAACATTCAAACATCCTCCAAAGTAATTCAACAGATAACCTTGACATTCTGTAACTTCAATTGTGAAAGTGGATCCAGGGGAAAATGATGAAAATAATGTTAGAAAATAAAGGGGAAAATATGATTCAGAATCAATAAATAAAAGAGGGCAAAGGCTGGAAGGCTATTTAGAATATACATTACAAATTCTTTTTAGGAAAAGCATTAAAAGTGATAAAGCAGAGTGAGTGGCAACCAAGCAACATAAGAAAAAGTCTATCTTAAGAAAAAAAACTGGTTAAAGCAAGTGTTAAAAAGCATCAATTTTTTAAAAAGCATAAGGATGAGAAAGTATTCCCTGGAGTTACAGCAACTCTAGCATGAGTTCTTCAGGTTGCTTTTTTGGATATCAACACTGAACACATACACAAGGAAGCAAAAGAAAGAAAAAAGGACCAACATATACCAAAACATTCTTAACATTGTGTGTGTGTGTGTGTGTGTGTGTATGTCTGCAGAAGGAAAGAACTGTAGATACAAACGTGAGTGTTAAATGGGAAACAGTTTACCAAATTGTGGTGTAAATATAATGGGATATTGGTGCAGTGAAAAAGGATGCATATGAAGAAATCAGAGAAACATGGGAAATTCTGCATTAATTGAAGAGATAGAAACAAAACATAACAGAGATTAATATACATAATGATTTCATTAATATAAACAAAAAAGTAGGTAAAAACAGACCATGTGGTAGGGTGCAGATAGAAGAGCTGAGTTCAAGTCCTACCTCTGATATGCTAGCCATATGATCATGAGCAAGAGCCTCCAAGCAATTCCAATAAACCAATCAATCAGCACAACAGGGTGTGCCAGATCTTGGAGATATAAAGGCAAAAAGGCAACAGTCTCTGCCCTCAGAGAGATTGTATTCCATAGGAGAAACAACACATACCCATTAAAGTACATGGAAAATCAACAGAAGCAGGGACACATAGCGGCAGCACTAGTTAGTACCTGGTGGAGTTCAGGAAAGGCCAGATGTAGATGGTGCTTGAATTGAACTTTGAAGAAAGCCAGAAATTCTTAAATAAGGAGAGATCACATTGCAAATACAAAAAATAGCCTGTACAAAGGCATGGAGATGGGAGTCAGGCATGTCTTGAGGAACAGTAGAGACCACCAGTCTGATAGGACTAGAAAATACATGAAAAAAAGTTGCAGAATAGTTGTGGATCTGCATTGACAGAGGAAATTTCCTCACTGGGAGGTCTCTTTAAGCAATGGAATTACAAATCCATATCCCTGCTTTAACCCTATGACAAAAATAAGACACTTAACAGAAGAACTCCAAATGATTTTAACAATCAATCTTAGAGCCTGAGACCTATTATAACATATCCTTCCTGCCCTTGACAGAGGTGGAGTACTACAGTTACAGAATTCTGTACATACTGTCAGATGAGATCTACATATTGGTTAATTTTGCTTTACTATTTTTCTTAGAAAGATGGTTTTAATGTTAGTGGGGTGGGATGCCATATCCAGAAATGACAATGCTTATAAGATGTAAAAGCAAAAGGTATCAGTTAAACAGCAAAAATAAGTAAATTAGCTGTTTTCAGTCTTTCTCTTTTTTGATTTGGATCTGTAATTTCACTAGTCAATTATGGGTATGGAAACTGCCTCCAACCAATGCATCACCAACTATATACCTTATAGTTTTAGATAACTGCCTAGAGCACAAAGAGGTTAAGTGATTTATTCATAGTTCTTCAGAAGGACTTGAATCTAGGTCTTTGGTGGCTTCTGACTCTCAAAAATGAGAAATGCATGAAAAGCCATTGCTTCTTTTACCAATCCCTAGAGAAAGTTAACTCATGTAAAAGTTTCATCATAATGAAATAGAAAGCTTTCACATCATCATAAGCTTGCTGGCAAACAGAAACTGCAATAGACATGGGCAACTTTTCAATTTGATGACAGCAAAATATGTACGTACATACATATGTAAGTACATACGTACATACATGTGTATGTATGTATGTATATAGGGTCAGGATGGTATAGTAGAAAGAATGCTGCATTTGGGAGCGAGGAGAGATCAGGACATAAATATTGACCGACACAGCAGGTGTATTGTGTGCCCATGGTTGAGTCTTACTGTGACCCTTATTTTCCTCACTGACCAAATTAAGATCAAATGTTGTAATGTGCCTTGTAAACCTTAAAGTGACAAACCAGTTATTAACAAGATGTATTTGTACAAGGAAATCCAAGGAATCATCAGGAAGAACATTTGGGAAAGGATCTATAAAGAGGAAAAGTAAAATCAATACTGTTTTGGAATTTATTTATAGTCTGACCAGCAAGAGAAAATGGGTGATGAGTTCCAGAAGCAGATAGTTATCATAGAAAAAAAATATGGTAATTATCTGGACATCTTAGAAGGTGAATTAGGAGTATTCTTTGAGATAGCAAGTGTTCATAAAGAAGTCACATCAAGCTAACTTCATTTCTTTTTTTTTCTCCCCCTTTTCCAAGTTTACCAGACTGGTAAAAATATCACAGAGGTAGGAGTATGCCTTTAGTCAAGGCATTTTAAAATGTCTCATGACATCCTTGTGGACAAGCTGGAGAATTATAGGCTAGAAGAAAGTAGCATGAGATAGTCTGGGGTCTTATTAAATGATTGAACCAAAAGTTACATGGCTATCAAGGATAAGTATTACTTGAAAAGGAGGAGGGCCAGTTATATAGATTTAATTATGAGAGTCTTATAAAAACAGTAATCAAATGGTCTGTATGGAAGATTTATGGAGATGGAAAATGAAAACATGTGAAGCAGTTAAGACCTGGACCAATGGACACAGTGCCCATATCCCACAGTAATGAAATCAAGAGATACATTTAAATAATTATGTATATGTTGGATAAATGACACAGATGGAACATGAATTAGGTCAAGAATTAAGCAGGAGTAGAAATGGTCTGGATCACATTTTGGAAATAGTCTGGTACTTTGTGAAAAGTGGGTATTGCATCTATTAGTTCAGATTTCAACCATTCCCCAGAATCTCATTTTCTTTGCACAAATTACCCAGAGGCCCTTTTCTTTCTTTTCTTCTTTACCAAAAAAAAAAAAAAAAAAAAAAAAAAAAAAGGTCCCAGTAACCATTGGGCTATCCCAGTCACACACTACATTTTATAATATGGTCAGAAAAAAAAGTGGTTTGATCTCATATTGACATTATACAGACTGAAGAGTAACATGGTACTCCTGAGACGTAAAAATCCTGAAGAAGGCCTCTAGAACTTTGGGTGGATCTTTTACTTGGGATTTCTGGGGGAAATGGGCAACAATTACAAAGGATGAGGTATGGAAGGGTAAGCAACTGATATCAGTGGTATGGTAATTAAGTTTACAGGCTCATCTTAGTAACAAATCTATTGTCTTATTTTTCTTTAAGGCTGGAATCCTTTACTATCTGGAAAGTTGGATACCACTAGAAACAGGGTACCTCATAAAGCTAACTCTGTCAGTGGAGTGGCATTTTAAAAGTCCTATGCACTGAGGCATAGTAAAGGGAAACTTAGGTTCAGGTCCTACTTTTGACCCTCACTGGCTACGTGACCCTGGACAAGTCACTTAACCTCTAAGTGTTCTAGCAGGTTCTGTTAGACTAAAAGAGTCTCCCTGTGTTGTTAAGAAAGGGCTCCTCAGCAGCTCTGAAATCTCAGGTCAAATCTGCCCTATCTTCCTAAGCCTCACCTCTATCTTCTTTATAAATAAAATCTTCTATTAACTTAGGATCTCTGTATTAATGCTTAAATGGTCAAAATTAGTGAAAAAGGACTAAATTTACACAAGAAACAGTTAAAATTCAAAACAAAGCTACTAAAGCTAATGAAATTAATCTTTTCTTTTTTCTTCTCCATTAACAAAAAAATAGCAGCTTACTGTCAACATTTCAAAATACACAAAGCCAAATTTCTATGGCACTTGTTACTTTACAGATGATTTGTTTTTCACATTGTGCATGAACTTTAACCTAATAGGCCAACTACTTCCTGAGGCCAGGATTTTAAATTTTTCATGAACACGTTGCTTTAATAAAGTACTCGGCATTAGCTATGGCTTTTGCATTAAAATGAGCACAGTCTCAAAACATTAAAATTTAAAACCACAGTGTAAACCATTAATTTTGACTGACTCTTTTTATAAAAAACTTGTGCAGTATGAGACACTAGTCACTGTCAGCCTTTTTTGTTGCTGTCGTTCAGTTGTGCCCAACTCTTCCTGACCCCATGGATACCAGGCACACCAAAGCCTTCGATCTTCCACTCTCTCCTGAAGTTTGTCCAAGCTCATGTTCATTGCTTTCATGACACTACCTATCTACCTCATCCTCTGCAGTCCCCTCCTCCTTTTGCCTTCAATCTTTCCCAACATCAAGGTCTTTTCCAGTGAGTCCCATCTTCTCATTATGTGGCAAAAGTATTTAAGCTTCAGCTTCAGTATTTGACCTTTCAATGAATAGTGTGAATTAATTTAAGTATTGATTAATTTGATCTCCTGGCTGTTCAAGGGACTCTCAAAAGTCAGCCTTTTTTGAGAAACGAGTAATGTTTAAGTTTTTATACAATAATTAAATAAGATAAATCTAAAAACAAATAAGACATTCAAGGAGATGTTATCTTACATAACTATCACTATCCTTAACCTTTAATGAAACACTTTAGAAACATATCTATAGTATATTAACATATTACCTTCAGGTAATGATAAAAATATAGGTTAATTTACTAAAAAAGAAAAGAACCTACTATTATTCCCACTCTTCCCCAACCCTTAAAAAAAGAAGCTTATAGCTCAAACTCACTTGTGAGTCACAAAAGAATTTTATTTAGGAAAAATATTTCCTGCAATTGACTACTAGATAATTAATCCTACTTAACTGAAGGATTTAATTTTTAGTGTACAGATTCATTAGAAAATGACCTTTTTATTTTCAAAAGCAAAGTGCTTCTGTTTTATTCTGCATGGCAGATAAGAAATGGTTTTACTTCTTTCTACCTTAAATAATCAAGAGAAGTTCTTAGAAATATACTTCCTCTGCCTCTTCTACCAGTCCCCCAAGCCCTACCCCCAACCCTCCAGGATTAATGAAACATTGCCTTGTCTTTTAAAGTTAACATGTGATATGGAAACATGGGAAACAAACTATAAGCTTTAATACTAATTAAAATGAAACACATATTAAACATTGTTTAAATATTAAACAGTAAAATTCTTTCTTCTACATTAAATAAGTACTGACATCTTAGTTTGTCATTAATGGGACCCTGAAAAGATCACTGCCCACATCACCATCAAATGATCAAGGGCAAAGGGCAACCAATAGGAAAAAATAAGAAACATAATATTTAATACTTATGTTTTCAGTTTTCAATGTCAATTTACATTTTAAAATAAATTTGTCAAAAGCACCAAATTCAGGAGTGTGTCCTGCACAAATGAAATCCAGTTTTCCCTTTATAGAGCCTGCGAAGTGTCTCTATTCACAGTAACTAAATCTTATAGTCATGTTTATTAATTCATAATTCAGTTTTTTAAAAATTTTGCTTATGCATTTTCATTTCCAGTAAACTACGTTTTTGCACGCCAATACCAAGTAGTTGTATAGTCAAAGAATTTTGTAATACACGAGCTGCACTAAAAGTGCATCATTCATTCATGCAACAAATACTTACTGAGAGCTTACTATGTGCAAGGCACTGTGCTGTGTGCTGCTGTAAGACTCATAATGATTTTTTATGTGTGAATGAATAGTGATTGCCTGATGTCTGCTTCCCATCCAAAGTTAATTACCCCGGACTGAAATCAGGTACCCAACTTCAAAACAAAAAGCATAAAAGTCCACACAAGGTACAGAATATTTTCATTTTGTCTCATGTTCCTTACAGTACTTGAGTCTGTGCATATATAGATGTAAGGCAAATTAAAGAGAAAATAAACTCTGTTGAAAGTGTATGTCCCCACAACTGCATAAACTGAAATTCATAACACACATAGGTATACATACTAAAAATATTTATGGAAAAGGTAGTTGGTGTCTACGTATAGTAGTCTTAACAAATATAACTAATGGTTATTTCACCATTACAGTTTTCAACCCAGGACTACAGTATTTTATCATGGCAAGATTTTTACAAAATACATAATTATGCCTCAAGACTCAGAAAACAAATCAATACTGTTGAGAAATTGTGCTGTGGAAAACCCAAAAGTCTATCTGGGCAGGGAGAGTTAGAGAGAGGAGATTGTCCCAATTTTTCAAAAATAGAAAAACCTTGTAATGCAAAATTCAACCAGAAAACTTCTACAGAGTTTGAGACTTCCACAGAGCAAACATCCTTTTTCCTCTTCACTACTGGTGTAGATTTTTGTGATTAAAAAAAATTTACAACTCTGTACTACTTTTAAATTTCAACATGAGCCCTAAGCAATGCCAGTTTAGCACAGATGAAAAGTGCATTTCATTTTTTAAAAATTATGCTACCCAAAAGAGATGGTATGAGAAAATGATGTAAAACACAATGATTATTAATTACTAAATTTATGAAAACTCTTGAGAGAATCCTAATACTTTTAATTAACAAAAGAGGTAATCACAAGTGGAAAATGTTACTTCGTTGTACACCTTAGACACAACACTCTGGTCTTTATTTAAAGTGGAGAAAGAGGAAAATGCTATATACCCTATTCTAGAAACTTAAAAATAAGATTTATACCTATTTTGTATGATACTGAGGGAACACACAGAGAAATACCAGTTTTCTTTTACTTCTGCTGTGTTCACAATTTTCAATAATTAAATGTATTCTTTGGTGCTTAGGAAATTTCATCAATATTATTGGATAGCATGGGACAGGAAATCCAAGACCAAAATGTAAAAAAAAAAAAAAATGGTTTAAAATCTCTTTGCCACAAAAAAGAATGAAAATGATGAAGGTTAAGGATTTTATGTCTATATGGCTGATGCATTGAATGAATATTCCATTACAAAAATCATACTCTGGCTCTCAAAATAAAATGTATTACAACCTATTTAATCTGTGGATTTAGACTTCCATTTGGAAAGGTACTCCAGCATACACCATTATAAATATTCTAAGTTTTCATCACTGAAGTCAGTGGGAAGAACGAACATTCATTAAATGTTTCCATAATAACGACTTCTTAGATTGAACAGTTCAGCCACAGCCAAAGGGTGGTTCTTGATTTTTCATTATCCCTTTTTAAACAACGATTAACAGAATATATAGTACATATACAAGATGACATTTTGATTTTCTCAAAATAGTCATTTCACTTTGCTTATTAGTTTTTCAAATTCTAAGGACTAAAATTTAATATCATTCACAACACAGTATTTTCAAAAAGTAAAACAATGGAGTAACGAAAAAAATCAGAAAATCAGAAGCAAAGTGGCTAACAGCCTCATCACATCTATACACACACACACACACACACACACACACACACACACACATACACACACACACACATACACGTAACCTCTTATATTCTAAGGAGGAACAAAACATTTTAAGTGATGCTAATTTAACCAATGGAGAAAACTTCTATCAAAATATACAATTTCCACTACAGACTAGAAGGCTAATAGTATTATTATTATTGTTATTAAAAAAATAGTTATAAGCAAAAGCTTTTGCTTATAATGATGACAGATATCAGCCTGTCAAAGCAGGAAGCATCGAATAAGGTCTTAGAAAAAAAGATTCATTTATGACCTTCATTTGTAAAGTTCTTGACAAATTCATTAATCAAGAGCTTCAGTCCCCAGAATGGAGCAGTTTCATGCTTCTTAATCCAAATTTCTAGAGGGAAAATGGTAGCCAAGTAATTCAGAATCTCAAATGGGATTTATGCTTCACCATGTACCTGTAAAATAAATAAAAACAAAGAGTATTATATTAAGCTACTGCAAATCTGTAATTTGGAGGCAAAGGAACTGGGATCAAGGTCTTCACTTGCCATTAACTAACTGCTTATATGACCTTTGACAAGTCATTTAATCTTACCAACCTATGTTTCCTTCCTATAAAAGAAGCTAGATGATCTTTCTGAGGTACCTTCCAGCTGTAGATCTATGAGCAAATATGAAACGCAAGTACCAAAAATTCTGAACTAAAAAAGTATACATATTAAACAATGCTTATGTCACTGGGTCACAGGATTATAGGAAAAGAACTCAAAGCCTATCTAGTCCAGAAGTTTATCTTAACTCTCGGTCCCTACACACACACACACACACACACACGTACATATACATACATATATGTGTGTATGTATATATACATACATGTATACACACAACTATATTTCAAATTCTTATGCATTTTTCAGTATTGAAAGACATTATTCTGAAAAGGGACCTATAAGCTTTACCAGATTGCCAAAGTGGTCCATCATGCAAAAAAGGTTAAGAAATCTTGATCAATTACAACCTCCTCATTTTGCAGTTAAGGAAACTGAGGCCCATTCAGAAAGGGTAAATAAATTATTTGCCCAAGGTCACACAAGTGGTAAGCAGTGGAAATGCTTGCCACCAATCCAGGTAAGCTTTTCACAAGTGTTACCAGTTAAAATCTGATATTGTATAAATTACCATCATTAAGTAAGGTAAAGGAATTTCAGATCATGAAAGTGGAACACTTACAGATAATGGCAAGATCAAGAGTGTGACTTTACCTGTGTGTTGCTGAAGGCAGCATACGGTTATGGAAATTGAGTTGTTTGAGGAACTGGGAGGTTAAACTATTTGAGAGGACAATAACCTATATGCTAAAATCCCCTAGGAGGATGGGCAAGAGTTGGGGTAAAAGAGGGAGACTGAAGGTACTAAATGTATTATTTTATATTTGAGAGGGGGAAAGTGTTGATAAATAGCTGGGAGACTAATGAAGTGTATTGGAGGGATACTTTAGCAGTGTCTTAAAGTAAGTTATACATTTTTAGAGGCAGAAGTGAGGAAATGCATTCCAGACATGGAAGGACCACATGTGCAAAAGTACAGAAATGGCAGACAGAATTTTATGTACAGGGATTAGCTGGTGTGATGGTTCAACTGAATCATGTCCATTTGAGGATCCTTCCAAGGAAATCCAGGAGAAAAAGTTTAAAGTCTTGGAAGTTATGGAAAGAGAGTATTCAGAAAGTAGCACATGACCAACAGTGGCAAATGCTGAAGGGAGGTTAAGGACTGTGAAGCTACTGGATTTGGTGATCATTGTTATTCCCCTTTGAAAAATCAGTAGCAGAAAAGGAATAGAAGTAAGAAGACTGCTAGGGTTTGGAAATTAAACAGTGTGGAAGTAAAGGCACCACAAGTACACATTTTCAAAAGGGTTGGAAATAGAGAAATATGAGATGATATATCTGGGTGAAGTAGAGGGGAAATGCTTTTTTTAAATTTTTTTTTAGCACTTGGGATATAAGAGTATTTGTAGGTAAACAGGAAAAGTAAGGGGCAGCTAGGTGGTACAGGTCTGAATTAGCTATTCTCCAAAGCCTCTTCTAGCACAGAAGACAGAGCACTAGGCCTGGAGTCAGGAAGACCCAAGTTTAAATCTGGCCTCAGACTCTGTCTAGCTGTGTGACCCTTGGGCAAATCACTTAACCACCATCTGCCTCAATTTCCTCATGTGTAAAATGGGGATAATTAGCAGAACCTACTTTGCAGGATTGTTGTGAGGATCCAATGAGTCAATAATTGTAAAGTTCTTAGCACAGTGTCTAGCACATAGCAAATATGCCATATTATACTATATAAATGCTAGTTCTTACTATTATTGTAGAGAGAGATTAAAGGGATATAAGAGATTAGAATGTAAGATTGGTACAGTGCCTTCATACAGAAGGAGGGAGGGAATGGGATCAAGGGATCAGTATGATCAAGTAACGGGTAGAGGGGTTAACCTTGGCTAGTTAGTAGAGATACTTTATCCTCTGAGATAAAAGGGAAGAACAGAAAAAAAGCGACAATATAATAAGTTTTGAGGATGTGGTCCTACTTTCAAATTTACAATCTATATGGAGAAACAAGCAAGTTTGATAACTAAAAAGTAACCGTGTTTATATTTTACTATTTCGATTTACCTGTCCAATGTTTCCCAAAAACGTAAAAACACTGGCCTGTCCAAATGACGTTTGTGATAGCTTAATTCTAAAACTGTTACATCCCATTTCTGTACATTTGGATCTAAGCGTACTTCATCATACTTTAGATGAAAGGCCTTAACTGCAAGGGAAAGAAAATAAAAGATTAGTTGAAAGAAAAATTGTGACATTATTTTACATGAGATAAAAACACATTTATGTAATATGAGAATGAAACAAGGTCCGCAAAATAAATTCAATAATTTTTCTATGTAAACACTATAGTTATGTTTTAGAAGAAGCAAAAGTTACTATTTTTGGGGGAAAAAAACTATCTAGCTTTTTTTTTAAAATCTTGGGAGTCAACAAAAGGAAAAAGATTGCAATTCAGTCTAAGTGTAGTAACATAAGATTTCATTATATTTTATGTTTAACATACAAATAGAAGAAGGAACGTGAATGAAATGATGAAATTCATATGTGGTAATTAATCTGGTAATGATATGGATTAAAAAACCTAACTGTGATATGTTGAGCATATTATTTTTTACTCATTGAAAAAACCTAGTTTAAAAATAAAGACTAAATTGCATTTTTTCCATAAATAGCATTTTGAAAATATCATTCCATGTTAAAAAGACCAATAAGAAACAAGAAACACAACTAGTATTCATAGCTGATACATCTCATATTCTGCCATTTAAAATTAATCAATTGGTGAAATAATAATTTTCTAACTGAAGATGATAAATGTGGATCACACCATAAGTAAAATTTCTACTCACAGGAGTAGATTTCCCAGGATTAAATTATTTAGAAAATTACCCAAGAATAACAAATTGCATGGACACTGAAAGTCTTCTAATGCTAATGAAAAAGAGAGATTTCAAGAGCAGCCCTACCAGCATCTCTGATGTTCTCTTTATTCTGATGTCAAAAACATAGAGCATTAAGCATCCCACAAATCATAGTTTACTCTACTGGTTCAGACTTGTGGCTTCACTGGAGAAATGGAAATACTAATATAATAAAACTTCTTCCACCAATGTAGACCAGCAAGTCAATTGTAACTTACGTTGTCAGAACGGTCCAGGGTACTGAAATACTGAGAAGAGATGTTACTTGCCCATAGTCACAGAGCTACAGTATATCAGTGGCAGGATATGAGCCCATATCTTCCTGACACTTCCAAGACTGGCCCTTTGCTATACAATGTTAACCCTCAACGATGATTAAGATGATAATAACAATAATGACAATAAAGCAGGCACTTAATGACTGTGTGTTGACTGAAAAAGGTACATTTGTAGAAGCTTTCATTAATAATAAGGCAACTAAAGTAAGTGGGGTATAGATAACAATGCTGAGTCTGGAGTTAGGAAGACCTGAGTTAAGTCTAACCTCAGACACTAGCTATATGAGCATGGGCAAATCCAATCTAGGCAAAGTGCACAATGAAAACTTACTGTTCAAATTAAGGCTGAACTAAATAGATTTCTACATGCATATGAAGAGTATAAGCATATAAAAATTTGCAAATCAATTTTTCACATTTTAAAATTAAAGCACTTTAAACTCTTTTAATTTAAAAATAAATCTTATAGTCACAACAGACTATTACTAATCCCAGATTGGTATTATGGCCAAGAAAAGTTTGATCTTCTCAGTTTAAAAATTTCCATCTGTAAAAGTTACATGTAAAGTTTTACAAATTACCAACATGGGAACAAATTGAGTTATCTCAATGACAAGCTCTATGAGTACTGACAGCATTAAAAATACTCTATTGGGAATTTACTGTTTTCTAAGTGTGTGTATATAAAATCTAGAACCAATAACTGCCAACATCAAATACCAAGGTCTTATACTGATGGTACTTGAAGTTTTCAATCAAATCATGTATTCGGTGCCTGCTCCATAACAGGAATTATGCTGGGTGATAGAGATACAAATCAAAAGCAGGACAGACAGTTCTAGCCCTCAAGGAGAGAACATACATTTGCCAACAACTACAAAAAATGCAATTACTTTTTTCTACTAAATTTCTAGAAAAAAACGTGATTCACAAATATTATAAGGGGAAAATAATATCAAAGAAAAATGAGAAACTCACTTTTAGCAAATATGTCAACTGGTGATCCATCAGGTAATAACCAGGGCCAACCTTTGAACTGCCATGCGGGGCCCTGTACAAAAACTGCCACAACACGATCCCTATAAATAGAAAAGAAGGAAGACACTCTTATTAAAGACCTTGAGTTTTAGTTACTGTAAATCCCTAAGGAACTAGTCTCATAATTATTCATGTGACACAGACTGCTGTCAACACTACTGTGAGGCAAACAGAGCACATTAGCATAATTTCTCTTTATAATGTCACTGTTATAGCACATTAATGACTGCTATACCACCAGCGCATCTGCTTTTTTGCAGTTACATGTCTTTTCAGCACAAATACACATAAAGCTATTTTTATATGTGATCCTTCTGGTCTTTTATGCCTGTTCTTTTGCTAACTGCAAAATGATCTTAAATTTTACTCTAAGACAAATCTTTTTTGACTGTTACCAGAATTAACTGACTTTAATAAATTATTTTTAAATTTTAAAAAATTATGTTGATTAAAAAAAATGAAATTTTATAGTATAGTAAAATAGATACTGAAAATATTGAAGAGAAACACTTTGTTAGTCTTACAATGCTAAATACATGCGAGCTAATGTTTATTTTTAAAAGCAGTGGATTCATTTGTAACCTCCACTTTCATTCTAGTGGCTGCAAGAACTACCCCACTAGTATAATAGTCAATAGTGATATTAAAAAGAAACCTTGCTAATATACTGCCTGCTTCACAGTGGGATCACAGATCTTGAACTGAAACCAAGAAGTCCTACACACTCCTTTTGCATAGAAGAAAACTGAGGCCCAAGGAAATTAAGTGACTTGGTAAAGGTCATACCAGTGTTAAGTACAAGATCAATATTTAAACCTGGTTCCTATAACACCAGAGTCAGCAGTCTTTCAATTGTAACATAAAATATAACTGTGCTTTTATAATATATTTAACATTATTAAATGTTCTATTTCTTCAAATGTAGCCTTAATGTTAAGAAAAAAATGTATTTTTAAACTATATAGAAGTATTAAAGGTCATCAAGTTTTGAAATCTCTGAAACAATTTAAGTAAACTATCATTTAATTCTGCTTTGGCAAAACAGGTTGATGACCAGGTAGAAATATCCAAATATTGGGGAAAAAAATAATTTTATGCACATTAAAAAAGAAGAGTGTGTGTAGTGTGTTGCACATGCATGCACAAATTATACTGATCAAGCTTTTAGAAAGACAAGTGTCCTATAATTAAAAGTTAATATAGTTTTTTTCCAATTTAAATAAATATGCATATATTGTTATTATGAAAAACAAACTAGTTTTTTCTAAGTTATTAAGACAGATTTACATTTCAAAGACCAAAAAGATTTGGTTATTTTGAGAAACTATGATGATGAAACTTGAAAGCTTAGGAATTTAGCAACAAATTTAAAAACTAAAAAAGTTAATGAAATATTTTAAACTGTAAAACCAACTTACCAGTCTTGAGGCATAAGTTTGAGGGGCTGATCTACTACTCGATAGGGGACTGTTACACTTATGGCAGTGCCCCCAGGCTGCATCTGATCTTTTCGTCTCTGAATGAGTGTTTCATTTTCTCGTTGGCAGCCTTGTTTTTTCTTCTCATCTGATGGGACAAATCTTTCAATAAACACAAATCAGAAAAGAGATTAATATCATAAAATATCAGAGTTAGAATGGATTTCAAAGGCCATCTAATCCAAACCATACTTGAACATTATATTTTAATTCCCACAGCTACAAACTTTTAAGTAATGTCAATTTTCAAACATGGATATCCAAATCTGAATATTAAAGTCAAAAGAGAAATTTTAATGTAAAAAAAGTAAAAAGTTTAACATGGTAAAGTCCCATGCATTATGTATACAAAGATGAGTAATCTTAATAAGACTTATGTCCTTTATGTCTTAAAATTGAACTTACTATTCTGAAATTATATAATACTAGAAACAGTATCTGATGAATTCTGACAGGTAATATTTAATTCCGTTCTCCTAAATTTACATTATCCTATCTTCTCTGCTTCAATTGGCAACTCTAATACTTCAACATTCTCCAAGTGCTTCAGAGAAGTATTACTACTACCATGTAGATATTTATACTACATTATACACCATCAAACTTAATTGACAATGGTACACAAACCACGACAAAAAGTGAAACATCTGAAGAGAGAGAGTGAAAATGAAGCACATATTAAGTCTAGGGGATATACCCAAAGAGAAACGTCCTCATGCTAGCTCTTATTCCTAAACAAAGGGCTCATCATCATGTAAACTGTTAACGTTAATGCCATGGTCATAAAAATGTTTAAAAATTGAGGATGATGAGTCACTAAACATCTGTTCTTCCTTTCTTAAGTATCTCATACTTGTTCTACACAGAAGATAAAATATATTTTAATAAAGTAAAGAATTTATATACTACATATTTATCTTAAACCTCTTTAATTAGATATCTTGTTATTTTACTTTGGATCCATGATCATTTTGATCACGTGCTTCATTTATGCCTCTTTATGAATATATACAATTCCTCTAAGCACTATACTGAGCGCAATAAGCCAAAAAACAAAACCAAAAAAACCACCTAACCAAAAATCCACACATTTTATGAAATGAAATCATTAGCCTATATGAGCTTATATTAAAGCATCTATTATGTATAATGTACTGTGTCAAGCACTATAGTAGACACCAAAATAGGGCCCTCAATAAATTGCATGACAGTGCAAAATAAAACTATATATTAATGTCTCTGCTCAGTTGCTGGGACAGGAAATATTATAAGAGCAAAATTCTATAAAAAATGTTAATCAAGATTACCTATGACCTTTAAATTTCATAATTATTAACACTTCAAATTGATATATAATTCAACAGAAGCCTCTGAACAAAAGTCTAAATACCAATGAGTAACACAAAACACTGTTTCATAAATAGAGCTAAAAAACATTCACACCAAAACAAAACTTTTTATCAGTCCTAGAATATTCATACTTTCTAGTTTCTTTATTCCTAAATACCACTTGTGCCAAACAACAGTTTCTCCTCGCGGCAGTGGTAATTTAAAACTACTGTCTCAATGTCACAGTCTCCTAACTCTACCCTAACTCTACCCTACCCCCCCAACACACACATGAAGGAATTAGGGCAGGAATTGAGAGGATAAGTAAATAGAGATCACTTTTATCAATCTTCATCCTTCTGTACCTCTCTATAGTCTTCCAATCACCCTCTTCTCTTCATACTCACTTCTCTACTGGCTTTTGGGACATTGCTCTCTCTCCTGCTTCTCTTCCTACCTGTCTAACTGTTCTTTCTGTCTCCTTTGTTGGACCATCATTTAAATCATGTCTGTTTTAACTAACCATGGGAGTTAGGCTCCTGGGCCCTCTTCTTTTCTCTCTTTATTTCACTTGGTGATCTCATCAGCTCCCAAAGTAACAACTGTCATCTTTATACAGACGAGTCTTAAATATAATTGTTCAATTGTATTTTCTCTCCTGACAAATGGCCATGCATCTCCAACTGACTATTAGACATTTTGAAATTGATGTCCTGTAGAAATTTTAAACTCAGCATGTCCAAACCTGAACTCATTATCTTTCTCTCCAAACCTTCCCATTTTCCAGGCTTCCTTATTACTGTCAAGAGAAACACATTCCTCCTAGTCACACAGACTTGCAACTTAGGTGCCATCCTCAACTCCATACTGTTTCTCACCATCCCTCCCCCATTCCCCCTCATATCGAATCAGTTTCTGACACTACTACCTTAGCAATAACTCTTGGAATACACACCCTTCCAAAAAGTACTAACCACGTTCCATATTCATAAAATAAATTCAATAAACTTCAGTACCTTATGGACCAAATATGAAATCTTCTTTTTGACTTCTAAAGTCCTTCATGGTCTGTTCTTATCTTTACAGTCTTCTTACTATTACTCCACTTCATGTACTCTGCAATCCAATGATAGCTCCATCTTTGCTGTTTGTTCCTCACACACAACACTCATCTCCCGACACTGAGAATTTTCACTGGCTATCTGACAAAACTGAGACTCTACCTCCTCTGTCTCCTAGTTTCCCTCAAATATCAGCTAAAATCTATATTTTGCAAGAAGCTGTTACCAATCCTTCATATCTCAGTGCTTTCCCTTCTTAGATTACCCTCAATTTATTCTGTTTAACATGTGTTTGTATATACTTGTATGCATGTTGTCTCCCTCATTAGACTGTGAGTTCCTAGAGGAGGAACTGTTTTGTTTTGCTTTTTTTTTTTTAACCTTTCTTTGTTAAAGAAAGGTTTGCTCAGAGCTAAGCGCAGTGCCTGGCACTAAATAAACACTAACTTCTTGTTGTTTGTCCTTTGTTCTCTAAGAGAACCATGATACCATCATGATATCAGGGAGGTGATGTCAAGACATGAAAATGAATTGGATTTAAGTGAAGGAGGGATGTGCAAAGTTACCAACCTCACTTTCTCCTCTAGAGCTATCTGGGTCCAGTAGCAAGATACAGATTAGGATTAGAAATTGCCTTGGATGTAGTGGGAGACCTTGGCCTTTTTAAGCTAAGGTTTTTAACAGGTCTCAGGTTGACTGAGGCCATTACCCATTCAGTGATTAAGGCTAGGAAAGAAATGAAGCAGAGAATGGCCTTCTTTTCCTAGTTGAAAAAAAAAAAAAATCAATCTGGGAGGGGGAAACCCTCAAGGTTCCTGCTACTTACATTTACTCTGAGACAATCAAGGCCCAAACAATGACCAAGTGGGGCTTGGTTGGGACTTACTGTTGGCCAATTAATGAGAGCCAGAGTGATCTGAGTTTAAGGCATGCTCCTTAAGAAAAAAATCTAGCCCATAAACCCCAAGATATCTTGCAAAATAACTGATGACTATACTGAAGAAATTAAAATCAACATTATATGCAGCTGTTTCACTCATGCAACATCAAAACCAAATAACAAAGGATACAACAATTTAGCTATTTCGACAACTGTAGTTTTGGAAGCATCTTGCTGCACTGAAGCTCTAGCTGTGGCTAGATAAATCTGAAGCAAAAGTCAAATGAAACAGATGGACCATTTCTCTCAGAAACAAAGGTAAAAGTTAAGCCAATTTTGTTTTGTCCTGACTACTTTATTAAAAAAAAAAAACTTAAAAATAATTTTGATTCTAGGTCTTTTGCCACAATCTCAATAAATCTACAGTTATCAAATTTTCACTACTTTCCTGTATGATGAGTTCCTTATTTCCATTATACAAAACTCAAAGTAGATAAACACAAGCTACACAACAAATTTATGTATAACCTAAAAAATTAATTTAACTATTTGAATTTATGCTTTAATTTATTATGGCAGTGGGGCATAGTGGGTAAAATGCTAGACTTGGAATCAGGAAGACCTGAGTACAATCCTGTCTCTGACATTTACTGTGTGACTACAGCTAAATCATATAACCTCTATAAGCTTCAACTGTTAAGTGAAGGATACTAAGACCTGTACTTGTAACACCCTATTTCTTATATGGTAGTTGGGGAGGTTCAGACAAGATAAAGTTGGAAAATATTTTGGAAACCTTAAAGTCCTATATCAATGTCAGTGATTGTTATTGTCAAGAACACTAAAATTTCAATGCAGTAAATGGCTTTTAATTGTTTAAAAGTTGGTATATTTTAATTTAAAAACTCACAGAGGTAACAATGATAACAATGATTTAATACCATTAAGTTTGTACAGAGTAAATCAAAACAACCAAAGAGGCCACAATCCTAAGGTAAAACATTCTTAATTTTACTTTTAAGCTTAAGTATTTCACTGTTTAATACCTCACTGCAACTGACAGCTTCCCTGTAGTGTAAGTCAGCTGGAGGCCTTGCTATATAATTAATGCATAATTGAAAACCCCCCTCAACACAATTATAGTACCAGCTGTAGCCCATAGTTCATGTTGGCATCGATTCAATTTGGATTCTGCATAAAGTTGAGTATTCTTTTTTTTGTCATTTCTTCAAAAAGTCACAATTTTTAAAATATCTGGCTGACTGACACAATTAAGTTCATAAATGAATATTATAAAGCATTATCAATTATTAAAATGTATGATGTGGAAATAAATTTTATTTAGACTGTAAAGTTAAAAAAAACATACATTATAAAACAAAATAATTCCCTATTAAAACAACCTAAGCATTGCTATAAAATACTTTCTTAAACTACAATTTTCACCCTTATAGATACTTGTCAACCTGCACTGCTTCTCTAAAGACATATCAAAACACAAAAAGTAAAATAATTTCTAAGGAAAATAATAACTTTGAAATGTTACATAAGCAATTTACATTTATACAATGTACATTTATCCCTATAGCATTGCCTAGCATTACATTATTGCAATTCATCAGGAAAACCAATTCTCACTTCTGTTGTTTGTAAACATAATCACTTTAATTGTCTCAAATCAGAAATCAAAGCACTAAAACTAAAGAAGATGGTATTATTTTTCCATTAAAATTACATTATATGTGATGGTATAAAGATTAAATCAGAAAGAGTTAAGTGCATTAAGGATTAGGTTGGTTTAAAAAACAAACCGCACAATAATTCCAGTTACTGATAAATTCAAACTTCTTTCCCCATTTCTAATTCTTAAAAGTCACAAACTAGACTATTTGAAATAAATATATGAAATAATTTGAAATTAACCATATTTGAAATAAATACACTAGAATTGAAAAGGAAATGATTACTTAGGAAACTAGGTATGAAGGTTGGCTAAGTATTGTGGCAAGCAGATATAGCACAGAATAACTCCTTTCTAAGGGATTATGGAAACAAAATATTTAATCATTTATTTGAATCAAAAAGGATTTCTAATAGGTAATGCAGCTGTAGCTACTTTCAAGGATGAAACATTTATTAGCCTGCTACAAATCCTTAAAACTATTAAGACCTCAGCTGCCTCAATGCGATGTGCACTGTAGTATGGAGGTGACTGTGAGAACTCACTGGCTAAGTCAGGGAAGCACAAATTACAAGAAGTTCTATCAAACTGGAAAAGTGTCCTAGAATAATTTTAGTGACAGATTACATCTCAGAAACATTCTGAGAACTAGCCAAACTCCATTCAGGGAGATTACTGTGATGAATTCTTGGCTGTGGCAAGCCAAGAAACAAACAAACATCAAAAACAAAAT
Source organism: Vombatus ursinus (assembly GCF_900497805.2). Lineage (NCBI taxonomy): Eukaryota > Metazoa > Chordata > Mammalia > Diprotodontia > Vombatidae > Vombatus > Vombatus ursinus. The sequence goes on from NW_020954687.1 coordinate 11,956,250, forward strand.
AGTCTTCCTACATAAAAGTTGGCATGGGGGAGGAATGTGAAAAGTTATTAGAAAATTAGGCTCTAAATAACAGAGGACAAAGGCTTATACATTACACAAACACTTTCATCAAGAAGCAGGCACACTTTGGATACGGTGAATAACAAACAACATCACAAATAGTCAAACAGAATATATCTTAACAGAACAGACAAGACTTTCTCAGAATCACAGAATCTTTGAGTTGGGAGGGAACTCTTTTTCAACCATACTTGAATAAGAAGATTTAGGCAGATCCTATCTCTGACACAAACTAGTAGTGGGACATTGGGCAAGTCTTGATCCTTTACAATGAAGATAATATTCCCTATAATAGTTCCTACTTCACTTGATTGATGTAAGGATCCAATGAAATAATGAATATAAAGCACTCTGCAAACTTTAAAGAACTATACAAATGCTCTACCTCACTTTTTTTTTTAAACAATGGACAAGCCACTTTACCTCTATGACTCATTCTCATCTATGAAATGGAAAAATAGTCCTTGCACCACCTACCTCATGGGTCTGCACTATGTAAGATGCTTTGAAACTGAAAAGTGTTACACCAATGTGAGCTATTTATTAAGAGTAAATATTAACAGACAATGGCAGTGAAGACAGACTGTTCTCAATGCAAATAAAAACTTTTAATATACCAGGTATACTTAAATTTAGATTTCTGTAGAGGTGGGAGCCATTTCCAAATAAACTCTCTATATACTAAGACAACACAATTTGTCATAAAAAAAATCAAAATCAACACAAAATTAAAAGAACAAAATTAAGAAGATACAATCACATTTGAAACAACTCCATGCTGACTTATGTCAAATAAAAGGATCTGTATTCTATCCTACAGTTAAGTGTGTGCCACTCTTACACAGAGTAAAGTAACATAGTCAGACCTGTGTTTTATGAATATTAATTTAGCAGTTCTATGGAAAATGAATTGAAGCAGTAGTGTCAAACTCAATTAGAAATGAATGCCTACAAGGTTGCATATTTACTTAGAAAACCACACACTGAGACTATCTTTGTTCAATTATATTTTTATGTATTTTGTTAAATATTTCCCAATTATATTTTAATCTGGTTAGGAGCATTCTAGAGTTTCACACTTCTGAATTAGAGAAAGGAGAGACTAGACCAAGGTGACCAATTAGGAGGCTTTTGCAGTTATTCGGGCTGGCCACACGAGCAGAAAACAGGAAATAGATGAAATAGACGGTGGGGTTTGACAAGTGATTAGATATAGGGTTTGAGTGACAGGGAAGAGTCAATATAAACTGAAAGACTGGGGACATAACTAAAACGATGATGCCATTAAAAATGCAGATACACAGAAGACTGGTAAGTGTGGGAAGGAAATATAATGAGCTCTGTTTGGTGATATGGAGCTTGAGCTGTCTATTGAACATTTAGGCAGAGATGTCAGTTAGCTACATTAATAAAGCCCCTACTGTGTCCCAGGTATTGTGCTACGCACTGGGGCTACAAAGAAAGACAAAAAAACCTGTCCCTGTTCTCAAGGAGCTCGCTGTTATTTTGAGGAGAACATATGCAAACAACTATGTACAAACATACTATATGCAGTACAAATTAGGGGTAATCTCAGAGGGAAGGCTTAAAGACTAGGAAAGTTTGCTTGTTGCAAAAGGTGGGATGTTACAAAGTCAGAAATGACAGAACTTGGCAACTGACTGGATATGGAGGATAAGAGAGAGTGAAGACTCAAGGATGACATCTAAATGATATCCAGAAAGCAGTAGGTAATATGAAAATGGAATTCAGATAAGAGAATAATTGCTAGCATTCATATAGCAATTCAAGGTTTGCAAAGTTCTATCATATGATCTTCACAACAACCCCATAAGATAGATGTTACTATTATCACCCCCATTTCATGGATAAGGAAACTGAGGCTGAGTGAGGTTAAGTGACTTTCCAAGGATGACAGTTAAGTGTACCTGGCTAGAGCTGAGCCCACATCTTCCTCACTCCATGTCCAACACTCCTACTCACAGCATCACCTCCCTGCCTCTAAGCAGGGAGGACCATTTCTTAGCCATATGGATAAGATCAAATGTTTATTTAAAAAATATGCACACTCATACTGATTTAATATTGATATTCAATACAACTTGTTTCCTTTTAAATCCTCTGTATTTTATTTTATGTATTTAAAAAGAACATTCTGAGAAGGAATCCTATACTACCAAAGCAGTCAATGACACAAAAAAGGTTAAGAACCCCTTCCCTAGGTATATAAAATTAAAAAAAAAATTATACACAAAAGCTTCAAAAAAATGTGAGCACTCAGTAAATCTAGTACGAAAATTTAAGTTCTAGTGTTGGTCCTTCCACTGACTGGCTGAAAAAGATTTGATTACATCTAAATTTGTCTGTTTCAAACTCTCTGTATTACTTGTTTCCTTATCCTAACAGTTAAAGACACAAAATGCACCTTGATGTTGAAACTTCGTAAAATACAGACTATACTATTTTGTTTAGCTAAGTGGCTCAGACTCATCTTCCTGATTTCATATCTGGCCTCAGAAAATTCCTAGCTGTGTGACCCTGGGCATGTCATAGAATCCTGTTTGCCTCAGTTACCTGGAGATGTTAAAAGCAAACTACTCCAGTATCTTTGCCAAGAAAACCCCAAATGGAGTCACGAAGAGTTGAACGTGACTGAAATTAATGAACAACAATATATACTATTTCAAAAAACCAATTTCATGATTCTTGATTTAAGTATGTTGCTGATATATAGACAACCATGTTAAAGACTTTAAATAAGGGGCAAGTCATATTTAATTGTTTAAAAAGTCTCCAGTCATAAAGGACTTATTAACTATCATTCCAAGTGATATGTGTACATCATAATACTAGTAAAAAAAAAAAAGATAAGACTGAAACACAACAATCAACAATAAGTACTACAGTCAGTAACTACTACTTCTGAATGTCACTTTTATATCTGAAGACAATCTTTTGAAAAACATATGTTTAGCAACTACTTACTTTAGGTCCTGAAGAAGGTCTTTTGCATTAAGCATAGTTATTAAAGAGGTGGTAGCTGCTGGAATAATGATAATGGGTGTTCGAGATCCTAGAAATGAGAAGTAACAAATGTTTTCAATAAAAGGAAATGAAAACTGCAAGGAAAAGCTATGAAGTGCTACCTTATTCCAAATGCCAAAAATCTAAAAAGCAATAGTCATTTTTAGAGTGACCAGAAAGAAAGTATGTAGAACTATAAACTAGTTCAACCATTCTTGAAATCAATTTGTGGTTATACAAGAAACATCACTAAACTGCTCATCTTCTGACCCATTCTGCTACTGGGTATATATAACTCAATAATGTCAATGACAGAAGAAAATGCTACATGTACACCAAAATATCCACAGGCATACTTCCCTTAGTAAACAACAACAACAACAAAAAAAAAACAAAAACAAAAACAAAAAAACACCTGGAAACAAAAGAGGTGACCCAATGAGTGGGGAATAGCTGGCAAACTGAGGCATATGAATGCAGTACAGAATTACTGTACTGAGATGAATGAAGAATTCAGAGGCGGCTTGTATGAAGTGATGGAAAGTGAAGTGGAACTAGAATAAACATAGAGTGACTAAAAAATTTAATAGGATACAACACTAAAAGATAACCATTGATAAAAGGCATTGGTCAATACTGTTTCCAGGAGGATGATTTTGGAATATCTTTCATTATTTCGAGCAGAGAAGTGGTAGACTATGAATGAGTAAGAAAATGTTATATACTGTTAGTTACCTGTACAGTTTTACTAAACTTTTAAAAATGAATTTTAAAATGTTTTAAAATAATTGGGATGATGATCATTTAATTAAATAAAATTTCTTCCTTGGCTGAAAACCCATTTATCTATCGGGTTTATATTTATTTGGTGAAAAAAATTTAGAACTATATAGGCACTTACCTTTTTTCTGGTTTGGAGGTGGTCTTGCTTGGGAAACTACAACACAAAAAAGAAATCATAGAATTTGGAATGTTATAAAAACTGAATTACTTTTAAAAGTTGAAATGATCTAAAAATTTGGAAAAATCACAAAAATGAGACTAGTACAATAATGGTCTAGTGAAGAGAACATAAGCTCCACTTCAAGGGTTAACAAATTATCATTTCTCTTTTCTACAAACACATCAGAATCTCAAAGTACGAGGTATAGCATCTAGTCAAAAGTTATTAAAACATAACAGATGATTTTGTGATTTTCTGCTGAAAATTCATCCAGAATAAAAAGCTTCACAACATTATTAGTTTTATAATAGAGATATTTCGGTTTTGGCCCCTTTCACATGTGGGAAGGACATCAATAGAAAAAGAATTAAGTTTGTAAGCAACTGTTCAGCTAATGTTTTTAATATGGTGTATACAGTAAGATGTACTTCACTCAGCCCATCAAAATAAAAGGGGACATTTTAAAAAATAAATACAGATAAAAGATGTTTGGCATCCTAAACTCCATGGGAAATAGCCTTCAAGACAGAATACATGGAAAGGAGAAAAGAAATGCATGCTTAAATCAGGAGCCAGACGATAAAACTCTTAAGAATAACTGATTAGGCAATTTTGTTATTTGTTAGTAATCAAGGCAAAAAATTTAGTTTCAAGCATTTTAAATTACTGGCCAAAAGAAAAAATATATATACATTGTGTGTAAGCCTCCTTTACCCATACCAACTATCCACTATTAATGGAAAATTGAAACCATCCCTTCTTAGTTAATTAGCTCTCACCTAGTTCAGGCCTTCATTACCTGATACCCTGATTATTTCAATAGCCTCCAGTTTCTTTTCCCTCTCTAATCCATTTTGCCTTCTTCCATGAGATTAATTTTATTCAAGAACACACTCTGATCTTATTATTTCCCTACTCAGGACCCATCACTAGTTCACCAATTAATGCCTCCTGAATAAAGTTCACATTTTCTGGCATGATTCTATAACCTGGCTCCAACCTACAGAAAAAGTGGATTAGACTGGGAGGGAAAAAACACATGTCTGAACCCTAACTCTGCCACAGAGTGAACATGGGTCATCACTTAACAATTTTGTAAATCTGTTTCCTCCTTTGTGAAAGTTATGACAATATTTATACTACTTCACAGGGCTTCCCATAATGACCAAATGACAAAAAATATGTAAATATGTTTTATATACTGTCATGTAAATCTAACTTGCTATTATTACTTTCAGTGCTCTATTCCAACTATTCTACTCATGTAACACACCCAACTTCTAGAATGTTACCCTTCAAAATCATACTCATAGTATCACATATTTAGAACTGAAAGGGATCCGAGATACTGTCTAATACAACCTTCTCATTTTATAGATGAGGAAATTCACATGTAGTGACAGAAGCAATTACAGAATTCAAGTCCTCTGAATTAAAAGTCAGTGGTCTTTCTTGTCACTCCCTCCTTGCCCCCATGCTCCTAGTGCCCTTCCTCTGGAATTACCTTCCATTTACACTGTTTATCTTAGATATAGGGTTGTTGTTGTTGTTGTTGTGTATTTTTGCATGTTGTCTCTCCCCCATTAGAATGTAAGTTCCCTAAGGGCAAAGCTGGTATGTGGCCTTTCCACATTCTCAGAGCTTAGCACAGTCCCTGGCACATGGCTTAGTTGTGTTCATTCTTCATTTTCAAAGAGGACTAATGACATCACATGTCTTGACTTTCGAGGGAACTGGATTTAAGTGAGGCAGAGTGCACAAAGTTGTCAGCCTCACTGTCTCTTCCTAAGCCCTCAAAGTCCAGTGGCAAGACAAAAGTCAAAACAACTGGAGATGGCCCAGGATGCATGTTAAGTGCTTAAAATGCTTGTTAAATGAGTGCCTCTCAATTTAATCCCATCCCACTGTACCTCCTCAACCTATTTTTCAAAGGCCAGCTCAAATGATACCATCTGATAGTAAATGATCACTCTGTCTTCTAAACTTGTATAGGATTTATTATTTGTCCCACTATACCCACAATTACTGAATGCTCAGAAAAGAGTTTTCTGCAGTCATGGGAACTGTGAAATAGTTCAACAGTATAAATGGTTACAGTTTAACAGTGGAAATCACCTTAAAGAAGATGTATTATCACCTCCTTAGTTAATGCCTCCATAATGACTGCAAGGCCTTATCATCTGACTTGCAGTTGAATTTAGTTGAATTTAGGTTCTACATAAAGAGGAAAACAGGCTTCAGTAAGTACTTCAATGCAACAGTTCAGTAAGATGGATTTTCAAATGGTTGTATAACTGGACCCAAACAGAGTAGTAATTAATGAGTTGAGGCCAACTTCTATCAATCTGGAGGAAGATCTCTATTATTTAATGCCTTACAACTCAGTTTTTAGACTTTCTTTTTCTCCACAAGGTTATCAGAGAGTTGAAAATACAAAGATGTCATTTCATTATCAAGTTCTGGAGATGAAGTTGGCAAGGATTGCGAATATTTCAGTTGACAGAACTGGGTTCAAAGCTCTCTCAGAAAGGCTAAATTGATGGACACATTTCAACAAGAACCTCCCAATCAGTTGATAAAATTTTAAAATGCCCTTGATGGATGGCAAACATGGAATTTCTAAGGAATTTCCACCACTTTTCCCTTACTCACCATAAAGCTAGGTGGCTTTGCAAAGAAAAAGAAACTGGACATTATAATAATTGTAGAGACCAAGTCTGGACCTGGAGAAAAGTCACCTACTTCTCTTCTTTACAGAGGAAGGGGCTCTATGGTGGGGAATTTTGTATATACTGACAGACACAATGGTTGGTGTTCATTGTTTTTGCTGCTCAAGACTTGGAGCGTTCAACTCTAGCATCTGACAAATAATGGCATGTGACCCTGGGCAAATCATTTAACCTTTCAATAATCTAGACAACTCTCTAAGACTGACTCTATATTGCAAAGAGGGTTTTGACCTGAACTGGTAGAAGCTCCCTACACCAATTAAATATTCCCCTACCTACCCCTTGCCTATTATTTCCTATAGGAAAAACATTCAACTACAAGCTTTTCCAGTACATAAATAATAGAAAAGAAATGAATTAATGTGAAAAGAATAAGAAAATGGGAGAAATTCAACTTCGATACTAATTATCTCATCTCAAATATCTAATCCTCAGAATCAATAGATCACATTTATACAAAGTGAAGCACATGAACACATATTTGAGGAACAAATTCCTTTAAAAAAAGGCTACACAACACTGAGACCTCCTGGGTTTAAAGGTGCCCCAAGATAATCTATAACTGGGGGCCACACATATATTTATGTACTTCATACAAAGTCAGTAGGAGAAGATGTATTACCAATATAAGCCCTAATTTATGTGTGCTATGTGTCAAAAATGTTTGCTTTAGACAGTTGATAGAACTCATAATATACTTTCCTATAAGACACAGCTTTACTAACGGTAATTGAGTTCCCAGGAGGGCATGCAAAACTCTATTTAATTCATAAAATCACCCTAAATAATGCTTTAGAATCTAAGTACCATTTATAACTATTTCCATGGGAAACTCATTCTGAATTCAAAACTCCTAGAATCCTTCTGTTTTCTTGCCAGTGAAAGCTTAAACTGAGTTGTTTATAAAAGCAGAATTACCAAGACACTAGTAGCAGTCAGTTAAAGAATAAGGAAGAAAGCAGGAGTCTAGAAAGTGATCAAGCATGTGCAACCAACACCAACATTATAGGGGTACAAGGGAAAAGGGAAATTTCAATGGATGGTCAAGGAAGCAAGTCCACTAACCAGCAGGATGTTGTTAATATTTAGGACCCGAGGGTATTAAATCATATGTGACAAACCAGGCTAGAAAGCAGTAGGGGCAGGTACAGGGCAGGGGGAAACGAACACAGAAAATAAAGACAAAGTAGAGTAAGACAGCAATAACAGAAAGGAAAAGAGCTGAAAAAGAAAAGATAAGAATGAGAGTTGCAGTGAGAATAGAGAATTAATCCTCCAAAATCAAAGACATAGAGGATAAGCCAAAATGAAAAGAACACAAAGAGTAACATTTAAGAAATGTAGGGTGGAAGAAAAACTGAACATAAAAGACTGAAAAGGATAAAGGAACAAATATGAGAAGAAAAAAAGAAACTAGAGAAAATGAGTGCTAACCTAGTGCGGATAGAGAAGACAATTCATAGGAAAGTAGAGAGATGGTCAAAGCACTCAAAATGTAAATAAAAATAATTTTGCATAATTTTAGTGCCCAGTACACTTAGATTAGATTAGAGCCAGAAAAGAGGTTTGCAGTTACTGGACTAGCAATTTTAAAATTTCTTCAAAGAGGTCCTGAATTATATTAGCCTGAAATTCAAGTATTTTATGCAAATGCTAAAAAAAAAAAAAATTAAATGTTTACTAAATCTGATGAAAGGGAATAATTAATTCTAAATTCAATCCAATATGATCTTTTCATGATGCTCAGTCATAGTAACTGTTACATACTATAAACCTAGCGGCATAGGCACATTCACAAAAGTTTAAATATGAACTTTTGAATGACCATTTCTATTTCTTTTATATTTTTGTGTCAAGTACATTCCTATTCTCAAAAACCCTGATAAGATGGCAGAATAATAACATTCTTACATTAAAAATTATACAAAAATTGCAAGTGAATTTCAACATAGTACTGCTGTCTAAACACATTTTAAATATTCAATATCTGGCAGGCACCAGTGGGATAAAAAGGGTTATCCTTGCTAAATATTCAGCAACAATGGCCTTCCACGGATCACATGATCAAGAAGTAGTTACTTAAAATAGGAGACAAAATCATATATTAGAGTTTTTAAATTCTAGTGGGATTTTTTTTTATAAAAACATGACTTAGAAAGTGTTTAACACCATGAAAATAGGACTTAAATTAAAACTACATAAGAAAAATTTCTGCCTAAATACTTTTTCTCAAAAATGAAGAACATTTTCTGAAAAATTTATGCCTGGTCAATTTTTTGAAAAATGTCATTCCACAAACCTTTTGGCCATATTCTGTATCTTATTTAAATGTGTTCACACATCACTCGGTAAGACTTTTTTTTTTAAAAGGATCAAGTCAAGAAAGCTTAAAGTTATGTTTAACCTGCGATAACATTAACCAAAACATTAAATGAAGAAAATAAATTAACTTTTAAAAAATTACAAAGAACTGTTCACTTGGGAGATTTATATAGCAAGACAAGAATACAAATAGTCCAATATGCATCTTTTTTTTCTTAAGGTGCTACTGCTCCTATGAAAACACAAGGATAGGATACAATTCTAAGACCTCTCTAAATATCCTTGTGACCTTAAAAACAAATTTCAAGAATTAAGTGCATTAGCACACAATTTCAACATATTTAATTTTTAACTTTTTCAAGTCATTCAACATAATTTTCACTGCTATATCAATTTTAAAATATGGCACAGTTTTAAAATAATTTTACCTGGTCTTGGTACTGGCTGTGCAGCCGGAGTCTGAGTCTTACGAGCTGATGCACCCTCCTTTAAAATAAGCAAATAAAAGTAAAAATTTCAAAATATCCCAACATAAAAACATTTAAATGAATGAAAATCCCTAACGGCAAAAACATCCATTTTTAATAATTAAAGCATTTCTTGATGCCAGAAACATTTGGGTTAGAAATGAAAAGAGATCTAGAGAAAGCCAAAGAATTCTCATTTTTTCTGCTGCTGTGGAGTATCCATCCTCCTTGTACAAATGGGTTTGGTGGCATAGTGTCCCCTTCCCCTGAGCCAGGTCACAAAGGATTGTCTGCCCTTGCCTACTTCCTGACAGGGCTACTCAGGAGCCTCTAATGAGGTTTACATGATCATAAGGAGCAAGAACAAGCAACATGGCAGTAATTCAGGCCAGAAGCTCACTTAACTGAAACACATGACTACCAAGTGTCTGTGGGTTCCATTTCCAGCAACAGCTTCTGGGGAAGTAATCACCCACCATGCTGGTCTTCCAAAATCAGACCCAGGTACTGCTGGGCAAGCTTTTTCTTTACAAAGTCAAGTCAAGCATTTATAACAAACAACTCTACTGGAATCTCCAGAGTCTTCAGGAACTTTCCAAGTTGATCATTGCATTATTGCCTGTGACCTGACTCAGGACACCTTGATCCAGTGATACTGGCATCTTTGCTATTCCATAAACAAGATACTCCATTAAGACCCCTGAAAGGGGCAGCTACTTGGCACAGTGCATAGAGCACTGAAGTCAGTCAGGACCTGAGTTCAAATCCAGCCTCAGACCAAACACTTGACACTTACCAGCTGTGTGACCCTGGGCAAGTCACTTAACCCCAAATGCCCCCCCCCAAAAAAAAAGAAAAAAAAAAAAGACTCACGATGGAAATTGCTATCCACATCCAGAAAAAGAACTATGGAGTCTGAATGCAGATGGAAGCATACTACTTGTTCTCCTTTTCCTTTGTTGTCTTGTTTTATTGCTTCATTCCCATGGTTCTTCCCATTAGTTCTAATTGTTCTTTACATCATGACTAATGGGAAAATATGCTTAATATGAACGTATGAATAGAAGTCTATATCAGATTGCATGTTGTCTTGGGTTGGGGAGAGAAAATTTAAAACTCAAAATCTTATGGAAGTGAACGCTGAAAACTAAAAATAAATAAATTAAAAAAATTTTTTTTTGAAAAGGGAATTTTACAGGGTTTCTCCATGTAATGTTCTGTGAAGCTCAGTTGCCTCATTTATCTCCTCATTTCCCCAGGGTTGGCTGAAAAGCCAGCTGAGATCCTTTTCAATTCCCAATCTATGATCTGATGATTATCTGATTTGATTCCTATAATGGTCCTATGAAAAAGGTACTATAGGTAGTATTATTTTTAGTTTACAGATGAGGAAACTGAGGCTTAGAGAGGTGAAGTAGCTTGTCTATGATCACAAGCTAGTGAATTCTAGAAATGAGATATGGACCTAATTCTTTCTTAACTACAAATCCAATATTCTATTACATATTTTAAGTCTTTTAAGATTTCCTCTATACCACTGTTATCATTCAAGATATATTACCTTTCAGTTTGGCTAAATAATTGGTTTATCTTTTCTAATCACACATTTCCCTGATTTCAATACCACAATACTTCCTATATACAAGTCAAAAATAAGAAATTATGCCTTACTTGCCATAGGTCTCCAGTAGTATGTGTGTATGTATGTATATATGCATGTATGTATAAAAAAGTAAACTTAAAAATCAAACATGTAACTAACCAAATACATCTTAAATGTTTAGGGAAAATAATTAAGATACCAGATAAGCTACATGCTCCAAGGTGGTGAATCACACTTCACCTTCAATGGAATTCATATCATGGGACTGAAACCATGATTTATGAAGACAGCTAAGAAGTACAACATATTCTATATTTAGTTAAGATAATTTCTCCTCTCAATTCACAATATAAACAAAACATAAAAACTGGAAAATATTTAGACATTAAGGCTTATACGAGTTATGAGCTATGGTACCCTTATGACATTTCTAAGGGGTTTTCAAGTAGATCTAAACTATTCTGATTTCTTTTCTTAACCCTGCCACTTCTATAACAATTCACAAGACCTCTTCTTCTACTCCTTAAGATACACAGAAAATATTTTTAAAAAACAAATTTAATTATTTCACAGTAATGCCACTACCAGATTACTATTCTAATGATACAACTGACTCATTTGGTTTAAAGTCAGAAAGGCCAAACATTTTTTTTTAAAAAAGCATATAAACAGAGGCTTCTAAAATGCTTGAAGTACTTTTTAAAAAAAAAATTGGTCTCTTACATCAAATAGTACAAAAATACCCCAGATAATCTTATTTGCACAATTACTTTGCTAAGGAAACTATTTCTTCAGAGACTGCAATCAGGGAAATGTGTGATTAGAAAAGATAAACCAATTATTTAGCCAAACTGAAGGGTAATATATCTTGAATGATAACAGTGGTATAGAGGAAATCTTAAAAGACTTTGTATGTTTGTTTGGAATAGTGGAGGTTAATAAAGGAAAAGGCAAATTGGGCATATTTTTAGTCTTTGTGTCAAGTCTGAAGTTTTAGCCCAACTATGCTTGATTTAACAAAAATTCAAAATTTGTAGAATTCAGTGAGTTTTAAGTATATGTGAACAAGTCAAGACTACTATAAACATTTCTATCAGACTTCAAATCAATATTTCAGCCCCACTGTATACAAAATCTTATTAACAAAATTATTCTAGAGTATTACAATCATAATGAATAATTCCAAAATAATATTTGTTCAACCTACTATATGAACTTATGGTATCCTCTTTAAAAAGTGAGCAATTTACATGGTAAATTGCCATCGTTTGGTACAACATGCTGTCACTTGACATCTGTTTTGTTATAAGTGATTACAAAAATGAATACTAAGAGAATATATTTCACTCCTGATGAAAGGATAGATTAACTCTTAAAATTCTGTAAGAATACAGGTTTACCATAGTCATTCCAGCAGCACCTTCCCTTTACCCCAAAGCAAAACACATTGGATTTGGAGCCAGACCCCCTTACACCTCAGTGACTTGGGGCAAGTCACTTAACTTCTTTTGCCTCAGTTTTCTAATCTGCAAAATCAGGGTGAAGGATTAGATGATTTAAGTTCTCATAATACTATACTTTTGGATAATTTTTTTTTTTTGGGAGGAGGGATTTCCTCAAGGAAATTATCGACTAAACGTAAAAACAGAAGATTCAAGCAACAAGGAAAATTCCTTTTGAAATACCGAGGCGGATGGGAGGGGAGGATAGTACAATACAACATCTGATTTGAAATTAGATGATGCTGAACTTGAATTTTTGGCTACTATGCTGTGTGCCCAAGGCAGGCAACATAATCTCTGGGAACCTCAATTTCTTCATCTAAAAACTAGGGAGCTAAACTTTTAATTTCTAGCTCTAAACGCTTTGCTCTTGTAATTTCAACTTTTCATCTCATTCCCTTGCATCAAATAAGAAATAATTAGCTTGGAAAAATTGCACTAGTATCACCCTTATTCTGATTGGAGACAGAGGAGTCAGAAGAAAAGGGAAATCAGTACAAAAAAAGAGAGAACAAAGTTTTTAGGGGTTTCTTTTTTGTATGTTTGTTTGGAATAGTGGAGGTTAATAAAGGAAAAGGCAAATTGGGCATATTTTTAGTCCTTATGTCAAGTCTGAAGGCAATGTCTAGTACCACCCCTAACAGCTCCATATTGGAAACCAGCTATAGTTGTGTTTTGTCATTTTGTCTAAAAAATAATATTTCTCTCATTATTGATAAATAATTATAGCATTCCATTCAATGTTTGGCAGACAGATAGCAGTGAATAAATTGGCCAAAATGTCTGAGTGTATATCTCCCACAACTTTCTGAACCTTTTTTGTGATGAAGTTCTAAGAGTATGACAGGAAAAAAAATACATTTCTGGCCAGTTGAATGGGTCTCGTAAGTGGAAAATGCTTGCAGCTGTGAAAACCAAAGGGATTCTTATCATAAAGAACAAAGTAGTAATAAGTGGTACTTTTTAATAAGGCAGAGAGATAGACCAAGACCTTAAAAAACAAAACAAAACAAAACTTTAATAGCTTAGATGTATATAGCACACTGAAGTATGCAAACTGCTTTATATACACTATATTATCTGATTCTCCTAATCCTGTGAGGTAAATAATATGGTATTATTGTTTCTATTTTACATATGAAAAAGCAAAGACTCAAAGAGATTAAATGGTCACATACCTAAAGTGACAGAAACAGTAACTAACTCAACATTCATACTAGAGTATTAGAGAAAATGAGATGCTGAAGGCAAAAAATTTTCTGGTTTTCTCAGAAAACTTGAAAAAAAATTAAATTTTTCTTTACTCTTTTTGAATGAAGACACTGGTAAAAGTAGTAATAAGTGATACCTTTTAATAAGGCAGAGAGGTGGACCAAGACCTACCTCCATACACAGGAATAACCAAATGAATGAAGAAAGTCTATTGACCAGATTGATCTATCTGGATGGACAACCTGAAGAGCCTGGCTATTTCTCTAACTCATTCTTAGTTCAGTCCTTCATCACCTTTCACCAAGACTGTCAAAAAGGTCTTTAAATTGATTGGTATCCCTGCCTCAAGTTTCTCACCAGTCCACTGAATCCTGTTGTCAAAGTGTTTTTCCTTAAACAAAGATCTTACAAAGTCTTTATTCTACTCAGTCACATTCAGTGAAATAAAATACAGACTGTTATGTTTAGTTTTTAAAGGCCTTCACAACTAGGACCAAACTATTGAATATTACTCTCCTTCCTATGCCTATCTATGATCCAGGCAAATTGGCCTTCTCTCTATTCCTCACACGTGGCAGGTACTCTTCTCCCTGACAGAATATAAGCTTCTTGGAAATTAGGATTGTTTTTGATACCTGTATCCACAGAGCTGAAAACAGTGCCTGGATCACCATAGGCACTTAATAAATATTTGCTGATTGACAGTACAGCTGGACAACCAGTTGGGCCTACATTTGGACAGGAAAAGGACAGTAGGATGGAATACCACTGAAAAATTAGAAAGCTACTTTAATGACATCAAGTTCCTCCCCAAAATAAAGGCTCATCTTTTAAAACTAACATTGTACTGGTGTTGCTGTATGGCAATAAGATATGGAATATAAAAGTCTTTGATAAAAGACTATGAATAAAATCATAATAATGAATATCACATAGAGAGCAATGGAGAGGCACAAGGTGGGACTCAGCTCAGTGTATCATATGAACAACGAGGAACTTTGAAGAACAGGAGTAAAAAACATCATCAGGGAGATTCATGACAAGAAAAGAAAATGGGAAACTGGCAATGATAAGGGATAACAGGTGGAAAGTCAGAGTGTTCTCCTGAGACATAGTAGGAACCTAATAAATGCCTACTGCTTAGCTGACATAACACTAAGTTAATTATGATGGTAAATTTAAATACAAGTTCCAAATCCTTTATTTAAAAGGAACAAAAGCGATGCCAACTTTAAAATAAACTATTAATAGTACATATTGAGGCATGGCTATGATATTATATATTACTAGTATGTGCATTTTTGGGAAAATAATGTCCATAAAAATTTCAAAGCTCCTTTTTAGTAACTGATTTACCCTTTTATTTGCAATTCTTCAGATATTCTCTTCAAATACTTCCTCTAAAGTGTTACTTTTTTAGAAGTCTTAATAGTTTAATTCTGTAATAGCGCTATACTACTAAATTCACCAATCAAATAATGTCTCATTAACCTGAATGTCATAAATCAAATATTAATTCATTCAACAAGTATTTATTAAGTGGTTACTACATTCAAGGCATTGAAAAGACTTGAAATTATAGTAAGAAAATCTAACAGTTTATGTTCTAGTCATCCAGGCCTACACACTATGTAAAGTCTTCCAATCTCCCTGTCTTCTTCTGCCTCTACCACTTTAGTCACCTTGTTCCCTTTGCCTGCAATGGGCTCTTTGTCTGAAATTCACACGTTCTTTCACTGATTGGGCTCTGGTGACACATCTTCCGAGAAGTCTTCCTTTAGCCCCACCCTGACCCCCAGATATTAGTGATTTTCTCTCCTAAGTTATCAAACCACTCCATTTAAAACTCCTATATATTTATCATGTAGTAACTTATACATAATTATTTGTGTTATGTCTTATCCCTTTCTCTCTAGACTAGAAGTTCCTTGAAGGTGGTCCTTATTTTATCTTTGCATCTGAAATGCCTTGGATAAAATAAATACTTAAACTATTTGTTGAATTAAGGAGCAGAGCGAAATTCTTGAGACAAAATGGTTGACTGAGTACATGCACTATCCCAACTTTACCTTTCATGCAATCTTACAAAAGCTTTTCTTGCCTAGAAATTAAAATGGAAAAAGAAGTTAATTTAGTGATTCAACAATGACTGACTCTCTTAAAATGAAAAGGAAAAAAAAAAGCGATTCTAAACCAAAGAAATTTAAAGAGCGAGGAAAGTGGTGGGGACAAAACAGTAAGGGAAGAAATTTTGTTTCTACTGCCTCAGTAAACACGTTCAGAAAATTTTGGTATGCTCACTGAAGCTTTCCCTGTGTGTCACTGAATCATACAATATACTCTGAGAACAGCGCATTCTCTAAACTACCAGGAGCTACTGCTGGGGCAAATATGCATTAGAGAATTGAAGTACTTCATAAAAACAGGGGGAAATAATCTGAAACACTTTCCTCTCCCCCAGCCGAAGACAATCCTTTCCAGTATCTGTGAAATCTCTTCCTTCTTTTCTTGTCCCACTCCCAACTCCTTATTTCACATATGATAGACTACTGCAATAACATCTTAACTAGAGACCCAGTCTTTCTCTAGTCTCTCACCTCCAAATCAGTCCTCTCATCAATCACTAAAGCATTTATCAAGCATTATCTATGCGTTGTGTACCAAGTATGCTCAAAACTCTTCAATGGCTCCCAGTACCCATCTAGTAAAATAGCATGCCATTCAAAGCTTGCCCTGATGTGCCTTTCTAGAACTATTTCCCCTACTCCCTTTCACATAACATGTAGACTACATCATTCTGTGGCTTTACTCATTCTATTCCTTCTGCCTTGAATCTTTTCCCTGCCAGTCACAGCCCAATATCTGCCTTTGCTGTGTACGGCCATTTTACTCACAAGTTAAGGCCCAGATAGATCAAAGGCCCTCTTCCATGAAGGCTTTTAGCATTTCCTGGCACATGGGATGAAAATTTTCATCTGGGATATGGAGAACCTTCTGTGCAAAGAAGAGCAACTCTTCCTTCAATTTTGGGCCTCCCATCTCCTGCTATGTTTGTCTTTTGAGGGTAGAGGGGTGATGCCCTGTACTCAATAGTTAACATTCTTACCCCCAGTCACACCCATTACATCCCAGTGAATCTGAACTCCTGCACATAATAATCCAAATCCTATTCTTCACCCCCTACCATCTCATTCTTCATTCCTATCCCCCTCATTTCTCCCTCCCCAAAGTTTCATCCTAACTCTTCTCATTCCTTCCACAGTCTGCTCTGTGATATGTTTCATAGGCAACAAACTTCCCTTCATCTTAAATCTATTCCACTTCTACTCTCTCCATCTACTAGGACTTACTGAAACCTGGATTCCCCTTGATAACAGTCTCCATGACCAATCAGAATAGTATTGGCTGCCCTCCTCCATTACACAGTCACCTCTCCTCCTTGGAGGATCATCTTATTCATAACCATCCCCCAATCAAAATCCTAGTAGCTATTACCTGCAGACACGCAGGTCATTCTCCTTTCATCCTCAACAAGTTTGATACCTAGTTTACAAATTTTTGCTTCTCCTCAACTCCTCATACTGGAGGATTTCAACTTACATATTGATTTTCCCTCAAATACTCTAATCACTCAGTTCTTCAACCTACTCACCTCCCATAAGATAATCCTCCACTCAATCTCAGGCCACACAAAGATGGTGATCTTGATCTTGCCATCATCCACAAACATACCACCTTCACAATCAAGAATTCTGAAATCTGGGGCAGCTAGGCGGCGCAGTGGATAGAGCACTGGCCCTAGGAGTAAGGAGGACCTGAGTTCAAATCCAGCATCAAACACTTGACACTTACTAGCTGCAAGTCACTTAGTCACATTATCTAGCCAAAAAAAAAAAAAAAAAAAAAAAAGAATTCTTAAATCCTCTTATCTGACCATAATCAGTTAGATTTTTCACCTCTCCCTCTGCCTTCCTCCCTTATATAACCCTACTCTTTACCTGCCCTGTACCGTGACCTCTGATCCCTTAAACCCTTAATTCTCTCCCAGGCCATCTCTTCTGCACTAGCCTCTCTCTTCTTCTTTCCATCTTGATTCCTTGAACTAATTCAACACTACAGTGTTCTCCTCTCTTGAATCTCTAGCCCTCTTATATTGATAATTACGCCCAGTCAAGCCTCAACCTTGGATCACTCTCACCATTCACTGCCTTCACTCCTTCACACAACCCTTTTGACTGGGTCCACTACAAATTTATGCTACAAAACCTAAAGTGGGTCCTAGAAAATCCTACTATACTATTATTTACTCACTATTCCATTCTCCAGAGTGGCTCTTCTAAACCTTTTCATCCCTTCTCAAACCTCCCATGATTCCATCTCCACCCATTCTTTCAGCTGAGAACCTCATCTCATATTTTACAGAAAAATTGAGGCCATTTGCCACAAACTCCCTCTGCTCCTCTCTTCTTCATATCCTATCTCTCAGATATCTTCTGCAACAATCTCCTACTTTACCTATGTCTCTCACATGATGAGCTGGCCTTAGTCTTTACCAAGGCTAACTCTTCTACTTGTTCAAGTAATTCAATATCTCCCTCTCTACTGGATCGTTTCTTACTGCCTACAGACATGTCCCTATCTTGAAAAAACAAAAAAACAAAAACCCTCACTTGATACCTCTATCCCTGATAACTACTGTTCTATTTCTCTTCTACCCTTTGTGGCTAAACCCCTTGAAAAGATCATCTATATAATAGGTGCCTCCACCTTTTTTCCTCTCACTCTCTTTTTATACCCACTCTACAATTTGGCTTTCAACCTTACTCCACTGAAACTGTTCTCTCCAAAGTTACTAATGATTTCTTAGCTGCCAAATCCAATGGCCTTTTTCCAATCCTCATTCTCCTTGACTTCTCTGTGGCCTGTGACACTGCTGACCACTTTCTCCTCCTTAATACACTCTTCTCTTTAGGTTTTCAGGACACAACTGTGTCCTCATTTTCTTTCTATCTAAACAGCTCCTTTTCTATCTGCTTTGCTGAATCCTCCTCCAGATCACATCCTCTAACCAGAGATGTCCCTCAGTATTCTGTCCAGGGCCCTCTTATCTTTTCCCTCTATACTATTTTATTTGGTATGTCCATCTATACTATCATCTCCCTTGGATTTAATTATCATGTCTAAGCTCAAATCTACCTTTCCTGTCCCAATTTCTCTGCTGACCTCCAATCTCACATTTCCAACTGCCTTGCACACATCTTGAACTAGATGTCCAGTAGACATCCTGAACTCAACATGTCCAAAACAAAACTCATTATCTTTCTGCCCGAACATTCCCCCCCACCTCCTATCTTCCCTATTACTGTAGAAGGCAACACCATCCTCCCAGTCCTTCATTCTGGATTCCTCACTACCTCAGCGTACCTGTATATAACCAAGCTGTTGCCATGTCAGTTACACCTTTGCAATACCTCTCAAATCCATCTGCTTCTCTCCTCTGACACTTCCATTACTCTAGTGCAAGTTCCCATCAGAACACACCTTGACTTGCAACCATATGCTGGTAGGTCTGCTTGCCTCAAGTCTCTCCCAACTCCAATTCATCCTCTATTCAGCAACTAAAGTGATTTTCCCAAAGATCAATTATGACCATTTCACCATTTCACTTTCTATTGCCTTCAGTATCAAATACAGCTTCTTCTCTTTGGCACTCAAAGCTCTTCATAAGCTAACCCAATCCTTAAGCCCTGACATACACTCTTTGATCCAGTGGCACTGGCCTTCTGGCTGTACCATGAACAAAATACTGCATCTCTCAAATCTGGGCATTTTTTCTGGCTGTCATCCCCCATGCCTGGAATGCTCTCCTTCTCTGCTCTAACTATAACATCCTTGGCTTCCTTTAAGTCCCAACTAAAATGCCATCTTCTGCAGGAAAATTTCCTCAATCCCTCTTAATTCTAGTGCCTTCCTTCTATTAATTATTTTTTATTTATCCTGTAGAGATCTTGCTTTGTATACATTTGTTTGCATGCTGTCTCTCTCATTTGGAGAGGTAAGAAGAGAACCATGACAGTATAGTAACATAAAAGTCAAGGGCGGTGAGAATATCAAAGAAGCAGGTAGTCAACAACGCCCAATGTTGAAAAAGGGTTCAAGGATGATAAGGATTGAAAAAGAGCTATGAATTTGGCAAGGAGAAGTTCATTAATGACCTGTCAAAAAGAAGTTTCAATAGGACTCAAAAAGCAAGCGTTTAAGGAATACTCTTAAAGTGACTGAGAAACAGACTGAAAATTAGAAGCAACACAGAGACTACTCTTTAGGAATTTTATAAGAAGAAAACACAGACCAATAACTTGAAAGAACAGAAAAATCACAGAAAAGATTTTTTCTTAAATAGGTGAAGATAGGTAGAACCTGATCATATGGGGGAGAGAGGGGAAGCAATAGGAGTTGAAGGGCGAGAAGGGTGAGAAAAATGTATGATTATCCAAAAAGGCTCTAACAGAAATAGAAGAGATGGAATCAAGAACTGTCATCCACACATCTTTAGTGTGTACCACAGGAGTAGCTAGGTGGTGCAGTGGATAGAGCACCAGCCCTGGAGTCAGGAGGACCTGAGTTCAAATCTGGTCTCAGACACATAACACTTACTAGTTGTATGACTCTGGGCAAGTCACAGTCCCAACTGACTTGCAAAACAAAACAAAACAAAACAATAGTGCATCCCACACACTCTAAGTGAAAGACACAACCACCTTAGAAAAATAAGCAGCAGAAATAGCCTTTTAACATAAAGCCTTCCCTCTGGCAGAGGGAAAGGAAGCAGTGCAGCTGCAGCCTGTATTCAACAGCTGACATGGCCAAAAGAACCCCATGAATAAATGACAGGTTAATAAACAAACTATGGAAATATTAAATTTGCTCTTACAACTTAGCTAACTACTAACATAAGCTATGGATTTGTAAAGTGCTTTACATATAAAGAAGTGCTGCTTCTAACTGGAAAAAAAAAATCTGTGAGAATAATAAAGCTCAGAAGACCATTAAACCAGTAGTCGTCAAAGGACAAAATCTGAATCCTGGCTCTGTCACTTCCTATCTTAACTACTCTAAATCCTCAGACTCTGAATTTTAATAGGAGGGACACCATTCCCTGAAGACCATCTCTGCTCCAACACTTTCAGATTCAATTCCACATGACTTCTAAGGTCTTCTTCAATTCTAGATCTATGATCTTATTAATAAAGTACAACAATATACTGTTGGGGATGTGTAATGACACATGCAAATATTCAGTACCTTCACAATTTCTATAACCAATAACTATTGTCAACTAGTACTCAATATTCTTAGGTGATTCAAAATAAAATGTTTAGGATAAGTACCACACAAAAATTATGTGTCCATTATGTGAGAAATAATTCATTTGGCTGCCTACTCTATTCTAATCAGTATTAATCAGTTTGATATTCTACATAAATCATATAGGGGTAGACAGGTTCTTATAGTGGACCTCAAACTTTAATGCAATGTCCATTACTTGTTTATCAAGTTAGGAGGCTCACTTGAGCAACCACAAGAATGCTGACAAAGATATCTCCATCCTGTTTTACTCAAATTCCATGTCCAAGCCCAGTATGGGCGGGATGCCTTGATGCTTTGGAAAATTCAATTTATTTTTTTTACCTCCAGACCATTCTCTCTTGTCCAACATGAGCAGGTGACCAATTTATGACCACTTTGCCAGTAGAGATGCCCCAAGCTTTACCCAATCAATGACTCCCCCCCCACAAATATGTCACTTTAGGCCTTCAAGAGCAATCAAGGTCTATCAACCAATGAGATCCTGTATTCTGCCATACCTCTTATGCATATTTGGATACCAAATGCTATAAAAACAAGGTACTGGAACAAAGGGGCATCTCAGATTGTGAGGAAGATCTGAAGTCCATTACATTAGAGGGGACCATGGACCTTTAATAAAGTGACATTGGCTCACAACTCTGCCTAAGTCTCTTTTATTGTAGGTTGGACAATTTTAATCCCCACAATTAAATAACTATACTTCTTATGCTTATTCAATATTACAAAAGGATAGCACTTAGAACTTCCATTAGACATTAAAAAAACAACAACAACTCTATGTTAAGATTATGGTATGCTCACATCGGTAGGCCATCTAAAAAAACCCAAAAAACTACCCAACTCCAATTTCCTCCTACGAGCTTGTCTAAAGGCTTATAGATTCACTTTTATATTTAACACATAAATATAACAAAGTTATATTTAACACATAAAGCTTTCACTGCATATCCAAATAAAGCTTTCAGGCTCATTCAATGGCTTCCAAAATTATCATATAATAAGAAATGGCTCATGGAGCCAAATTAATTTAAGAAATTTCATTGAAAGCTCTGAACTATGTTTATTGGAGAGAAAATCAAATATTAACAAACACAAAATATAAACTCATGCTTGGATTTCCACTATTATATATAGAATGAAATTGGTGAACTTATGAATAATCCATACATAGAATCAAGTCATAGCTTCTATAGCACAGTCCTTGCTGCTACTGGAACTCTTAGAGAATTTATGGGTTATGAAACTTAGACTTCCCAGGCAAGTCTATCTTTCTGTCTCAAAATATTTTTCCCAAGGCAGGTAGGTGGTGCAGTGGATAGAGCACTGACCCTAGAGTCAGGAGAACCTGAGTTCAAATCTGCCCTCAGCCACTTGACTCTAGCTGTGTGACCCAAGGCAAGTCATTTACTCCAACTGCTAAAAAAACACAAAAACAAACAAAAAAAAAAAGAAAATTGCCTTTTTAAAAAATATATATTTTTCTCCTATACCAGGGAATATTTTTCATTCCCTCTGTTAGACGGCTAGAATTTCTAATAATCAGAGATTTATCCAGTTGACAAATGTATTCTTAAGAATGCAAATATTCCTGGGAGGACTAGGTAGTCATCAATCTTGCACACATTAGTATGAATTATGATGAATGTTTTCCTCTTAACGTTTAGTAGAAATCTGCTTTATAAAGAGTATGTAAATTCTGACTAGAGGAAAATGGACACAGGTGATTTTGGTAAAACTACTGAAGTGAGAGGACTGGGTAGCTTGATATTAGACACATGTCACAAGAGTTTGTTTTTTATGTTTAAAAAAATTCAGTAGAAGAAGAGATTAGAAGGAAAAAAATAAATGCTTGTTAATTGGGGGGGATTAAAAAAAAAGAAACTAGGGGCAAAGCAGAAGAAGGGTACAGAGAGGGGATTAGAAAGATACCAAAGACAAATTTTGTCTAAAGAGGGAACATAGTGAATGGAAAGTTAATTTAAATAATAAAAAAGCTGAAAACAAAATAAGATGACCATTGATTTGGACATGGCTAAACAAATTTTAGTGTGTGAATGAAACAGAATATTATTGTTTTGTAAGAAACTATGAATGTGATGAATACAGAAAAGCATTGTCCAACCTACAATAAAAGAGATTTATGCAAAAGCAAAGACTTAAAAGAACTGTTGCAGAGTGAAATAAACACAGCTAAGAAAACCTCATACAGAATGACAACAAAATAAATGGAAAAAACAACCACAAGACAATCATATGTGAATGTTGCAAAATTACAAAAGCATAGATACAAAGAAGAGATATGAGAAGACTCTAGCTCTGACTCTTCTGCAGAAATAGGAGGTCCACAGATGTGGAAGATTACATATATTTTAGATTTTTTTTTTGATACATTGACCATTTTTGCTGATTGTTGTTTGCTGAGTGGTATGGGGAAATGCAGGTGACATAAAAATAAAAGATACTATAAACCTCTATGTATATAAAAAAATGAAGACTTAAACAAGATCTTTATCTCTACCACTTACTAAACTATATGAGAGTGGGAAAGTCATTTAACTCTGACCCTCAGTTTTCTAATCCATAAAATGCAGATCTTTATGACCTACTTCACAGAGCTGTTAGGAGGGAAATGCTCTGAAAATAGTAAATGTAGCAATAAGAACAACTCTTTATATTGATCATACTTCTCAATTTTACTACAGGTTTGCTTTGCTCTCAGGCAAAAGAAAGAGCAGCTCTCTTCTCATCTTCTCTCTTCTACGTATATATATACATATATATGTATATATGTATATATGTATGTGTATGTATATATATGTGTGTGTGTGTATATATATATACATGTACACACACACACAACATCCTCCTTTCCTCCAAGAACTCCAAACTCAGGCCAGACTATTAACACTATAGCTTAACTAGTTATCTATTAAATAGAATCTTGTGAATAAGTCTAAGAAATCAACTACACATTATAACATTGTTTCTATGGGAAAATGCATTTTTAATTTCCAAACCATCATTTTCCAAAGTATTACAACACAACCCATCTAGTGAGCTATCAACCATACAAGGTAGGTTACTCTTAGTAGGTAGAACAGAATGAGATCATTCCTTATGTAGTTGTATCTTGTTCCTTAGATACATACTTGGTAAAAATATAAAAACATATATGAAAATATTCAAAGATCACATGTACTTCAACCATTTTTCTTTTTGAATACTCTAATTAGGATAAATCAAACTAAATTAAAATGATTAGCTTTGAAAGTAAATTTTTAAAATAGTGCCTTTGTTCTAAAGTCAAGATTAGTCTTAACCAAAATACCTTATTAGGGTGTACTATAACATCACAGGTATTTAATGATTACTCAAAGAATGAAGCAATAGTTTTACTACATACTGGCTTCTGAGTAACACTGAAAATCTTAGCAGGAAAATAAAGCAGGCAACACTGACACATGTGGTCATTTTGAGATTGCCAATTTGCAATCAGTTAAGCTAATCCTTAAACTATCTAATTTAATACAAAGGCAAAACAATCACAAAACATTAACCCTTTTTCAAATAAAAATACTACAAAGTAAATATATATGTGTGCATGTATACGTGTATATATGCCCTGGTAGTGCAAAATAATTTCCTTATAAATGTGGAAAGAGTAACCATCTATTCAGAAAATAAATTTAAAATTATATGAATTAAATCTCAAATGAAAAAATTTATAAAAGGAAATTTATTCTGTTTCACTGAAGAAAACAATAACTGCAAAATTTCACATGAATGTCAGCAATGAAGCTTTTAAAATGTTATATTAAAACAACTTACAAGTTATTATTAAACACTATCACAATTTATTGGATTAAACCATTTTAAAAAATGGAAACACCTCTACAACCGAGGAGTCACGTTTCCAAAGTGGCATCATCAGAAACAAAACAGAGAAACACTACAGATTAGTAACATCTGACTTTCAGAACTGTTACCTAACTGAAAACTTTTGCAAGAGCTTTACAAAATCACAATTTAAATATTTAACATCAAATAAGCTTTTATATGTCAAAATCTAGATTACAGGTATATGCCACATAACATTACTCTGACCAACGTCATTTCCCAATAATATTACACATTATAAATAAACCCACCCAATCAGCCCTGTGATGAACTCTGGAGATAAAAGATAAAAATGAAAAGTGTTTGCCCCGAGAAGTTATATTCTACAACAGTAAAACAAAGAGTACAAAATATATACAAAGTGTATGGGAAGTAACTGGGAGAGGGTGTGGGTGTCCAAGTGGCAACCAATCTGAGTCTTGAAGGGCGCTAGAAATTCCGAGAGAGAGAGGAAGGAAAACATTCCAGTCATAGGGCACATAACAGCTTACAGGCACAGAGGCTGAAGAAAAAGGAATGTCATGTACAGGAAGCCACAACTAACACCCATATGACCAAGTATCAGCCAAAGCACTTAGCATAACACTTCACACATTTAATGTTTAATAAAAAGTTTCAAGCAAATTACTCATTTTGCAGGTAGGTGGTACAGTAGATAGTGTTGTTGGGCATGCAGTCTCTAAGACCTGAGTTCAAATGTGATCTCAGATTCTTACTAGCTGTGTGACCCTGGGCAAATCACTTCACTTCTGTTTGCCTCAGTTCCTCATCTGCAAAATGCAGATAATAATAGCACCCACTCCCTAGGGTCATTGTGAGGCTTAAATAAGATAGTAATTGTAAAGTGCATAGCACAATGCCAGTCTGGCACATAGTAAATGCTATATAAATGTTAGCTATTATTACTATGTTTATTAATACCTTTATGAAAGGGAGCAGAAGAATATGTTTTTCTTCGTGGAAACTCTGAAAAGGTTTTTATGGGGAATGAAATTGAAATGAATTGCTATAATAAATGGCAGTTAGGCAGCACAGTGGATAGAAGGCTAGACTTGGATTCAGGAAGACTTGAATTCAAATCATAACTCAAGTGACTACGTCTGTATTACTTAACCTCTCAGCCTCAGTTTCTTAATCTGTAAAAATGAGGATAACAATAGCACCTACCTCCCAGGGTTGTTGTATCAAAAGAGATAATATGTTAAATTCTTTGCAAACCTTGAAGCACTATACAGACAACAGTTATTATTTTTCAAATTATTAACAAAATAAAAGGATTTTGGGACTTTATTCGTCCATTCAATAGCTCTTCACCATAGTTATTTTTAAAATCACCACTGAATACATAAAAAAAAAATCATTTACAGGTGACATTCTTGAGTTTCTGAGTTTATCCTGTTTCCATATTCTATATTATCACCCTGTCTCTTGAAACTAAAATTTATGAACAGGTTGATTCCATAATGTGTATGTATACACATACACATACATTTTTATATATATATGTATATTTGCAAGACAGAATCTAAGACTCTACCAATCACCCCCAGGACACAGGAATTCATTTTCTGGACCTAAATGGATTAATCTCAAGTGTAAGTACTACAGAGGTAAATTCTATAATTAGTTTTCCTCATACTAATTATCACTTTTGGAGAACCAGTTATTTTAGGGAAGTACCCTGAGTATTACTAAGCTCCTCCATTTTATCTTGTAGTTAGAATAGAAAGCAGATGGAGTTAGAAGACCTCGATCTGATGGTCACTATGTGATTTTGGGAAAATCATTTAATATCTCTGGAACCCAGTTTCCTTCTCACTAGTTATCTCTCAGGTTTCTCTTTCTGTTCTAAAATTCTCTAATACTTATCTAAATATGAATTAATATACACATAGTAACTAAAAATTTTAAATGGGATTACACATAGAACATAAAGTTGAAGACAAAGCATATCTTAATGCACTTCAGGAGATAAGACACTTTCATAGCAGTTTAAGGGAGGGGATGTGCCCAGTACATGTTCTGGGACTTCTAGGAACCAGTTCTTGTTCCAGACCCTTGGAGCTAAAACTGAAAATGGAAGTTATTACAAAGCCAATTTTCCCTAAGGCTCTTTCCAAAAAAAAAAAAGGGGGGGGGGGAAGGGTAGAGGTCCAGAAGGACGGAGGTTAATAGCTAAAGTTACTACAAATTTGCAAGAAAATAAGACACTCAGCCATTCTAGAGTTTTATATGTGAATAAAATTAATAAAACCTCATTAACCCCCATAAAGTATCTTCTTCCAATAAGTTCCACCTGATCTACTAAAATAATACACAGAATATATTCTAACATGCTTTTTTAAGAAAAAGAAATACAAAAAGTTTTTAAAATCTGACATTAAAGACAATAATAAAGGATTGCCCTCAAGCACACCAGAAAAACAAGGTAAAACAACGATGACAATGTTTTTTAAACAGGCTACCTTATATCCTGATGTCAGTAAAGAAATTAAAACTAAGTGATTTAGATTAATTTCAGAAATGAGGAAAAACTTCTAAAGCTTTAGAAGAGAAATGTGAGTGGTACTCTTTGGGTCTCAGGAAACAGCAAATGAAAAAATTCTAGGGATGAAGAAAGGATATTAAAGGAAGAAACTGCAAAGCTGGTGCTATAAGGGTTAAACCAAACTAAGTTACATAAAAAAAGCTTTACTTCTTACGCACTGCAGAAGTGTGTTAGGAATATGAAAACTAATATCTAACATTAAAAGCATTTAGAAACCCACAGTTTAGGAACAAAGAAAAAATGAGAATAATCTGAAAAAATAAACTCATAAACCATGTATTTCATAATCATCCCACTTTCATATTATTCACTCATCACTACACTTGTACTGAATATGGATCATTTATCAAATAGAAGTAAAACCTCCAAGCCTCCTCCCTGCCTTGGGATTTTAGTCAAAATGAATGCAAACAATCACGTGGGATTCAGCCAAGCAGTGACGTTAAATTCTGCTCTGTCAGAAGACAGCATCTGTCAAAGCCCACATTTAAACTGCTGCCTGCCCGTGCAGCAGCTGAGGAACCATGGATTTCATTTTATAGAGCAAAATCTCAGTAAAACTGCTCAAAATCCTTCCTGCAGCTGCTTGGCAACAATGAAAGAAGAGAGGTAAATCCTATTATTTTTCAATAGAATCGAACCAGTACATTCTAGCTCTAGCTGCTTCACATTGCAGCTCAGCACTAAAAATATGGATACTGAGAAGAGAATACAGCACTGCATTGTCCGACAAGGAAAAAACGAGATGTAAAAAGCTTCAATGCATCAATTGTGGGGGGTAGGTAAAAGTGCTCCAAATAGAACGGACAACTAAAGCTCTTTGTCTAAAATTTAAAAGGAAAGAAAAAACACAGGAACACCTCAGAAGACCAGCACACATATGAACAAGGAAGGTAACTCGGAGACAAGCAGACAGATGGACAGATTGGATCCTGTGAAAAGCAATCGCAGGAAGCAGACTATTGGGGGATGTGCGCATGTTCGATAGCATCTTTTTTCCTGAAGTGATGGCGTGCCAAAAGTATTTTCAGTGAGCATAATCCTCTCACCATAAATGGCTTGACCAAGAAAGGTATGTCAAAACGTTGTGTGTGATATTCATTTGATTTTGTTACCTTTACAACCCTAGAGGCACAGAGCACTGAGTATGTTTAACATTGAGTTCCATAAATTACAGTGTTAAAATAGATAAAGGATTTCTAATGTATACATTTTGGGTTTTGTATTGTTTTGGAAAAGAAAATATAATATTGTTTTATTCAGAAAAATATGTAGTTTACAGTCATTTTGTAGTACATAAGTACAAGGGGAAAGAAATTGAAAATACTAACACAGAGGTACTTGCAGAATTCATTGGGAAATTCAACTTTAAAAAAAATCTCTGGGGGGGTGGGGGAGATGGGGAACGGACGAAGAGAATGGCATAGTAAAGCAATCCTTTATCAACTCAGTTCACCCTGAATCATTATCTCAACAAAATTAAAGCTGTGGTAAAAATGGCTATATGACCCTATCATTAAACCATCAATCTATGACATGTAGATAAATTATACTGAGTACCTTTAAATTGTAGTACTGTGAGCTGGTTTTTTCCCCCTATACTTCTTTAAAAATATACAAATGTCATATTAAATAGTAGCCAAACCTAATTTCACAAATCTGTTTTTTCTAACATTACCTCCACTGTAAATGTAAAAAATAGTGGTCTCATACACTAGTCCTATTAGTTACCAGACAGTTTATGAGTACTACTGAGCTGAAGATACCAAAGAAGAATCTTGACTATAAGATGCAAGTAACCTACAACATGGCACCACAATAAATTGCCCATTTTCCTATTAATGGCTAAAATGCAACTCTGAACAAAGAGACACTAACATTATGCAATTAAAATAATCTGACCTGACACAATCATCTTTTCTCTCTTAACATCAATATCAGAATTCAAAGAAATATGCAGAATCCAAGTAATTTCCTCTAACTTACCAATAAATCAAAACAAGGAATTTGAAAGTTAAAATGTGCTGACTATGCTACAGGCTATGCTAAAATGTAATAAAACTAATGCAACTGTGTGTACTGAACCAAATATGTCGAAATCCAATTATCTATTTTAGCAAGTCACTATTAGAGTGAGAGCGGCAATTTACTGTTAAAGATTCCAAGTGTATTTCTCAAACCTGCTAAGAAAATTAGCAATATTCAACATGGTGAACTTTTCTTACATTCACTGAAATTGCTAAACAGGGTGACCATGTTAACTAATAACAAAAGGTGAACATTGAAAGAATTAAATAGCTTTCTAAACTCCAAGGTCTGTTTTTGATTGATTTTTGATATGGTGCAATAACAATTACTACTACTTATCATTTAATCACCAACTCTCAATCATCCTATCAATTTTCCTTCTAATAAAGAGTTATCTCAGGAACTAAACACAAAAATGGACTTATTAAAGTACAGAGTCAAAACCCTATTTAGATTCTATTATCCTAATAAGTTAAATAAACACAATTCCATTAGCAAACTACAAATTAAACATTTCAAAATAAAAATAACAATACCTTTAAAAGCTGGGGCATTTAAATCTAGCACTGCTTAAGTAAGAAAAAGGACTAAATTGAACAGTTTTCAGAGAATAAATGAAAATACATTGAAATGATATTTGCTACTATACAGAATTTTAAAATAACAAAATGCAAACATCACAACAAAAACATTTCACATGGTGAAATAAATATATTTCCCAAGGTACCACATACTTTTTAAAATAAAGTTTTAAAGGTAACTGAATCAATACTACTACCCTACTGCAGAATGCAGAAGCCAGATTTTGACAGTTGGATAGTACCTAAACTACTCCAGTATTTTAACATGTAAAATATGAACATTTTGAGAAGAGAAACAGAATGGCATTTATCATAAATTTTCCTCATCATAACGAATAGCTTTAAACAATTTATTTTTCATGAAAAGTATGAAACACTTCAGAAACTTCTGATCTTAAAGAGCT
This sequence comes from Vombatus ursinus, assembly GCF_900497805.2. Classification (NCBI taxonomy): domain Eukaryota; kingdom Metazoa; phylum Chordata; class Mammalia; order Diprotodontia; family Vombatidae; genus Vombatus; species Vombatus ursinus. The sequence goes on from NW_020954687.1 coordinate 11,986,941, forward strand.
ATACACATCTTAAAGAGCTATACGCATTCTTACAGCTGTTTATTTTTAGAGGTGAATATGAACAAATGGAACATATAAACTTCCAAGTTTTAAAAGCCCATCATCTACTCATATAATTATATTAGCATGTCTAAGTAAAGATACAGATTAACATTTAGCATATGTATATAATTTTAAACTAATGAGATTCTACAAGTATAAAACTTATTATATTCAGTTCTGACCATAAAGTTGCATAGAAAGCTTTCCATAAGTGGCTGTTAAAAAAAAAAAAAAAGATCTATAGTTCTTGGCCTTATCTGGTTTTTAAGCACAAGAATATCAAAAGCAGACTAATAAACTGTCACATAGAGTGATAAACAAGTAACAAATCATTAATTTGGGGCTCTGAAAATTTAATTGGTGCCTTGACCCTTCCACAGTTAAAGATTTAAACAAAAGTTCATTTCCTCAAAATAAAAAAGAACACGTGGAATTTAAGAAATCATTCCTTTGAAATTAAAATGGTTAGATGTAGTTTCCCATCTTAGTACACATGTTGGCCAATTGTTTACAAGTTGAGTGGGGAGACTTTCTGAATCAGAAAGTTCAGCACTAACTTTTACAAGGTTTAGCCTTAAGAAAATACTTTTGTGATGAAATAAGATAGCTTTGTATTTTCTTTATAATATAATGAAATCATGTAATCACATTCCAATTAAAAAAAATTTATACAAAATATCTAGTCTTAAAATTTTTTAAAAAGTCCAATTCTTTTGTTTGTTAGTTATGCTACAAATGTAAAAATAAAATTTTCACCACGAAAACTGCTATAAAAACAAAACACTATGTAAACTTAGAAACTTGAAAAAAATCACATACTATGGCCTGTATAGCATGTAAATACTTTAGAAATCATGGTTAAAATTTCCTATTTTCTTGCTCCCCCTAGTGGCTGTTAATAAGATAGTCACAAATTATTTTCATTCATACACTTCAACCACTTCATGCAAGTATCAAGTTTACACATGAATGACAGGAGTAGATTAAATAAAAATTTTCACTTTGTATCTAAGTTTCTATTTCTATACAAATCCATTTCTCTTCTTTGTCGAGGTAAAAGAAATAATTAACCATAAATTTAATATAATCAAAATCAGTTCACATACTATCAAATTTACCTACATTAAAGTTATCCATAATTAATTATGAACAATTAGATATTTTGAATTAATCTAAAAGATTTGAGGACAGTAAGTAAATTACAAATTTAACAAAAATATTTTCTAACTTTTTAGTGGAACTCATGCTATGATTACTTGGTTTTTCTTCTGCACTCAGAACTCCTGGGTCCAGAAATAAATTGGAGTAATATTACAAACAAATTTGTACTGTGCAACAAATGGCTTAATCTTGGTTAAATGACTAGGTTTTAATATGCAGCATTATAAATTCACCACAATGATTTCCCTTAAACTGCAAAAACAAACATAGGCTATAAAGTGACTGAAAGTTGTAATTATATAACTTTCTACGTACAAATAAGATGCAAAACTGAATTTTAAAAGTTTTTGAAGTTAATTGTATATAAAACTGACTACAGTAGTAGCCATATCCTATGCTTTACATTAAGCAACAAATTACTAAAAGTATTTCTTTATTCAATGCTATCATGTAGATGTGATTGTAAAGCCATCTGTCTTGCCAAAACTATAGACAACGAAAAATAACTGAATGTTAGATTTCGAAATTAATATGAAGACCCAGGCAACAAAATGTTCTAGAAAGACAACATGGTATGGTAGAAAGAAGGATGGATTGAGAGAGTAGAGAGAGTGGTTTCTTGTACTAGCCCTACCACTAACTAGCTGTTTGGCTGTGAACAAATCATGTTATAATTCTAGGTCTCAGTTTCCTCTAGAAAATGAAGGGCTTTGGTTAGTTGATGAATCAAAGAATAAACATCAAGTGTGTACTATGTAATCACTAAAAAAAACTGAATTTCTGAATTTGAAAGTTTATGAATATGTTTTTTAAGTAGTTAAAATTATTCATCATTTACTGCTGTCTAAAAAGCCCAGCACAGAGGTTACTAGACCCTGAAAATTAATTTTGACAGGTGCATCTTCTCATTGACTTTCTGAACACAGTAGGGGCCAATGGAAACATGCCAAGCAGTGTACTGTGACTAACTGAACTCTGCTATAATCAACCTTGTACCGTCTGTCCCACTACTAATACATGACCATTTTACAAAAAAAGGCAGCTGACTGTGCACCATACTACCCCACTGTATGTCAAATCAATTTTAATTAATACCAATAAACCTTCCATATGCTATCAAGGCACTTTTCAAATGGCCTCTCACAGGACACAGTGAATAATTCTCTCTTCAAAATGGGTACAGATGCTTTAAGTCGTTAAATTGGGTCAAAAGTAAAACTACATCGGAGCTTCTGTGAGCAATACGAAATGGATGGAAAGAAAATAATCCTTTTTAACAAGAAGTTTACTCAATGATAGTGGTTTGGGGTCATTTTAAGTGGTTTAACTGGATGAAGACAGCTATAATTCAATCCAGTCATTCATTGTGTAATCTACTTTAACATAATACATTAACAAATTATTTCAGTATATTTGTGTAATTCTTTTTTCATATTAAAAAAAACTTGAGTTTACTAAAATCTATAATTTCTAGTCAATCTAACAATTAAAAATGCAGATCATTCTGAAATATTATATTTTTCACTTTTACAGAGTGATTTAAGAGGAAAGCCCTTAAGATCGGACACAATTTAAAAATGATTACCAAAGAATAGCACTGGTTCAGAAGAGGGAATCATCATTTTGTTCTACCATTATCCCATATCCCATTATTGGATATTTACAACATGCTTCAGTGGAGGAGACGACACTGCTGCTTCGCAAAGATGACCTGGAATGCCAAGAGGTCTTTGTTTCGTACGCATCTCATTGGTCTACTCTCTCTTGTCTTTCTTTTTGCTATGTTTCTTTTTTTTAATCATCATGATTGGCTGCCAGGCAGAGCTGGCTTCAAAGAAAATCCTGTAACCTATACTATACGAGGATTTCGATCTACAAAGGGCGAGACAAACCACAGCTCCCTAAGGAACATTTGGAAGGATACAGTCCCTCAAACTCTAAGGCCTCAAACTGCTACTAATGCCAACAACACAGACTTGTCACCACAAGGAGTAACTGGTCTAGAGAATACACTCAGTGCCAATGGAAGTATTTACAATGAAAAGGGTACTGGATATCCAAATTTGTATCATTTCAAGTATATCATAAATGAACCAGAAAAATGCCAAGAGAAGAGCCCTTTTCTAATACTCCTTATAGCTGCAGAACCTGGACAAGTAGAAGCAAGACGAGCTATTCGACAAACTTGGGGAAATGAAAGCCTGGCACCTGGAATTCAAATCGCTCGAATTTTTTTATTAGGCTTAAATGTTAAGTTGAATGACCACCTTCAGCGGGCCATATTGGAAGAAAGCAGACAATATCACGATATTATTCAACAGGAATATTTAGATACTTACTACAACTTGACCATTAAGACACTAATGGGCATGAATTGGGTTGCAACCTACTGCCCACGTATTCCTTATGTTATGAAAACTGATAGTGATATGTTTGTCAATACTGAATATTTAATACATAAGCTGTTAAAGCCAGACCTGCCTCCTAGGCATAACTACTTCACAGGTTACCTAATGAGAGGATATGCACCCAACCGGAACAAAGACAGCAAATGGTATATGCCACCAGATCTCTACCCAAGTGAGCGTTACCCTGTGTTCTGCTCTGGAACTGGTTATGTTTTTTCTGGAGATTTAGCAGAAAAGATCTTTAAAGTTTCTTTAAGCATCAGACGTTTGCATTTAGAAGACGTATATGTAGGGATCTGTCTTGCCAAGTTGAGAATTGACCCTGTTCCCCCTCCCAATGAATTTGTCTTCAATCACTGGCGAGTTTCTTACTCAAGCTGTAAATACAGTCACCTAATTACCTCTCATCAGTTCCAGCCTAGTGAACTGATAAAATACTGGAACCACTTACAACAAAATAAGCACAACGCCTGTGCCAATGCAGCAAAAGAAAAGGCAGGCAGGTATCGTCATCGCAAACTGCACTAGAAAAGACAATTTGTATCCCATGTGCAATCTGTAAATATTGCGGAAAGCATGTAGAGTAAAAACTGATGAGCTTCATGGGGCAGTTTTTAGTTAATTCCCATCACAGGATGGAATTAAAACTATTTTTTTAATTTCTGAAGAGTTCAATTCTTAAGACAAAAAACAAACAAAAAAAAAACAAAACCCAAAAGGTATCCTAAGAGAATCTGTGAAACAAACAGCATAAAATCCTGTGTGCTAATATGCAGTAATAAGCAGGCACACTTCAGTGGTATGATTTCTAGTTTATGTGCCAATAAAACATAATCCACTCTATTTTCCACACAAAGTTTAGAGAGATGGAGATTGAGTACCAAAATCCACTTCATTTCTCAATCAGTTTTCTGCTATAAAGAATTACTGTAAATAAAAACATATACAATCTGTTTTAAGAAAACTTAAAACTGTACAAAGAAAACATTTTCTTTTGTCTACTACCCTAAAGTTTTTTCACAGCTATACTCCATGAAATAAAACTTAGTTCAATTATCCCATAAAACATTTACAAAGATCAAAAGTTTCACAACACAGGTCTCATCAAGTTATTATTTTAAACTACTGAAATAATCATTTTAATTTAACACTGCTCACAAAAAACAGAAGTACTATTTTGATATGACATGTGAAAGAATGTGACCATCAGTGTGTCTCAGGCTAAAGTTTAAAAACAAAGTCACTAAACAGCACAACGTGCACAAACTCTCTTTCTTTCTGAGTGTAAGTCATACATCATTACTAACAGCATTCCTTTCTTAACTTACTCAACTAGATCTGCTTACTGCACTCTCCAAAAGAGTACCATCTTTTAGCAGCAAATGTATTTGATTCTAAAAGATTTGTCATGTTCCTTTAAATGAAGGAAAAGTGGAAAAAGAACAATGGGGATGTATTATTGAAAAGGATGAAGAGTGCAGAAGCAGTTTCATTCAATACATTTTAAAGATGTACGTCTGCCAAAGTGCAGCATATGGGAAGCTCATTTCCTGACAGCAGGTGTGCACATGCTGATACTTAATCATTTTATGGCACTATTTCTGTTGTCAGAGTGCCAAGTTTACAACCTTACAATTTTGATTTTGTGGATGACATTCTGCATCCTCAAATAAGACCTTTTTGGGGGTGGGGGGGGCGTACAAATGTTTGATGAACATTTGATTCTAGTACTAAAAAATGTGTATGATGCACTTTTATCAAAATTTTTAATAAAAAAAGAGTAAATAAGAAACCAAAAACAAGTTTTGTTGAGTTTCATGAGTACAATGAATTCGTAATAACTTCATATCCTTTGGTCACTAATTTGAAAATGAAAAGAAACTAAATTATCATCATGACAATATCTAGTTGCTGCCAAATCATTTCTGGTATATAAATATATAAATTTTCATTTAAAATAGATGTCACTTTCTGTTACTTTCATTTTTGAACTGTTTCTTGGACAAAGCATGTGAAAAGAATTTTGATAATTGCATTTAAAAGTTTTGCATTAGAAACAAAGTAATTTTTTTAACATTTCCTATTTGATCTTTGCTCAAAATTCATGCCCCTGTTTTTCAGATTAGTCATATGCTTAGTATGTTCTACAGGATGATCAAATTTAATCCTGATTCAGGCCTGTATCTTACTTGTTTCATTTATCAGACCAAAATTACTATATAAGTTATATGTTAAAAGTTATAGGATGTCATTGAAATGACAGATATTTTAACACCAAACAAGTAAACTTGATCATCAAAGACAAATTCAGGAACTTTCCTCAGCCTATCACAAATCCATACATCATTTTACTATTTGTTCAATTTGTTATTACAAGCAGACACCCTGCAGACACCCTGCATCTATCTTGATGTCTACAAAAACTGATTTTTTAAATACAAAAGACCTGCAAATTTAATTCTTGGGGGGAGGGGGAAATACACAATTTTCTTCACTTAACTCCTCTTCTTTCATGTAAAAATTTCAAATCATTCCAATGTCAATCATGGAAAAAATGACCCAGATCTTATGTCTTTGAAGAGTTTGAGAATTTTTAAATCAGCAAGTTGTAAAGATATTAAGTTCCTAGGAAGTCACCTATTTATAGTGTAACTTTTTTTTTTTTAACTGACTCTTTTCCTAACTCTACATAAGTATTTTATTAGGTAAAAATAATGATCTTTCTTCCCCAAATTGTATCTTTGGTAAAAATACATTTCCACTCAAATTCCATAAACAGTACAATAATGTTACATATCTATACTCCAAGGACCTGTGATTTCATTAGTGTCAGTTCCCCTCATGATGCAGATCAAAAATGCCTTAAAGCCTTAAAATAAAAAGATGTCTGTGAGTTCCAGGGGTTAAAAAAAAAATCACCACATGGCGATGAACCTTTTAGACACTTTGATGAAAGATAGGGTGGATAGTGAGTAACCAATAAATATAAACTGAAAAAGACAAGCTACAGTTGATGCTTTTTTTGGGGGCAATGTACACTAGAAAACAGATGCTTAATAAATGTTTGTTGAATTCAACAAAGCAATTCCTCATTAAAATTATGGAAAAGCATGTCTTAAACCAAAGTTTCCTCAATCAAAGGAGTAAAATGAGGTCTCTGGTCAAAAATAGTCTCAAAGTTACTTCCAATTCTATAAATCTAATCAAGATTTAAACCTTGAGGTTGTCTATGTATTTGCCAAACAAATCTGTGGTTGTCGTATCTGGAAGGAATTAGGAATCAAAAAATGTAAGAATGCACTAAGACTTAAGACACCAATTGCACTAGTTGTGTGTCACTGTAAACTGGTAGCAGTTACAATCCATGTAGCAGCAAGAAAACAAACTTCTAGCTCCACGAATAAATTCCTCTGCATGCGGAATAGGGATTAGGTTTATGGAAGAGGAGAGTAGGGGGAACTGCAGGAGGAGGATATTTTGAGGGGGTGGCATGGCATAGAGAATAATATGCCATAGAAGTCCTAAAGAAACTTGTGAGATTACACAGAACAATTCCATCTTCAGTTCTAATAGAAAGTGGCTAAACCGAGACAAATATTTAGATATCAGTCTGTTCCACTGTCGCATTCAATTTTACAACTGCCAGTTGTAAGAAGATTTTAAGTGTTGAATATTACTTTTAATGGTTCCCTAACCATATAATTAGGCAGCACAGAGTAATAGAAGAATATTGGACTTGGGTCCAGAGGAACTGCATTTGAATCCTGGCGCAGCTACCTGCTTGGCTGTGGGCAAATCACCTACCTCTCTGGGCCTCAGCTTCCATATCAAATGAAGGAATTGAACTCAATCATTCAATCAGTCTCACCAAGTATACATTATATACTGACCACATGCCAGGCACTGGACAGCTATATGAGTTTCAAAGATCAAAATGAAACAATTCCATTCTTTAGAGGGAGAACAGATGTGTACATAAATAGTTCATACAAAATAAATACAAGGTATATTTTGGAAGGGAATCAGGAAAGGATTCATGTAGAAGATGTCATTTGTGCAATTTTCTGAAAGAAACAAAAGATTCTAAAAGGCAAAGGTGAGGTAGGAATACCTTCCAGGCATGGGGAAACAGTGCAAAGGCACGGAGATGGCAGATGTTACATTTACTGGGGAGTAATGAATAATAATGTTGGAAAGTTATGTTGGGCCAGGTTATAAAAGACTTTAAAAGATGAGTTTATTTTGATTCCAGGAGCAATGGGAAGACACTGGAGTTTAGTCAGTTGGGCAGTGTCAGACTCAGGTTTGGACTCTAGAAAAAAATCACTTTGGCAGCTGTGTGAAGAATTAACTGAAGAAAGTTAAGTTCCTTCTAGCTCTAAATCTGTGGTTTTATGAACTAATACTACTAAAAGCAACAGGAATTCTACATTAATACAAAAGAGGAAAATGAAAGGAGTAATAATAATAAGTTAGCATTTATATATAGCTTTAAGATTTGCAAAGAACCGTACATGTTGTCTCTTCTGGTCCTCACAACAACACTATAATACAGGTGCTATTATCATCCTCATTTTACAGATGAAGAAACTGAGGCTGAGAAAGGTTAAGTGCCTTGCCCCGGGTTACACAGCTAGTGTATGAGGCAGCATTTTAACTCAAGTTGCCTTGATCTCCAAATGCACCACTTGGCCACCAATCTGCCTCATTTATTTTCAAATGCATGATTTAATAACAAAATTCTTTTGAAATGAAGTAGATAAGAATGCCACCTACTAGCATTAATCAGTTCTGCCAAAATACGAACAACACTTTTATAAATAGCAAGTAGTTCTATGAGATGTATATACATATGCAACAAGCAATACGGTGATTGATGGTAAGGAGACTGATATTAAGTGTGAACTCACTGTCCAAAGATGCTAGTTGAATGACTTTGTGGTGAAGTTTGGCCATAAAACAAATGACTTTATAATGAAATAATATTTTTAAGAGCAAAGCTAAGGAGATAGAATATAGTTGGGAGCAGAGTATCACAGATCGAGAGATAAAAGGGCCCCCAGAAACCATCCAATGCAACTGATTCTACTTAAGTGACAGGTTCAAGATTACAAAGCACTAAATTACAGATGCAGAATTTGAATCCAGTTTTACCGACTCTAGGGCTAGTGTTCTCTCCCCTGTGCCTCCCAATACTTCACAGACTATAAGGTAATAAATAATGGCTGGTTTCATGTGGCAGTTAAAATACAAATAAAATATTCATTTCAATACAGAAAACCAACAAGATTAGCAAGTTGCATTGGAATAAGTCTGCTAAATATTTAAGATTTAAGTGTATCATTTCAAAAGAAGCTAAATGATAATTGATTATGTTATGTTAAGGCTGGGCCTTTGCCATTCATAGCCACAAATTTATATAAAACTTTAAAGCAAATATCAACTAACTTTAGAACAAAACAAAAACAATTTTAGCAGCCTTCCAAATTAAATTATGCTACTTTCATGGTTTAAATAATGTAACAAAATTAGAGTGACACAATCATATAATATTCTGTGAGATGACCTTATCTAATGACAATGCATCACATTTAAAAATCTTTAGACAAGGGTTCAAAACAAAAGAACCTTCTACCGAATTTGACTCTAGGAATATAACTTTGTAGCTAGTGCTTGTAGAAAGGTTTCAATATTTTAAAACAAGGTAAAATGCTTTAGCTACAAGGCACTTAAAATCCTAAACTGAAGGATTATATATAAAACCTCATTAAAAAAAAAATTAGGCAGGCATCAAAATTGCTCTGTTAAATTCTAAGTATACTTAAATGGAAATCTACAATTACCACATTTAGAAATATTATTATTATATTTATTTTATATTTATTTATTATTTATTTTCTTTTGTTAAAATAAAGCAAATATCTAAGTGTGTGTCATACTCACAAACAATAACTTCTTTGGATTTTCAATGGTGTCATGAAAAGAGAGTAATAACTAAGAGAAGTAGCATTCTGAGAACATCTGCTGTTATGCTAAAACTGTACCTGATGCTACAAACTACAGGTTCCTCTCCTATTTGTACCCTACTACCCACTTTGGATCTGTAATTTCCATCCCTTCACCGTACAGCTATACTCTTCTGTAGCCCTACTTGTTTCCCAGTCATTGTACCCCTACAGAATAAAGCATAAATACTGAGTCAAATTCAATTCAGAGAATAAGATAATTTGATTTGGAAGAAATCTCAGAAGCTATCTAGGAAAACAGATACGTAAAAGGAATACAGAACTCTGAGGAATAGCCTCAAACTGAATGACAGTACTGTATGCATGCATGTATGTATGTATGCATGTATGTACGTATAAATATATATATGTGTATGTGTATTTGTATGCATTAGTAATGAGCATGCTTCAATGGATTTAATAGAATTTACTGATGCTAAGTCAACTAGTGGCCTTAAAATTGGTCAGTCACAATGACAAGAAAAAAGCATTTCTAAGGAAATCCTAAATTAAAGATGTTAAAAATCAGATTTCTATTGGTACCACCCTTGCATAAGTTAATTATGTCACAACAAAGTTGATAAAAGTGAATAAAGCATACATTTCTCTCTATATATAAAGATGAAGATCAGCCATAAACCTAGAAAATATGCATACTTCTTTCCCTCTGTAAAACTGTAGACAAAATACAAATGAAGCCTTTTACCAACTAATCAAAATGAATTTAAGTGTCTCTTAGGTGTTAGGCACTGTGGATACCAAAAAAAAAAAAAAAAAAGAAAAGAAAAAGTACCTACTGTCAAACAGTTTTACCATACTCCAAGCTAACCTATTTCAGTATCCAAAAAGTGATATGCAACACTGCCTAGATTGTCTACTATTTACCATTGGGACTTAAGAGTTCCAGACTTGCAACTATTCAACATGAGAGTTGTGGAGCAGATCCTATTCGTGGGCTTAGCAGGAGAGAAAGTTCTCTATTCTACATGCATTGTTATTTTTTCTTTTTTCTTTAACTGTGGATGGGCTATAAATATCTGACAGGAGGGAGAGGTTAAATATGTTAAATGATTGGCATTAAGTGTCAAAGAATTGATGGATATAGGGAAAAGTAAGATTTATTTTATTCATGAACCAACAGATAGGTCAAGAGTATTTATTAAAATTACATGAACTTCCCTCTGTGCAGACTCCTACATCTAAAAATGTCTTAAATTGTTTTACCAGACCTAGAGTGGGTGACTGTGTGTTTATAAAGGTCCATATGAAAATAGGCTGGCCCACTGCAAAGAAATGAATCTTTTTAAAGAACAGTATCAAATACTTTTTTAAAAATCCAGAACATTTTAGTCAATGTTTCAAAACAAATCTTAAAAATTATTTTGAAGTAATTTTGAATATTTCTATTTTTATTTATTCATTCATTCATTTCAGGAGCTGGGTCTCCTAATCTTATCCAGGCTGGAAGTTAAGTGTTCACACAAGTCCAATCCCAGTGCTGAGCAGCAGAGAAGCTCTGGCCTGCTCTTTTCTGATCTATGCCAGTGTGCCCCTTCTTAGACAGCCTGTGGGCTTCTTTGTTCCTAGGGCTTTATTCTACAGACGCAAAACTTAGTCCAGATAGCTGTTAAGGTTTTAACCAAATGCAGCTCAGAACTCCAAAATTTCAGCAATTCAGTAGCCTCAGCCTCCTAGGCAGCAGGGACAACAGGAGTGTGCCACAACACTTAGCTCCACTATACTTTTAAATCCCAGATTTGTTCTGAAAGTAGGGCAGGCAAATTTTCCTGGCTACAAATGGGATAAGTGGGGCAGCTAGGTGGCGCAGTGGATAGAGCACCAGCCATGAAGTCAGGAGGACCTGAGTTCAAATCCGGCCTCAGACGCATAACACTCACTAGCTGTGTGACTCTGGGCATGTCACTTAACCCCAATTGCCTCACCAAAAAAAAACCAAAAAAAAAACTCATTACAAATGGGATAAGTCATTTGAAAATCAGTGGACTCCTTTAAAAATCAGTATTAAAAAAAATCTTAACATGATATTTCAAAAAATCATAAATGAAAATGGACCAAATCTGTTAGTCTGAAAAGGCAAAGTAAAGATAAAAAGAATGCACTGACATCCTCCTTAAAAGGAACTCAAGAGGAAAAATCTCGGAAACATCATAACCCCAACATCCAGAACTTACGTATCAAAAGAAAAATATCACAAGCATGCAGAACGAAGCAGTTTAAGTATCAAAGGACCAGTTAGAATCACACAAGCTTTTACTTTAAAAAAAAAAAAACAAAAGAAAAAGACAGATATCTTAGAATACAATATTACAGAAGGCAAGAGATAGGTTTACAATAAAAAATATCTTACCTTGCAATAATGAGTATAACCTAATGGGAAAAAATAAGCCTTTAATGGATATAGAACTTTCAAGCATCTTTGATAAAAGAGATCAAAGCTGAGTATGAACTATGAAAAACAAACATAAGAATAAGATATTTAAGCTATGAGAATGCCATTCTAATCACAGAAGGAACTAGGGTTCCTTCAGAATCTTAATGTCCTCAAAGGGCACTGAGTGTTATTAAGAACAACAAAGGTCCTGGGGTGGATTGGCTCTGTTCTTAGGGTCTGAAAAAGGGAAAGTGAATCAACCAATCAATCAGCAAATATGTATTAAAAACCTATTCTGTACCACTCATTTTGCTAGGCTCTGGGAATATAAGTATTCACAAGAAGCTTACATGTTAATGGAGACAAGGAAGTATAAAAAATATATGGCATAAAGAGAAAGTGAATAAATACGTGGGTATATACCATATATATACAGGGAAGTTAAATAAGGTATTACAGAAGAGAAAGCACTAGCATTTGGGCAATCAGGAAAGGCTTTATGAGGAACATGATGACTGAGTCGCATTTTAAAGGGAGGACTCTATGAGGCAGAGGTAAAGAAGGAATGCATTCCAGGTATGAGGGACAGCCAAAGAGATGGGAAATGAACTGTCCTGGATGAGGAACAGAAAGATGGCCAGTTGGGCTAGATTATAGAATGCAGGAAAGGGAGTAATGCTCCCTGAGAGCTAAGGCTGTCTTTTGATTTTCTTTGTATCCCTAATGTTTAGCACAGAGCCTAGACCATAATAAATGTTAATGACTGACCAACACAGAGGTTCAAAAGTTAGGCTGAGACTTCCAGGGCTATATCCTGAAGAGATCATACAAATGGGAAAAGGACTCCCCTGTACAAAAATATTTCTAACAGCTCTTTTTGTGGTGGCAAAGAACGGGAAATTGAGAGGATGCCCATCAATTGGGGAATGGCTGAACAAGTTGTAGTATATGAATGTAATGGAATACTAATGTGCTATAAGAAATGATGGCCAGGCTGATTTGAGAAAAGCTGGAAAGACTTATATGGTCTGATGCTGAGTGAAGTGAGCAGAACCAAAAGAATGTTGTACACAATAACAGCCACATTGTGCGATGACTAATATTGATAAACTTAACCCTTCCCAGCAATACAAGGATCTAAGACATCTCCAAAGGCCTCGTGATGGAAAATGCTATCCGAATCCAAAGAAAGAAATACAGAGTTTGAATGTAGATCAAAGCATACTATTTGCTAGGTTTTTTTTTTCCTCTTCTGTTGAGTTTTGTTTTCTCTTTCTGGTAGTTGCTTCTATTGGTTCTAATTCTTTCTTACAACATCACTAATGTGAAAATAAGTTTAATAGGAATGTACATGCATAGCCTACATCAGATTTTGCGCTGTCTTGGGGAGGGTTGGGGGAGGAAGGGGGAGAAAAATTTTAAATGCAAAAGCATATGGAAGTGATTGTTGATAAATCAAAATAAATTAATAAAAAATAATAATTAAAAAAAGTAAGGCTGAGGTCAGATTGTATACAGCTTTAACAGATAAACAGAAGACTTCATATTTTGTTCTAGGGCAACAGGAAGCCACTGAGTTGGCTGAGTGAAGGAGACACAGGTCAGATCCACACATAAGGAAAATTACCTAGGCAAACAATTGTAGAATGGACTGGAGAGATGAGAGACTTGAGGCTGGGAAACCAATTAGGAGGATACTATTAATAACTGATGTGTGAGAAGTACTGAGGGTCTAAAAGGTGATAGCTTTCTTTGTGAGTGGAGAGAAATGGTCAGATGTGAGAAATGTTGTAAGAGTGAAAACAGAAGGATTTTGCAAATGACTGGATAAATAGGGTGAGACAGAGTCAGGAGTCATGAATAATGTGGAGATTATGAACCAGACATACTGAAAGGATAGTAATGCCTTCAAAAGACGAAAGAAATTTTGGAAGGTAGAGTTTAGGGGGAAAGACAGTGAATTCAGTTTTAGACATGTTAAGTTTAAGATATTTCTTGAATATCCAGTTTGAAAATATCCAATAGGTAATTGTGAAATGTGATTTTTTCCATGTGAAAAAGAGCATGCATTACACAAAGCTCCGGCAGCCATGAGTAGCAATCTTCAATGCTAATTTGATTAAAAAATAGAAATGATTACTAAGCAAAACTCAAAGAAATAGGATGGTATGAAACATTGAAACAAACCTGTTTGCTAATTTTACAAACAAAATAGATACCCTGACTTTCATTAAGAGCCATCACAAATCAGGATGCCCTTAGCAAACAAAATTTGAAATAAAACTACAAGGTTTTAAGTTAAAGACTAAATACAACTGTTGTCAAATATACCATCTGATACTATCTTATTTTCTTTTTTTTTCTTTTGATTCTAGTTTCTCCTCCCTTATTACTGAAAATGGTTTTGGCGATTTATTGAATGAATTTCACATAAGTATAAGAAAATGGGAAAAGTACATAAAATAATCTAAAATCAGAAGAAAATTTCCATAAAATCTGTCACTTTTGCTCATCAAAAATGCCTCACACTTCCCAATTATACTAAATATATTCCTATCTTTAAAACAAATATGCTAGCATAGCATTTAAGAGCTGTCAGGCTCCAACTGTACAAGAAGTTCATCTCATGACTACTGGACAACATAATTGTTAATCTTTAAAATTTCTGTATTGGTACTTAACATTCAATAAGACAACAAACAGTTATGCACTTACTATGTGCTAGGCACTTGCGCTAGGGATACCAAGAAAGGCAAAAGACAAAAAAACTCCCAAGGAGTTCATGGCCTACTGGGGGAAACAACATATAAATAATTATGTGCAGGATAAATTGGAGACAATCAGCAGAAGGAAGGAATTAGAATTAAGGAGAATCATTGAAAGGGTTCCTTTAGAAGGTGGGATTTTAGGTGGGATGGAAACCAGGAAGTCAAGTGGTTGAGGAGGGGCTGGGGGAGGGGTGGGGAAGGACATGAGACGGGAGGAGTCTAGACCTAGTCAAACAAATGAGAAAATTTGAAAAATACATTGTGGGTAGAAAAAGGTAGATAGATATAAGCTCTTACAATTTCATATGTAAGTTTAACCAATATGAATCAACTGCCAGGACAAGGAGAATATAAGAGCACTAAAAAAAAAAGAAGCTTTTGTCAAAAATACCTGACTTACTTGTCATTGGAAAAGAAATGGCAGCCAAAGACAAATTTCAAGAAAATTTTGTCAGACCAAAATAAGCAAAGTCATCTTGTGTGAATTTAGGATAAAAAATAGGAAGGCAGTAAATAATTTTTTTTAAGTGATAAAAGACATGAAAAAATAACAAACTAACTTCATCATAAAAGTCAAAAGAACCACCACTCCTGAACCTAAACATTACAGAATTGGAGATATAAATAGAAAAAAAAAAAAAGACAAAGACAGAAAAAAGTCATATAAGAACAAGTAGAGGAGATCCATGCTGGAAATAACACAACTGTCAGGGAACTGAAGAGTCAATTCACAAAGGAGATACAAAAAGTGTGGAAAAAAAAACCTGACCTTATCAATATTGAAAAACAATTACTGACTTATATTTTTACATTCTCATTTACATAAGATTTTTAAGAGAGTCATCTATACATAAATCATGGGATACTTAAAGAAGTTATCAGTTGGGAATAGGAAAGCTTTCACATGAAACATAACACATCAGACCATATCTTTATTATCAGACAACTGAGCAAAAATTATAGCAAATGGAGTGGGTGAGGAGAGAGGAAGGGAGAGAATTTGGAACTCAAAGTTTTAAAAATGAATGTTAAAATTATTTTCACATGCAACTGGAAATAAGATATACAGGCAAAGAGGTATAGATATCTATCCTGTCCTACAGGATAATATAAGGAGAAGAAGATAGGTGGGGGGGGAGGGATTGTATGGTGGGGATAGAAGGGAGGGCAGATGGGGGAAGGAGTATTCAGAATGCAAGCTGTCTTGGGATGGGGAGAGAAAAGAGATGGGGAGAAAATTTGGAACTCAAAATCTTTGTGGAAGTGGATGTTGAAAACTAAAAATAAACTAATTAATAAAAAAAAAATAGCCATGGCAAATGGAAGATTCTACAGATTTATTGTTATCTTAAAAAACTGTCCTAAAAAACTCTCTTCCAATACTGTGTGCCCCATCCATACATAAAAACTATTTTAGGAGTCCTTGAAAGATAGAACAAAGATAAAAAGATAACCTTATGACATTCAGATCATAATTATCTGAAAAAGCATAAAACAATGAGATGAATTCTCACCAAAGGTATTCACCACTATGACTGAGGAGGTGCAGAGTAGAATCAGTGTTGAGGAGAGATTCCCTATGAATGGTGAGGTTTTCTATATGCTCTTTCTACGTGACCTCATGCTGACTGCTAATCAAGCCTCATTTACAGAGCCTTTTGCAAGAAAGCTATAAACTATCACAACAGTTTGACTTAAACATTAACAAAGGAAAAAAAAAGTGCATAAGGAAGCCCATATTTTGAAACCCAATTAGTGAAACAATCTGCAGAGCTTGTCCAACAATTTATGTAAATGGAACAGATAGTAAGACTATGAGTTAGGTGCAGACAAACTAGAGGTGGCAAGAGGGATTGGAGTACCTTCAAAAAATTGCAAAGCTCCTTTAATATCTCCAAACTTCTCTCAGAAATAAACGTTCAGCTATGAGTCATGCAAAACTATAATCTCATAGAAATTAAAAATAACTATCAGAAATTTTCCAGCATTAACAAAAAAAAGTGAAGTAAATGAAAATTAGTGACATTTTTAGTCCTTGAATATTTAAAGTCTATTTACTGATCTACATTCTCATAAATTTACCATATTTTCAATCTTTGAGAAATAGCACAGTAATAAAATGAAGAGAACATTCACTGAATTTAGGGTCTGATAATTCTATCTCAGCTTACTCAAAACCTACCTGTGACCATATGAAATATCAAGACATTTAACCTTTTGGATCTTATTTCCTTATCTTGACAAGGCTGGACTAGAAATGATCTCTATTGACCCTTCCAGGTTTTATCCTACAATCTTATGAATTTTGCGTTTTGGAAAGAGGAACAAAGAGTTAGTAATAAATAAATGATGGAAAGTACTCCCTTCATTCTAAAACAAATACATCATTTCAGAAAGTTACTACTAAGACTACCACACAGTTGTTTTGAAAACAAGTCTTTGAACAAGTATACATACCTTCCCTCTCTACGTAACCCATCTGCTTTTTGCAGTCTCATTTCAAACTTTCAAAAGTATTAGCTATTTATGACACTAGGCCAAGTATTTTCTAATAGAACAAATAGTGAATCGGGATATAATAGTATCTTCTGGCCTAACACTTTCATGGGCATAAAACCACCAGGCAGCGATTCTTAACCTTTTCGTCATGAACTTCCCTATATCATGGGCAATCTGATGAAAACTAGAGACCCCTTCCCAAGATGTTTTTAAGTGCACAAAATAAAACAGTTGTAAGTGGGAAATCAATTATATTGAAATACAATCACAAAAATAATATAAAAAACTTCAAGACCCCAGGTTAAGAATTACTGCAGTAGGAATTTCACCCCAAGTAGGTGCACTTAAAGCCACTTTTTGCTGAAGCAAAGTGAAGTGATAAAACTCAATTATGAGAGACACCACGGAAAAGGATAAAACCTGAGTTAACACTACAACTATGTCTTGAATCTGTCATCCCCTATCAAGTTATTAACCTATATATCTTCTCCCTTTCATAGCCAAAATCCTAGAATGAATTCTTCTAAACTAGATGCTTCCACTGCCTCATCTCCCACTCCATTTCTGGATTCCTTCCAAATCAGATCACTATAATAAAAAAAAACAACGCAAAAAGTTACCAACAGAAAACAGTTTTCTTTCAAATATTTCTTATGTCTATCCAAGACACACACACACACACACACACACACACACACACACACACACACACAGGTAAATTTCCTATAAGACTGAGATATATTACCCAATAGCTAAGAATATGAGCAAATGGATTTCAAGAGATGAATTACAAACTGTCAACAACTATATAAAAGATTGTTCTAAACTACAACTAATAATGCAAACTAAAACAAGTCTGAGGTTTCACCTCACACCCAGTAAGTTGGTAAACAAAAGGTAAAAATAGTCCATAACAAAATGTTGTTCTAATGTGTTGTTTGTGGAGTTACAGACTGGTCCACAACTTGTAATTATGCCCCCAAAGGGAACAAGATGTACATATTTTGAAGCAGCAGAATTTGGAAAGCACTAACCTTGAGCCACACTACCCAAGATTTAATCCCAGTGTGATCATGGGCACGCGGCATAACCCT
This sequence comes from Vombatus ursinus, assembly GCF_900497805.2. NCBI lineage: Eukaryota > Metazoa > Chordata > Mammalia > Diprotodontia > Vombatidae > Vombatus > Vombatus ursinus. The sequence goes on from NW_020954687.1 coordinate 12,005,310, forward strand.
TCTGGGTCTCAGTTTTCCTCAGCTCTGAAATGAGGAAGTTGGACTAAGGCTTCTTCAAGCATTAAATCTACGATCTTATGATTGCATTATTCTTTAACCCAGAAATCCCACTGCTAGGTATACAAGATAGCATATACACCAAAATATTCATAGCAACTCATTTTTGCGGTAGCAAAGAACTGAGAATAAAGTGGGTGCCTCCCTAATAGAGAATACTTAAACACACTGTGATAGCGTTAATGTTACAACAATACTGAACCAGAAGAAACAAAGAATCTAAGGAATTCAGAGAAATGTAGGGAGTCTTATATGAACTAATACAGAATGAAGTAAGCAGAACCAGGAAAGTAATATGTACCATGGCCATAATGTAAATTAATCAATAAGCATTTATTACACCTCCCTTATGTGTCAAGCACTGTGTTTAGTGCCAGTGATACAAAGACAAAATGACAACAGTCCTTGACCTCAAGTAGAAACATGAAGCACACAGAAGTATGTACAAAATCTATGTAAAATAAATATAAAGTAACAGGGGCAGTGAGAGGCACTAGCATCTGGGGGGATAAGAAAAGAACCCATACAGGAGGTAGAATTGAGTTGAGATTGAAGGGAACTAGGGGTTCTAAGAGTTGGAAAAAAAAGTTTGAATGCATTTTAGGTGTGTGGGATAGCTAATTAAAGGGCATAAAAATGGAGATGGTTGGCAGGAATGTAGAGTGAAGAGGAATACTGTATTAAAAGATAGTAAGATAACTTAGAGCCAGGATGTGAAGGGCTCTAAATGCTAGAGGAGTTTGTATTTATCTCAGAGGTAACAGGGAGATGCTGCAATTTACTGAGTAAGGAAATCATGTGCTCTAACCTTTGCTTTAGGAATATTGTTTTTAGCAGCTGTGTTGAGGACAGAGCTTTGAAGAAAGTTAAACAATTAAAAGGTCATTCCAATAGTCCAGGGCAAGATGTGAACATAAACTAAGGTGGTAGCCATGAGAATGGAAAGGGAGGAATGCAAAAGATACTCAGAAGTAGAAGAACTGACAAATGACTGAGATATAGGATGAAGGAAGCGAAGAGGTGAACACGACTCTGAAGTTTAGAACCTGGGGGCCTAGAAAGTGAAGTCTGGATGAAGAGCGAGTCTAGATGGTTGAAGGGAAACTTATGTTTTGGCGATGTTGAGTTTGAGATGCCTACAGTACACTGAGTTTGAAGAATACAATAGATAGTTGGTGCTATGGGACTGAAGCACAGGAGAAAGACTAAGTTGGATAAGTAGATTGGGAAGATATTTTCATAGAGATGAAAAACTCATGGGAACCAATGGGCTCAGCAAGAAAATATAGAAAGAAAAGATGACCAGGAGCAAGTCTTGGGAAACAACCATAGTTAAAGAACATGACATAGATGATGATCCAGCAAAGGAGACTGAGAAGGAATAGTTATATATACAGCAGGAAAATCAAGTTAGAAGAGTATCACAAAAACTCCTAAAGGAAATGGTATTCTAGAGTATGGGGTGGTTAATGGTATCAAATGCTACAGAAAGGTTCAGAAGAATGAAAAGACCATAACTGGCAATTAAAGAGATCAATGGTAACTTTGAAAAGGGTAGTTTCTGTTGAATGATGAGGCTGGAAGCCAGAGCTGAAGCGGTTGAGAACTGAATGTGAGAAGAGTATGAAGTAGAAGAAACGAGTACAAACAACTTTTTAAAAATGTGCCCATGAAAGAAAGGTAAGCTATAGGAAAAAGGGAGGTCAAGTGAGGGTCTAAGGATATTCGAAATCTAGATTCTCTGAATACAAAAGTTCAGGGTCAATCCTGATCAATTTAGAAAAATCCCAGTCCAAGTCATACTTAAACCAGAAATTTACTTTAGGAAATTTTACTACTTCATGGGCTTTATATTCCTATATCTTTCATCTAAATCTATACAAATAAAAGTCATGATATTTGAATCCTTTCAGGAAAAACCACAATCTTAACAAAAATTGTAAAAGGTTGCTTATTTATGAAAACAGCTCAAAAGTATATCTATTGTTTTATATTTTTTTTCTCACAGACTAGTGTAATACATGACATTTCCTATCCTTTTTCCTCCTCCAAAGATGCTATACATCACTTTTTTGATTCATCTCCTCTTGAGAAATAGGTCGAATCACATCACTCCTCTAATTAAAACCTTTAATGGTCCCACAGTATCTAGAAAATAAAGTTCAAAATCCTTCAGCCTAGTAGTACTCAAGGCTCTCCAAAATCTGACACCACCCTTATCTCAAAACTACTCTTCCTAAATTACTCTATGCTTTAGACAAACTGCTCAACCCATCCACATATCTTGCATTCTCCAATTTCTGTGCCTTTGATAAGGTTATTCTTTATTTCTGTAAAGCCTTCCATCTATAATTCTCCAGATGTCAACATCCTATCAAGACAATTTTTAAAGTATTTTATTACCTTAAATTTTAAGGTATATTACAAAAGACACTTTTAAGGTATCACTCAGATGCCACTCTGTGAAGCCTTTCCTGATCAAGTGATTCCTCCTCCAAATTACCTCTTAGCTTTTTAAAAAATTAAATTTGTCTGATTACCTCTGTTTTAATTTTATACATTGATCATATTCTATTTATATTATATTTATATGGGAAATGTCTAATCATCTCCTATTAGCTTATAGGATCCTTAAAACAGGAATCAAATCTTATTTATACTTCTATCTTTCTCCAAGTGTTCAGCACACTGCATTACACATGGTAAACATGTTAAATGAGTGAAGAAATCAATCCACTGATATCTTAAATTAAGCTTATTCAGGATGAATAAAATTATTTTCTAATTATTTTATATTATTTTTTAATTTAATATGATTTGAAAATGTTAACAAATCTTTTTTAAACTTTTTCATTTTTTGTTAATTTTCCTTTCTGCCCACTCCCCCCACCCATGCCTACAAAACTTTATTTATAAGGCATCATCATGAAATTGTCATGAAACAATTAACTTTTTTGAAAAGTTTGATTCTTATGTCAAGGACACTTAAGGCTTAATAAGCTATAGGGTATTGAAAGTAATAAAAGAAAACTTTTGAATAAATGGAATCAAGGTTTTCTCATGTAGAAAAGCTTATTAATCAACAATTAGATTATTATTTTCATCTGGGATGACAGTACAGTTGAATATCTGGAAAAGTTAACAGGAATATATGTAGATTAGAGTTACCTGAATCAATGAGCATAACTTTCTCAATGCAGATTTTTAGAGAGAATAAGGTCCCTATCTATATTTAAAAGTGTAAAGTTTGAGAAAATAAATGATGAGAGCTTATTAGGATCCAGACTTCACTATTTGTAGAAGGGTAGATGTAAAAAGGCATTAATCAAGTGTTCCAGAGTGAAATGATGATTTAAATGTTAAATTTTATTTAAATTAATTTTAATAGCCTATAAGGCTGGAAAGACTATGCTGCAAAGAAGAGAAGATAACTGTTTATTAACTCCAATTAGACTACTGGAAAGCTTGAGTGTTAAAAGACAAATTCCCACCTACTAACTGCTTTAACTTTTGTCTCTTTTTAAAATAAAAAGTAAATCCCAAAAAATATATGTCCCTCAAGAATGTGAGATGACATCTTCACCTACTTTGAAGCAAAGCACTATGCTAAACTCTGAAACACATACTTAATATTTATGCTAAAACAGTAAGATATGGCCAGACCAAAAGCAAATAGAACTTCAAACACAGATTTTTTTTTTAAATAAATGAGGGAACAGTCAACACTCACAGAGGAACATGAGAAGCAGGAAAGACAAGAGGAAGAACAACACTAAAAGAAACAGCCATCAAGAAAAAGACCTGAAAAAGAAACCAAAACTTAGAATTAAACATTAAACCAGAAAAAAAAGACCACTAGATAATCCAACTAACACTGACAAAAATAACAGAATGTCATCTAAAAACCTAAAAGGCAAGACTAAAAGAAAATGAATAGTTTTAAAACATTTCACTAAAATCTTGGATATCACAAAATATACCTCTTCTAAATCAACAAGAAAAGGAATGACATCAGTGACAGTTTTTTTAAAAAAACTATCAACTGTAAATAATTTAATCCTAATTCAGAGAATATAAAACTAAAATTTATAACAAATTAAAATTTTCTCTTTAGGATATGCTATTTACAGCTAAGAAAAATTTGGTTACGTATCTGATAAATTACTTATAATGGTTACAATGGTTGCTGTGAAGCATTTGGAATTATAAGTTATGTGTAAGTTTTAAAGTAAGATTTGTTTTTAGTTAAAAAGCTGTATTCGTGAGGGTATGAGTTAATAGACAGAAAGCTATAGAACAGCATAATCCAAAAACCTAAATTAATTTTTGCACTAAGTGAAAAAAATTAAAATATTTTAGCAAATTAAATTAAAATATAAGATTTGTTCAAGTTTTAAGTTTAATGTTAGATTTTCTAAAAGCATTTTACCCTGAGATTATTAAAACTGTACAAGCTCTTCTCCAATCTCCCAAGTTTCTTTAAGCATTTCCTCAAAATATCTTCTTTCTCCAACAGTTTTAATACTAAATCTCAAGAGTATAGTAGATGTAGGTCTACATGTAGTATTATAAATAATATTTTATTCTAAAATGTGGTATTATTAAAGAAAATTTAAAAGTCTGACCTGGGTAAAACAATTTATTCTTTATATGCTCATTTTAAATATTCTTAGAATGTATGTACAATTTTGAAATTATAATTTTGATAAAATATCTGAAAGATTTTAAGTTAAAAACAAGGCCATGATTCCACATTAAAATATCATTTCAAATGTTTTATTCTCAAGACATGATATATACAACATAAACAAAATTATAAAAACTGGCTTCCAGTATAATGATTAAATATACCTCATTACATCTCAAAACTATTCTAGCTCTCATATATCATATTGGGACATTTCCTCCTGTACACAATCTTTTATCTTCTTCCTCTACCACTCCTCCCTCAGTCATAGTGAATCTGCTATTCAGGCACATTTCAACCTTACATCCCTGGATACCATCTTATTACTCCAGGACCTTAGGTGGCACTGGACCTGGAGTTCCAATCTGGTCACAGACACTGACTAGAGCTTTGTAATCCTGGGCAAATCACTTAACTTCTGTCTGCCTCATTTTCCTCATATGTAAAAATGGAATAATAAGAAGACAATGAAGGTCAAATGAGATGTTTATAAACGATTATATCTATTTACTTGTTCTTCCAACCCAGCCTGGACTCCATGATTAGTTATTTTAATGGTAATTTTGCTAAAACCTCAGAACCTAAGATCTCACTTGCTTGTCTTTCAAATCTCTGACCTTTTGAAAATGGTTGCCACTCACTTTCTCTACACCTGCTCCCAGGCTTCTAAGAGCTGGAACAGAAAATCATGAAATTAAGTCAACTGGCTCCACTACAAATGCATACCATCAAACCTCAGCTGGGCCACCAATACAGCTTGCTGATCCTTATTCTTCTCCAACTGATGTCTGTTTAAATTGATCACAACAGTTGTGCCAAACCACACCCAATGACACCCAGCTTTTTAAACAAAATTTCCACCCTTTATCTCTGTATATGTCCTTTCTACCTAAGACATGATGTGCTGCATAAAGGGTAAAGTTATTTAGAAGACAACACTACTATGGTGGTAAATGATAAAACAATGGACTCTGAACCCAGGAAAACATGGGTTGAAATCCTACCTTTGGCACTTGTGGGCTATGCAACCATGGGAAGATCACTTATGCATAAAGGGTTTGCTCCTTATAAATAATGTTGCCTATAGTATTTTTTTTGGTAAGGTAATTCTTACAAGAATTATATTCTAGTCATATTCAGCTCATCAAATCAAAGTGATATCTATATAAAGATCAAATTTCTTTCCCTTTATAGGATTTTATTTTCTTGGATTGTGCTTACAGTAAACTTCCAGGAAAGCTGTCAACTGCAACTCCCCACCACCATTTTGCAGTTACTCTATATCATATATAGTTTAGTCAATGTAAATAGGTAGTTTTCTCCTTCCCTATTCCTTTCTGATTTTATGGTCTTCTGACTGGATTTATAAGAAGTTAGGGAAATTATTTCCACCAACCCCGGTAAGATATTATTCATCTCTTGTCCTGTTTTAAGTTTTAGTCCAGAAATTTATATCCAATTCTCAGACATTTTCTTCTTTAGCTTTTTATTTCCTCACTCCCTCTTTCTTTTCTAAATCTCATGCCTTAAATAGGCATAATGAAAATATCACCTATGCCTGCAAGGTCTGCAGTTGCTTGCTCAAGATTTCACGATCTTTGGAACTGCGCTCTCAGTTCCTTCAAAGAGCATCATTTGTGCCAGCAATAATCACTACAAATAAGCAGAAGACAATTGTTTTGACAAATCTCAGGATGTTTTCTTCCAGGAAGAAAGTAGATTTTTTTATTATTGCTATAAACCTGAAAAACAGCTGCCCAACTATCTCCTCATCAGTGAGAGGTATTCAACTATCACTACTCTTCTCTTATTCCACTGCCTTTTACTGGATGATTGCTCACCCAGCACAACTGGAAAATGGCTTTATTATTCCCTGGAGACATTCCTCCACTGAGCACCCAGATCCCTTCTCTTCAGAAAGCCTTCAAGAACTTCAAGAATTTTTTTCTTAGCTTCAAAGTGATCCTTCTTCACTTGTCTTTAACATTCTTCCACCATCCCACCTTCAGACACAGGCCAGGATTCACCTCTGCCTCTTCAGATCCCTTTTTCTTCTCAGTTTTCAAGAGGCTAATAAGCTATCTTTGAAAAAATATTATCATTAAAAATGAAATACCTAAGCCTTAAAGTAGACTTTACAAAACAGAAAGAAACAAAAGACAATGAATCTAAGACAATGGAAATTTAGGAAATAAGGTAATAGTTCATATTTTGATTGTAGTGATTTGAAATGGAAAAATCATCACCAATAAATTTAAGATCACCTAATAAAAGGTTTCTTCATGTGAGGCCTCATTTAAATTCTATTAAAACCCAAATGTGCACTTCACTGCTTACCTTCTGTCATGAGAGACAATGAAATAGTTATATAAAGGTTATAAATATTGTATATGCAAGTCATGGGTGACTTCATTATTCCTATATAAGTTGGCTGACAGCTTGTTTGTGATGACCTTTAAAATCTCATCAAACTGTGGTGAGAGCAAAATACTTCATGTTTTCTGGCTTCAGCAATGCTATTGTCTTAGAATTCAGTTCTGCATGTATAATTCAACAAGTAATCTACTTCAAAGACAGTACAGTAAATGTAGGTTTACTACATTTCCTTTTATCTTATATTTCAATTTGGTTTCCTTCTAAGTAACTTTAAAAATGTTACTAAACTTATGAAACAAAAATTTTTGAGCCATTATTGTTAAAGCATATAAATTACTGCAAAACCAAAATGTTTATTTAGATTTAATTTACCCTTTTAAATGACTTAAGAGCTCTTAGAATCTGTCTGCCATTCCAAAAGAATAAAACATCTACACAACGGGTTTTTTTTTTGGCATGGGAGGTCAAGAACAAATATCTAAATAATTCAAATCCAAATTACCAAAAGAAAATCAGGGAACAATTACCTGGATGTCTTAGGACTTTGTAGGGTTTTTGGCCTGGATCTACTTCTACCTCTGAGGCTACTCTTTCTGTCTGTTGTTAAATCTATTTCCTCCTCTTGTGTTACTCTTTGTGTTACTCTGGGTAAGTCACTAAGCTTCTCTAGACCTGTTTTCTCACTGTAAAAATGAGGGGGTTGAACTATATAACCTTTATATCAATGATCTTATTATCTTATGACTCAGTCCTCAGGTTTCTTATTTTCTAAGTGGCACACAGACATTGACTGTCCCCTACAACCACTGTTATCTCCAATATCCAGCACACAGTAGGAACCTGATAAAAATTTGTTAATGATAATGATGATAAATCTACCATCTAAGTACAAGAACCAAGAACACTTACTTCCCTCTGGGTCATCTCTAAATAAAAAAAAAAAAATCACTTAGTTATTTTTCTGTCCTTTTCCACATTTTGAATAGGATGCCAGAATCCTCTGTCCCACCCAAACAAAAGCAGCAACAGCAGCACCAGCAACAATAACACCTACTAAAATAGTTTTTGCCAATTGCTATTCTGCTGCTATCAGAGGAACAGAACATGTAAAACAAAGAGTTAAATTTTCATTTTTATTGGCATGATCAGTCATTCTAAGCAAAGGTAAACTTTTTACATCAAAAATGTATCCTAAGTATGCAAAGTACATGGTTTATATAATAAATGCACTGTCTAGATCAGTGAACTCAGAAATGGAGCCCTGGAGTCCACATCTAAACTTGAGAAACTACAAGTTAAAATTATTTATGTTGTATTGTGTTTTTTATTATTTTGTTAAACATTTCCCAATTACAATTTAATCTAGTTCATTATTCATTTACACTCAGGAGTTTTACAGGCCACCTGGGCCCAAAGTTTGAAACCTTTTGTCTAGATTACAATTCATGTTCTAGGATTACATTTTAATCATTCTATGAAAAATGTTGAAGGAATTGTGCTTGACCTTAAAAATAGGAAAAATGGGAGGGCCTAGAATTCACACTTTCTACATCTTTGCCCTTCCAAACACTTACCTTCCTTCAAAGCTCAACTCAGTTCCTATCTCCTCTGTAAAATCTTCCCTGAGTCCTTTAGCTATTAGTATTCACTCTCCTCTTCAAATTACCTTGTATCAGGTGCATATTAAATCCACAGAGAACAGACTTTCTTTGAGGGCACAGATTACCATTTTTATTGTTCTATTTCTCACATCTAGTACAGTGCACTGTATTTAACAGACACTTAATAAATGTTTTGGTGAATGGAAAAAGAATGGAAAGTAGACTATATTTTTTGAAATTTCATTGGACTTTCTGAAAAATTACATACATGATGCATCACTTTCACACCTGTCAGACTACTATTGAAATCAGGCTAATGTTCTGAAATATATGTACAATATGAATGGTGGCTACTCTAAAAACAGCCACATGTTATCAGAGCAAAAAAACACAAAACAAAACAAAACAAAAAACATCTGGTTCAAAAGCTGCATGTGACACAAGATAGTATGTCCTTCACGAGTATGTCCCTGAGATTCATAAATCACATAGTAATACCCTTTTTCAACTAAGTAAACCAAACTAATGGACAGTCCACCCAATTATCAATTAGTTGGTAAACTTGAGCAGTGACTCTAGTTCCAAAAGGACTTTCATGCTGTGAGAGTCTCAGGATTTTTCCAATAAGTGAAATATAAGAAGGAGAAGTGATAGGAAGGAAATGATAATTCAATTTCCTCTTGAAATGGAAAGTATATAGTAGTCCTGAATCTCTTGAGTTTACTACAGTAATTTGCTGATGCTTATTTAAAATAAAATGAGAACAGGCTTCCTTTAAGAAGAGCCACTGTGAAAAACATCAGGTGTCTGTTTAAATTCTTTCAAATAATTAGAAAAATTATTTTTATGTTTAAAAAACATAGCATATGTATATGTTATGCTACATGCTATGGTCCTTTCAAATAAAGCATTTTTAGTATCACCACTAACCATCAAAGTCTTCCTAATTAACTTGAAAAAGGCAAAAAAAAGTTAAAAAAACAACTTCCTCAAATTTAGGTTTATAAATTATGACTTTTAAATAAACCATAAGTCTATTTAAAATAATGCCATCACTCAAAAATAGTTAGTAACAAATAAGAAGTTCAAGTCAGCAGGAATTAAGGTGATTGCATTTATATTTTAGGAAATATTTTCGTTGAATTAGGGAGGGAGAAAAAGAAGTATATACCCAGATATAAGAGAATATTTACTGTGTCTATTCATCAGACTTATGTTGGTCTACAGATGACAAAATCCTTAATGATGTCCCATCTACTAGCATCTGTTCTATTTAGCTCGAGCTCTAAACAGCATTTATTTGAGCACACACAACCCAGTTTTGCAAAGAGCGAAAAGGCAAGGTACAGAACTCAAGTTAGTCTCTTATTCTATCTTCAAATCTTCAAAAGTTGGCACTACTCAACTTAAAGATACAACATGTCAATTACAACTAGTTTTAATGATATATTTGAAACATAAAGTACTTGAAATATTAATTTTTAAAAATACGTGCTACTGACACAATCTCCTGCGGCAAAAGGAACCACACCATTGGTTACTTAAACCAAAGCCTAAGTGAATAATAAAGAAATGTTTACTAACCGTTACAGACTTTAGAGTCATTCCATGGTAGGTGCCCATTGTATCAATTTTGAAGCCTTCCGTTTCTGTAAAGACAAAGGATTTCTAGTTAAATCTTCTGCACTTCACAAACAAGATCAATAATTAGAATGTCATGTAGCCAATGAATAGTAGTACAATTTTTTTTTAACCAACTGGTTAAATGTTTTGCCATTATTAAAACAGCAAAAACTCTAATACATACAAAGGTCACTCTAGGTGTATGTAAGAGGTGACTAACATTCGTCTGATGTCAGTCCTAAACCTCTTTGCCAGCCCAATCCCAGGAATGGATCCAAGTTAATAAACCCTACATCTCAACATGAAGAGGCTGAAGCATTCTACCCAGCAGCAAAAGGGGAGGGGCCAGCAAGTGAGTGATGGAGGATTATCAACAAAAGAGAAGAAAACAACAAAGGTATCAAAAAAGAAAATCAAAATAAATGCCCAGTACAATACAGATAAATCAATAGAAAGGATCCTATGATTTGAAAGAAGAATGCTCAAAACCTCAAAAAGAAAACAAAGCTCTCATATGAAGAAACTGAAACAATGCCTAATTAATGGCAGAATTCATGAACTCTCCAGAAAGCATATATGGTGGGATTAATATCCTAATCCCCAAACTCTACAGAGGTTGGGCTAGTTTTTCCTTTCAGTACTGAAACCATTCCTGAGACTTGACTGGCTCAGTAAACTAAAAGCTCACATTATTAATAATAACTAACATTTATATGGTACTTAATATGTGCCAGTGCTAAGCACTTTGCATTACTATTTCACAACAACCCTGAAAGGTAGGTGCTATTATCATTCTCGTTTTTCAGAAGAGGACACCAAGGCAAACAGAGGTTAAGTTAGTGACTTGTCAAGGGTCACACAGCTAGGAAGGTTCTGAGGCCACATTTGAACTCAGGTCTTCCTGACTTCCAGACCCAGCACTCCATCTACTGCACCACCTAGCTGTCCTTGTCCCCTTAAGTACAAAATAGCCAAAAGATACAATTCAAAGGCAGGTGAGATTAACTAAGCTGAATTAACTCCATTATTCTCAATGGATATACTTGTTAAATATGCTCTGCTTCTTCTATTGCTTCTTTCATTATTTTTTGAATGACTTAGAAGTGTCCCACCACAGTACTGGTCTATGTCAGGTTCAGTCTAAAATAACATGGAACATTAGAAACTTCAGAATGGTTCAACAGAGAAATCCCTAAAAAATGAACACTACACTACTGAAGAAGAGAAAAATTTGGCATAAGAGAAGCAAAAAGAAGAAACATTAAAAGAATATATAACTTCTACACTAGCCAAAGCAACCAAGCTTGAAGACAGGATACTCTGGGATAACTTAAGTCTCCAGGTCTCCAAAAAGAATATGAAAATATCTCTGATAAGGACCTTATATTTAAATTATGAAAGTATTTAAACCAACTATATAAGAATAAGAACCAAGGGGCAAGTGGTGAATGAACAAAAAAGAATAGCCAACTGTTAACAACAATATAAAATACTTCTCCAAACAGAAACAACTCTGGGGTCTTAGTCTAAGTTTAACAAACTAGATATTAAGTGGCAGAGTTGGGATTCAATCAGAAAAGAGGTGATCATTTCACAAGAAAAAGATCTAAGCAAATCTAAGTGACAAACAACCTAAGAACTGCACTAGAACCCAGGGAATGTCATACCAAAAAAGGAAGGCTTCCAACACAACAGGTAGTTTCTCCTTTATGAAGGTTTTGGGGAGACATATAGAAAAGTTGTATGGAATGAGAAGGCCTGAATAGATTGTGTTCTGCAAGTGATGGAGAGAATATACATACTGATATGATAAAACAGATACAATGAAATATACAAACAAAAGACAATTATATGATGCTCTACTACCCACTAGAATTTTGCTCTAAAATATTATGCTTCAAATAAGCTTTTTCAATTAAGACAATTGAGAAACTCAACTAAGTTGTTTTCACTCACTAACTAAAATGAAATTGGTTCCAAAATATATTCTTATTAAAATAACTGTACAAAAATCATTTTTGTCATATCTGACACAATGGAAAAAGCATTGAGGACACTGAGGTACTAGTCCAAATTCTATTGACAACTTGGATAAATCATAAAATTGGACCAGAAGGCCTCTGAGGTCCCATCCAGCTCGAGCTGCAAATGGCACCAATAACATTTACCACATGTGTGACCGCAGGAAAACTCTATTTACCACCAGTAACTCTCTAGAAATTAACTCAAGTCCTAAACAAGTTGTTATTAGCCATCAGTAGCATAAATTACTAAGCTAGTCATTCCTTACACTAACAAAAATCACAGATCCTTCACACAGAAGGCAGCGGGGTGATGCAGTAGAAAAAGTGCTGAGCCTACAATCAGAAAGTTTAAGTTCAACTTCAGACTACCAGCAGTATGACCCTGAATAAGTCACTTAATCCGTATCTACTTCAGTTTCCTCAACTGTGAAATGGGGGTGATAATAACAGCACCCATGCTAGAGGGTCACTGTGATAATAACTATAAAGCACTTAGCAAAGTGCCAGGTACATAGCAGGTGCCATATATGCTAGTTTATTATTACTATTATTATTACATATCCCGGTACTTAAATTTTAAATAACAGAGGTTCAAATCCAGATCCTCTGATACCAAATATACTATGTACTATGACACATAATTTAATCTTTCCAGGCTTTAGTTTCCTCATCTATAAAATGGAAGGAAGAAAAAAAGACTGACTCTAACATTCCCTCTTGCTATAACATTCTTTGGTTCAATTGCAAAGAATAAGTGAGTAAAGTATAAAAGAATCTTTTGAACTTAAATGGAGTGGTTTTCTTTTTCAAAGATAATATATATAGTCATTAATTATTTTCAGCATTTGATTTATGCTTCAGATACAGTAAACCAAGTCTAAATGAAATAAACTAACCAAATTACCATATAGCAACATCAATGATAAACACAATTTTACTTCTGCAGTTTGAGAGGCAGTATGGAAAGATATAAAACAAAAAACCTTGTTTAAAATAGTTCATATAGCTTCTTGCCTGTGTAACCTTGGGCAACTTGCTTTCTCCTATATGGGCCTTAATTTCTGCATCTATAAAAATGGGGTGGGATGGGGTGGGGTGGTGTGCACTTCTACCTCTCAAAATTACACTCCTTTGGTAAAGAAACTAAGCATACATTAATTATTGCTGCTTTAAATGACCATTTACCGTGGCACTACTTTATCTAGTGAGAGTTGCAAAATCAATAGTTTTAAAAAGACCAAAATTTCTTAGAAATTGCTCAGAGCAGCGGTACCGAATATTCCAAATCTTCCATGGAAACAGGAATTCTTCTTCACTGCAATTAACTGCTCTATATCCAGAGTACATTTTATTTTAAAACTGGGAAATTATAGGACCATAGGTTTACCTAACCTAAGAGATTGGAAGGAACCTAACCTAAGAGATTATCTATATCTAGTCCCATCATCTCATTTTACTCAGGAAGAAATGAGGGCCAAAAAAGGGCACACTGGCAAAAAGTGTATTTGAACCCATATCATCTGATTCCAAATTTCTTTTTAAAATCAACTTTTCAGTAAGATATTGATAATCTGTGGTTAAGAATATCACCAACCAGTCAAGATGTGTACAAAAATAATATAGAAAAGTAACAACTGGATACTGACCTTCTTTTCCTTTGAATCTTTCCTGATCATATCTGTTGTAGGCAGCTGGAATAGGTGGCTTATTCCGCAATGTGGGATCCTTGAAAGAAAGGTACAATTAGCCATATTTTTTAAAGCAAATAATATCGCAGAGCAAAAAGAACTGTTTAACTATCACAACTTGCTTATTAGCATGGAGGTAACCCCTTATAACCATGATCAAAACAGAAGGTAGAGTACTACTTGTTCCCACAGATTGAGACTGCACATTCTCAAAACTGTTGAAAACTACTACTATCTGTTCACACGAGTACCAAGTACTGAACACTACTGGGAGGAAAAAAAACCCAACAAATACTACAAACATGTCGAATGTACCTTGACTAAGTGAAGTAATAAAAATGTTGGCAGAGTCTTTCATTATGTCTTAGTTTAATATGAGATACTTGTGAAAACTGCTCATTTTTATACTGAAATAACTTAACTGGTTGCTTTTCTTTGTATCCCAAACACTTAGGCTGGCACATAGTAGCTTCTTAATAAATGCTAGCTGACTGACTCAGTTACAAAAGGAGAAAGGAATGATAAGGCTTTAAATTTTTTCAAAGAACTATACAGATTCAAGGAATCTTATAATAAACAATATTAACATTCTCCTTCCACTTTCAAACAAATTCAATTTTCCTATACCCATTCAACAATTCTCTTCCCAGTGATTTCATTAGTCAAATTAATTACACTGTTCATTATCTGACTTGACTATCAAGAATTTTTAGTAATTTGTATTACAAAGCTCTAATAAATTGTTTCTTGCTCAAAATCACATGTCCTGCTCAAAAGCAGAATTAAATGAAAAATTTTAACCTGTATAGGGGGAAACTACCAGGTTAAAAGAGCAAAAAATTATTTTTATACATAATTTTTAAAAAGATGACTTTGCCTCAGTTATAATTTTTTAAAAGTATATTTGAAAAAATATTCCTAAGATTGCTTCTATGGCTAACCTTACAAAACAGGATTGCCAATATATCTAACTGAAATACCTAGATATTTTCTACCAAATCAATTTATATATGCCACATGTGGAATTTTAAACATTTAAATATATAACTGTTACTTTTCTCAACTATGCTAGCAACTTTATGTACTAGTGTTATGCAACCACTGGGCCAAATGAAACGCTCTTCGACAACTCAGCTACTCCATATGCAAAACATTTAATCTACAGTAAACATTAACATTCCAAATAATTCTAATGTCTAGAAAAATACACACAGATTCATAGTGTCTTTGTTAAAATACTGAAATGCTCTTAATTATGACTTTTGCTTCCTACCCATAACCATAGGAAAAAAAATTTTAATTCCTGAAAAACATAAACCAATTGATAATGCTACTAATAAAAATCAATAATCAGGGAAAAGACTTTCCCAAGCATCAGAAAAATTGTTTTACCTTTAAATATTAGTGCTAATAAAAGTGCAAAAGAAATGGTTACTCTCCATTATTACAAAGACAATATTACAATTGAATTTTCAATGTATTTTAAGATAATCATGCATATCATTATCCAAGATAAAATTGAATTAAAACAAAAGCAGTTGACCATTTAAATTAATATTTTATATTACTCTCTGAAATGTGTCTTTTTATTAATATGAAATTTAAAACTACTGAGTCAATAAGCACAGAAAAGTTCTTACCACAGGTGCCGTATTAGGTGCAGGCCTCTGCTCAGGTGCACGTCCTTCCTCCCTGGCTTTTACAGATTGAAGAATTGCAAAAATATTCTTGGCAAAATTCTAGAATGTAAATAGATTTTTAATTAATCATTAAAATAAATTAAAAAGGCTTCAAAGAGCTACACTTTATAACATTATCTTCAAGCCTACAATTTAACTCACCAGATCTTCCTTAGTATGTCATCACCATAGTGTTGTAGAATCTAGGGGCAATAATTTATAACTTCTGAATTCAGTTTATAACTAATATAGGAAGTTGCATTTTTAATCCACTCAAATCATTACTTGTCTCCACAACCAGATATTTAAAGACCCAAGGTTGTTTTGGAAAGCTTGAGATCTATAAACCAACATTAAATTTTATATCAAACTATGAATTAGCTGATTTTCCTATTCAGATTATGTTGCAATAGAATGAGATTTTTCTTTTTTTTTTTTCACATGGCTAATGTGAAAATACATTTTACATGGCTTCATATGTATAATGGGTACTTCTTGCCTTCTCAATGCATGGGGGAGAGGGTGGAGGAAGAGAGAATTTGGAACTTAAAAAATAAAGCTATCAGAGGTTTTTTTTTTTGAATTTCCAAAAAAGAGAATGGTTTTGTTCAGATATCACAAACAGCTGCCCTCTTAAAGAGGGGGTGAGCCTCGAGGACCAGTAACCAGGAGGGTGGGTGTGGGTGGGCTGGTCATCTCCTTTCCTAGAGTTCTTTCTGGAAAGGCTAGTCTTACTGTCTCACTCTTGTAGTTCACACCTCCACTCTTCTAGTTCTCTCCTCCACTTTCCTCCGTGTTTTTCTCATTTTTGCTCAGCCATCTGGTGATTTCAATGAGGCATTGTCTCCAACTGGTGATCTAAGTGTAACCATGGCACCCTGTATAAGTTTTCATATGAGTCTGGTCCTAGATGGCTTTAAATGAACTTTCAGCTACCTCTAATTTTAGAAGGGGGCAATACATGTGAGAAATGATTATTAATAACCAATATCTTGGGGAGATTCAGTTTTCTCTCCTTCTTCTAAATTCCTCATTTTAGTTCAGTTACTTGGAGGACATTACTGATAATGAGACTGCATTAACTCTCCATCTTGGTCACACCCTACCCAACCTTACAAGGAATTTAACTTAAGGTGGGGAAGCCTATTGTGTTTTACTCAAGCTTGGATAGAGACAGATCCCTTAGTCTAGATAGCACAAGGCTGAGGGTGGTCTGAGTAAAGATAATTTCTCTGTCCAAGGGTGACATGATGTCTCATTAGCAGCTCCATCTTGCTTCAAAGGGTATATATAAATTGTGAGCCCACCCCATGATTGTCTTTCGTCTAAGAGAGATGGCCAAATGACCATTCTTTTATTAATAGCCTGGTATAATAAAATGATCAAATTATCCAGAAACTGCCTCTCAAATCTGTTTAAAGGTCACATACAGTGGAGGCAGCTAGGTGGCTCAGTGGATAGAGTATTGGGCCTGCAATCAGAAAGACCTGGGTTCAAATATGCCCTCAGACATTTACTAGCTGTGTGACCCTGAACAAGTCCTTAACCTGTGTTTGACTTAATCCACTGGAGAAGGAAGTGGCAAACCACTCCGGTATTTTGGGCAGCTAGGTGGCAGAATGGATAGAGTGTCATCCCCGGAGTCAGGAAGACTCATCTTCCTGAGTTCAAATATGGCCTCAAACACTTCCGAGCTGTTTGACTCTGGGCAAGTCACTTAACTCTGTCCCAGTTTCTTCATCTGTAAAATAAGCTGGAGAAGGTAATGACAAACCACTCCAGTAAGCTTTGCCAAAGAAAAATCCAAATGGGGTCATGAAGACTCGGACGTAACTGAAAACAATTGAAAAACAACAATATAGTGGAGTAATCTTTCATTACGCAAAGTAGCAGGGCAACATGAGTGTTCCCCAGGGAGGAAGTCCTGGGCACTGAAGGAAAAACCCAGATGAGACTCTAGCTGAGCCATGGTGGGTAAATTTGAAAAGTCAGGGGAAAGCAGATTGGCCAGCCTGCGCCCAAGGTGCTGAGGGAAGATCCAAGGTGAGAATGTAACTAAGGCATCATATTGATAGAATGTTTGTTGCACTGCTGGAAAGGGGGGAGTTAGTTGGACTGAGACCCTAACCAAAATGGAGCGGAAAGAGAGTTGGCTGGACTGAGACCCTACCAAAAATTGAGAGGAAAGAGATTTTGCTAACCTGGGCCTCTCCCCAAAATGGAAGTTGGAGTACAATTTCAAAAACTAGAGAAAGGGCCCCCTCTGGTATGGTCATCTTCCATGGTGTAAAGCAATTGGTCCACATGGATATTCCATGATGAGGGAGCCTCAGCAAGTGACAGAAATTCCTGGGTGAGACTGCAGCTGAGTGATAGCATTTAGGTTTGGAATGTCAGAATCATAGCTGGATAGGGAATGCAGGTTAACCAGGTGGGGGCCACTTGTGAAAATGGAGGCATTTACAACTACTGACCAAAAGGGGGCCAGTTTGGAAGGATTTTTCAGGATAAGAAGTCCTCAAAATTCAAGTATGTTCCTGGGTAATATGACCACAGTGGCTGAGAGAAGTTCCAGTGGGAGAATGCAACTGGCATTAACATCCAGAAAGTTAGATTCACAGCTATAAGGTGAAGGATGCTTGGCTGGATGGACTGGTCCCCTCTCCAAAATGGAGCCCTAAGAAAGACTCACCAATAGGAAAAAGAGGACATTAGTCTGGAGTTATCTTACAAAGCCATAGGACTGCAGGGCTAATGCAGGGTGAGGGGGAAAGGAAGTTCCTGGGTGAGAATGCAACTGAGGCATGGTATTTATGTCTATAAATTCAGAAGCACATCCTAGGGGGAGTGAAGGCTGGCCTGCCTCTCACTGAAAGGGAGGCACCTGGATGAACTCAGCAAGTGGATAAATGAGCTGGCAAATGGCAGGGATATCCCACAGTGAACAGGTAGCAGGGTTCTATGGTGTTCCGGTATGAAGAGGTCCCAGATACAACTGAAAGTTTTAGTTTTGACTGCAGGTATTGAAGTCTAAAAAGCCAGAAACACAACCAGGAGGGGAATGAAGATTAGCTGGTCTGGACATCTTTACAAAATGGAGTTCCTGGACAGAAAGGCCATTCTATTGGCTGTTTTCTTCTTTAGGAAGTTTGTAGAGCCAGGAAGTGAGCCAAGGTATAAGCCAGTGACCCTTTGTCTTCTCAAGGGAGCTCCTGAATCATCCCTTGGAGGACAATCTTACTCTGCTTTGCACTAGGGCCCCTTCCTGGAGATGAGAGGTCCTCAGGTGTCAAACATTGCACATGTTTTTTGACTTTCTCAATTTCAAAATACTGGTAAATCCCAAATAAAAGATTTATGTTGTATTGTTACTCCCAGTCCAATAATAATAAGCACATGTGCCAATTTCAGACTATTTCACTTTACATTAGCTACTCTGAAAAAGGTGAAGAAATTATGATCATTTTATACTTTTTGAATAACAGACTTAGAGAATACTAAGTATTTATAGTCATATTTTAAATTTCTGTATCAACTCAATACATTTGGAATTACCCTAAGAGAATATATTTCTCAGTATATATGACCTTAGATTTTTATACCTTTTAGTAATAGCCACAATTTCAAATAAATTAACTGAAAAATCTAATAGTAAATAAACATTTATTAGGCCCCTATTATGTGCCAGGCAATGTGTTAAGCACTGGGAGTACAAATATAAAAAAGAAAATCTCTAACCTCACAGAACTCAATATCTAACAGGAGAAGAAATCACATGAAAAGAAGCTGAAAGGAGTCACAGCATGATCATGATGGAATCCAGTCTAAAACAGTGTAGCCAGTGGGAAATAAATAATTGACATGGAAGCACTAATTAAATGGAGGCTTTGGGAGAAGTTCTTTGTTCTGCCCTAAGGGGTAGAGGGTACTAAGAGTACTAACTGAGGTGTACAGTATAAGTTTTTTGGTGATGAGGTTCCTGGGTACATGATCATGATAGTCCAATCCAAAGGAGTGTGGCAGGTGGGAAATGAAGGGATGACTAGCCTAGGAACTCTTTGCAAATGGAGACTTTTTAAATATACAACTATTTCTTTCATCTTATATCTGGAAAAACACTGGAGTAGTACTGTCACTGCCTGCTATATCCCCTCTCTGACCATCTCCAAATCACCAGAAAGTATGGGGGAGCCAGGGGCTCTGAAAGGTAAGCCTTTGCCTTATGCTTGGAATTAAGCTTCCATGTCAAGTTATCTTCCTCACACACCACAAGGAGGTAAGCTCTCTTGCGTAAGGGACTATCTAGTTTGCTTTTATCTGTATCCCCAGTGACTAGCATAGTGTCTGGCATAAATGGCACAAAATTCTTAATAAATACTCTATCCATTTATCTATCTATCCAGTAGTAGAGAAGGAAAACCACGCTACCCAGAGTTTGTCAACTATTGTCCACCAACTTCCTGATCATTTTCTCTCCTTTCTTACTGAGGATAGACAGCTTAGTCTTCCCAGCTACCCCTTCTCCTTATGTTTTGTGAATTCCATATGCTATAAAGCATTTGCTCTGGAGGCCAAGGACTTGTTTCAAGCCTTTTTCTGACACTTGCTGCCTGTATCACCACTGGCAATTATTCCTTATCTGTAAACTGGGGGCATGTTAAACATTAGAAAGATTATGCTGTCCTAAGGACAGACTGAGTATACAGTGAGAGTAGAGAAAAGAGGGTTTATTAGGAACCTATCATAACAGTCCACATGGAGGGTACTGAGGACCTGTATTAGGATGACGGTATTGGAAAGTAAGAAGGAGTCATGCAAAAGAAACTGTGTAGATGAAATTAGCAGAAATTACTGACAGACTGATTAGGAAAGTAGAGGGAGAGATTAGAGTCAAAGTTGGTATAGTAGGAAGAACACTAGATCTGGAGTCACAGGACCTGAGTGCAAATCCTGACTCTACTTCTTACATGTGCAACCTTGGGTTTGTTACTGAACCTCTCTGGGTCTTTGGTTTACTCATCTGTAAACGAGAGGGTTGGACTAGATAATCTCTAAGATCCCTTCCAGCTCTAAATTTGTTTGAAAAAATCCCAAGATTTCAAACATGAGAGATTAGATGAATAGTGATTTCAGAGGAAGAGAGAAGGAGGAACAAGTTCAGATAAAAAGAAAAAGAGTTCAGATTCAGGAATGTAGTCAGTGAACATGAATGTGGAGACATTTTATAGGCAAAAAGAGATGTAGGTCTGGAGCTCAGAAAAAAAGGTCAGGACTAGAAATATAATTCTGTATATGCTTGGAAATTGAAGCCCTGGGAGCTTAAATGAGATTAATAAATGAGATAAATAAAACAGAGTAAAGAGAAGAGACATAAAAACAGAGTAGTGAAAAAAAAATCCACATTAGTAAGTCAAAAAGAAGACATGGAATGAGTAAACACAGAGTTGTTAGAGAAGTAGGAACAGAACCAAGGGAGCGTATTATGTCTAAAGCACAGTCAGGAGAGTTTCCAGTGGGAAAAAAGTAGCTGTTGTGCCAAAAGTAAAACATGTTACTAAGCATTAGGTTTTTTTTTAAAAAGGTCTCTAGACTTGTTGATTTGGAGATTTCTGCAGATTTCTGGGAACAGTGGTAAGAGTGGAAGCCTGTACAAAAGGATAAACTGAG
The DNA here is from genome assembly GCF_900497805.2 of Vombatus ursinus. Lineage (NCBI taxonomy): Eukaryota > Metazoa > Chordata > Mammalia > Diprotodontia > Vombatidae > Vombatus > Vombatus ursinus. Next base: position 12,026,712 of record NW_020954687.1, read on the forward strand.
AAAAAGGAAACAGAGACACCAATTCTAAACAACTACGTCAAAAAGAGAAAGGGATGAATGAATAGGCTAGATTTTGGGGGAGTCTTCAACTTCAATTGGAAAAATTAGATCTCTATTTCAATATAATTGTTTCCCATGGCAAACTCATCTATTTTATGTATTTTTAAAAAATTTTCTAAGAAGAGAGTTCATAGGCTTCACAAGACTGCCAAAGGGGCCCATAATACAAGAAAGGTTAACAACTTCTGCTGAAAACATGGCCAGGAACCTATTAGTATCATTGTAGGGGTTTAAGAAGGGACAGACAGGTCTCACTACAGGAAAATGGAAGAAACATGAGAGAAATAAGTATAAAATAAAGAGAATGTGCTATAGGGCATAGTGGAAGGGGCAGGTAAAGCCAGAGTGAGACACTGAAAAAGTGCAACTGAGGTGGGCAGAAATGAGACTAGGCAGCAGGGGTTGAGGAATGGAGGTATTTTAATCTCAGGCAGTTGAAGATCGAGTATTACTGGGACTAGGAGTATAAGAGAGTATAGAAGTTTGGTTATTATGGTACTAATAATAATAACTAGTATTTACATACATACATGCATATCTATTTCTACATATGTGTGTGTATACACACAAACATAAATACATAAAGCCTTCCAAAAATTACCTTCTTTTATCCTCACAACAACCTTGAAAGGTAGGTGATGTCATCCCCATATTATAGATGAGGAAACTGAGGCAGAACAGAATCTAAAAGATGTGTCCAGGGTCACACAACTAGATAGTATCTTAGATCATAATTGAACTCAGGTTTTCCTGACTTCAGGTCTAGTGTTCTATCCACTGTAACAAGTAAGAGTTCAGGTATTGGTAGCAACTGCATTAATGATTGGCACAACCTCAAGTTGGTTGTCACATGCTAAAATGCACTCTGAGTTGTCTTTTTCTACCAAATCTAGCCCTATTCCCAAACTTCCCTACTAATGACTAGAACACTACAATCTTTCCAGTTACACAGGACTGAAACCTTATTATAATCCTTAACTTCATATTCTTTCTCACCCTATGTAAGCTATCAGTTACCAATCTTGTCACTGATATCTTTCTCTTTGACATCTCACAGACACTTCCTTTTCTCCACTAACATTGCCACCACACTAGTTCAGGTCTTCATTACTTCTTGTCTCAAAATAGCCTTGATTTGGGTCTCTCTGCCTCAAGTCTACTCCAAATTCAACCCACACTACCAAGGTTGCCAAAATGTGACCGTGTCATCTCCTCATTAAATTTAGGTGGTTTCTTATTTCCTCTAGGATCATATACCAACTCCTATATTTGGCATTTAAATCTATTCAAAACCTGACTTTTTTCTATCTTTCCAGTTTTCTTACATGTCACTGCTCTCTACCAGTACAATTTAGCTATACTTACCTCTTACCTTCTCACTGTTTCACAGACAATACTCCCATCATTGCTGTTTCTGAATTGCACATCACTCATGCCTGAAGAACATACTTCTACCTAACCTCTACCTCTCAGAATTCTAGGTTTCATGAAAGACTCAGCTCAAGTACCACCTTTTACTTGAAGTCTTTTTTGATTCCCTCAGCTGCTAGTACACTCCCTTTCAAAACTACTGTCTCTCTCTTTCTTTTTATATTTATATGTGTGTATATGTATGTGTGTATATACAGACACACATACATATAGGTATACACATACATATAGAGTAGATATATATTCTACATGATGTCTATTAGACATATTTTATACTCTAGACATTCTATAGAGTAGACACTCTAGAATATATAATCTATGTATATACATATGTATAGAATGTGTGTACATATATACATACATTCTACAGTGTAGATACTCTATAAACTATATATCTTATATATGCATGTGTGTACATATACATATACATGCATGTGTGTACATATACATGCGTAAGTGTGCATATACATACACATATTCTATAGAGCAGACACTCTAGAATATCTACTCTATGTATGTCATATACATGTGTACACATGTGTGTATATATACACAAACACATTCTACAGAATAGACATTCCATAGAAAATATTTAATCTATATATGTATATATGCATGTGTATACATGTGTGCATATATAAACACATTCTATAGAGTAAACATTCTATAGAATATATCTAACCTATATAAGCATGCATATACATATGTGTGTATGTAATATAGAGGCAGCATGATAAAATGGATAGAGAGCTGACTTTAAAGTCAAGAAAGGTTTCAATTCCTGCCTCTGACATACAGATATGTATAAAAGCCACTTAATCTCTAACTGCTTTAGGCTAAGACTATATAAGTCGCAAAAAAGGTTCTGATTTGTAGAGTAGGAGTTTCCTTACCTGGGAGTTCTCCATATCAATGAAATCACAGGTTCCAGTCCCAAACCAGATTGTCACTCAGTTAAAATGTAAGGAGCTAATGGGTAGGGGCTGTTTCACTTTTGTCTTTCTATCACCAGTGATTAGCACAGGGGCTTGTACACAGTATGTGTTTAATAAATGCTTCTTGATTGATTTATTATACAGTAAGAGATGGATGGCCTCCTCTTATGCCACTTTTGAAGGTCCAGGCTGATTTATCCTGGCATTTAAGAACTTTCACAATCTGGTTTCAATCAACTTTCCATTTTTATCTTTCATTGTTTCCCTTTACTCACTGTACATCACAGCAAAACTGAATTACTAGCATTTTGTCTGAAACAGCAAAAGGGTCAGATTGGTTAGAATGTAGTATGGATGAAATGTAAGAATGCATAAGGTTGGAAAAGCAGAATGGGACCAGGTTGTGAAATGCTTTACATGACAAATAGATTTTATATTTTATTCTAAAGTTAATAGAGTCATGAAGCATATAACTTATCTTTTTCAAGGTTCAACTGAGGTGTCATTTCTGGATAACTTTCCCTGCTCCCTTCCTCTGGCTGCCCCTCCTCCCCACAAGAGTGTTTTCTACCACTTCTACCATCACATTATAGCCTAAGCATGGAAATGCTCTCCCTCTTCACTTCAGCCTCTTAGAATGCCTAGTTATCTTTGAGACAGCTCAAATACCAATTCTGAAGGCCTTCACTTGTCTTCCCAGATGTCAGAGACTTTATTCTATATTCTACATATGTTACATGTACCTATTTCATGTAAGTTCCCTGAGGGCTAAGACTGGTTTTACCTTTATTTGTATCACCAGCACTTAGCACAGTGCCTGGCACATAATAAGTGCTTAATAAACGGATGTTAACTGATCAACTATCTTCTAGACCAATATATATTCCAACAGTCATTCCTACTACCATCAATTTGAAAAATGGTTATCGAACCATTTGGAATCTAATCCAATTGGAAGATTTCCAGGGAGGAGGTACTGACAACTTCACAAGCTACTACTTTGAATTATCTCTCCTCCTCCTTCTACATTTCCACCACCTAGTCAAGGGAATGGAAGTGGGAGGTGGTTATGAAGAACCAGTAGGTGTTAAGGTATTCCAAAGCATCCTTTGCTTCCAGATCTCATCCTAGAAGGCACTTCCTGACATCCAGGTTTGTTTGTTTATCCCCAGCATTATCAGCAATACAATTCTTAAGAGAATTCCAGAGATATGGATTAACATCAAAGATACAGAAAAGATTTATATGACTGTATTTTATCTACAAAAGACTAGAGAAACCCTGCTCTGGAATGACATGTGATAATAGGGAAGCAGACTGTCTAGCAACGGCAGAAGTAAAAAAAGTAGAAAAGCTTGTCAGTGTTTAAGTATCTCCAAAGTTTGGTAGTGACAATAATCACGCATAAAAGCTTACGGGTTAGTAGAGAGCTTCAGAGTTCATCTAGCATAATACCCAACTTCCCACTCCAATCCCCTCTCCTTCCCTAGGCCCCAAGAAGACCAAAACCCCAAATCTCCACCTGGTAATCACTAGCAAAATAACTCTGGGCAAGTCACTTACCCTCAGTGAAACTCAGTTACCTCACAGAAATGCTATGAAGTTCAAATGAGATCATAAGTAAATTGCTTTACCAACTTGAAAGATAAGGAGGGGGAAGTGGCAGTAGCTTTCCCTGTCTTTACTTCTCTTATTGAACATATTCTGGATACAAATTAAGTATCTTTGATTCTCAAAAATATTCCTTCAGTTATTTTAGTAAATAGATTTACTTGCTTTAATGCTGACACTGCAGAGCACTTAAAAAATATAAATCACTGAATGCTATGGAAACCCACAAGAATATAGGATCAGAGGCATAAAATAACTCTAGTTTTGTTTTGGCTTGTGGGCATGTGTCATGTTTACCCTACCAAGTTGTTCATTATTGGAAACTATTGAAGCATACATAAAATTAACAAGGATTCTGCTATGATTAGAATAGGATTCTTCCAACTCAATTGCTGTGTCCACTTGGAAGTGAAATTATTCTTGATGCCAACCTCAAGAGCTAAACAGTATCCCAAAAAGCTAAGCATTCTGATCTGTTAAAACCTTAACTCAAATCCCTTACCTGTATGAATTCTCTTCTCCTTGAAGCAGAAGAGTAATTTCAGTGCAAAAACTTTAGTGAGACAGTATTTGTTTAAATCATCTGCAGTTGTAGCTATATAATTCTTCTCCCCATCACAAAGAGGCTAGCACCCTCAGCCCCTAAAAGCAACTGTTGAAATGGAAGTCAATTATCCTTAAAAAAAAAATTTCTGAAATAACAAATTAGGTTTGGAAGTATTTTTAAGCATAAGGCAATGAAGAACAAGAAACTGTGACCCAGAGACTTGCCTACAAACTCCTAGCAAGTACTTTGTATACAAAGGATGGAATTAAAAAGTAAGTAACCTATAAATTTTTTGAGAGGAGAGACCAAGAATATTATACTTCTCACTCTAAAGACCCAGTAACAGCTACCATAGTGCCTTATTAACAAGGGTTATTTAATAAATGTTCATTGAAATATCCTAGGTTCAAAACTCTGAATTCCATAAATCCTCATTCTTCATTCAGTTGACAAACTTACAGTTTCTACCTCTACAGTATCTTGCATATCTTTCTACTCATATAACCAATATTGTCCTTCAACATTGCAACACCTTTCACGTAGGTTATTGAGATGGCCTTTTAATTGATCTTTCTGCCTCAAATCTCTCACCACTCCAATTCTGTCAATAAACCAGTCAATCAATAAACATTTATTAGATGCTTACTATGTGCCGGGCACTATGCTAATTCATCCTCTACACAGTTATCCCCAAGTGCAGATCTGACAATGTCACTCTCTTACTCAAAAAACTCCAGTTGCTCCCTATTGCTTCTAGGACAAAAGATTCTTCTCTTTGACTTTTAAAGCCCTTTACAACCTTGACCACAATCTATCTTTACAGCCCTGTGACAGAGAGATAAATGTCGATATATCTCCTCCATTCCCACATGCTATGGTATATTCAAACTGCCCTGCAAGCTGGTTCCTAACACTTTTGCATTGGTCATCCCTCATGACTGGAATAATATCTCTCTATATTTCTGCCTCACAGACTTCCTTTCTTCCTTCAGGATACATCATCAACTCCTTTGTGAAGCCCTTCCTAATCCTCTCAACTGCCCTCTCTATCCACTGTATATCTACAGACACAAGTACTCATCACTTTATTGTTTCTCTCTCACCTCCTTAAGAATAGTGATTGTATTATTCTTTTTATTTACACCCTCCAGCATTCAATATAGTGCCTGGAGTATTGCAGAAGCTTATTAATAAAATGTTTACTGATTGAGAGTACTGAATATTAAAAAGATTACATGCAGAAGTTATACATCATGAGAATAATATAACTAAAATATCTATAACCTTTGTCCAAAAGATTCTATAACCAAGCATATGACTCAAGAAAGTCAACAACAAAAATTTTTAAAGCTACATACATAACAAAATACTTATAGCCGCACTTTTGTAACAGCAAAGAATTGAAAACAAGTACATACTGTTTGACTGGGGAGAGGCTAAATAAGTTGTGGTCCATGAATATAATAAAACATCATAATACACAAGAATTGATGAATATGATGAATAAAGAGCACAGGAAGACATATAAACTGATGCGAAGTGAAGAAAGCAAAACCAGAAAAACAACATATACAATGACTATTAGAACATAAATGGAAAGAACAATAAAAGCAACAAAAAACAAAAACTGAATGTTGCAAAATTATAATGACCAAGCTTGGCAGCTACAAAGAAGTATAATAAGGCACCTCCCTGGATTCTTAGAAGTGGGGGAAGCAATGGGTATAGAACACTCCATATAAAACTCTGAATGCATAACCTCTGACCCAGCAATACCACTACTAGGTCTATATCCCAAAAAGATTAAAAAAAGAAGAAGAAGAAGAAGAAGAAGAAGAAGAAGAAGAAGAAGAAGAAGAAGAAGAAGAAGAAGAAGAAGAAGAAGAAGAAGAAGAAAAGGACCTCTATGTACAAAAATATCAACAACAGTTCTTTTTGTGGCAGCAAACAATTAGAAATTAAGGAGATGCTCATCAATTGGGGAATAGCTGAACAAGTTTTGGTATACAATTGTGATAGAATACTAGTGTGCTATAACAAATGAGAAGCATTATACACAGTAACAGCAAAATTGTATGATGATTAACTGTGAAAGACTTAGCTGTTCTTAGCAATACAATGATCCAAACCTAAAGGACTCCTAAGTATGAAAAGAGTTGAATAGAAGCAGCTTTTCCTTCAATTTGAACAATGATTAAACAATCGTGAAGGGGTCTGTGAGTTTTGCTCTGAGTAAACTAAAAATATGGAAAAGGACAAAACCAGAATTATCTTGGAAACAATAACATAAATTGTCGGACCCCAGGTCCACCTCTCAACAAAGATGCAATAAAAGAACAGTGGTCAGTCTTTACAGGATTTTCTTTATTTTTTTTTTCATTTTTTTTTCTATTTACTGTTTTTTATCTCCTTTCTTTTTTTTATTTTGTTAATTTATTTTTAGCTTTCAATATTTACTTCCACAAGATTTTGAGTTCCAAATTTTCTCCCCATCTTGTCCTCCCCCTACCCCAAGATGGTGTGAATTCTGAATACCCCTTCCCTTAACCTGCCCTCCCTTCTATCACGCCTCCCCTTTCTCTTATCCCCTTCCCCTTCAATTTTCCTGTAGGGCAGGATAGATTTCTATATTCCATTGCCTGTATATCTTATTTCCCAGTGGCATGTGAAAACAATTTTTAACATTTGTTTTTATAACTTTGGGTTCCAAATTTTCTCTCTTCCTCCCTCCCTACCCACCCTCATTGAGAAGGCAAGCAACTCAATACAGGTTATACATGTGTAGTCATGCAAAACACTTCCGTAATAGTTATGCTGTGAAAAACTAACTATATTTCCCTTCATCCTATCCCACCCTGTTTATTTTATTCTCTCTTTTGACCCTGTCCCTCCTCAAAAGAATTTGCTTCTGATTACCCCCTCCCCCAATGTTGCCCTACCCTTTATCATCCGCCTGCTCTCTTATCCCCTTCCCCCCGATTTTCCGGTGGGGTAAGATAGATTTCCATACCCAATTGTGTGTGTATGTTATTCCCTCCTTAAGCCAAATCTAATGAGAATAAGATTCACTCATTCCCTCTCACCTTCCCCCACTTCCCCTCCACTGTAAAAGCCTTTTCTTGTCTGTTTTATGTGAGACAATTTACCCCATTTCTACCTCTCCCTTTCTCCTTCTCCCAGTATAATTCTCTCTCACCACTTAATTTTATTCTCCAGATATCACACCTTCATCTTCAACTCACCCTGTGCCATCTATCTCTCTCTCTATACATATAATTTTTTTCCCCCTCCAACTACCCTAATACTGAAAAAGGTCTCATGAGTTACAACTATCATCTTTCCATGTAGGAATGTAAACAGTTCAACCTTAATAAGTCCCTTATCATTTCTCTTTCCTGTTTACCTCTTTATGCTTCTCTTGAGTCCTGTATTTGAAAGTCAAATTTTCTATTCAGCTCTGGTCTTTTCATCAAGAATGATTGAAAGTCCTCTATTTCACAGAATATCCATTTTTTTCACCTGAAGGATAATACTGAGTTTTGCTAGGTGATTCTTGGCTGTAATCCTATCTCCTTTGACCTCCAGAATATCATTTCCAAGCCCTCCAGTCCCTTAATGTAGAAGCTGCTAAATCTTGTTGTTAACCTGATTGTGTTTCCACAATACTTGAATTGTTTCTTCCTGGTAGTTTGCAATATTTTCTCCTTGACCTGGGAACTCTGGAATTTGGCTATAATATTCCTAGGAATTTTCCTTTGGGGATCTCTTTCAGAAGGTGATCAGTGGATTCTTTCCATTTCTATTTTACCCTCTGGTTCTAAAATATCAGGGCAGTTTTCCTTGATAATTTCTTGAAAGATGATGTCTAGGCTCTTTTTTTGGTCAAGGCTTTCAGACAGTCCAATAATTTTTAAATTATCTCTCCTGTATCTATTTTCCAGATCAGTTGTTTGTCCAATGAGATATTTCACACTGTCTTCTATTTTTTCATTCTTTTTGTTTCGTTTTACAATGTCTTGATTTCTCATAAACTCACTAGCTTCCATTTGCTCCATTCTAATTTTTAAGGAAGTATTTTCTTCAGTGAGTTTGTGGATTTCCTTTTCCATCTGGCCAATTCTGTTTTTGAAGCATTCTTCTCATTGGCTTTTTGGACCTCTTTTACCATTTGGGTTAGGCTATTTTTTAAGGTGTCTTTTCTTCAGTATTTTTTTAGTCTCCTTTAGCAAGCTGTTCACTTTTTTTCATGATATTCTTGCATCACTCTCATTTCTCTTTCCAGTTTTTCCTCTACTTCTCTTACTTGCTTTTCAAAATCCTTTTTGAGCTCTTCCAAGGCCTGGGACTGATTCATATTTTTCTTGGAGGCTTTGGATGTAGGAGCTTTGACTTTGTAGTCTTCTTCTGATTGCATGTTTTGATCTTCTTTGTCACCAAAAAAAGATTCTATGGTCTGACTTTTTTTTTTTTTTTGCAGTTTGCTCATGTTCCCAGCCAATTACTTAACTTTTAACTCTTTGTTACAGTAGGAGTCTGTTTCCAGTGTGGAGAATGTAGTGTCCCAAGTTGTGGGGGTTTTGTGCAGCTGTTTTCAGAGATACTTCTAGGGACCTGTAAATTTTCAATTCTTCCAAGGTAGTACGATCAAGAGCAAGGTGTTTACTCCTTTCCTAGCCTGTGCTTTGGTCTACGAGTGACCACAAGCATTCTTTTCTGTCTTAGAACTGTGAGGAGGATTCTCTCTCCACTACCACTCCAAGCTCCACCACGCCAGTGCTCCTCCTTGCCCTAGGACCACCACCCAGAACTGTAACCCAGATCCAAGCACAGGCAAAGCAAGAGATTACTGCCTCAGCACCAGCAAAGAGATCCCTGCAATTCCCCTGTGATCAGCTGCTTGATCTCCCCACTGTCTGTGGGCCAAGAACTCTGGAAGCAGTCACTGCCCCAGGGCTGCACCGGGACTGGGGCTGGGACTGAGCTTCTCTCTCACCAAGGTCAAAGATTTTTCCTACTGACCTTCTAAGCTGTCTTTGGCATTTGTGAGTTAAGAAGTCTAGAAACGCCACAGATGCCCATGATTCAGTCCCCTGAGGCCTGCTCCAAGTTCGCTGAGGCCTGGTCTTTGCTTATGCACCCACACTAAACTGCACTCCTCTACCAGTCAGGGACAATAGTCCTTTCCAATCAACCATCCAGGTTGTCTTGGGCTGGAAATCTGTTTCACTCTGTCTTTTTCTGGGTTCTGCTGCTCTAGAATTTGTTTAGGGTCATTTTTTACAGGTATTTGGAGGGGTTTGGGGGAGAGCTCAAGCAAGTCACTGCTTTTACTCCACCATCTTGGTTCCACTCCTCCCCCACCCCCCATCTACAGGATTTTCTTTACTCCAAATTTTGGTACTCCCATCTTTTTTGGGAAATGGCAGACTAGCATACAAAAAGGTACTAATCTGGACAATAATCCAGGCTGGAGGTCAAGAATGCAGAAATAATCTAAATATTACCATTAGAGATGCAAGAATTTAATTTTTTTTTAGAGATTTGACATCATTTCACATGAATTATGTTAAACAGATTAATTTGTAAGGTCCTTGAGAGCAGGGACTGTCTTCTACTTTTCTTTGATTCCCTAGCACTTAATTAACATAGTTCCTGGAACACAGCAGGCATTAATAAATACACATGAACTGAGTTTTAATTTATGAGTATGTCTACATTAAAAGACTATTTCAAGTAATACTTTGAAAACTTATGAAAGAACTAAACTACTTATTTTGGATGTTTATAAAAAACGAAAAACTGCACAAGATGCTTTAATCTTATCTCTTGAAATAAGACATGAATTTTCTATCCTTTGCTCCTACAAATCTGAAAGGCAGACTACAGTACCAACAAAACAGGCCCATTTGAAATCATAATGCCTTATCTACCAATTTTTAATATCACAAAATTAAAGTATTATACTTATGGATTATCACTCAAAATATGTATATTAATGATTTTTAACAAATACTAATATTCATAGAGGAAAACCAATGGCTGAATGAAGTGAAACTTTGGATCAAAAAAAAATGGGTATCAAAATTATTTACCATTCAAGCTGCTGGACAATTTCAAAATTTATTAAATTATTTTAAGTGCCAGAATAATAAAATCATGTTACAATTCTGCCACCTACAGCTCAAATAAAATCATTCATCTGGTGATTCTTGGTCTGAAATGCTAATTGTCTGAAAATAGGAGAATTTAACGTTTGTTTTTCTCATTCACTATTTGAGTATCACTGCTTCCAAAAGATTTAACATCCATGTTTTGCCTCACTGAAACTCAAGGGCACATAATGATCAACACAAGCCACAACTCTAAAATAATTTTTTGCCACAAAAGCAGCATATAGCAACAGCACATCATCCTCCAGTACTAATACAATGATTAAAAAAAAAAAATTAAGTGAACTGTTATATTCTCAGATCATTTAAATAACTCTATAGCTCTGAAACATATGCTGTATAACTCCGTGCCTCAACATTTACTCCTAAAAAGATATAAAGAACTTCAAAAATAAACCAGGCTAGGAAGAGAAATTTTCTACATAGAGAGCTTCTGAAGGTTTAGTCAGTAAGATCTAAACTTTCACATCTCATCCATTACTCAAATATAAGTTTCCACAGGCTAACTGCTGGTCACCTAATGAAGAATAAGTAGTTAAATAATAGATTTGCTTGGAGCAACAATGTTAAGTGAAAAGGATACTTCAGCTGGCAAATTATCAAAGGTAGGATTTGACACCACAGATTTCTGACTCTAAGCCCAATACTCTATCTACTAGGTCATACTTCAGCTGGCTGAAAAAGAGGAATGAATGCTGAAAAAGGGAAATTCTATATACTTTCTTCAAAACTGATGGTGACAGTAAGGGAATAAACTAGGCAAATGAATAAGTGATTTAAAACTCTTATCACAAGGAAAAGAGTGCCCAAAGATACAAATAACCTTTGAAATGATTTTTTTCTATGAAATGGTATTAAATAAATGAAAAACATTCATTAAAAACTTACTATGTGCAAGGCTAAGCACTAGAGATACAAACAGAAGACAGTACCTGCTCTAAAGGAGCTCACATTCTCAGATTCTTATTGCAAGAAAGATGATGTTCAGTCAGGAATAAAACAACTCAGAGAGAGTTCAGCATAGATACCAGTAGATTTGAAATTTCAAAATACTACTTAGCATAGAAATATCATCATATTGTGAACAAAAATAAGCATCAGGAGAACTGGGTTCTAGTCCTGGATCCACCACCTTTTCACTGAGTGCACATGGGCACATTTTTAAACTCTCTGAATCCTAATTTTCTCATCAGTGAAATAGAGGACATACACCAAATCATCCCAAAATACGCCACTGATCTGCTAATCTCATTATTTTACTAGCACAATTTTAATCCATACCCTCCCTAGAATGCCCTGGGATTACCAAAGAGTTGGTTCTCAAACCTGTGGGTTCTATTTCTCTATCTTGATAAAGATATGCTTGATACTGCCAGCAAATAAATTTTATGTGCAGTTTTGACGTCATTATAATCTAAAAAAAGAAAAAGACCTGGGATATTCAATTGCCCTCTATTTGACATTCATTCTTTGTGCTTTCTTCAAGTTTTTAATTTTCTTTTTTATTAAAAAATTGATAAACACCAACAAACATGAATATTTCCCTACACAAAGAACAGAAAAAGAAGACAGCATAAACAACATGAATCTCAATTTATGTACACCTTGAATGTTTTTAAAGGATATTTCAAATTTAACGTGAAAATTTTAACATACTTCTGCTCTTGTCTCATTCTGAACTTCTTGTGTCTGCTGTAGTCTGTTCATGTTTTTAAAGATTCAATGACTCTTTCTTTTCACTATCATAATCTCCCCTTCACTATCATAATCCCCCTAAAAAAAAATTTTTTTTTTTATTTGTCAAATCTTTATTGGGTAGCTGGGCAGAGTCCAGCTTAATTTTTCTTGGCAGCAGCCTTCCTCATGGCAGCTAGGACATTGCTGAGCTCCTCTCTCTTCCTCTTGGCCTGGATGTGAGTTCCCACCCTTTTTTTGATGAACTTAAGGGCTGGCTTATCCTTAGAGACCTTTAACAATTCCATGGCCCACCTCTCATAAGGGGCAAATCCACACACCTCCCGGATCATATCTTTCACAAACTTGGTGTGTTTGATCAAACGCCCATGGTGGCGGCAGTATCGCGGCTTGGAAACGTTTTCAGTAACTTTGTGGCCCTTGTTGAGGCCTACGGCCATGGGATATCGGATGGCCATGGCTGAAGCGCTACTGTAGGCCCAATGGCAGCCACAGCAGAAGTAATCCCCCCTCATTATGACACAATGCTCCCTAAATAAAAGCCCTCCCCTGAAAGATGTATCTCATGCATACCATATCCACATTGGCTGTTTCTAAAGAAGTATTATTTGGCATTCTAATCCATTAGTTTTCTGTCAAAAAGGTGAAAAGTATGATTCATAATCACTCTACTTAAGTAGTGACTGGTTATTGCACTGATCACAGTTTCTAAGTCTTTCATAGTTGTTTTACTTTACAATGTTGTAGATACATTATTCTCCTGGTTGGTTCAGTTTACTCTACATTAATTTATACCTGTCCTCCTAGGTTTTTCAAAATCTATCCTATGTATCATTTCTTATTGCCCATATCATTACAATCATATGCCATAATTTGTTCATTCATTCCCAAAATGATGGGTACTTACTGTTACCACTTCTTTGCTACAACAAAAAGTGCTACTATAAATACTTCTTACACAAGAATCTCCTTCCTTCTTTTTCTAATCTTTTTGGAGTATAAGCCTCATTGTAGTAGTCAATCAATCAATAAACATTTGTTAAGTACTTACTATGTGCCAAGCAGTGTACTAATGCTGGGGATACAAAAAGAGGTAAAAGACAGTTCCTGTCCTCAAGGAAAATCTGATGGAGAAGACAACATGCAAACAAATAAATAAAAACAAGCTATATACAGGAAAATTAGGAAATAACTGAAACAGGGAAGGTTCTACAGTTAGAGAGGTTAGGAAAGGCTTCCTGCAGAAGATGTAATTTTAGTTGAGATCTGAAGGAAGATATAGAAGCCAGTAGGCAGATAGGGAGATCAGAAGAAATAGCATTCCAAGCATGGGGGGGCAGCCAGAAAAAATGCCCAGATCTGAGAGTTGGAGTAACCTTGTTCAAGGAACAATAAGGAGGCCAGTATTATTGGACTGAAGAGTACAGTATGCAAGGGTGAGAGATTTAGGGGAGACAATAACGAGACAACTAGTTCAGAATGTCTGAAAGTCACTTGGATATGCAAAATTAGAAATCAGCAGAGAAATTAGGGCATGACAGGTAGATCTGAGGATCATCAAATACAAAGATGATAATTAAATCTATGGGAGCTGCTGAAATCACCAAGTGAAGTCCTATACAGAGAGAAAAGAAAGAGCACCCAGGACAGAGCCCTGGGGGACACCTTCAGTTTGGAGGGCATGATCTAAAAGAAGATCCAGGAAAGGAGACTGAGATGGAACAGTCAATAGGTAGGATAAGGAAAAAAGAGAGGTGTGCTGTCCCGAAAAGAAAGTCCCAAAAGAAAAGAGAGTACCAAGGAGGAGTGATCAACAGTATCAATGGGTACAGAAAGGTCAAAGAAAATGAGGATTAAGAAAAGGCCACTGAATTTGGTAATTAAGAGATCAACGGAATGATGAGTTTGCAAGCCAGATTGTAAGGAGTTAAGAAGTGAAAGGACAGAAAGTGGAGTCACCTATTGTAGATGGCCTTTTCGAGAAGTATGGCCACAAAGAGCAGAAGAGATATAGGATATTAGTTATCAAGGATGGAAGGATTAAGTGAGGGGTTTTTCAGGATGAAGGAGACATGAGGATGTTTATAGGAAATAGGAAATAAGCCAGTAGAGAGGAAGAGATTAAAAATAAGTAAAAGAGGGGGGACGACAGAGGGAGCAATCTGTTCAAGGAGACAGGATGAAACAGAATTGCTTGGTCTTACCAAGTAAAGGGATTAGCTTCAGTAAAGTGAAAAGCCACTTCATGTGAGACAGAGGTGAAGGAGAAGACAGTGGCACAAGGCACTTGAGTAACAGGAGATGTGTAAGAGGAGCTCACAGTAAAACAACTCAACTTTTTCTGTAAAATATGAAACAAAAGTTTTTAACAGAGGTGGGGTAAGGGGGAGTCACTGGAGAGTTAAGGTAGGATGAGAAAGTTTGGAAGAACCCTTGTGGAGAGTGGGAAAGAGAGCTGATAAGGGAGATGTACAAAAATTGTGTAGTGACAGCGAGGACCTAGTTCAGGTTGTATAACAAACTATGGTATTACTGAGTCAAAGACTATGAACAGTTTAATATTGTTATAGTGGCAGGCCCTATGTCTTTCCAATTGCTTAAGTTAGCTTTGACTTCTATAATGTTTGATCCAGTTATGCTGGATTCCTCACTATGTCTCACCCCCCACTCTCCCAAGAGAGTGTTGCTTGTGGGTTAATAAGTCTAGAAACCGCCACAGAAGCCCATGAGCTTGTTGCCAAGACTTGTACATTTCACTTTGCAACATCTCCCAAATATACTCCTTTGTGTTCTCTGACATCACCATCACTTTAGTGCAGGCTCTCATCACAACACAACAACATAACATAACAGCAAAAGGCTGCTGGTGGGTTTGCCTGCCTCAAGTCTCTCCCCATTCAATTTATCCTCCATTCAGTCACTAAAGTGATTTTTTTCTAAAGCTCCAGTCTGACTATTTCAACGTCCTACTCAAAAATCTCCAGTGGCTTCCTACTGCCTTCAAGAACAAATACAAAATGCTCTGTTTGGCATTCAAAGCCCTTTGTAACCTAGCCCCATCCTTACTTTTTTTGATCTTCTCACATGTAATCCTTGACACATACTTTGATCCAGTGAATAAGATACTCCATCTCTCAGATCTCAGCATTTCCTATGGCTGTCCCCCACGCCTGGAATACTCTCCCTTATCCACTCCAAGTATGACCTCCCTGGCTTCCTTTAAATCCCAATTAAAATGCCACCTTCTACAGGAAAACTTCCCCAATTCCCCCTAATCGTACCACCTTCCCTTTTAGTCATTTTGTATTTATCCTGTAGATGGCCCACTGTGAATACATTTCTTTACCTGTTTGTATACCTAGTTCTTAGAACAGAGCCTGACACATAGTAGATACTTAATGTTGATTGATTGTTGTATGAATATAATCAAGTAATTCCCATTTGTATCTTTGTAACTGTTTACCATGCCTTGAATACTCATTCTTCTCTGCCTCCTGGCTTCCTTCAAAAGTCTCAGCTACAACCTCCTGCAAGGAGTCTTTCCCAACCCTCTCTGAAATTGCCTCCAATTTACTTGGCACGTGCACATATCTTACCTTGTATATATGAAATTGCCTTCAATTTGCCTGTATTTGATTGCATGTTGTCTCCCTCTCATTAGAGTGGTTCCCTTAGGACAGTCTGTTCATGTAGCCTTTCTTTGTATCCCCAGCATGTAGCACATTGCCTAGCAGGAAGTAAGCTCTTTAAAAATTCTTGCTGACTAGGTTAGACTAGCTGGATTTCCAAATATCTTCCACATTTCAGTAGTTATTTTGAATAGAATTTCTTTCTTTATTTGTACCAGCTGGGTTTTATCGGTAATAGGCAGAAAGGCTGATAATTGAGGTGGGATATTTTATAACCTGCTATTGCACTCAAGTTAACTGTTTAAGTATTTAGTTGACTCTCCACTGTTCTCTAAGTAAACCAATAATATTATCTGTAAAAAGCAATCATTTTAGATCTGCTTTGCCTATGCTTATCCCCTCAATTTCCTTCTCCTGTTTTATTGCTATAAGTAACATTTCTAGGATTAGATATGATTGGAATTAGACCTGTGATTGCACTGACCTAGAGAAGTCCCAGGGAGCAAACTCCCCTCTAACCAATGCTGTTTCCCCCTCTGCAACTTTAGAGACTTAATGTGTTGGCTACAGCACCCAGATGTTAAGTAACGTGACCAGACCATGTAGCCAGTATGTGTCAGAGATGGGACTTGAGGCCAGGACTTCCTACTTTTGAAGCCAGCTCTCCATCCATTATCATACACTGCCCCTAGCATTTAAGAACTCTATCAAATAATGGTGACAACCAAAGACACTCTAATGTTTTCTCATTATAAATAATGCTACCTGAAAAGAACACACTGAATTTATTGTATATTTTAAAAGAAAAGAGAGCTCTATGTACCGGAGATGTACAGCTTCATGTACAATCCCTTTTTTTCTGTATTACATTGTATCTGGAACTGCTCATCTTGTGTGAAGTCTCAGCCAGAGGTACATCATACCTAACTTCTAAAATTTGACTTCAGTCATTAACTTCTTATTTATATATTTGTCTAGTTCTGAAAGACACATGTTTATGATGACTTCAAGCATATTTCCTGCTTATATCTTTAACCAACATAAAATCTTACTTTTGCCTTGCCCAATCTCATGATTTTTACTTCAATTTTTCTGAATTTGCCTAAAATATAAGAAATTCTACTCCAGCCACTAACTTGAACTCTACATGAATCTTTGTTTCAAGTGTGTCTCTTGTAACTTGGATTTTGCTTTCTATTCCATTACATTGCTTTTTTTATGGGTGAACAAATGTCATATACAACTATAGTTATTGTTAAGTCATTATAATCTTCCTGCAAAGTCTGCCATGTGGATTTTTGGGTTTTTTCTACTGTTTACTCATTTCCAGTCTCAGTTCATGGATGAGATTTCACAGTCAAGTTAGACCTTCCATTTACACTGTATGTACTGTATATTTTCTATATATATATATATATGTGTGTGTGTGTGTGTGTGTATATGTGTGTATATATGTATATACATGTGTGTGTGTGTGTATATATATATAATTTTTGCATGTATTTCACCCATTAGAATGTGAGCCTTATTGTATCCCCCATTTCATATGTTATTTCCATCATCTGATTGGAGTCTTTCAGTGCCACAACAGGGTATGGAACCAACTCCTGACTGGACACTGTACAAAGTTAACAAGTCAACAAGCATTTATTAAGCACCTCCTAAGTGATAAGGACTTAGGGATACAAAGAAAAAAAAAGAATGAAAAGAAAAAGAAAACAGTGCCTGTCCTCAAGGAGCTCAAAGTCTAATTTACAAAGAGGAAGGAGAGACTTGCTAAGCCCAGAACCCACAGGGATCACTAGTAAAATAAGAAAGAAAACAAGCAATGGGATAAAGTGTGGGACCTACTATTATCCACCTTATCCATATTGGCAGTGGGAGTGACACCCAGACTACAGGCTGAAAGGGATAAGCCTACCTAACGTCTCTAAGAATATTTGTAAACAGGGGCAGCTAGAAGGCGCAGTGAATAAAGCTCCGGCCTTGGAGTCAGGAGGACCTGAGTTCAAATCCAGTCTCAGACACTTGACACTTACTAGCTGTGTGACCCTGGGCAAGTCACTTAACCCCGATTGCCTCACCAAAAACAATAAAGAGAAAAAAAAAAGAATATTTGTAAATATTCTAACCTGTGCCCAAAGCTCCTTCCATTAATTCAGACCAGAAATAAGAGTAAACAGAAAACACCAAACACTATAAAGAAATACTAAGGCTTTAAAAAAAAAAAAAAGCCCAAGTAGTAAACTCAGAAGAAAAATGTAATCCCACAGTAACTATAAGCAGTGCCTCTGGGAAACAAAAGGCTTGGCCACCAGGATTACAAAAATATCTGATAGGAAGCAAGAATTTTTTTTAAATGAAATTAAATTTGGGGGGGAAATGGAAAGGAATAAGTAATTAAGAATACAAGGTAGAAAAAATCTAACTATTCAGTAAACTCCCTGAAAAATAGAATGGATTAATGAAAGGCTCCAATCAGATGTTGGAGATCACATATGAAATAGGGCTACAATAGGGTTCACACTCTAATGGTGGAGAAAACATGAAAAAAAAGTATAAACAGGATATATACGGTATAAATGGAAGATAACAGCTTCCTATGATTCATATTATCTGTAATAACTCTGTACTTACAAATAACTGATCTTGGCTCTAACAAGAATGTGTTTTCAATGTATACAGACAGATGATTCAGGAATGACTCCCAACATCAGTATCAAGTCACTTCTTTTCTAAAAAAATAGAATCATCTTCATTTTCTGTGATTAAATCTAGTGCTCACCACGTGCACTATCCACTGACTGTTTTCTTGAAAAAGTATTTACAGTAGATAGGTATGAAGCTTCTGTGAACTCTACAGGTCTTTTTTTTGTTCTCTCTCATTCCTTATTCCTCACATTCTACATTATCTTTTTTGCTATTCTCACTCTATTGTCATGTCTCCATTGAAATGACCACATATTTTGACATATGGTATATCTCCCTCTTGCCTTTTAGGAACCTTACTAATTAAGTCCCAACACCTTCTCTCAGCATTCAAGGTCCTTTATTCCTGGTTTATTCCTATTAAAACAGCCTAGCTTATCTCATACAACCCCATGTGTACAATATTCCAGCAAAACTGGTTTACTCTTTGTCTCTGCTTTCTTTCTCTGTGACACTGACCATATTATTACTTAAGCCTGGAATATACTTTTTACTCCCTCTCCCTTTCTCACGATCCCTGCATATTTCAATCCAACCCATCCATCAAAGGCCAACTCAAATGCTACTTTCTCCATGAAAACTTTTCTTATTCTCCCTTCTTCCCCTTCCCCACCTTCTATCAGAAATGATTTTCTTTCAGAAGGCTTCCAACAGCACTTTGTGGAATTACTATATCTGTGTGTTATGTGCTAGATCATTGATTAACTCCATAAAGGCAGGAAATATACCTTGAAATTTTCTTAAGATAATGCTTTGTCCATCATAGCTCTTTCCCAAGTAGCTATTAAATTAATGCATATGAATTTTAAGCAAAATGTAACCCCAAATGCACTAATTCTTAGGTTGTCTATATTGTACCTTAAAAGTGGGAAATGAGGGAAAGAATAAAAGAGGCAGGAGAGTGCAGTGCATAGAGAGCTGCATTCCAAATCAGAACACCCCACTCAAAATCCTATTCTGAAACTTATTATTGGTGTGACCTCAGTCAAGTCACCTAACCTCTTTGGAACTGTTTTCTTATCTGTAAAATAAGGGGGATAAGTCAGATGACCTATAAGGTCCTTGTTAACTGTGTATCTATTAATATTTTCTCTTAAGATCACTGTACAAGAGTAAGAAACTAATACTTCTATTAAGTTCTATCCTTTGGATATATTACCACACATTCTACAATAAATATTTTAGTTGATTTTAGATGTTATCATTACTTCAGCAATACTGTAACACAAAGAACAACTTTTGAAACTGGCTTTCTTAAAAACATGTTTCAGAGCTTTAGATCTTTCTGTGCTTCCCCTCCCCCTCCATTTTACTAATTTTATTCTACTTACCTGTTTAATTACATTTTTTTCAATGAACCAAGATCTACTTTCTCTCCCTCCCACCTCTTCATCTCTCAACAGCAAGAAAAACAAAATCCTTGTAATAAATACACATAGCAAAGTAAAACAACTTCTAGCATTGGCTATGCCCAAAAATATACACATCTCAACCTGCACCGAGTCTATCATGACCTGATGAGGGCAGGCAGCATTGTTTCATCATGAGTCCTCTGGAATCATAGTTGCTCAGTGTGTTGACGAGAGTTCTCAGGTTTTTCAAAGTTTTTTTTTTTTAAGTGAGGCAATCGGGGTCAAGTGACTTGCCCAAGGTCACACAGCTAGTACGTGTCAAGTGTTTGGTCTGAGGCCGGATTTGAACTCAGGTCCTCCTGACTTCAGGGTCTGTGCTCTATCCACTGCGCCACCGAGCTGCCCCCCCTTTTTTTAAATAATATTGTTGTGATGGTATAAATTGTTCCTGATTCTGCTCACTTTACTCTGCATCAGTTTGTACAAATCTTCCCAGGTTTCTCCAAAACAATCCCCTTTGTCATTTCTTACAGCACAATCATACTCCATCACATTGGTACATAATAATGTGTTCAGTTATTCCCTAAATAAAGGCTATTATCTCAGGTTCCAGTTCTTTGCCCCCCTCCCCCAAAAAAAGCTATTATAAATATTTCTGTAAATAAGGGAAATTTTTTCTTTTCTTTGATCTCTTTGGGGGCATCCAGTAGCAGTATTTCTTGTTCAAAGTGACTATAGTTTGGCAACTTTGGGAGCGCAGTTCCTAAGTGCTTTTGAAAATGTCTGGACCACGAAGGTGAAGTGGCGGAAGATGAGAGGGAATGAGTGAATCTTACTCTCACTGGATTTGGCTTAAGGAGGAAATAACATACACACTCAATTGGGTATGGAAATCTATCTTACCCTAGAGGAAAATAGGAGGGAAGGGAATGTGGGGTGGGGAATGATAGAAGGGACAGCAAATTGAGGGAGGTGATAATCAGAAACAAATGCTTTTGAGGAGGGATAGGGTCAAAGAAGAGAATAGAATAAATGAGGGGTGGGATAGGATGAAGGGAAATACAGTTAGTTTTTTACAACATGGCTATTGTAGAAGTGTTCTGCATGACTACACATGTATAAACTATATTGAGTTACTTGCCTTCTCAATGAGGGTGGGTGGGTGGGGAGGGAAGGGAGAGAATTTGGAACCCAAAGTTTTAAAAACAAATGTTATAAATTGTTTTTCCATGTAACTAGGAAATAAGATATACAGGCAATGGAGTATAGAAATCTATCCTGCCCTACAGGAAAATAGAAGGGGAAGGGGATAAGAGAAGAGGGGAGGGGGGTTTGATAGAAGGGAGGGCAGATCAGAGGAAGGGGTATTCAGAATGCATGCCATCTTGGGGTGGAGAGAGGAGAGAGATGGGGAGAAAATTTGGAACTCAAAATCTTGTGGAAGTGAATATTGAAAACTGAAAGAAATAAAATTAATCAAAAGAAATTTTTAAAAAAGAAAAAGAAAAGAAAAGAAAAAAGACCCTAAGGATTTTCTAAATAAACCATTATGTCAGCAACAACAACAACAACAAAAAATGTCTGGACCAGTTCACCGCCTTACCTACAATACTTTGTTAAAGTATTTGTTTTCCCATATCCCCTCCAGCATTTGTCTACCTTTTTTTGGGGGGTGGGGGGGAACTTAGCCAATCTGAAGGACTAGAAGTGGAACTTCATAGTTTTAATTTTCATTACTCTAATTATTAACAATTTAGAGTTTTTTTTTTTAACATTGCTAAGTATAATTCAGATCCTTTCCTCTGAAAACTGTTCATATCCTTTGAACATTTTTCAAGTGGGCAATGGCACTTATTTTTACGATTTGAATCAGTTCCCTACATATCTAAGGAATGAGACCTTTATCAGGGAGACATGCTGCAAAGATTTTTTTCCCCAATTAGCTTCACCTCTTCTAATTTTAGCTACACTGCTTTGTTTCTACAAAACTTTAATTTAATTTTATTTATTTTATTTTATTTTAATTTATTAATTATGAGTCTACGTATTTTGTTCTGCAATCTTCTCTATCCTTTATTTGGTCACCAACTCCTCCCCTAACTTAGATCTTAACTTCTTCTTTACTCCTCTAGTTTATGACATCACTCCTTATGTCTGTCTTGTAGCTATTTGGAGCTTATCTTAGGATATGGTGTATGAAGTTGATAGATACCTAGTTTTTCCAAGACTGCTTTCCAGTCTGTGCAAGTTTTTGTCACATGGTGGTTCTTACTCCAATAGCTAGGATCTCTGAGTTTATCAAACACTAGGCTACAGTGCTCTCTCATATAGTGAGTATTTAATTTATTCAAATGATTTACCTTTCTATTTCTCAGCCAATACCCAATCATTGTGATGATTATTGCTTTGTAGTACTATTTAAGGTGTGACACTGCAAAATGTCCTTCATTTCTACTTTTAAAAATTATTGAGGGAATTCCCATCAACTGCGGAATGGCTGAACAAGCTGTGGTATATAAATTTAATGGAATACTATGCTGCTATAAGAAATGATAGGAAGGCAAATTTCAGAAAAATCTAGGAAAACTTACATGAATTGAGGCAAAACGAAGCAAGCAGAACCAGGAGAACACTGTACACAGTAACAGCAACCTTGTGCAATGATTAACTATGATTAACTTAACTCTTCCCAGCAATACAATGATCCAAGACAATTCCAAAAGACTCATGATGGAAAATGCTATCCACAAAGAGAGAAAAAACTGATGGAGTCTGAATGTAGATTTAAACATATTATTTTCACTTTTTTGTTTTTTTTTTCCTTTGGCAAACTATAATTTTTCTGCAAACTGTTTCTTCTTTCATACTAACACAGAAATAGGTTTTACATCATTGCAAATATATAACCGTTATCAAAATGCTTACCATCTTAGAGAGGGGAAAAGGAAAGGAGGGACAAAATTTGGAATTCAAAACTGTATTTAAAAAAAAAAGATGTTAAAAATTGTCTTTACATTAATTAGAAAAATAAAATACTATTAAAAATTTTGAAAGAAAATTATAAAAAATATTCCTATATCTATTATTGGTCTTTTATTCCTCCAGATGAATTTTATCTTAATTTTTATTCTAGCTCTATAAAGTAATCCTTTGGTAGCTTGACTGTAATGATGACAAGCATTTCTGTACTGTTTTAAGGTTTGCAAACTGTTTCTCAATTATCTCATTTTATCCTCACAACAACCCTGGGAGGGAGGTACTATTACTATTTCCATTTTGTAGATGAAAAAACTGAGGCAGAGAGAGGTGAAGTGACTTGCCCAAAGTCACACAGCAGTAATTGTCTGAATCTAAATTTTATTTCAGACCTTCCTGACTCCAAATTCAACAATGAATAAGTAATTTAGATAGTACTGTCATTTTCAGATAATGGCTTAGACTGAACAGCAAGCAATTAAAATTTCTTCAATTATTTAGATGTCTTTGTGTAAACAGTTTAAATTTATGTAAACAGTGTTCTGTAGTTGTACTCATATAGAAAACCTCTGTGTGTGTGTGTGTGTATGTGTCTTTGCAAGTAGATCTACAAGAATTTTCTTTTTAGAATACTTTCTTTAGTTATTTTAGATGGAATTCCTCTCTTCCCGCTGAGTCATTGGTAATATGAAGAAATGTTAATGATGTTTAAAGGCTTATTTTATATCCTGTAACTGTGTTGAAGTTCTTAGTTGTTCCAATTAGTTTTTTAGTTGACTCTCTATGGTTCTGTAAGTAACCATTATATCACCTACAAAAACTAATAATTTTGTTTCCTCTTGGCCTATAGTTATTTCCTCAACTAATTTTTTCTTATTTTATTGGCATATTTAGCATTTCTAGCAATATATCAAATAGTAATGGTGATAACAGACATCTTTGCTTTACCCCTGATCTTACTGAAAAGGCCTCTTTTTATCCCCATTACATGGAAAGGTGGCTCTTGGTTTTACATAGATACTATTTATCATATAAAGGAAAGATCTAATTTATAACTACGCTTTCTAGTATTTTTTTTAAAAAACAGGAGTAAGTTTTACCTTCTTAAAAATGTTTTCTGCATCATGTCATATAATTACATGATTTGTTTTTACTTACTGTTAATATGCCCAATTAAGTTTATAATTTTCCTACTACTGAACAAACTGTGCATTAACTGAAGACTAACAATTCTAAATACAGGGTGGGTCAAAAACAAATCCTAGAAACAATCAATAATTTCATTAAAGTATCACATATTAGACAAGCAGTCGTAACAGTCCTGAAGAGAAAATGTATATCTCTAAATACTTTCATCAATAAAACATAAAAAAAAAACCACAGATCAATGAACTGGGAATGCAACTAAAAATGCTAGAAAACCAACAAATAAAAAAGCCTAGTTAGAAATCCTGAAAAATCAAAGAAGAGATTAACAAGATTGAAAACAAAAAATTAAATAAAACTAGCAGCTGGTTTTTAGAAAAAAATTAAATAGGTAAACCATTAGCTAATTTGATTTTTTAAATAAAGAAAAAACAAATTACCAGTATCAAACATGATAAAGGTGAATTCATATTAAATGAAAAGAAATAAAGGGAGTTATTTGAAACTATTTTGAAAATCATGTGTCAATAAAAGCAACAATCTAAATGAAATTAACATTTACAAAAATATCAAATTCCCAGATTAATAAAACAAAAAGAAAAACAGGGCTTAAAAAACCCAATCTTAGGAATAGAAAATTAAAAAGTCCTAAGTTAACTCCCAAAGGGAAAAAAATAAACCAGGATCAGCTGGACTTATATATAAATTATTTCTATCAAACACTCAGAGAACAATTAATTCCAATAGTACAAAAGCTGTTAGAAAAATTGAGAAAGAATCCAAACAAATTTAATCTATGATACTAAAATAGTCTCAATACCTAAACCAGGAAGAAACAAAACAGAGAAAGAAAACTAAAAGAGCAATATTTCTAATGAACAGTGAGGCAAAAACTTTAAAATATCAGCAAGAGGATTATAGCAATACGTCACAAAAAATACACATTATGACCAAACTGGATTTATAGCTCAGAATGCAGGATTGGTTCAATGTTAGGAAAACTTCAGGTTGTTTTGTTTTTTTTATGACTTATAGTCACCATAAACATCAATTACTATATCATATTGTGGACCAGTCAGTCAACAAGCATTTATTAAGTGCCTACCATGTTCTGGGCACTGCGCTAAGGACTGGGGAGAGATACAAATATAAGCAAAAAAACAGTCCCTGACCTCAAGGATTATACACTATGACAGGGGAAACGGCGTGTCAACACTTACATATACAGAAGATATATCCATGGTATATATTCTAAAAGAAAAATGTATGAGCAGCTAGGAAAACATAGAAATGCCTCTTACAGAAGGTGGGACTTGGGCTGAGCCTTTAAAGTAACCTGGGAAACTAAAATGTGGAGAAGAGGAAAGAGCATTCAACACATCATCAGCTCAAAGGCACGAAGACAGGAGATGAAGTGTCACATTTGAGGAACTGTAAGTACGTTGTCACTGGATCACAGAGTGCATAGAAAAAAATAAGATAAAAGGTAGGAAAAGTAGAAATGTATCATTTGGCAGCCCAAGCCCCAGCCACACATAACAGCAAGTAGAACCAGACTAGTGCCCAGATTACTACACTGCCAATATAGTCTAAGTTACAGCAGGAGAAAGAACCAGGGAATCAAATGGGAGACAAAGCAGCTAATATCTTTCAGGAGAAGCCTTCTACCACAGCAACAGAAAACACCAGGCAGGGTCAAAGCAAGGGACAGAGCCAACTTTAGGTTCCACACTGAGCAAGGAGACAAAGCAGGGGACAAGGCCAAAACCTAGTTTTGTTTGCCACATCTAAGAAAAAACAAAGCCCGCAAACACCATCCAAAGAGGCCAGAGATAAGAACAGAAGAAAAAGTGTACAGAGTGAAGCAATAATACGGACTGAGAGAAGCCCAAGAGGCCAATCCAGAAGAGTAATCCCATAAAATATGCAAGTAGAGTCCCAGAAAAAGAAAATGTCCTGGTTACAAAAGTACCTGGAAAAATTAAGTAAAAGATACAAAATGACAGTGAGAGGAAAAAATGACATGGAGAATTAATAGCTTAGAGGACATGGTAATCCTTACCTAAGAAAGCTTACTCTGGCTGGGGCAGTAGCTTGTCCACCTGCTGTAGTAAAACATAGCTCAGGCAGAAAACTAATGAACGGAGGGAATGAGGGCAGGGCACAAGCCTACGTCTGGTATTCTGCTAGGCATGAAGCAAAAGGGACTGACACCTAGTTGTGGCCAACTCTATCCCTTATAAGTCACTTGGGGCAGAGAATGAGGTTAGTGAAAGATGGATACTCTGATATGGGAGGAGACTAAGATATATTTGAAGTACAGAACTGGGGGGATTCCCTCCCAAAGTGGAAAGAGTAAGAAACCGAGCAATACAGAAATATAAAGGAAAAAAAAAGAGACTAAATTTACCAAAGATCTGAGGAAGAAAACTCAGTTAAAGACATTGAGCTCAAGCAGATATTAATAACAGAAGGGAATGTGGCCTCCAGATCTGCTAAACAAGCCCAGATACCTATGAATAAATAAATACTGCAAGACAAAGAAAAATGAAACAACACCTGAAAAGGCTGACAGCCCTATGGATTCCCAAGTAAGCATGCAACCACTAGCAGGATATTCCCAAATGATTTACAGAAATAAGATTTAAGAAGGCAGAATTTATGACCTGCACAGTAGAAGAAAGAAAAAAAGAAAAACTTTAATCCACAGTGGCATATCTCACAAAAGAAACAGAGAACAATTGATTGGAATGAAAATGAAGAGATAACCTGGAAGAAAAGCAGAAAGCAATAATGTTAAAAGAAAACATGGACTCTGTACAAGTAAAATACCTTGATCTTGAAGGCAATGTGCATTTAGACAACCTAGATCTCACAGGTCTCCCAAAAGAGCAAGTGGAAAAAAAAATAATTTGAACACTATAATGCAAGAAACAATACAAGAAAAATGTCCTGGGGGCAGCTAGATGGCACGGTGGATAGAGCTCTGGCCTTGGAGTCAGGAAGACTCAAGTTCAAATCCAGCCCGAGACACTTGATGCTTACTAGTTGTGTGACCCTGGGCAAGTCACTTAACCCCAACTGCCTCACCAGAAAGCAAAAAAAAAAAGAAAAATGCCCCAAATTTATGAACACAGAAAACAAAATGTCAATTAAAAGAATCCACAGATTGCCTTCAGGAAGAACAACAACAACAACAAAAACTACCCTATTCTAAAAACTCCAAGATATATTAGCAGCTACAGTAAACAATTCCAATGACAAACAACAAATTTTGAAAGCAACCAGAATATATGAAAGAAAGGAAAGTTTAATAACACAAAGACTATTCTGTACTCACCAGAAACCTAAGGAATGAACTTAATGTGCTCCAAAGTCCAGAGGAGACCAAGATGCAACCCAAGGTAGCACTGTGAAAAGCTGAGCCAGATCAGCAATGAAAAATATGGAAGTTCAATAAAAGAGAGGCAATTTGAAACATTCCTATAAAGAAAACTAGACCTCAAGAAATATTTGCTTTACAAACAACCCTTAAAGAAAATGCAGAGAATTAAGACTGAAAGAAGCAACCAATCTGAAAAAAAGTATATACAGAAGAGATTTGTGCTAGAGACAACACAACTTGGTAGGCACTGAAGGACTGGTTTACAAGGTATCTAAGGGAGGTAAAGACAACAAAGCTATGGCATACATTGGACAATTAGTTCTAGTGACCAATAAAATTTTGAGTATCAGAATACTGTAAATTTTTCTTAGTACTGTGAAATCATTTCCTTTCCATCCCAAATTTGTAGTCATACAAATTATACAAACAGTAATGGGGCCGATGGGATAGAGAAAAAAGAAGGGGAAAGGGAGAGAAAGGGAGAGGAGGAGGGAGGGAGGGAGGGAGAGGGGGGGAGAGAGAAAAATTAGATTTAGAAAGCTTGTTTAAACAAAATTTCACTGGTTTTTTGATGTATCCCCAGTATCTAGCCGAATGACTGACACATACTAGATGTTTAAATAAGTGTTTATTGATTAATTTGGGTAGATAACTAAGACTTTTTAAAGTCATGCTCGGTGACAAAGGAAAACTGTATAATTTAATAGTATGTTTCTGCCATCAAAAATGCTCGAGGCAAAGTTTTCAAAAAATGTATTTTTTCCTAGTAAAATTTAGCCATTACATTATCAAAATAAGAAAGAAAAACTCAATGCATTTATGTGCCTCATTATGAAGTTACAGAAAAGATGACTCTAAATGAAGTTGTATAAACTGATCCACAATGAAGTAAAACAGGACCAGAAAACTATATACAACAATGTAAACAAAAAGCAAACTAAAACAAAGCTAAATTCTGCATCACTGTAAAAATCAATCCTTACCCTACAGACCACATGATAAAACACATTTCCCCTTTTCAGTAGAGAGATGGGAGATCAAATGTGAAGAATACTGTAATACTATCAACTGGTCTAGCTTAAGCGCTTTGCTTGGTTATACAAAGCTGCTCGCTGAAGAAGAGTGGTACATACCAGAAAGACTGAAGTAAAAACAAGAAGCTTCAAAAAACTAATTCCTAAACTAAGTAAATAAAAAAGGAGGAGAGTAAAATTAATTTTGATACTTCCCTCCTATTAACTTCTATTACGAAGTTACTGATGTCCCACAGGGAGAGATGGTACCAACATATAGCTTTTAAAATGAAAAAGAAAATAAATAAATAATAATAAGTCACCAAATCTTTTAAATTACAGATTTAAAGAATATCTGAAGAATCATTAATTTTTTAGAAGGGGTAAGGAAACCAGACCTGTAATTTCATTGGTATACAGAATTTTCAATGAGAAAACTCTATCAATAGTGATCTGTACCTATTTTACAAATTGCAGTTTTGAAGACCTACTTGGGGGTCTGAGAGGTTACCTGCCCAGAGCTCCACAGCCAGTGCGTCAGTAGTGGAAGTTGGATCCAGGTTTTTTTCAAATCCCAAGGCCAGCTCTCCACCCACTACTATATGCTGGCTCTCAAAAAAAGTATTATCCAATATTTTAAAGACCACTTAAAATATTCAGCAAATCACAAAATATCACTATCACAATAAAATGCAAAATATTTTAACAGACCGTTCAAAAAGACAGCAGCCCAATTCAATTTCTCCTTTTTCTGATGCAGTTCTACTCTGTGCCCCTCTCTCCCTCACCACACTTACTTAATACTCTCTCCTGGTAATCTCACCAACTCGAATTGGACTAATTATCATTTCTATGCAGGTGACTCAGATCTATATATCAAGTACTGGCCATTCCTGAGCTTTAGTCCAGCATTATCAACTTGCCAATCGGACCCTTCAAATTGCATGTCCTAGAAATTACCTTGTCCAAAACTAAACTCATTATCTTCTCCCTCCCATCCTTCTTACAAACTTCCCTACTACTGTCAAAGGCACTGGTTACTGCGGAGTCATAACCTCAACATTATTCTCCACTCCTCACTCTCCTTCAATCCCACAGATCCAATCAGTTGCTAAACCTTGATGTATTTACCTCCCCATGATGTCTCACATCTCATCTCTCACATCCAATCCCTTGCTATATTCTCACAAAACTACCCACCTTAGTTCAAGTCCTCAACCCCTTTTGCCTAGATTATTTTAAAAGTCTCATAAACAGCCTCTATGCCTCAAGTCCATCCTACACACTTTTCCCAAAATGTGGTCTGATGATGACACTCCTCTATTCAATCAACTCCAGTGGCTCCATAAAATCCTATAGTTTGAAAATATAAATGTTTCTGTTGAGATTTTAGTCTGTCACAACCAGGCCCCAACTTCAAATGTTTCCAGTCTCATTGTATGTTATTCCCTCTGCAACACTGCAATCTGGCCAAACTAGCCTTCTCTCTATTCCTCAAGAGACATCTCATCTTGTCTCTTTGCCTGTGTACTGGCCTTCTCCCACAGTAGGAATGTCCTCCCTCCTCACTTCTGTCTAATAAAATCCTTCTCATCTTTAAAGATGCAACTCAAGTACTCCCTTCTACATAAAGCCTTTCCTGAACCCCACCCTGAGCACTGTCTCTCCCACACTACCTTGCTGTTAACTAATTTGTATTTGTCTTCTTTACGATAGTCTGTATATACTGATATATGAACTCACTATCTCCCATATCAGAATGTAAAACTCTCTGAACATAGACATTGTTTCATTTTTTTATATCTGTGTTTACAGCACCTAGCACACTGCTTGGCACACAGCAGGAGCTTAATAAAATGTTTATTATTCCACCTAGGCTTTGATGTGCCAGCTTTGGCCTCATCTTATTTAAGCTCTAGACCTCCACAGTACTTCTCAGTGTCTCCAGCCATGCAACCACGTTTCCAACTCCCTCTTCACATCTGATTCGCATTACAACTCTGTCAGGTAAATGTTGCAGGTATTACCATCTCAGTTTTATATGGAAGAAAACTGAGGCACAGGGAGGTGAGGTTGTTTGCCCAAGTTTAGCACAACACTTGGCACTTGGAGCTTATTTAATGTTTTATCAATCTAGTTGATTAATTGAATAATGGTCTTGAGAAGGACAGCAATATCTAAAATAAAGTTCATAAATTTTATACTAAATGGAGTATTTTTTAAAAATGCTGCAAACCGCAAATATTCACTAGGGTCTATGCTGATTCCACCCAAAGACAAAGTATTAAGTTTGAACTTTAATTTTAAAGATTTTGATTAACTACATCCATATGAAAGATGGTTAGGAAGACCCTTACCCTTGTCTAATTAACAGAGTATTATAACTGAATTAAAGAGCTGTAACATAAAGTGACAATCAAAGAAAAGATATAAAATACAGCTCCTTGGATAAATTTTTTAATTTGCAAGTACTTTTTCAAACATACATCTCTGGGCCTATGTAAGAAAAGTGAAAGAATATAACTGAAAAAGGAAACGTCAAGCAATAGCCAGCCACATAATCACCTCCTTAATTTCTGAAATCACCAAAATGCCCAAGAAACCTAAGTTTTGATGATACAGAGATAACACTGCTAAAATCTCCAAACCACCAATACCCTTTTACAACTATTCTATTAATCATCACTGACCCCAAGATGAATAAGTCTTTGACCAGCAATTACTAAAAATTCTGGCAAGTATGCTCCCAACACTTTTAACAGAGAATTAGAGATGAAGTTATACAAATGTATATGGATAGATAATTTTTCTCATTTATAAAGTTCATCTATGAAATAATCCTCCAAGAAGAGTAAGATAATTTTATTACTGTAATATCAAAAAGCAGAATTGCAAAATACCAATCCAGGACACTATAATTGAATTATTATTAACTAACTGACTCATACATAAATTTAAACTCAAGTATGACTAGTGATTAAGACAAAGGAAAGTAAGTCTGGAGCCACAATTAGTATTTTACGTATAGTCTTCTCTGAGGTAAGGATTTTTTTAAAGGTTTATTTATATTTCAAAAAAACTCGACAAAATATCACCTATTTATGACTTTTAAAAGACATCTAAGGAGTTGTGATGTTATTTAAAGACTGATCACCATGAAAAGATACATCTATGTACCAGTTACAGAAATATAATTGTTGAAGTTCTGCCTTTAATCAAAAAGTAATACCACTTTTGGAAAATATGATTACTAAAGGACCCATAATACTGATTAGCACTAATATCACTTATATGTTGTATTATCATCAAACAATACTGCTTACCTTCCTTATCAGATATAATTTGTGATGTAATGAAAAGAACACTGGATTTGAACTCAGCAGATCTAAGTTTAAGTCCCAATTCTGACTCTTACTGGCTGTGCAAACTTGGGCAAACAACCTCACCTCCTTGAACCTCATTTTTCTCATCTAAAAAGTCAAGATAATGGCTGCAACACCTATCTCATACAAGTGTAATAAGGATCAAATTTATGACATACATAAGTTTTCTCCCAGTAGAATGAACTCCTTGACAGGTATTGTTTCATTTTTGTTTTTATATCCCCAGCATCTATTACAGTGCCTTGTTTATTTAAATTTAAATACTTGTTTAGTTGTTAAAAGAAAGATCCAGGTAAAGTGTATTGTAAGATTTTATAAACCTTAAAAGCACTATATAAATTTCAGCTAATTAAGTAGAAATAAAGGAATAATTGTTTTCAACAAGGAAAAATGGTGGCATGTCAACTGAACACATCTCATAGGTGGCTAGCAAACAGCAGAGCAAAGTTAGTTTATCTATAAAAGAATGGAACTGGAAACCTCAGTTTCACAAGCATCCAGTTTTAACCAACACGTACAACGAATACGAGGTTAAAAGGATGACACCAGAGTGCAAAATCACTACATATAATTAGTAAAATTTTAAAGGATTACCTTTCCTGTACTTTGCAGAATAGTAGTTCTTGTCCTCCATACCCTCTCTCGACTCACAATATCTCTGGTCACATCTACCTCAGCATCAACAAAACTTCTTTGTTTAAGTGCAGTTATGTCATCATCTAGGTCAGTCTTGATAGTAGACCTTTTCTTGGCCATAATTTTAGCCTTGATTGCAGCAATTTTTTCCACAGACATAGCCTCAGATAAGGACCTAAAGACAGAAACATTGATTTTATTTTTCATCAAAGAAAAAAAAAACACCTATGATAAATTATGGTAACATTTCTTTATATTTAGAAGTTCTTCCTTAAAGAGACAGCAAATATAAACAGCAAGAACTAAAATTCTTCTTAGACTTTTCCTTCAACAATTCAACAGGTATTTATTAAGTGCCCCCTAAGTGATAGGCACTATGCCAGACAATGAGGATATAAAGACAAACAAGAACAATCTCTGCCCTCATGGAGGACACTCTACTGGGATACAGAACATATTCACAAATAAGTTATAAATAGTTATTTTAGCAAGGGACACAACAACAAAAACTGGAGATTCAGGAAAGGCTTCCTGTATGAAGCAGTACTTGAGCTGAACTCTCCAAGTGGCTATGGTGCAAAGATATTGCATCCCAAGGGTGAGTGTCATACTATACAAAGAAGAAATGTTGTGTACCACAAACAACTGAAAGTTGGCCAGTTTAGGTTGAACATAAAGTACATCTAAGAGAGAAATGCTGGGAAATAATTCTGGAAAAACAGAAGGCAAACAAAAGGCCCAGGACAGACCCCCGGGGAATACACCCACACATAGGGAACAGGATATAAGAGATGAACTTGAATAGGAGTGTAGAAATGAGTAGTCAAACTGGAAGAAGAACTTGTATCAAAAAAAGCTTGGGAAGTGAGAATACCTAGAAGAGAATGGTTAATGTCAAATGCTACAGAGGTTAAGAAGGATAAGAATTAAGGAAAAAGTCATTTGATTTAATTAAAAATCACTGGTGACTTTGCAGAGTTTCAATTTCGTGGTGCAACTGGAAGTCAGACTGGAAGGAATTGAAAAGTGAGTAAGAGGTGAGGAAAGGGGAGCAACAAGCATACATGGATTTTTCTACGAATTTGGAAATGAAAGGGAGGTGAGACATAGAACAATAACTTGAGAATACAGTACAATCAAGTGAAGATTTTGAAAGATCAGGATGTTTGTGGGTAGAAGGGGGGACAAAGAGGATAAGCAGAGACTAAAATGATGAGAAGAAAGGGTATGATTGGTTCATACATATCTCTCTTCCCCCCTGCTTCTCAGTACTTGTTACATACACTTGAGAGCAAAGTCTAGTTCATATGTATTTTTCTATCAAAAAAGCCTAGCACAATGCCTCACACAGAGTGGGCACTTAATGAATATTTAATGAAGCAAATATTTGGTCAAATCTGAAAAGTGTTTACAAATAAGGACTACATTATAAAATAGTCTATCAATAACTCCTCAGAAAGAAATGCAGGGTATTACTAGTCAACTCAGCATACAGTTCAATTTTTTTTTTTATAAAAACATATGTTCACTAAGTCCAGATACCTATGTTAAATGGTATATTTTTTTAAAAGCCTGATTTTCCTAAAAATTTCCTTCAAAGTTCCAAACTATGATATAAAGTAATTCTTCAGAAAGAATTTTTAAAAACTTTTGAATTTCATGGGTTAGCAGAGTAAAATGAACTGCTATAATGTCTTAGGATTGTTATTTTGACCCTGCTTACAAAACAACAAGTGTTCTGCTATTCAAAATATAAAAATCTGCTGATTCTCAATGTATAAGATTTATACCACAGCAACTTGGGGTTATTTGGCTGAAACAAAGATGTTAGGGTCAATGAAATTCTGTTTACATGAAGGTAAGAATTCACTGGATATTTTTATCTGAAAGACACTGGCAGAGAAATCTCCAAAGCCTAAAACCTAAGATATTTGGGACACCTTAAGGAGTCTTTTCATTTACTCATATGCACAAAGCCAGCTCAGTACACAGCAGATGAATGACTGGCTTTGGACTGTACTTTATAATCTTTTCCCTCGAGGAAAAGATATACAATTGCACAGTTTAAAAACAATATTTTTCTTACTTTTCCTAAAATAAAACTTCAATATCTAATCAATTTTTTTTACATGTGAGAGACATTAGAGAGACTCTAATGAAGACATAAATAAAGCAACACAGGTTACAAATATGGTAGTATTAGAAAATGAAAAGTGAACTTTCCTAGTCAAAGTACATTACTTATATTTCATGATTTTTATAAAAGATATATCTGTGTAGCTTTTAAGCAGTTTTAAATGCATGAGGCATAGATGACTAATTTTGACAGACTTAGCTCTTCTCAGCAATGCAAAGATCTAAGACAACTCCAAAAGACTCATGATGGAAAATGCTATCCACATCCAGAAAAAGAACCATGGAGTCTGAATGCACATCAAAGCATACTATTTGCTCTCTTTTTTTGTTTCTTCTTTCTCATGGTTCCTCCAATTGGTTCTAATTCTTCTTTACAACATGACTATATATTATACAATGATCAACTGTGAATGATTTAGTGATTCTCAGCAATACTACAGAATTCTGAAGGACTCATGATGATAAATGCTATCTACTTCCAGAGATGGAGTCTTGAATACAGATTGAAGCACACTTTTTTAAACTTTTTCTTTTTTTGGTGGGGGGAACAGGGGGAGAGTCTGTTCTCTTTTGAAACATGGCTAATACGGAAATACGTTTTACATGACTGCACATGCATAATCTATATCAAAGTACTTGCCTTCTCAAGAAAGGAAGGAGAGGGAGGGAAGGAATTTGGAACTCAAAAATTATTTTTTAAAAAAATGTTAAAAATTGTTTTTACATGTAATTGAGAAAAAATAAAATAAAACCATCCTTCAAAAAAAAAATGTAAACGGGCCCTGGGACCAAAAGCTTTGATGCTTTAGAGGAATAGAAGAGTCAGTCTGATCTTTCCTACACCAAACCTAGAAGGGTAATTTCCAAAGTGAGGTACAGAGAGAAGAATGTTCCGTGCCATTAAGCACAGCCCTCACTGTTGTGACTGTCACCTCAACACTCTCAGGTAAATGTCAACACTTTTTCCCTAGCAACTGCCTTAAAAATTCCCCAAAGAAAGCAATCCCTCTTCTTCACCACAGTCCACGCACTACACAATACACTACAACAAAGGTGTCCGAGTCACGGCCCAACAATGCTTCTGAGTATGGCCCAAAACAAATTAAAATGTAATTGAGATATATTTAACAGTAAAAATACAATAAAACATAGATAATATTGCATTTTAAAACTAAGTCAGTATGTGACCCACAGGGATGCTTATGTATAGTTTAGTGGCTCCAATTTCCTTTTGAGTTTGACATAATTGGAATACAAGTTTTTTTTTTTAATTTGCCTGCTATAATTTTCCTTCTCTGATTAAATCTAAGAGTACCTCAACATTAGGAAGGCTTTCTAGGAGTACAGGATCTAGTTGGAACAATGATCTACACAGAAAAATAACTTAGGTAACAATTAGAAGGTAGTTTGTGGTTTAAATTCAAAATGAAGTCCTGGGAGCTCTGAAGAGGTAAAGATGTACATGTGGGATAAAACGGTCAAGGAAATTATTTTCAGAAAGCACATGTATTAGGGACTTCAGTTTATCTAACATAATGGACCCAGCAGCCCACCACTTGTTCTACTAGGCAAGTACACATGGAAGCCAAAAATGCAGGCAATTTATTAATAGTAAAGTCAAACTAAATGTTAAACTAACTACACAAAAGTGGAGCTATCCACATATGCATTCCTGAGTGTTAAAAAGTCAATCTGAATTGAGGAAATTCCTTACCTAATCTGCTCTGTCTGTACAATCCCTTCTTTGTGACCCTCCAAGCGAGCAGCCAATCGCTCCTTATCAAGACGCACACACTCTTCATCCTAGTAACATTTAAAGCTGATTAGTTATGAGGCAAAACTTTTATTTCATTCTTAATATAAAATACCTATGCTAAATATTATATTTTTTAGTCTCCATCAGGGTCTCCAGTAATTACTAAGTTAGGTAACTATCACTTGCATATTGCATAGTGCAAAATATAAATGATCACAAATATATACTGGACTTGCAAAAAGATCATAAGCAAAATATACCTGTAATGAAATAAGGAATTAAGACAAATCTGTAGTTACCATGGAGCACATGCAAGCTCACATATGCATATATACATTCTACCAATTAAAGTCTTAGATAGGAGGTAGGCTTTAAGGTTCATACAAATTTTACTCTTTCACTAAAGAAATATATCACCGTAATGAATGTATATTTAACAAGCCATTAAGTCTTTTTTTTTTGTTGTTGTTCAAATGAAGTAAGAGACGTTGTTTCCTGGTGATTCAAAAATGTAGCCATCAAAAGATTTTTGCCTCTTTTCAATATGAAATTATGTTATGTTGATACAGATCAGATTGAGCATAGTGATTTTTATTCATTCAGCTAATGACACTGATATTTTTAAAAGCAGAAGCTATATAAAGATTTAAAAAAAATACAACAGAATATTCTTGAACCATAAGCAGCTAGGAATTCAGAAAAAGCCTGGGATAATTTGTATGAACTGATTCAGGGCAAGGAAAGTAAAACTTAAAGAAAAAATATACATAATGACTACAATAATGTAAATAGAAAGAATAAAATCAAACTGAACTGTGTAATTTAAATGATCGAGTTTTAGAGCAAAGAAGAGATGAGGAAATGTACTTTTCTACTTTCATGAGGGAAGGAAGGTCTAAAGTAGAATGCTGAATATGTCAAAAATGATCAACTTGTTAACTGATTCTGCTTAACCGTGTTATTTTTCTTTCTTTCCTACAAGAAAAGGCTCACAGGAAGAGAATACAGCACATTTGGAAATGACTGTGATGTAAAAACAAAAGATATCAATTAAACTTTAAAAAAATACAGATCTGTAGAATATGATGGCAGGATTTCTTATGCTACATGATTAGAACCAAGATAATAAAATGTTACATCATAAAATCTGTACAAATGCAGAGTAGACTAAAAAGATACTAAAGAATGATGGAATTATTAGTAATAAGATAAGCCTTTAGTCTTGCTGCTGCCAGAGCATAAGAGATAACTAATTAAATATGAAATACTTGGTATAGAAAGAGCTATAAGTTTAGCCAGAAGACTTTGGTTCAAATATTTAAATATTTAAATTGTCAAATATTTGATTCAAATATCAAATATTCAAATTACTGCTTCACCATAACCTCTCAGTCTTCAGTTTCTTCATCTGTAAAATGAGTTGGTTGGACTACAAAACTACTAAGGTCCCTTTGATCTTTAAAATTTTAAAAGCAGGCCAACAAGTGGAATATAATGTATTTGGAATCGGAAAACCCAATTTCAAATCCTAGCCCTATTACTTACTACCAATATGATTCTGACCAAGTCACATAAGCTCTTTGGGCCTCCGTTTCCTCATCTACAAAATCGAAGGAACTGGCACTAGATGACCTCTAAGGTTCTTTGTAACTCTAAATTTATAATCCTATACTTTGGGGAAGATGCAAAACATATTTCTAAAATAACTCACATTTTTTAAAAGCACCTACTTTCTCCACACTTAGCTAACTTGTACAAAGTTCCATTCCCTTTACTGAATGTAAGAAAAAGGAAAACAAAAACAGGGAACACTGGA
This sequence comes from Vombatus ursinus, assembly GCF_900497805.2. Taxonomy (NCBI): domain Eukaryota; kingdom Metazoa; phylum Chordata; class Mammalia; order Diprotodontia; family Vombatidae; genus Vombatus; species Vombatus ursinus. The sequence continues at coordinate 12,065,098 of NW_020954687.1, forward strand.
AGAATTGAGGGCAAAATGTATTTCCATAGTTTAAGCAAAGAATTCTCCATCTTTATCAGTGATAGACTACTTAAGCAAAAAGTATCTAGAAGACAGAGCAAACTTTTGGTTGCACTTTTTTTTCCTCAGTAAAAGAACAACTCTGTGAAATGTTTTCATATTAATTACTGAGTTATTCTCCAAACTATAAAATAAGACTTCAAATCTTAAAAGAGGTATGACATATTTTCATCTTTTTCATAAACATGACATGTCCACTATTCATTTTTATAATTCTTTATTAAAACCCCACACTATTATTTGTTTGTGCTTTCTATCAGGAAGAAAAGGAAAGAATAAACATTTACTAAGCACTTATTATGTGCCAGGCACTGGACTGAGCTTCCATTTGATCCTCACAACAATCCTAGGAGGTAGGTACTATTACGATCTCCATTTCAGAGCTGAGGAAACTGAGGCAAACAAAGGTTAACTGACTTGCTCAGGGTCTCACAGCTACTAAGTGTGTAGGCCAGATCTGAATTGAAATCTTCCTGACTCCAGACCCAGCACTGTGCCATCTAGCTGCCTTAGAATAATATACATTCTTAAAAAAGCTAACATGCAGGACAAAAGCATCAGAATCCAAAAATATCTTGAAAGACTTACACGCTGAGAGAAATCTAATACGATAAAACTGAATTACAATAAATGCATCATACCCATGTTCAAAAAGTCAACTGCACAAATACCAGATGGGGAGTCATAGCTAGTTCCCCATTCACGTGGAAAAAGAACTTGGAAGTTTAATGAACAACAAGCTTAATATGAATAAATGGTATAAAATGGAAGCCATTAAGCTCTAAAGGATGACACTAGAAGGCACCAAGAATAAGAGAGGTGGAATATTCTGGTAGTACTCTACCCCCGTCAAACAGTAACTGTAGTACTATGCCCATTTCAGGACACTTTTTTCAAAGAACACTGACAAAATAGTATCTCTGGAGGAAGGTCAACAGCATGTTGAGACAACTAGAAAGAGGTACCATGCAGGGATGAGTTGAAGGAACTGGGGATATTTGGCCTGGAGAAAATACTTAAGGAGATAAAAGTTATAGCTTCAAATATTTAAAAGGTTGACATGCAGAAGTGTAGGATTATCTCTGTTCTGCTGGGTCCAAAACACAGAACTGGAAGCAATAAATCTAAGTTTAAATGAAGATTTAAGTTCAACAAATCAAAATACATCCCAGTCATCAGAGCTGTTCATGAGTGGTGCAGGCTGCCTCCATAGGTAATAAAGTAGAGATCTTCCAGCTTGGCCTATATGCACATTTCATGAAAGGATGTTTTGCTCTTCAATTACTTGATTGGATTAGATGACTTCCAGGAGATTCTTTCCAACTCTAAGATTCAATGACTATGTATCATTCTAAATTACCTGACTTTTATGTATCATATTATTTGACTATCAAATTAACATTTAAGTAGTTAGAATTCAAGAAATTTAACAATCTTAAACTAAAATTAAGTCTTTAGTCAAAGCAATGGGTTATAAAAAAAATGACCTATACATTTTTGGCTAGAAAAAGAGGAACACTGAAGCTGTCACACTGCTGGATGTAAATTAATCTTATTTGAACCTTTAACTCTAATATTTATTACTCTACACAGTAGCAAGTAGCCAGAAGAGGAAAAGAGAAAGTTCTTTTTGAATCCTAATCAAAGAGAAAAGAGAAATCTCTAATCATAAGTCCCTCTAAGAAATAAAAAAAGAGAGTGGTGGTTGGGTTGGACAAACTCTAAAGAACCAAAAGGATGAGTTAGTGGGAAAAGGAAGGAGTTATGAAAGACCAAGCCTAATTCCATTTACATATCATTTGGTTGGTTGGTGGTTGTCCTTTGTTCTCGAAGAGGACCAAAATGATATGACTATGCTAGAGTCAAGTTTCAGTGTGTCAGACTGGCTGATCAGACCAACATGAGCTCGGAATGTTCGGCCACAGGTCAGGAACAAATAGTCTGTGTGAACCTTTGGGACGGATTTTCTAAATGTGCACATCTTACATTTTTTTTTTTTTCAGCTGTTTCAATTCTGCTTTGCTCATAAAGCACAGCACCTTCCCTGATGTGGGCAAGCCATGCTGAGCGGTCCTGTGCCAGTGTCTCTCTCACATGTCACACAATCAATTTCAAAGTTCTTAAGAAAGACCTTGAGAGTGTTCTTGTATCGCTTCTTCTGCCCACTAAGTAAACACTTGCCTTGTATTAGTTCTCCATAAAATAGTCTTTTTGGCAAGCATACATTTTGTATTCAAATAATATGGCCAGCCTAATGGAGTCGTGCTCTCTGAAGCAGAGTTTGAATGATTAGCAGTTTAGTTCAAGAAAAGACCTCAGTGTCTGGTATCTAATCCTGCCAGGTGATCTTCAGAATCTTCCTAAGACAATTCAAATGGAAGCGATTTAGTTTTCTGGCATGGCACTGGTATACTGTCCAGTTTTCACAGGCATACAACAATGAGGTCAGTACAACAGCTCTGCAGACCTTCAGTTTGGTAATCAGTCTAATATCTCTTCCCGCCCATACTTTCCTTCAGAGCCTCTCACACACTGAGCTAGCTCTGGCAATGTGTGTGTCAACCTCATTATCAATGTGTACATCTCTGGAAAGTACACTGCCTAGGTAAGTAAACTTATCCATAGCATTCAAAACTTCTCCATTTGCCGTAACTGATGATTCCACGTATGGATGGTGTGGTGGTAGCTGATGGAGCACCTTTGTTTTCTTGGTGTTAATTGTTAGGCCAAAATTAGCACAAGCAGTAAAGAATCAAACCATACTTTGTTGCATCTCAGCTTCGGAGGCTGCATTGAGTGCACAATCATCTGCAAACAAAAAATCATGCACCAGGACTCCCTCCATTTTGGTCTTGGCTTATAGCCTTTTCAAGATGAAGAATTTGCCGTCAGAGAAAGTTGAGCCAACATACAACTGGCAAAAGTGAAGCAGAAAAGGAGTGGGCAGCTTTCAGAGATTTGGTGTATAGCACTGCATTTGCTCACCTGGGTCAGAACACTGACAAATATCAAGACTGGTTTGATGAAAATGATGGGGAAACTGAGAAGCTACTAAATGAAAAATGAGAACTCCACAGGCTTACCGGCAGGATAGTTCATCCATCTCTAAGAAGGCCGCATTTAGATGAGCAGGCAGACTTCAGAAAAACTGGGAAACACTTGTATGGACTGATGCTCAGTGAAATGAGCAGAACCAGGAGAACGTTGTACACAGGATCTGCCACGTTGTGCTATGACTACCATTGAAAGACTAAGCCCTTCTCAGCAATGCAGGGATCTAAGACATCTCCAAAGGTCTCAGGATGGAAAATGCTATCCACATCCTATGGAGTTTGAATGCAGATCAAAGCATAGTTATTAGCTATTTTTTTTCTTCTGTTTTGTTTTGTTTCCTCTTTCTGGTGGTTCCTCCTATTGACTCTAATTCTTCCTTACAACATTACTAATGTGAAAATATGTTTGACAGGAATGTGTATGTATAGCCTATATCAGATTGTGCGCCATCTTGGGGAGGGAGAGGGGAAAGGAGGGGGAGAAAAATTTAAAACTCAAAAACTTATGGAAGTAATTGTTGATAAATCAAAATAAATTAAAAAAGAAAAAAAAAAGGAGACAGTATTTAATTCCAACAAAAGTAAGGTACAAAGCTTAGAGAGATGCAGGATTCTTGGTGCAGTAAGAAGGCAGATGAAATTCAGTTTTATGCTGATAGTAGCAATCCAAAGCACTTTTATGATACCTGAACGCTATTCATAGATCATGGTGCATCTCAACTACCCACTGCTGATGGAGCCACATTGATTAGTGATAAGAACATGATCCTAGAGAGACGGGCTGAACACTTCCATAGTGTTCTCAACAGACCATCATCAATCAATGCTGAGGCCACTGAGGTTTACCTCAGAATGAAGTCAATCCCTCCCTAGCTGAAGTTCCAACTGAAGAAGAGGTTTTGAATGCCATTAGGCTCCTTTCATGTGGCAAAGAACCTGGTGCTGATTCTATTCAAGGAGTTCAAGGATGCCTCCCTTGTCCATCTCTATAAAGGTAAAGGAAATAGAAACCTTGCAAAAATATTATGTAAATAAGGCTTAATACCCCGAGTTTTTATAATTCACAAAAAATTAAAATACAAACATAACCAATTTGTTGTGACAATAAATCACATTTTATAATCATTACCTCAATTCGTGGCTTCTTTGCCTCTGCTAATATTTCATCTGCTGCTCTTTTTACTGAAAGAAAAAAAACGGATAATTTTAAGTACACAGCTTCCAAATGAATTAGAATTTAACATGAATGTATTAATATTTGAGACATACCTTGCGTGGATCGTTGAAGGCCTATTTCAAGGGGTGCACTTCTGTCAATACTTGCAGATGTTGCTAAAGATTCAAAAAGACTCATTCAGAAAGTTCAATATTTACAGTTTGCTCTGATATAAGGCTTTTGTTTTCATATTGTTTCATTTGATCTTTACAAATGACAACCTGATAACCCTAGTGAAAATACCCCATTACCATCCTGCAGATCTCCATAAAAACCCCCATTTCTCTTAGATGCTCTAGCATCATTTCATTAAAAAGGCAAGCAGTTTACGAGATCATTGATGTAGAACTAGAGGGGACCTCAGAGGCCAACTAGTCCAACACCTTTATTTTAAAGATGAAGAAACTGAGGCCTAAGAAGTTTAAATCATTTGCATACAGGTAGAGGATTTCCTTTGAGTTCAGATCCAGTACTCTTCATTATACCATACGGTCTCCTTTTATAGAAGGTTTATATAAATTCCTTCATTAGAAAGGATTCCTGATTACGAATGTTATAATATGGTATATTATGTAAACCTATCTACGACATATCTAGATTTGTGCATCCATCATATCTATAAGCTCCATGAAGTCAGAGCACGTCATACTTATTGTTGTATTTCTCTCAGGAGCGAATGTTCTACACAAAGACAGCATCTATTTTTGTTCATTAAACTACTAAAAATTTATCTTAAGAACCTTTAAGACCTTTTGTTTTCTCACCTGACTCATTCTAATTTAAGTGTTTTTTAATGTTTATATATTCATTTTTAAAAGCACTGATCAATTTATATAAGATGGAAAACTCTTTTAATAGCAATTTTTTTTTAGGTTTTTGTGACCATTTAGTAATTTGTTAAAATAGGCAGGAAAAAAAATATGGTTAAAAAATAAAAAACTTTGATGTTACCAAATTGATATGTAGGCTTCTAACCTAAGGTCTGTGAACTTTTTAAAAGACATATTTTAGTAACATAACTTAATTATTTTCCCTTGTAATTTTAAATATTTTATTTTATGAATTTAATTATATTATTCTGAGAAGGGATTCAAAGGCTTCAAACTACCAAAAAGGTCCATGACACAAAAAGATTAAGAATCCATGCTCTATAAAATAAGTGGTAGATAATAAAATAGAAAAAAAGAATATTTGCTAGAGGTTTGCAAACTCTGAAAAGAAAATGCTGAAAAGGTTTTAACCTGAGTTGATGCAAAAATTTTGCCTAATGTGAGACCTGGCAATAGAAGAAAATGTTAGACTACAATGTTCTTGTTAGCAATGTCTCTATGTCCAGAGGTTCTCAAAGTAGGTGATACCACCTCTTGGGGGTGCTGGAATGATACAGGGGGGTGGTAGTAGCCTCAGGTGCAATTGGGGAGCATTGAATAAAAATAAGGGGGTAGTGGAAGCATAAAGAAGAGAAGAAAATTTTAAAAAACTATTCATACATAGTTCATCTGTTGTGTAACAGTTACACAAGTCATGGTGATTACGTTATTTTCCAAATAAACATGCAAAATGCAATTTATAACCAATCAGTAGTCAAGTCCACTGACAGGTCTTAACAAGCAAGTGTTGGGAGGCGAGTGTGTTGTGCATTGTCGGGAAGTCCAGCATGTAACGGCAGGAATGTATGCATGTGATGATTTGTTTACAATACATGATGCAATATTATGTCATCAAAATTTCAATGCAGGAGAAAAAAACAAATTTAAATAAATTATTAAATTTAAGATGTGTCATTTTTTTTAAAAAAAAATTTTATATTTTTTTGAAATGATGCAAAGGGGGATGCTGAGTAATATTTTTTTTTTTGAAGAGAGGGTGGTAGGCCAAATAGGCTTAGGAACCTCTGATGGAGACTCATAATTTATATGAAAGCTGCTAATGAATAAATTCAACAAACATTCATGAAGTAAACTGCCTATGGTATAAAGTACAAGGCAAATAAATAAAATCACAGATTCTTCCTTCTAGAGTTCAATGTCTAGTAAGAAAATAAGACAATTACATAAAAAACTGTTCCAAACCTTGTAACCAACTACACTCCAACTGTCACAGTCTTTTTTTCTGTCCTTGCTTTCCCCTCTATCCCAAATAGGCTCTGACAACTTTCTGTTCAGTTCTATTCATCCCCCATTCCCACTATGTTCACAGAAACATCTCCAACCCAAACTGATCAAGCAAATCAATCAGGTATGTGTTAAGTCCTTTTAAATATATACCAGGTACGAGGGTTACAAAGTCAAATAACGAGACAATTCCCTACTTTTAAGTGCCTTACAATGGAAAACTGATGGCATACTTGTGGAAGATCACAAGAGAGCAGGGACCAGGAGCAACAGTGTCTCATAATTCAAAGAGGTGAATCAGCTACCTCAGAATGTAGGTAAAATGCATATTAATACAAGCTGATAAAATCAACTGTAATTTCCCCTTTGTATGCCAGAAAGTTTTTTACCTAAAGAACAACAGTAGTAATTACTCACATGTTTCACCATTTAGATATGCAAGTAAATCTTTTCTATCAGGTCTTCTAACCACAGGAATGTTTTCAGTCTAAAGAGAAAGTTATAGATTTGACATAAGTAAATAGTACTTTAAAATTTATGAAATTTGCTCAACTAAAAACCACATGGCTTCTTGAATTCCACTCAAATATATCTACATACCAAATATCTTTAAATATGATAATTATAGAAAGAAGTCAGTCAAAAGATGCTGATGAATCTAAACTTTTTTTCAGAAATAAATTTTGGCTGAATTGTTTTCAAATACATAAGACATTTAGAAATATTTACTCTTGAAAAGGAACTCTTAAGTTATTTATATATAATATTATATATTTACATATATTATACATACAGTTTATATAACTATAAGTTATATATGACTTTAAGATTTACAAAGCACTATTTTTCACAACAATTTTGTCAGAATACAGATAATAAAACAACTTCAGGTATTAAATTACTTTACCAGTCACATAACTAGTAAGTGCTGGAACTAGGACCTTAAACCAAGTTTTCTGATTTTAAATATTCTTTCCACTTTTCTCAATGCTATCATTTTTACAGTTATTTATCCCATTTCAATCTCCAAAACAAACTCTGAACATTCACTATTTTATCATAGATGTCACACTTTACACATCTGAGAAATCATTTCTTTCACTCCCCAAACTGAAGACACTCCCTACACAATGGTTCTTCTTAGCTCATCAGATGTCTTTCCTGCTTCCTCTACTCTCAATTAGTACATTATAGAATCAAGATTTAGATTGGATTTAGAGCTGAAAGGGTCCTTACCCCTCATTTTGAAGGGAATGAAACTGAGGCCCAGGAAAATGAAGTGACTTGTCCCAAGTTACATGTACTAAGTGCCAGCGACAGGATCTGAACACAGATTCTCTAATTCCAAACCTACCCTCTGTCCATGCAGCTTCTTTTTCTCCTGTGTAGTTTCCTGTTAATAAGGTTCCATATACATAAAAACAAACTAACCTCCTCAAATAATAACTATGCAGGCTATTTCAGGAGGATGGAAAATAAGGTTTAATAAAACTAAAATGCTGCAAGTATCTACATCTTAAGCAAGTGATTCAGATTTCTACATTTTTAAAAATACTACCAAGGCAGGTGGAGGTCAAGAAAACACTGTGCAAATTTTCAAAGTAAGATAAATTCAGGGACCTGAATCAACTGGATGTTATAATTGCCTCAGTTCTCCACTTCATATTCCTAGTATATACTAATCCATAGGGTTAGGGGATTTTTTTTTCAAGTGGCAAAGTAAAATATTCCAATTTTACCAACAATTAGGCCTACAATGATGACATGCAAGAGTAGTGCCAGTTGGCTAAAAAGAGTATAGGCAAGTATCTTGATCTTATTATCTCATTCTACATAGAGTATTCATTTCACTGTTAAATATAGTACAGAGGACAGTGCCAGACACTGTGTGAAAACCTCAGGATAAAGATAATCACAGAAATGAAAGCATTCACTTTACAAATAAGATAATTCCTACATCTGTCATAAAAATGTAAAGCTAATTCTTAATTCAATTTTATAAACTGCCTATACATGATCAATATGCAAGATTTTTTTTTAGCCAGCCTATTTACATGAGATACAGAAATAATTAACTCTAACAATAATTACATATTACTTCTAATTACTCTGACAATATTTTTAAATGTTCTTATCACAGACTCATACTTTTTGTACAGTTTTTAAAAACAGAGAAAAGTTTCTCATGGTTATTTTTTAAAGCTCTACCTGCTTCTAAGAGATATATAAACAACTCTATTGATGAAACTACCATAACTCTGTTGAAGCTATAGGGTCACAGAATTTCACAACTAGAATTCTGCCCTTCTATAGCTTTTGGAATATGACTACAAAATACACAATGTATCATAAAATATCTTATATCATCAAATGCCCTACTAGATTATTTTACATAGAAAATCATTCCAGCAACTTCTCCCTGCTTTTGTTGGTGTGAGCACATGAATACGTTTCATATGAAAAGAATGTAAATCACAAACATTAGCCTAGCTTTTAGTTTCCTGTATTCTTGCCTGTGTCACTTTCCCTCCCCTTCATTCTTTTGAATTTACAAACAGGAAAATTAAAAATATAATTAGAAATTTAACTGTCCCATATAATGTACATAAAATAGAAGTTCCTATAGCAACAAACCACTGAAAGGAGTTCTACTTACTGCTGCACGCCGGACATATACAGGATGAGAAAGATGTACATTATTAAGCAGGAACAAGATAGAATCCAAAGTGTAGTATTCTCTGGGTTGGCCTTCCTTCCCTGTCCTGAAGTAAACAAAGAAAGAGTTTTACTCAAAAGCAGTAAAGTGTACTGGGAAAAACAAAAAGTTAGGATACCTTAATTCAAATGCCACCTCTGCCACCCAATGATTGTGTGGCCCTAGACAAGTCATAACCTCCTTAAGCCTCAGTTTCCTTATCTATAAAATCATTAAGTTGGACTAGATTACTCTGATGTCCTCGCTAGCTCTAAGTTTTGTGATCTTACTCAATTATTATGTTTAAAAGATTATTAGTATCCTAACCAGCTTTCCACTCTACTTCCTCCCTAAACCTTTTTATTCATCCTTTACACTGAGGCAAAATTTTCCTTCCACATGCAGACCTGATTCCTGTCATTTTTCAACTTAACATTCTTCCAATTCCTTAATCAGCATTGAAAGCCCTGTTTTCCAGTCTTCTCTCATACTAATTCACTCCTACCTATCCTAAATTCCAGACTAACTGGACTACTTGTCCTTCCCCATATATGCACAACACTTTTTGATCTCCATACCTTCCTCTATGCCTAGAATGGTCTTCCCTCACTCACCCCAAACCACTACAAATCTATACTCATTTTTTAAACTCCAAGCTAAAATGTCACTTTCTCTGTGAAACTTTCTCTGAGCTCCCCCATTCACACTTATTCCATTCTTCGACTTGATAACATAGCACTTTATAACCATATGTACTAATGAGGTATTACTCTACATTACATTTATTTTTATTATGTCAAATTTCCTACTTGAAGCTCTATGAGCACAGAGGCTGACTTGTTAATCTTTGTATTTTCCCTAGTACTACATACCACAATAGACACTTAATAAGTACTCATGTTAGTGCAAAATTATAACACCATCAAAATATTTGACCTAATAAAATGCAAATTTAAAACCCTTAAAAATACAATACTTAGAAAAAATTATTTTGAGAAATTTAGATACAACTGACCATAATGTATGTAATATAATTTTAAATAACTGTTAAGAAGTTTCACTTTTTTTAAAAATAAATTTTCATTTATTTAATACCAGTCCCTTGGCACAGGATAATTAATATTGCCATTGAGATAAACATTCATGTAAGGCTTTAAAGTTTATGAAGCACTTTACATACATTATCTCACTTGGGCCTCATAATCTCATGATAGTTCACCTAGATCAGAAATGTCAAACTTACTGTCCCAAAATCAGTGTTGGTGTGTAGCCCAAAACAGATTAAAATTTAACTGAGAAATGTTTTATACAATAGAAATACAACATAAGCTGTTTTCTAAGTTAATATGCATCCTGCAGGTTTGACACCACTGACCTAGGTAATTATCCTATGCATAAAATTGTATATACATGTATGAGAAACATTTGAATTAAAAGTTTAACTGTGAGACCACTAAAATACTTGAGGGAAAAGAATAAATGAAGATAACCTCACAAGATTAAAACATTTAAGAATTATTCTGGCATAACCACTGCTACTGACATATACTGTCTTAACTTTACAATGTACTTTGCATCTATCATCTCACTTTAACTTCACAACAATCTTGTGAGGTGAGTAGTGAAGACCTTATTAGACTCATTTTACAAAACATTCTAAGCACTATGCTTTGATGCACAGTAAATGAAACATTAAACATGGAGACAGAAGACCTCTACAGGTTCAAATCTCACATCAGACTTAGTAACTGTTTGACTGTAGCACTGAACTTCTCAAAGTCTGTTTCCTCACCTGAATACTAGTACTACACGCCTCAAAGGGTTGTTTGAGGAGTTTGTTTTACAAATCTTAAATTACTACATAATTTTTGAGTTTTATTATTATTATTAGGTCATATAAACTTCCATAACAACAAACTGGCATAGTCAGCTTTTGTCCTTTACTAACTGCAAGCAACAGGAAAATATCTCACTCACAGCTTCAAAAATCCTTTGGATCAAGATGCTAGTGATCTTTTCCCAGGAGATCTAAATACATATAGAGTACTGAAAATTTTTGTGATTTCTACCCACAACTTAAAACAGATTTATAAAATGTGAAAAAAAAAATATGTTTCCACAAACAACCAAACTATCTCAAACTGCTGAATTTTTCTTGAGTCAAGTTCCTTAAATCCTCATGAAACATCATCTATGATCTGGATCTGTTTTCCTCAACCCTTCACTCAAAGTGCTTGTGTTATATTCTATCTACCCATCTCCAAAACCCAGATCTCCCCTCCAAGTAAACCATTCATTGAAGCAAACCAGAGAACATACTGTTCTCTCAAGATTTCTTCATCAGGAAAATGCTTCATCCCATTTATTACAGGCCCAAACACTGAACAAAAAATCTTTACAGTATTTCCATGAAGATACACTGGGTCATCTGCACATTGTGTTACTATATCTGAAAAGAGGTAGTAGAAAAAGATCAAAATTATGCATCTCTGTGCTAGCATAAAAAGAAACAAATTAGTTTTGAGCTTTTGATGTTCTCTATCTTGCACAATTATTTAATTAACAGAATGAAGATAATGTGAAATGGTTTAAAATCTTTTAATGGGAAAAATGTCAATATACTATATTCTTTATGTCACTGTTAGATCATATTAAATGTCTCCCGAGAAAATTTACACAAAACACCTTGATCTAAGGAAAGGTCTTTAGTGTGTACATTTAGTACTACACCACAGTATATTAGGCTCCAAAAGCCAGTATACATGTGTGTATGTAAACATACATCACACTTTCATAAAATAATTTCCAGTTGGTTAGTGGAGTCTAATAAACCCATGCTAAAGGTTTAAGTACAAAATCAATTCTGTTATGATTTGCATAACAAAGTTTTTTTCAGCCCATTCTCGTTCAGGGCTTGGGTTATCCAGTCAGAAGTTGAATAGTTTGGCTTTTCCTTCTTTTTGCTGCTCACATTCTGAGAATTTCACTGTTAGCACTTCCATCAGAAGATGGGAAATATGAAATTAAGATCAATATACCAAGCTAATCTGTTAGAAAGTTCAGTAGGGGCACTGTTACCTGGTAGACTTGGAGGTAGGAAGAACCAAGCTAAAAATCCTACCTCTGTTACTTACTACAGAAGTAGTGTAGTACAGGTGAAAGAACACTGAATTTGGATTCAGAGCACTTAGGTTCAAATTCTACCTATAATATTTACTACCTTGCAAGTCATTTAACCTCCATGGGCCTAATATTCGTCATTTGTAAAGTGAAGGGAGTTGAACTAGTTGACTTCTGAAGTCTGTTACAGATCTGGATCAATAATCCTATAACTCGTAACCTCTCAGTGCTAACTGCCTGGGACTTTATTTGCTAAAGATCCCTAGGCCTATTGCAAAAACAAGAGCTGCTTCCCAAACCTACATATTGTTAAAAACAAACAAACAAACAAACAAACATCATTGACTAAAATGAAGTGTCTTCAAAAGAGAAAATGAATTATGTACGCATGTATATTCCATACACACAAACTGAAATATAGCACTGGCAACAGTCTACACAAATGTAATATATGTCAAATGTGGGGGAAGGCCCTATACTTCAGTCAAAACAATATTTATGAGCAATATAATTTTGAATAGGTGCTTCAAAGGTCTTCATAATCAGGTCCCAATATAGCTTCCTATCCTGGTCTCCTATTACTTTTCTAATCTCCCCAAACTGGACTACTTTCTCAAACATATCCTAAGTTAACTTGCCTCTATACTGTTGCACATGCAGTTTCATCTTCCTTTAAAGTCCTCCCTTCCCAAGTTCTACTTGGGTAAATTCTGCATATCCTTCCAGAACCAGCTCAAATACAGTCAAGAGTGATCACTCCTCCTCTTAAGTCCCAAGGCACTCAATCAAACAGTAATAAATATCTACACAAATGTCACATCTAACAGACTATAATCTCCTTTCAAATAGAGGTGGAACTGTTTTTTGTCTCCGTATTACCCTAGCAGCTCAGGGAATGTGCTTCATAAAACAAAAACACAATTAAAAAAAAGTTTTGTGACCTTGTGCAAATTCTGTTAAGGAGATACATTTAAGAAAAGTTGAATATCACAACATGATATATAAAAATCAACCAAGACAACTAAACCCTTCTGCAGTAAGAATTCAATATGACAAAAATCACCCAAGAATAACTTAATTTCACCTGTCCTTTCAACTACAGTTCAAGTTCTACACCTTTCCCTTGCTGAGGACTTATGTTTCTGCTCCCAGGAGCCTAAAAGTACAAACCTCACCAAGTATGAGACTGTCATAATAAATAAACAATGACAGTAAGGATCCTGGGACAATCTCCATGCCCAAGAATCCCCGACACATCATAATTTTAGTAAAGTAAAGAAACACAAAAGGACTTTATAACGTGGAAAAACCAGACCTAAAAAGATAAATGCAGGCCCAGACATACAATCATATCCCTTCGCTCCATCACACTGACTTTCAAAAATGATCATCCCTTATGTCTACCTGATCTCCATTAGATTGAGCTCCTTGGGAGCAGGAATTGAGTTTTTTCGCCTGTGAGCCGGTCACAGAGTAGGCGCTTACTGAATGTTACTTGATTGATGTCAAACACAATCTCCGTGAGCACCTACTGCCTTCGCACCTAAACCTGACAAGAAAGCCATATCCCAGACTTTCAGTGACATCCCTCACCTATCCCTAAACCTCACTGGGCTCCCACCTCCCCTGAACACACCCACCAAACTCTTCAGTCCCTCTCCTCTCGAGGACACCTGCCCAGCTCCTTCTCCTCCGTCTCTGGGTACCCCTAACAGCGTGCTCAGACCCCTGGCCGGCGGAGAGAGAGAGAATGTAGGGAGAAAGCGCGAGGTGGAGGGGCGAGCGGGCAGGGGAAGGGACGCCCCACACGTATGGCAACCCGCCAGAGCCAAGGGTCCCGGAGGGACGAGTCCGCAAGTGGGGGGCTTCGGGAAGGCCGCGGCCCCTAAGAGCCCTCTTGGTCCCGCCCCGCCCCCCCCCGCTCCCTAAAGGTTTAAAGGGGGCGGACATCTGCAGGGACGGCCCTTCCCCTGCCTCTCTCGCCTCCAAAGTTAACTCCAGCGTTGGGGGGAAACTTTCCTCGCCGCACGCTTCCTCTCTCCCCCCTCTCCCCGGGATGCAGGGAGGCCGGGCAGGAGAGCGGGGAGGGGGCGCTGTCCTTCCCTCCCGCCCGCCCGCCCTCCCCCTGGGCCGCAGCAGAGCTTCACTCACCCCCAGATCACATAGTTGGTCTTGACGTTCTTGGGCCAGGAGAACTCGCCGAAGATCACCTCATCTCCCTTCACCACGATCTCCTTCTTCTGGATGTTGTACTGGCGCAGGACGCTCAGCACGTCCGCCATCTTCCCCCCCCTGCGCTTCGGCCGCCGCCGCTACCTCGGCCGCTGCCGCGCCACCGGCCCCACCGCCTCTGCGCTTCCGCCGCCGCCTTGGCCGCCTCCCTCCTCTGCGCCCTCTGCTCCTCCTGGCCGGCAGCCGCCACCACCACTACAGCGCACCAACAGGAGCTGCACTAACAGCCGCCCGCGAAGACGACGGCACTAGACATCTAGGCAGCTGAGGACCCCGCGTTATCGGGCAAGGCCCCGCCGCCGGCTGCCCGAGCTGAACGCCTGAGCTCGAGTTGCCGTCGCGGTCGCTGCCGCCGCCACGGCCCCGCTGCCGCCAGGGGGAGCCGAGGCCTCCTGGGATAGGAGCTCGGCCAGACACGCACGCGGCGCCGCAGACAGCGCAACACTCACACGCTCAGTCTAGACTGACCCGGGGTACGCGCTTGGTGATGCGCGTGCGCGTGCGGCCCGAGCGCACTCGGGCATGTAGCGCACAGCCACGCGCCACTTACAAACAAGCCGGCTCTGGGGCGTGGCTAAAACGCCGAAATGTGGCAGTTCTCGCACACCTAGGCTCTATGTTCCCTCCCTGGGTCTTCAGATTTAACCCCTATCCCAGTTGTGTTCTACGGTTGCTAGGTGACTGTTCCTGACTCCTCCCTGGTCGTGCCTACTGTGCACTTTCTTATGACCTGTGGAGGTGGGTTGTTTCGGCGTGTTTAATTTGCATAATGTTGTCTTCCTCTGTGAACTCTCAACTTAGGTAGGCTAGAAGGCTTTGGGGGAACTGGAGGCTTCTATCTCATTCTTAGTACCATCAAGTCCAGTCAACAAGCATTTATAATTAAGGCAAAAAACAGTTCCTACTCTCTTGGAGTCAGTAAATAATCATTTGTTAAGCGGCTGCTATTTGCCTGGCACTATGCTAATCGCTGGGTGTACAAGGAAGGGTTTAAAAAAAAAGTCCCTTTCCTCACGGAGTTCACAGTCTTAATAATGTAGACAACTGGCAGACAACTATGCACAAACAAGGTGTATTCAGGATAAATTGGAGATAATCCCAAAGACAAGGCTCTAGTGTTAAGGAAATTTGGGAAAGGCTTCTTGCAGATGTTAGAATTGTATCTGAGGCTTGAGGGAATCCAGAGGAAGAGATGAGGAGAGAGACAATGAGTTGAGAGCCAGTGAAAATGCTCGAATTTAGGAGATATAGTGTCTTCTAGAAGGAACAGCCAGGACTCACTGGATAGTAGAGTTCACGAGGGGAGGTGAGATAGGGGTTAAAAAGACCACCTCGCTGATGTAAGACAAGTTGTGAAAGAAAGGCTCTTTGCAACCTTTAAAGGGGTTAAAGTAATAAATATAATACATAATCTAAATAAAATAATAACTATGTTAGGATTACTAACTCATATTTATGGAAAAGACACTTATTAGGCACCTACTATGTGCCAGGCATTGTGCTAAGCACTTTACAGCTATCATCTTACTTGATCCTAACAAAAACCGTGAAAAGCAGGTACTATTATTATCTACATTTTACAGATGAAGAAATTGAGGTTCAAGTAAGCTAAATAACTTGCCCAAGGTCATACAATTAGGGTAGAGCTGATAAAGCTTCCTTTTGCCTGACCCGACTCCTTAGTAGAGCAGTGAACAGATTTTTTTTTTTTAAACACTGAAGGGTATCACTGGTGCTGTTCTCCTCTGTGCCATAGGTATGGTAACAGTAAGAATAAGAGACTTAATAAGACTGCTTGGTGTGGTCATGGATAGAGCCCTGGATTTGGAATCAGAAAGACCTGGATTTGAATCTTGTCTCTAGCATTTAAGCCTGTGTGACTCTGGGCTAGTCACTTAAGTTTTCTTGGCTTCAGTTTCCCTCAACTGTAAAATTGAGGGAGTTGGACTGACTTCTAATTACCCTTCACATTCTATGACATCTATTCTATGGAGTTGTGACATAATATATATTTTATGTGTGTGTGTGTATATGCACATAGATGTGTGTGTTTTAAAATATATGTACATGAGTATATATTGTGTGTATACACACATGCACATCTTGGCTGAAGGACTGTATTCCAGGACTGTTTGGGGTGATATTTATAATGAAACCAGTTTAAGCCTAATATTCAAAACCCACACACCTTAAGGCTGTATTAATAAACTTTGTTCAAAATTTTGTTCAAAATGTAATGTTATTTTGTAAGGAATATATTTTTTTAATATTCTAAGGGAAATTATCAAAGAGGTTTGTGAAGAAGCCAAAACTAATAGGAACTCGCAGGTAGGGTATTCCCAATTGAAATTAGACTATAATAGGGCAATGAGACAACTAGTATTAGTTGTAAACTCACTGTGTAAGTACTTATTTGGTAAGTGAGTTTACTAACTAGATGCCAGACAGTTGGCTAAGTGCTGTGAATTCACAGAAATGCAAAAATAGTTGGTACCTCTAGGAGTGCACATTTTAAAGAAGAAGTCTACTAGTGAACAACTATGAATTTACAAGATGTGTACAAAGTGAATGAATGTAACCCCCCAGGGAACGCTGGAATTAAGTAAACTTCCTGCAGAAATTGGGATTTGAGCTAAATTTTAAAGGAAGCTTGAAGAACCCACACACTAAGAGGGAGAAGGAAGTACATTCTAGGCATGAGGGGGTTGCAGGTAAAACCTGCTGAGTTGGGAGATGAAGGGTGTTCTTCAAGGAATTGGAGCAGCTTAAAATAGTAATAATTCTAATCCAAATTGTAGAGAAAATGATTATAGGTGTACTCAGAAGGACATTGGGGAAAAAATCCACCATTTTCCATGACTATAAAGAATGTGATTCTACTTCCATGCTTATATGTTCTCTACAATACTAAAACCGCTGTGGAGATTTGAGCAGAAAGAAGGGTGGCATTTCTGACTTTAGGTAATTGATCACAAGTGTTAGGAAAGCATTTTTCCTTCACTCTGATTAAGTTGGAGACCGACAAAAGACTAGCACCAAAGAAAAAACAACTGCCACTGTTTGAGGTTGGCACAGGACAGCTTTGTCATCAAGTTAATCTTGAAGCCCGGAGTCCTTGGGATTTGGGGCTACAACTTAAAATTCATTATGACTTGCTAAAGTAAAATTTGGAAAAGTAAAAAAGGTATTTTAGACATCGATTTCTTTAGAAGTTGCTCTTCCCTCTTTTACTTTTCTTGGAATAAGATTCATGTTTGAAGCCTTTGCTTCCATTACCCTGTACCTTGTATTATGCATTTCTTCATGTACAATTTATATCTCCTCCTTCCCTTTCCCTAGTAGAATGTAAACTCCTGTAGTGTAGTTGACTATCATTTTTAAATATTGGTATTTCCCATGCTTAGTACACCTAGAGGAAGGAGCTATGGATCTTCTATCGAGGGAAATCTGTACACATATACAGATCACAACTGAAACAGGCTTAGTAGATACATCTAGGAAGTTGCTTTAAACACATGGAAGTTAAGTGACTTGTCCAGGATAACACTGCTTGCTCAATGGGAGAGACAGGATTTCAATTCAAGTTGTCCTGCCTCCAATCCTTGTGGGTGCTTAATATTAAATTGAACTGAAATGATCATTTTGCATAGAATGATTAATATTAATATCAGCTGTTTTCATAGGATAATACATTGAGAGGTAAAAGTGTCCTTAGAAGCAATCAGATCCCCATTTTACAGATGAGAAAACTGAGGCAGAGAGCAATTAAATGACTTGTCCGGGGTCATACAAATTTTTTTTTATGTTGCACTATTAAGGTTTGGGAAACTGCATTAGAAATGTCACCAGGCTTAAGCAAGGCATGCTCTTTGATATAAAATGGGAGGGGTGGTTGGGGGGAGTTTGAACTTGATAGCTTTGAAGACTCTTTTAGCCCTAAATCTATTATCCTATGAAAACAGCTTCTCAATATCAACCAGTCTTAATGCATATATTTTTCTCATAGTTCCATGTTACGGGCAAAACTACCACCTGCTATTAGCCTGCCTAAATTATAGGGGTGACATAACCGCCACTGAAAGTTCAATCTGTAAGCCTAGAGCTACAAAATGACAGCACATTCAACACTTATTATTTCAATACTTATTACTTTGGGGAATAATTGATGTCCTCCCTTCCCCATAGACACTCAAGTGGTGCAGATCAACATTCCGTGCAACACTTACTTGTTCATGTCCTCCGTATTGAAGAAAAAAAAATTAATACTTTATGCTTTTAGGCACCGGTTTTCCAGAAACAATTTCATTTAAGATTACTGTAATTATTAGCCATTTCTGACTTAGAAATGTCCAAAATGGCAGTTTCTCCATATCCTTATATATATGTATGTATATATATGTATATATATGTATATTTGTTTTAAGACAGTTTTAGGTAAGATTTATAGGAAGCCAAGAAGACAAATAAAAATACATCACAGTGCACCTCTGGGTTAACATGCCTAATAATTGCCCCGTTCTGGGTAGTGCAGAACACTCCTGCTAAATATTAAAGCCTTTGTGTAATGTTGTAGTTGAAAATGTAATGTGGCACTACTGCCACCTAGAGGCTTGATTATTAAATTGCAGGGGTGACTTTTTTTTTTTTTTAAGGGTTAACTCTGTTAAGCCTAAAGCTAAAGGGTGGGTGGTCTTCTAAAACAGGCTCTTGATAAAAGAATGGATATGCAATAAGTTATTCTCTAATCATTGTACATAAAAATATGAAGACTGGTTTGTGAAGCAGACTTTTCTTTATAACAAATCAGATGAGATATTTGTAAAGTGTTTAACCACCGTCCCTCATTCAGGCTGTCTTTACCCCAATCCTGTTCTATTGCAATGGCCCAGAGTAACTCCCCTCCTGGGCCTATGTCAGTCATTCCCATTCCCATTTATGGGTAAGGTGCCTTGAGAGTGGCTTACTACTATTCCCCTCAGGGCTCTAGGGTTAACCCTGAGGGATTGCTTTTAAATATATGAGTGCATATATGTATATAAATATACATATAGATATACATATATACATATACATACATATGTGTATATGTGTGTGTGTGTGTGTGTGTATATGTAAAATCTTGAGACCTACTGTTGATCTCCTTAGCAAGAACTGATAAATTTTTTTCTGTTTTGGAAGTATTACTTATATATTGAATATCTTAATTTAATGTGCACTTTCTCTCTGAATGCAGAGTATGTGATTACTGAAGAATAGTTATGTCCTTTGCCAAAATATTATTGCTGTTCTCATCCTGTATGTTTGCTTCATTTCTAGTGAACATTTTATTTTTTAATGAACTCATGTTTAGGGGAAAACATGTAAACATTTAATATAATAAATAGCCTGATAGTAGAGTAAAAATTATTTCTATTCTATACTAAGGTTTCAAACATGAAGAAAATAACACAATTTTGAATTCAATTCAGCAAATATTTATTGAGTTTAAGCAAATCTCTCAATTACATGCTTACTGTCATTACTTAAAACAAAACTCATGTTGTGAAGTTTCTCTCATAACACTGGATTTTCAGTTTGAGAAATTAAACAGCTGCTATAATAGCAGGTCTTATCTGTCATATCATTTTGTACTTGTCTTTAGATTAACTTTTTCCCCCATTCAGGTTCTTAGCAAATTCACAATTTTGTTTTTGAACTCTAGAACATCATACTTTCAGGAAAATGATGAATGGGAAGAATGATATAAAATACTTAAAAGGAAGCTCAGATAAACTATTCACTCATTCCTTCACAGGCTTACTCTAAGTGCAGATGTGCATTATGGTTCTAAATATTTAGGAGGATCTGAAATTCAACTGATGACTAATGATATTCTAAAAGCTCGTATCAAACTGCATCAAGAAGAGGAAGATGTAGGCAAAACAGAATAGATTTTAAAGTTTTTGGGAGAATTAGATGCTAGAGATACCTTCTCCAGTGCCTTGTAGTTAGGATTATTTGTAACCTTCAGTAGGTCACTAAACTGCTGTAGGCCTGATTGCTTATTTAGTCATAAGGAGTTTACATAGTAGAAGAGATAAAACACATACATAATTATGATGCAAAATTGTTGTTGTTCAGTCCTTTTTCAGTCATGTTCAACTCTTCATGATGCCATTTGGGGTTTTCTTGACAAAGATACTGGAGTAATTTGACATTTGCTTTTCTAGCTCTTTTTACAAATGTTAAGGAATGTTAAGGGGTCCCCTGAACTTGTCTTTTTGAGTTGCTATAATTTCCAGAAACACTAGACCCAAACTATGTATTTTTGAGTTGCTGTAATTTCCAGAAACACTAGACTCTGAATGCGTCAAGGACAAAGCCGTGCCCCCCCCCCCCCACAAGCTGACATAATATATTGTTTGCATACCAAGTTGGACTCCCTATCTATCCTTGGAATTCAAGGCGGGTGCCAGTCAGTCTGCACTAGACTGAGAAATTGGTTATGTAGCTGGGACCCTCATAGATAAGCAACCATCCTATCTTCATAGTCTAGCAGTTCCCAAGGGAAAAGAATGTGGCTTTAGCCATTGCTTTGCTCTTCCCTTTTGGAAGGGGTTTTGTCCTTTTCCCACTTTTACTGCACCTTTCCCCCTCCCATGCCATGCCCTTTCAGGTGGGGATTTTTGATTTCTGAAGGAATCCTTTGGTCCTGCTGTTATAAAAATGCAGACTTCTGTATTGATTATGAACTCTTCGGGTTCCACATGCAGGTTCATTTCTCTTGTAATAAACCTAGTTTTCATGTAAATTTCATGAAGTTGTGATTGCCTGTTGGGACACATGAAGAAACTGAGGCAAACAGGGTTAATTGACTTGACCGGAGTCACATAGCTAATGAGATTCTGAGGCCTCTAGGTTCAGTGTTCTTATCCACTGCACCACTTAGCTGCCCATGATGCAAAATAGAATGTGATAAATACATATAAAAACAGATCAAATGTTATAAAGGAAATATAATTCCCTACAGGGGAAGTTCCATGATATGATGGACAGCTTCAAGGAGAAAATTTTATTTGAGCTAGGTCTTGAAGGATGGGTATGATTTCAATTAGCAGCAATCATAGGGGTATTCCAGGCAGTAGAAATAATTAAAAGGCATGGAGGTGAATAAACTCATAATGTGTTTATAGACTGATTATATAACTATAGTCATGTATAATGTTGTAAAACCATTCTCATGAATAAAGGAATAATAAGATGGAAGTAGCATTATCTTGGAATGGAAGATAGCTTAGAGTTGTATATTTGTTTATAATATATATTATATGTAATTTGTATATAATGTATAGATGTATCAAACTCAATCCTGGTGGGTTGCATATTGACTTAGAAAACCACAAATTAACATTACTTATGTTGTATTTTTATTTATTTTTTAAACTTTTCCTAATTATGTTTTGATCTGGTTCTGCACTACTCTGGAGTTTTGTTCATGGCAATATTGACACCTCTGGCTTAGAGAATAGCTAGTCTAACCTTACACAAAATATAGGAATATAGATAAGTAGTTCAACATCTATTAAGTGCCGGTTATGTGCCAGGCACTGTGCTGGGGAGTGAGGATACAAGGACAAAAATGAAACAGTCCCTGCCCCCAAGAAACTTATAATCTCTTGGGGTGATAGAACAAGTATACATAAAAGTGCAGTAGAGGGTTTGAGAACTTATTCACATCCTAGGATTTGTAATTCAAAGAGACAAAATTCCCTTCAGAGAGCCTAGAAAGTAATTTGGGACTGTCATTATTTTTGCATTGTAAGGCGGAATTGAATCCCATCCCAGAGTTCTTAAAGAGACACACAGGATCTTCAAGAAATAGACTGATAGTAAGGAGTGGGAACCTCAAGAGCTAAGCAACAGCAGCAACAATGGGGGTCAACCACCTCAACCCTGACCAGAAATCAAGTTGATCCAGAAAGATCAGAAGCATAGGGACATCAGGAGAAACAAATAAATGAAAAGACAGCCATAAGCCCCATCCTGCAGGGGCTTATCTCAGAGTAGACCACTAGGCTAAAGCTACTAGTGTACCCACCTCTTCAAAAACTCAAGGAAGTTTCCATACAAAGGTCTGCTCTTTCTCCAAATTTCCCTTCCCAAGAATGTCTAGTCACAGAGAAAAACAACTTTAAAGTAGGCCAGAGAGCCACATCTTTTACCGAAGGTTATCATTTTCCCTAATTGGGTGCTCTGAGCTATTGTAATTTTGCCACCATTTTTTCATCTTATATAAACTCCATTAGATGTCCGAGGGGACCGCCTAGACTCATGAGACCATTATATTGCCAATAAGCTAAAAAATGAAATGTGTTCTAACAGTGTAACTGATTTAGATCTCCAGAGACAAAGAGGGTAGAGAGGACTTGGAGTAAGGTGATGTAACAAGAAGAGGGGAAAGTGAAAAATGATCCTGTGGTTTCAACTCAGGGACAGGGAGGATTGATTTTAGGAAAATCAATTTAGAGCTGGAACAGATGGTATCATTAACAGAAATGTAATTCCCAGGTAGTTTGTTAATTAAAGGGGGGACAGATATGTGATGGTATCTTGAGGGAACAATAGGATGATGGGAAAGTTTCTTTTAGTACATGGAAGACCTGAACCTGTTTTTTAGTAGAATGGAAGAAGCCACTAGAGAAGGAGAAAGAGTAACAGCTAGTATTCACGTAGTGCTTTTAAGATTTATATACATACATTATATTACTTGATCCTCGCAACTGTGTCAAGTAAGGACCACAAGTGTTCTGATCGCTATTTAAGAACAGTAAACTGAAAGTCAGAGTCCTGACGTGACTTGCCTCTGACTCAAACGGCTAGGTAGTGCCAGAGGCAGGATCTGAAGCCAGGTTTTCCCTAAATCTAACACTTTCTCCCCGATACTAAACTAAGATGTAATAAAGTAAGCACCTGGAGGAGGTAAGAGGGGATAGAGGAGACTGAGGCCATACATGGTGGGTTTGGTTTTGGAAAACAAGGAATACTTTTTCTTCCAAGAAAAACAAGGCAAAGATGAAAAATTATATAGTCAAGAGGCAAGAAATTGAGGGAACTCACACTGGATGGCCACAACTTCACCAAGTAAGAGGTAAAGTCATCTGCACAGTAAGAGACCTAGGAAAATGTAGTGGGGGTAGAGGATGGGAGGGAATGTTTGAAATTACTTTGGGGAATTTGATTGAAATCAACTAGAGATGAACTTGCTGAATAGACTTGAAGGTCCAATTAAACTACATTACATAAACTTATAGAGGAATTAACTTACTTTGTAAAAGCTCCACTATGTCACCTGAGTACCTTTATTCTTCAGAACCAAGCTAATAATAATAATATTAGATTTATGAAATGGATTATTTATCCTATATGGTACTTGTAGCTTAAATTAAAAAAAAAGATTTAATGAAATTTATGAATCAGTTAGATATAGAAAGAATTGTGTCTACTATTTTTGTAACTGAATTAATGTTTATTGAATCTGTGATCACTCACAAAGAAAGAATCCTAAATGAGATATTGGACTAGATGACCTCCAATGTCCCTTCTAGGACAAAACCATTATCAACTAAACTAACAATTCTTAGATTCTTTACGGCCTCTTAGGTTTTTATTTCTAGACTCCTTTATTTTTTTTCTCTTTGAATTAAAAAAAAGGTAACAATTCAATCAATATTTTATCCTCTTTACAAGCAAAAATAAGAGAATGGTTAATTAATATTGGTTACTTGTAATGATAAGGGGGAAAAGATCCAAAGAATAAATGTATTCAATACTATACTTTGAACACCAGATGGCACTGCATATCTTTTTTTTATTCAATCCTTTAAATAATATCTCTAAAAAAAAATCTTCCTACCTCTTAATAGAAAGCATTTTGTTTTGATTTCTTAAACCTATAAAGACTCTGGGATTAGAAAACATACATTTTATGGCTATAGGAATGTTCTTTAAGTAGGAGATGATGCCAAGTGGAGGTCAAGAAAAAGCTGATGTAAATTACTTTGTTCTACTGTACACTCAGTTAAATTCCTTTTATATTTGAGGATCTCTACAACATCCATCAGGGAAATGAGGTGATAAAAGTTATGGCACTTTCAGACCTAATTCCACAGAATCTCCCCCAGCCTTCCTCCTCAGTACTGCATCACTCAATAAGCATTTCAATAGCCATTTAAGCACTTACTATGAGCTAGACTGTGTTAAAGGTAGGAAATACAAAAACAAAGTAGAAAGACAAGTCCCTGCTCTCAAGGAGCATACATTGCAATGGAGGAAGACAACACAAAAAGAGGTTGAAAGGCCAGGAAGGAATAGACAAAATTTTGCCTTGTACTTTCAGAGTACAGCCTGGAGAGGATTAGCAGACACGGGCCTGGGCTCCCTTCAAAGATGGAGGTTCTGGGAAGACCCACCCCAATAAGAGGCTGCAGAGACCAGGACACTTCCTATGTGTGAATTCCAGGGTTGGAGGGAGGCTTCAAGCAATAGAGAAAAGCCAGAGTGCATCCTGGACGGCAATGAAGACCATCCTCCCAGTTCCTCAGGATCACAACTTAGGTGTCATCCTGGATTCCTCACTGTCTTTCACCCTCCATATCCAATCTATTGTCCATTTTACCTTTACCAACATCTCTCCAACATTCCCCCCTATCTCTTGATACTGCCACCGCCTTGGTGCAGGCCCTCATTACCTCACATCTGGACTATTGCAATAGCTGGTTGCTCTCCCTGTCACATCTCTCCCCACTCCTGTCCATTGTTCGCTAGGACCAAAGTGATTTTCCTAAGGTTCAGGTCTGACTCAGTCACCCTCTGCTCAATAATCTGTAGTGGTTCCCTATCATCTCCTGGATAAAAAAACAAAAGCCTCTGTTTGGTGTTCAAAGCCCTTCATTATCTACTCACATACACACCTCCCTCCCCCTTCTCCAGTCTTTTTCACATCTCATATTCCCCCACATATTCTTTGATGGACAGTGGCCTCCTTACAATACCTCCAACAAGATGTTATCCCAGAATTTTTTCTGGTTGTCCTCCATTCTTGGCCTCCTGTCCCAACCTTCAAGTCCCAACTAAAATTCAACCTTCTCCAGGAAGCCTTTCCCAATTCCTCTTAATTCTAGTGCCTTATTTGTGTTATTTCTTATGTATCCTATACATAGTTCATTTGTACACATGTGTTTGCTTGTTATCTTCCCCATTATATTGTGAGCTCCTTGAAGGCAGGGACTATCGTTTGTTTGTTTATTTACTGCATTCCCATTAGCACTGTCCCTTGACACATAGGCACTTTATTAATATTTACCAATTGCATGACATAGTTGGCCTGGGCACAGGCCTTTATAAATATATGCAGTTCAGGCCTTATTTCAGGACTATATTTAGGAATTTTCCAGCCTCTGTTTTTCTAATTTCCTCCATTGAGAAACACAGTGCCTCAAGTATTTGGGGGGTGGGGTGGGTGTAGAGCATTCAACTGAACACTTGAGGACTCTAAAAAAATTCCTACACACATCCTCATTTTCATGAAGGCAACGTGGTAGGTAGTTATTTCCATTATTACCATCCTGGGTAACAGGCTGGACTGACAGCACTTCTAGGTTTCTTTTAATTGATATTTGATACAACAGTCCAAGATATGGGTTAACATGAATATGTTAGTACTTAAAGCTAATTCTCATGCTCTTTTATGTATAAAAAAAAGATAAAATCTTGTGATTTAAATTCCAAGTAATCTGAAAGTCATTACTTAAAGTCATTCTAAATGTTTGTGATTTTTCTTAAAGCATAATGTTCTAAACACCATTATGTTGACTCATGGAAAATTATAGTGACAGGTGTATTATTTTCATAATCTAAATTCTAAATTAGTACAATGCCTGGCACATAGCAAGTACTTACTAAATGCTTGCTGACTTCATTGGATGTTCTTAAATTATGTTTATAGGTTGATGTTTGTTCTTTGCCAAAGAGAACCAATGACATCACAGGATGATGTCTCGTGTGTGAACTGGATTTAAGTAAGGCAAAATTGCGTAAAGTCATCAGCCTCACTCTTTCAGTCATCAAAATCCAGTGGTAGGATAAAAGTCAGGACAACTGGAAATGGCCCGGGTTGCAGTGGATGACCTTGGCATCTTGTAAGTCTGACCAGGTTCTAAGTGCTCCACAATGCCTGCTTTCAGTCACTTTCACGGCTGTTGGAACAAAATGTTCTCACCTGTACTTTCCTATGGGGTGGGAGAGCAATGGGGACAGCCTGTCGGTTACCCTCAACCTGGTTTTGCCTCTGCTTAGGAAGGTTTACCCAGGGTGTGGCCACTGTGTGTGCTACAGCTTCTTGGGAGCCACAGGTAAGAGTTGGGTGACTGACTGGACACCAAAGATGGTTAAGCAGCCCTGAAAAGAGCTCAGCAAGTCCTCACATCAGAGGTGCTAGTCCGCCCTTAGCACTCCATACACCCCATGTTTACAGGTACAGGGCAATTGAAGAACCCAGAAACTTCTTAATACAGACCTATTATAAAAAAAAAATTCTACTCTAGTAGCTTGCCCTATTATTCTGAGGAAAACACAAAAAAAGTTACTGGTGTAAATGCACGCAAAACTTAGGATGGAAAGATACTTTTCCTTGAAACAGCCACAGGAGTATGCAGGTACTAAAATAACCAATTACCTGAAAAATCCTGCACTTAACCTAGGCTTTATCTACAACCTACAACAACTTTTTAAGAACTGATCCCATTCTCAAGCCAAGGAATGATATAGCCCTTTGATTTATACAGTCATGTAATTATGATGAAGACCCCATTCTCAACTTTTAGGTTCATAGAATCATAGGATTTATAACTGAAGATACATCATCTGCCCTCCCTTCCCCTAGCATATTTGTTTAATATTAAAGCATGGTTCCCTCCCTCCCCTCATTGATGCCATTTCTCAATAAACCCCAACAGAACACTCCCTCACTACAAAGTAAAATTAAGCAAAACAACCTAATACATCTACCACGTTGGACAGCCTATGTTTCATTCTCCAACTGTATTCTACCACCTGGGTTGTACCACTGGAGGGAGTACCCACCTCAGTGAGATCAGAGACCCCTGGAAGTACTTCTGTGACATAGTCTGTGCTTTATGGGTTACCATGCAGTATGAAAATAAAGAACCCAATCAGAAACAGAGTTCTGATTTGTACCTTGGCAATCAGAATCATAAACTCAGCTATTTTATCATGAAGAATAAAACAAAACAAACAATCCAGCTGGTTCCAATCAATGCTTCTGAAATTTCAGGGACAATTTCTGTCATTGGCTTCCATAAAGTCCATATTTGTCTTTAAAAGCAAGTTATATAGATAATTGCCTTATAGGCAAAATGCAAAGGATGGTGAGGATCCTCATCGTATAATTATGTAGCTGAGTACAGTATAAAACCCAAAGGGCTGCTATTATCACTGCTTGGCTTGGAAAATGACGTTTAAATTAACTGCCACGGTATGTCTTTAAGGTCACCCAGAAAATTGGCTGTGTTTCTCCTTTCCCCCCCCCCCCCCCCCCCCGCGAATGTTGCCAAGTTCTAAAGAACAAGTTTGGTCCCCAAGCAAACAAGCAGCATCTATTAAGCCCTTTCTTACTAGATGCCTGGTACAGTGCTCAGCGCGAAGAGACATAAGCAGAGGTGAGGTCCACAAGTGTGGAACATTACAATTCATTGCCCGACATTTTTCGGTATATTGCTGTTGGGTTGATGTGTTTCTTCTTCTTGCTTAGAAACTTGTTATTATACGGGAAGGGTGAGGAAAGGGAAATCGGGGAAATGTAGGTTTGACAAAACCAGAAGATAGTAACATTTATCTTTAACAATTAGCTTTCTCAAAGCATAATTCTTCGCCCGAGCTCTGGGCTACATACAGGGGCGGCAATTTAGTTGCAGACTCGGGTCCGGGGATCGCCAGCCCCCGACGCCGTCCTTGCAGCTGGGGAGGGTCTCCCCCACCCTCACCCCCCTGGCTGCCTGACAACCCACCCAGGGCTGGGCTCTGATCGTGACAAAGGCCGCCGGACCAGGGGGAAAGACGCCGGCCGACACCTGGAGCTCACTCCTCCCGGCCCGTCCGCCCCGCCGGTCCCATCAGAGAAGGCGGCGAAGGCGAAGCAGCAGCGACACCCGCCGCGCCCGCGCCTCCCATGCCCCGCGCAGCCTACGGGTCGCGGCAACGGGAGCGCGGGGAGAACCGTGGACAGCGCAGGGCGGAGCCGTGGCGACGCCGAGCCGCTCATCCGCGGGGACGTCGGCGCTGGTGAGACCGGTCACAGCATGGCCAGCAAGGCCCGGGGGCGGGGCGGGGCGGAGCGGGGCGTCCCGGCGTCCGCTTCCTCTGACGCGCTCGGTCTGTCCCGGAAGGGGGGAGTGGGGGAAAATTTCTTCTGACCCTGTACAGACTCGACCGGCTCCCGGGGCCGCGGGCCAACTGGGGAGGGGAGGCCTCGCCGCCGGCGGAGGGGCGCTGTCCCCTCTTGGGCCATGTCCTTGCTCAGCCGGGCGGCGATCGCAGGGGCCCGGCTCCTCGCCCGGAGCCGCTGGGGCTTGAATGCCTCAGCCACCGTCGGGTAATGTGCCGGGGGAGGGAGGGGAAAAGGCGTGCCGCGTTGGGGTGTGGGCGGCCCCAAATTTGGGGTGGGAGGAGGGAGGAAAGGGGTTGCAGCCCCGAGGCCTGAGAGGAGAGTCCTAGCCGCCCTGAAGGAGGGTGTGGGGCAGCCTCCGCGCTTGGCCAGTCTTCGTGGCTAGGACGGGGCAGCCCCAGCGCCTAGGGGTGGGGTGGGGAGACAGCCAGAGTTGGCTGGGGCGGGGGGCGGGGTGGCCTGCACAATTGTAGGTTTATTCACGTAGAGGTTCTGACGTAGACCGAGGGGCGCCCTTTCTCCCCTAGACAGAGGTCTTCCTTCTGGGGTTCCGGGCGCCACCTCCCTCCAGATCTGTTCTCTCGGTTTTTGGGCGACTAAGAATTACCAAGACAAGTAGGGGAAGAAGAGTTCCCAGCAGCTCACCCTTCATTTTTTTTACCCGTAAACTATGAGAGGGAGAAGGAAGACATGGGAAGAATGAAGTTTACCTTCCTTATAAAAGTTTAGTTACTCCCTACCACCATCACCCTCTAAAAATAAAAGCTAGTTAGCACAATGATGCATTTATTATATCACTTTAGAGTTTGTAAAATACTTCTGGATTCAGAAAGGCTTGACTTCAAATTTGGCCAGACGCTGACTGTGTGACCATAGACAAATCACTTAACCTCTACCTCGATGTATAGTATCTACCTTCTCCAGGTTGTTTGGGGGATAAACTGAGAGATTTTTGCAAAGCGATTTGTGACATTAAAGTGTAGTTATTATTAAAAGGATTTATGTGTTCTCTTGATCAGTGGGAGAAGGGGAAATAGGAACTGGAATTCTTTATATGTGGCGTATACTACTTTTGAGCAACTGGAGTAGGAAAGGGGCTTTTCTAGAGATGGGTCATTTGGAGATCGATTTCATAAACGGTATCCAAGGAGAATTTGGAAGTTGTTTTTGTTTTTGTTTTTGTTTTTGTTTTTTTAAGAAGTGGAGCCCATAATTCCTGGACAGTGGAAAAAGGACATTCAGGAAAGTTAGTTTCCTCCATTAAGAATTTATATAAAGAGCTAAGAGTCTCAGTAAGGATAAGGGCCTAAAATGACCCCTGCCCATAGGTCTTAGGAAAAAAAAAAACTGCTGAGGATCATATAGTATTTCTTTTGTTGTTATATCTGGGGAGAAGAATAAAAAAGGGAAGGCCTGCTGCTTGCAGGAGTGTAATGGTAACTTGCTAACATAAGACAGAACTGCTTTGTTCCTATTATGTTTCCACTGGGCAAAGATACTGGCATTTAAACTGGAAGTGTTAGAAAACCGTAAAAAGGAAATTGCAAGGGGAGATAAATGAGAAAATGGTAAAGGAGCACCTTTAAGTGAATCAGTTGTCCAGATTCAGATGACTTATAATAATAACCCCTGGTTCTGAAGGATTTTGAAGATGAGATATTGGGAACACACTTTTTAGTAATGATGAAAATAGAACTACCCAGCAGATTGGAGGAGAGCAAGTGTTTGATTTTTTTCTTAAAGGCAAAGAACAGGTTCTAGAAACATCAGTAAATTTAACATCAATCCCTGATATAATTCTAGGCCAGTTTATTAAACAGTTGGTTTGTCAGTTTTTATAGTCCAAGGAGGTAGGAAGATCCCTTACCCCAGACTTTAAGGAGCTAAAATTGTCGTCTAAAATTAGAGCTAATGAAAAAACAAGATAAAATGGATGAGATTAGCTGATTGTAGAAGTAATATAACCTAAAGAGATGGCATATAACAAGTCTGATCTGTAGAAAATAAGTTATCTACTCAGTTGCATTGTTACGTAAGCAGGACACATAGTCTGCCAGGTTAGTCTTATGTTTAGATTGTAAGCTTCTTGAGGGCTGGGACTGTCTTTTGCCTATTTTTTTTGTTCCTGATGTCTAGTACAGTGCCTGGCACATAGTAGGGGCTTTAAAAATGTTTATTGATTTATTAATCTCTATGGAGTCTAGAAAAAGAGCCAAATAAGGATGTTTTAGTGTTTACCCAGCACTGGTCGTGGTGAAGTATTGATGCTATTTCTTTAGACAAAAATTCCTGGAGTGGATGTAGACAGTTTATTAATCAAACCTACCTTGGTGGAAAAAATAACTAGCATTTATAGGGAGCTTTAAGATTTCATTTTAATAATAGCTAACATTTATAGAAGGTGTGCAAAATTCTTTGCATATGTTATTTGATCCTCCCAGCAACCCTGTGAAGTAGGTGCTGTTACTATCCCCATTTTATAGATGAAGAAATTGACTTGCCCAAAGTCACACACTAGTGTCTGAGGCAGAATTTAAGTTTGCGTCTTCTTGACACCAGAGTCCAGCATTCTATTCACTGCATCGTCTAGCTGTGGAAAAACAGGAGCCTTTAAGAACATCTAACTCTTTTTGCTTTAAGTTTATATTGGACAAGCAACTTTTTTTTTTTTTTAGGCCAAGAAGGATTAATGAAGATATTATTGTATAGGGGGTTGGGGGAAGTAGGCTGATGATAATGGGATAATAAATAAAGGATTATTTGTGGGGGTAATGTAGGCTGGTGATTTTGGGTAATTATAAGGAGTCATACTACTTAGCCCTTACCTTTAGTCTATTTTCTTTCCCGAGGTAAGTGCCTTTTAGAAGTGGAAGAATAGAACAAAGTAGTTAGCAAGGACTTGAAGCCTAAACTAAGAGATTCAGGGATGGGGAACCCGAAGCCCTCTAGGTCCTCAAACTTGGCCCTTTGACTAAATCCAAACTTCGTAGAACAAATACCTTTGATAAAGGCTTCACCTAAAACCTAGAAGGCCACTTGTGGCCTCAAGGCAGCAGGTTCTCCTCCCCTGGCAGATGGTCAGGCAACAATCTTATCTTCCCTCAATGAAATTAATTCCCCCTGCCTAGACCTTAGGAAGAACTTGTAGATTTCAAGAATTTTTTGAACTATCTTAGAAAATGGGTGGTGTGTTAGAGAACTAGTGAAGGGGACAAGTAAGCATTCATATTCTTGGCAAAATTAAAAAAACACATTAAGGAGGTAGTTTTGTGCTAAATCTAAGTAAAGTACTTGGACAACATTTCAAAGTC
The DNA here is from genome assembly GCF_900497805.2 of Vombatus ursinus. Lineage (NCBI taxonomy): Eukaryota > Metazoa > Chordata > Mammalia > Diprotodontia > Vombatidae > Vombatus > Vombatus ursinus. The sequence goes on from NW_020954687.1 coordinate 12,097,339, forward strand.
TAGTCGTCCACTTCAAATAAAAAAAAAAAAACACTGCCAAATTCTGTTCTTAATGAAGCCAGGCAGACTTTTTGTGATCACTTTCTGTTTTAGAGAGAAGCATAGTGTGTAGAACAAGAAGGTTATAATTTTTATATATTCTGCACTGGAGTATTGTTTTTAGTTCTGAATGCCACTTCTTGCCATGTGACATAAAGGTGAATGTGTGCAGAAGACAGTCCCCAGAATGGTGAAAGGAGTGAAGAATATGCCACATAAGATCAGTTCAAGGAACTGTGTATTCCCAGATCCCGGAGAAGAGGAAGACAATGGAACATGATAGTAGTTTTCTAGTATTTGAAGGACTAACCTGTGAAAGAGGCATTAATCTTACTTTTCTTGGTTCCAGAGGACAGAACCAGAAGTAAAGTAGTGGGTATAAGGGAAATTTCAAAGAAGCATGTTTAGGCTCATTGTAAAGAAAAAGTTCCTAATTATTTGAGCAGTCCCAAAGTGGATTGAGGTGAGGTATGTTGCTCCTTGGAAATCTTTGTACTGAATGACTGCTTGTTGGGAATGCTATAGAATTCTTTTTCAGGAATGAATGGGCAGGACTAGGTGGTCTCTCATGTCCCTACTTAACTGCCAGGAATCTTATAGTTTTTACAGCTTGTAAAGAAAATGACTAATACCAGTTTTCTTTCTAAGCATATCACATCCCACTGGGTGGGCGGTTATTATAGCTTGTCTGAGCTTGTTGAGCTGAGACAAAAGGTGACACCAGCAGTGTGTGTTCATCCTGAGCTTTTAGTACTGGCTTTTTAATGTTTTATCGTGAGAACACAGGAAGGGGGAGTAAGGAGACTGGGTTTGTTCCTTGGGTAAGTGACTTTGTCACTCTACTTCTTTTTCCTTGTATGTAATTTTAGGTTGTACTACATGACATAGAGTGGTTTTTAAGTATTCCACTGGGAATCCGGGAGGCAGTTCCTGATTCTGCCATCGAAACTACTTTTGTGACTTTAGGCAAGTCATTGAACCTCTTTGTACCTGAATTTCCTCATCTATAAAAAGATGGGGTTGGACTTAATGTCCTTCCAGCTCTAAATATATGGTCCTGTGATTTCTGAGATCCTATCTATCCTGATCACCTATTAAAACTGAGGATTTCAGAAAGGAAAAATTAACAATCATTAGGAGTTAATGAAATTCACTTAGAATAAATCTTATTTCCTTTTTTTTTTGATGGCTTCTACAAAATAATCTTGGATTATGCGATGAAACATGAGCTAAATAGTAGTACTGTTGAATGGATTTTCAGTCATTTGGGTATAGCTGTACCCAAAAAGTTTTGAATAGTGCCTTGTTGTCATCTCGTGTCCAGGATCACCATGCTTCTCTGCTAAAGTTACAGCCCCTCAGATAACTTGGATGTGACTATAGGTGAAAGAAGCTTATGCTGGCAGAGAGAGCATAAGCTCTGGCAAGTTTTGCTATATTAGAAAAGCCTTTGGGATGGGTTTGATGACATACTGTCATCTGAGGATAGGTTCAACCCTGTCTGAGAAATCTTGTCACCAAGAGAACTGGATGTGATGATTTTATTATTCACTTATTTTGGGGGCTGAGACAACTCATTAAACTTTTATTAAGGGATGGAGGGATTGTAATATACATTAACTAAAGAGAGTATCCATATGGATGAAACCACAGATCTTTGAAGTACTGAAGTCAGGCTAAAGATATATGTTTATTAGAAGGCCATAGAGATATGCCTATTATCCATTCAACACTATCATCATTGATTGTATATAAAAGCATAGGTATGCTTATCAGTTTTTCAGTTGGCACAGAGCTGGAAAGAGGCAGCTAATATAACAGATGACAGATCATTTTTATTACAATCTTAACAAGATAAAATGGGTTTCATAGGTTGTTTTAGACAAAAAAAAAAGTATCACCTGATAGCCAACCTCTTTATAATAAGCCTCTGCATAGTGGTCTTTTCCCATTGACCTCTTTAAGATATAGTCTTCAAAAACCCGAATTTATGTCCACACCACAAGAACTTTTGTGGACATAAAATTTAACCGATATAAATGTAAAGTCCTGGTTTATGTTTAAAAATCAGTTGCACAAGTACAGAAAGGAAAGACACTAGCTCAACATTTATTTATTTAAAAAGGATCTGATGTTTTAGTTGACCTAATGCTTAATGTGCTTTAGGAGTGCAGTGTAGCTACTTAAAAAAAAAAGAAAAAAAAAGGTGTTAAGAGAAATATAGTGTTTAGATTATGGGAAAGTCATAATCTAACTATTTAGAGCTGGTCAGACATGCATCTGTAATACTACCACAATGTGGGTGCCATTTTTTTTTTAAACAAATAAGAGTGTTTTCAAGCATAGTACAACAGGATAGTGATCTCAGCCTTGCAAAGTGATAATAAAGAATAGTTGGAAGAATCTAGGATGTGTAGATAGTTTGGAAAGGAGAGACATTTTACTTTACTTCAAATATTTAAAGGACTGTTGCTTAGAGGAAAAAATAGACCTGTCATGTATTGTTCCAGAGGTCAGCAGTAAGCCTATATTGATAGAAATTGAAGACAGGAAGATGTCAATTCAGCTTTATAAAGACCTTTTGCAACAACTGGAACTGTCCAGCAATGGAATAGATTATCACTGGTTCCTGAGAAAGTGGACTCACTTACTATAGATTTGGAAGCAGTGAATGGGTGACTAGGGGAAGAAGGATCCCAGTTTTTAGACTCTAATTGTCAAGTTAAAAAAGATTTATGCTTCAGTGTGGGACTTTTGAGGGCATCTATCAGAATTAATAAGATTTTTTAAAAAATTTCTTTGTTGAAATGATTGTTGCAGAAAAAGGGTATTCTATGTAGTATAACAGTAGAAGCATTAGGTTGGGAATAAGAGCGCACTCCCCTCTTTCATTCAAGTTCTGAGTATGCTGAACTTTGCAGGATCAGGGCAGTAGTCATTTTCTCACTGTGTTTTAAAACCTCTTCTGCAAAAGAAAAAAAGGGGGGGGTCCAGAGTGTAAAAACCTTCCTTTGAAAATTCAGTATTAAACTGCTAAACTTCTGGTTATATAGGAAAAATAAATTTTAGGATAGGAGCAAGTTTACTGAACTTAAATTAATATGGACATGTATTTTCTTGATTAATCTCTGTGGAATCGTGGTGTACTGGAGTCTAGGTATGTCATACTTGCACAGTAAATTCCCGAAGTTGAATGTAAAACTGATCATTAAATGTACTTGAGGAATTAGAGGTGGGAAATTTACCATTCAAGGTAACTCTTCAATAAATACTTTGGTTAAGTAAGTGATCTTTTTTCTTGTGTGAATGGCCTTCACCTAATTTATCTGTTTTGTATCTTATATTTTTACATTTTCTCTCTTAAAATGTTACATTTATAATTTATTATCCTTAAAATGTATAAAACACATAGTTGTATAATTTAAATTTCCTCCCCCTTTAGGATGGGGAACAGAACATCCTCTTCCATGGATAAATCAGAAATTGCTCCTATAAATCAGATCCAGGTGAGTGCAGTTCAACACCAGTTTTTTGATTGTGAGAAGGGAATTCTATAATCTTAATTGATTTAATGGCTTTACTTAACATTTTACTTTATGTCATTGGTAGTTCAGCAAAATATTTGCTAATTCAGTAATATTTTAAAATCTGTTATTTAAAAAAAATCTATGAAGAATATATAATCTTTGGGACTAATGAGTCCTGGGCTTCAAGTAAGTAAAAATCTAGTTGATTAATATCCGTCCTATACATTTGGGTGGCTAGATAAATGTTGTCTCTCCCCAGTGAGGTCACTTTGCACAGCCACAAAGCTGTGCTATTGGCTTATCGAGATGTTGATGTAGAGAGCCTAATTAAGCTGGTACCTCTTCACTATAGTCTCCTTTCTTCTGTTTTAGATTATGCAATACCATTTTCCTCTTTCTTGTCCTCTTTTCTTTGCTCTTTTCTCTCACACATACCCTTTGTAGTCTCCTTCCTTTTTTCCCTTATCTTTTTCAGCTTGTTACCCAGTTAGCTCAGTAAAATCTGCCTTCTATTTTTCTTTTCCTTTATTCCATTAATGTATGGAATTAATAATGTTGAAATTACTTATTACGAGTTATAATAATCTTAAAAGATGTGCTACTGTTAATGCTTATATCAAGGAATTTAAATTTAACATTAAAAAAATTGAATCCTAGAAGATGAAATTTAGAAAAAAAACATCAAAAATTATATTGTTTACCCTATACCTAAGATGAAATTCTTACTAGGGTTCCTCTTAAAAACCTTTGATGATAGAGAGATCTATGTCCTGCCAAGGTAAATCACTCATCTCTTGAGAACCTTTAGTTTGTTAGGAAGTTTTTCTTTATAATAAACTGAAATCTGCCCTTCTGCAATTTCTACCCATTACTTGAAGTTCTACGCTGTGGAAGCAAGTAGAACATGTCTGTGGATAAAAAGCTGTACTTGAAGGTAGGAAGTGTTGAGTTAAAATCTTGCCTCAGGCGCTTACCAGCTGTGTGACCCTGGGCAAGTCACTGAACCTCTCCCAGCCTCAGTTTCCTCATCTGTAAAATAAGAATAATAATAGCTTCGATTCTTACAGGGTGGTGGTGAAGATCAAATGAGATAATATATGTAAAACACTTTACAAAATTTAAAGCAATATTTAAGTGTTTATTATTATTATTACCTTTCCACACAATAGTCCTTCAGATGTTTGAAGACAGCCATCACATACTGTCTCAGACAAGTATAATTTTCCTCAAATCAAAAATCACTAATTCCTTCAGCTGTACCTCATGGCATCATCTCTGGTACCCTTATCATTCTATGGTCATAAACAATCATCTTTGAATTGCTATGTCCGCTAACATTTTGTCAAATTTCTTGACCTTTTGGCAGAATTTGACACTGTTCTTTTTGACACTTTCCTCCTGGATACTTTTTTCTGGGGCTTTATGAAACTTATCTTTTTCCATGCTCTTATCTATTTGACTACTACTTCTCAATCTCCTTTGCTCATTCATCCATTTCACACCCCCTAATTGTGGGTGTAAACCAAGACTCTGTCCTGGGTTCTCCTCTTCCCCATACACTAACACCTGGTGCCCTCCTTAGTTTGCATTGGTTTAATTATGATTTCCATGCATATGACTCAGATCAGCCCTACTGTCTTTCCTGAACTCCATTCACATATCTCCAAGTGCTTATTGGATATTACAAAACTGGATGTCCTAGAAGCATCTCAAATGCAACATGTATATAATAGAACTTTTCTTCTCTCCTCTTTATCACCCCTCCCCACCCTTTCTCCAACCCATTACTCTCTCAAAGTTCCCTATTTCTGTTGAGGGAACCACTGTATAACTAGTTTTACATGCAGTTTTACAGCCTCAGCATTATTCTCCACTCCTCCTCCCTGATTCCACACATCCAATCAGTTGCCAAATCTTGCTATTTCTACTTTCTCAATGTCTCTCCTACTGCCCTCTTCTTTTCCCTTACGTGTATACCACCCTAGTTCAGGCCTGTATTTATTTCTTGCCTGAGATGATGACAGTGGCCTCATATTTGGGCTGTCTCATGTGTCCTTCTCCAGTCCATTCTCCACACAGCTGCCAGAGGGATTTTCCTAAAGCCCATGAGTGACTAAATCACACTCCTACTCAAGAATCTTTAGTGACTTTTTACTGCCTTTAGGATTTAAATATAAACTCCCCAGGCTTTTAAAGACCCCCCTACTCGTGCCAAGACCTACCCTTTCAGCCTTAATACTTAATACTTAAATACTACTCTCCTTCACTGCATTTGTGGTGCAGCCAGACTAGCACGGCCTTTCCCCAGCTTTTTGCCCTTTGATGTTTTTTTGCACTTTAGTGACCCCTGGGTCTCATAGTACACAGGATGTACTTTCTTCTCAGCTCTGCCTTTTAAAATCCCTTGTTTCCTTCAAAGCTGAAATGCCACCTTTTTCATGAAGCCCTTTCTCTTACTAGTGTCCTTCCTGCCAGAATTACCTTTTGTGTATTTTTTACTGACATGCATACTTACATACATTCATAGATGTGTATGCACATCCACGTTATTACCTTGCCCCCAAGGGAAGTGATTGTTTCATTTTTGTTTTTGTATCTTCAGTACCTTGAACAGTGCCTGATATACAGTGGGTGCTTTATAAATGCTTGTTGATTGACTGATCATGGTTCTTCTCCTCTGCATGTGTTTACAATTTGTTAAATCTCCTTCCCAAGCTGTAGTACTCAAATCTGAATATAGTAAGACAGATTTACTCTAAATAGAATAGATTACAGTGGGAGCTGTTTTCTAACTTGTTCTAGCTAGTTTGCATCTGTTAATGAAACATAAGATCTCATTATACTTTTTGGCTAAAATTGTTAATTCATATTGAATTTACAAGCCACTTCAGGGTTTTAAAAAAAAGATTATAAACAGTGCTGTACTAATTAAACTTCATTATCAACAGTACTAAATATAACTTTTTATACCTCCTCTAAGATAGGATTCTTTTTACATTTGTTATCATTTATTTCTCTTCTCATATTGTCAGAGTTAGTATTACATAGTTCTGGTTCTGCTTTTTTGATTTGTTTTATTTTTTAAAAGTCTTTTCAGACTTCTTTGTATCCCTGATACTCATCTGTCTTATTTGCATTGCACCCCCATTTCTGTTTAGAGCATCACTGTTCTTCCAGTCACCAATATTTGCAACCTTGAGGCATACTTGATTCCTTCCTCTTCCCTCCCCACATATCCAGTCAGTTTCCAAGTCTTGTTTTAGCATTCAATCAATTAAAACGTTTATTAGGTGCCTATTGTGTGCCAGGCACTGTGCTCTGGGGGTCCAAAAAGAGTTGAAAGATAGTCTCTGCCCTCAAGGAACTTACAACCTAATGAGGGAAACTACATGCAAACAAATATATATAAAGCAATCGATATACAGGATGAATAGAAAATAATTAACAAAGAGAAAGCACTGGAATTAGGGGTTGGGAAGGCTTCCTGTAGCAAGTGAGATTTTAGTTTGGACTTAAAGGAAGACAGGGAGGCTACTTGGTGAAGTTGAGAAAGGAGAGCATTCCAGGCATGGGGGACAGAAAATGCCCAGAGCCAAGAGGTGGAGAATCTTGTACATGGGAAAGCCAGGAGGCGTATGTGGCAGGGAGAAAGGTATAAAAATACTGGAAATGTAGGAGGGGGCTAGGTTAGGAAGGACTTTGAATGCCAAACAGAGCATTTTGTATTTGATCTTGGAAGCAATATAGCAACTGAAGTTTATTGAGTAGGGGAATGACTTAGTCAGTTTTGGACTTTAGGAAAATCACTTTAGTGACTGAATGGAGGATGGATTGGAATTCGTGGAGACTCCAATCAGGCAATAGTCCAAGCACGAGGTGATGAGAGCCAGCACTAGAGCGGTGGCAGTGTCAGAGGAGTGAAGAGGGCGTACTGGAGAGATGTTGCGAAGGTGAAATTGACAGACCTTGGTTACAGATTAGATGTGGGCAGGGAGGAAGGGGATGAGAGATAAGAAGAATCCAGAATGACTCCTAAATTATAAACCTGAGGATCTGGGAGGTTAGTGTTGCCTACTGCAGTAAAAGTGAAAGTGGTGTGCGACAGCTAGGTGGTGCAGTGGATAGAGCACTGCCCTGAAGTCAGGAGGACCTGAGTTCAAATCCAGCCTCAGACCAAACACTTGACACTCACTAGCTGTGTGACCCTGGGCAAGTCACTTAACCCCAGTTGCCTAAAAAGAAAAAAAAAATGGTGGGGGAAAGTTTAGGGGAAAAGATAATGAGTTCTGTTTTAGACATAGAGAGTTAAAATGTCTACTTCAGTACTTCTTAAAACTATGGGTTGTGACCCCATATGGGGTCTTGAAAAATTTGGCAACAGTAAAAGGTTTCTGAACATGCAAGACCAAAAATTAGTTAAAAATCAAATGGATAATGAATCTGAGGTGTTTCTGGCAGCACTTGCCTGTGCAACTTCATTGAAGCCTTGGTTCTGAACACAAAACAAGTCTACTTTACACTGTTCCTGCCCTCAGGCCAAACAACACCCAGAGAACGCTGCTGAAATTCAAAAAGGGGTCCTGAATGGAAAAAGATTAAGAAGCCCTTGTCTACTGGACATCCAGTTTGAGATAACTGAAAGGCAGTTGGAGATGTGAGATAGAAGTTTACCAAAGAGATTAGGGCAATTTAGATTTGAGAATTACCAACATAGACATCATAATTAAATTCGTGGGAACTGATGAGATCACCAAGTGAAATAGTATAGAGGTCTGCCTATGTCATTTCCCTTTTCATTAAACTGCAGTGACTCCCTAATGCCTCGCTTTATCTTTTAAAGCTCTTCATGACCTGATCCCTTCCTACTTTTCCAGTCTTCTTAAACTTTATTCCCTTCTACATACTCTATGATCCAGTGACTCTGGCCTCCTTGTTGTTCCTTCTGCAAGACACTATGGCTCTAGACTCTGTGCATTCTTCCTGACTGCCCCTCATCTCTGGAATTTTCACCACCCTACTCATTTCTGCTTCCTGGCTTCACATCTCAGCTATCCCATTTCCTTCAAGAACCCTTCCATGAGTTTCTTTACTTTTAGTATCTTCCTTCTGAGATCATCTCTAATTTATTCTATCTTTTTTGTGCATTGTTCTTTGTATGTTGTTTCTTCTAATCAATTATGAGCCCCTTGAGATCAGTGATTGTTTTTGCTTCCCTTTGTATCCTCAACATGTAGCAGAGGAACTGGCATATATAGTAGGTGCTTAATAAATGCTTCTTGACTGATTTGCAAATTTTTGAAGAGATAGTTTTTATGTTTATTTGTTTTCATAACACTTTTAGAGTAGATTTCTGACACTGAAATTATTAGGTTAAAGGGTATGATTTATTTTTGTAACTTTTATTGTGAATTCACTAATTTCTCTCTTAGAGAAAAGCTCCTTCAGTAATAAATGAAAACCTGTCTCTCACCCCTTCAAGCACCTTTTGTTATTTTAAATTTTTTTTTTGCCAATTTGATGGGTAAGATGAGACCTTATGATTATTTTAATTTTAATTTGCACTTCTTTGATTATTAGTGCCATTAAAATGCCTAGACCTCCACTTGTCACTACACAAAGTCTAACCAGAATGAAATTATGCATTTCTTTATAGGAAACAATTTCACATAATTGTGTAGTGATCTTCTCAAAAACGTCCTGTTCTTATTGTACAATGGCAAAAAAACTTTTTAATGACATGGATATAAAATACACTGCAGTGGAATTGGACATGCATAAATATGGAAGCCAGTTTCAGGATGCTCTTCACAAAATGACTGGTGCAAGAACTGTGAGTAAATTCTTTAGATTCCCTATTTTAAAAATGTGGACTTTTTTTTTTTTTTTTAGTATTTCTTTTGTGCTTCTGTTAGGACATTCTACTTTGTATTATAGTTGTATATATATAACTCATCTTCCTTAGCCTCATTATGATCCATTTGGAAAGTAAAGACTATGCCAAAGTTATCTTTATATCTTCTTCAGCACCTAACACAGTACTTGACCTATGGCAAGTCCCCAGCAAACATTTGAGTTCAGTCTGTGGTTACACAGAATTGGAGGAGGCCTAGGTCCTCAAGTCAAGTAAGTGGTACTTTCCTGAGCCAGCCCTTTGGGGACTAAAACTAAAAGGCAAGACAGGAGAAGCAGCACAATTATTCAATGTATAGATTTTTCTCCTGTCCCTCTGTGAAAGGGTTCACCTGTGAAAGGGTGAGGAGTATGCATCAGAAGTTTTTTTCTTAGTAAGCAGATCTTTGTGACCTTTTGAAATCTCACAGGACTTTTTTTTCAATAGGCGTTCACATGGACACTAACTCTATGTAATTTATTCCGTTGGTTTTTTGGGACAGTTTTGTTTGCCAATGAGCATATGACTGAAAGCTTGATGTTTCCCTTCTAATTGCATTTTTCTATCCTGTTTGGGTTATTTTTGTTTTCATTCAATTAATATAGTTGAATTTATCATTTAGAGTAATGGAGGGCTTAGCCAGTCTTCCAACTGTTTTAGCCTCAGAAACTTAGAGATTTCTCGTAATATTTAACCATGAAATAGGTGTCAATTCAGTCAAATGCTTTTTGAAGATTTGGCTTGTATGAGGCCTTATGGTTGGTGCTATAAGGAATACAAAGATGACTAAGAGGGGCAGCTAAGTGGTGCAGTGGATAGAGCACTGGCCCTGGAGTCAGGAGGACCTGAGATCAAATCCAGCCTCAGACACTTGACACTTACTAGCTGTGTGATCATGGGCAAGTCACTTAACCCCATTGTCTAGCAAAAAAGGCAAAACAAAAACAAGATGAATAAGATACTGCTCCTGCCCTCAATGAGCTTTTAGTATATTAGGAAAGGGAAAAGTGTACACAAAACACTAAATGCCATATAGGTGAGGTAAGTGCTATAGAAAAGGTGCTAGGTGCTGTAAGAATCAAAGAGAAGAGAGATCAAATCAGGCTGTGGAAATTTGAGGAGTGTTGTTGAGTTAAAAGTTGGGGCATTCCAGAAAGAGGAAAGAGTGGGCACAGAAGTAGCCAAGTGTAGGGACAATAACAAATAATTCAGTTTGGTTGTAGTATAATATGTGTGAACAGAGTTTTGAGAGAAAACCAGAAAGGTAGGTTGGATTGTGGAGACTCTGCATGTGTGTATATAAAACATAATATATATTTTTGTACACATTCTTTTCAAACTGTACAACATAAGAGTACATGCTAAATAATAATAATAATGATAGAATTCATATGATACTTTTAAGTTTCCAAAGCACTTTGCTTATGTTATCTCATTTGCTCTGCAATAAGAATTTGGTGCTATTATCTCCATTTTTACAAAAAAGGAAATGGAGGCAGACAAAGGTTAAGTAACTTGCCCAGGGTCAGTCAGCTAGTGTCTGAGGTAGGATTTGAACTTAAGTCTTCCTGACACCAAGCCCACCACCATTTACTATGCCGCCTAGCTGCATTAGAGAGGTCCAAAATAAGCATCTGAGAGGAAAGACTGTTATCGACTAGGAGGGGTGAGAAAATGTCATGAAAGGGATGGCATTTAAGTTAGCCTAGATCTCGATGTCCTAGGTTTAAACTCAGCTCTATCTCTTTCTAGCTATATGAGCTGATTTACCTCTCTGAGCCTCATTTTCCTTATCTGTAAAATGAGATTGTAAGACTACATGATTTCTTTTGTTTTGCATGACTACACATGTATAACCTATATCAAATTGTTTGCTTCTTCAGTGGGGGGGGGAGAGGGAGGGAGAGAATTTGGAAATCAAAAATATTTTTTAAAAGAATGTTAAAAATTGTTTTTACATGTAATTGGAAAAATAAAATTTTTTTCAAAGGCTAGATGATTTCTTTTTTAAAATTTTTTTACTATTTTTTAAAAGTTAATTTATTTTGAATTATCAACAATCAATTTTTCTCCCCCTCCCTCCCCAAGACAGCACACAATCTGATAGAGGCTATACATATACATTCCTATTAAACATATTTTCACATTAGTGATGTAGTAATAAGAATTAGAACCAATAGGAGGAACCACCAGAAAGAGGAAACAAAACACAACAGAAGGAAAAAAATAGCAAATACTGTGTTTTGATCTGCATTCAAACTCCATAGTTCTTTCTTCTTTGTAGATAGCATTTTCCATCATGAGGCCTTTGGAGATGTCTTAGATCCTTGTATTGCTGAGAAGGGTTAAGTTTATCAATATTAGTCATCGCACAACGTGGCTGTTATTGTGTACAGTGTTCTCCTGGTTCTGCTCACTTCACTTAGCATCAGACCATACAAGTCTTTCCGGTTTTGCTGAAGTCAGCCTGTTCATCATTTCTTATAGCACAATAGTATGCCATTACATTCATATACCACAACTTGTTCAGCCATTTCCCAGTTGATGGGCATTCTCTCAATTTCCAATTCTTTACCACCACAGAAAGATCTGCTATAAATATTTTTGTACATGTGGGTCCTTTTCCCACATCTCTCTGGGATATAGCCCTAGAAATGCTATTGCTGGGTCAAAGGGTATGCACATTTTTATAGCCCTCTGGGCATAGTTCCAAATTGCTCTCCAAAATGGTTGGATCATTTCACAACTCCACCAACAATGCATCAGTGTTCCAATTTTCCCACGTCTTCTCCAACATTTATCATTTTCTTGTTTTGTCATGTTGGCCAATCTGATGTGTGTGATGTGGTACCTCAGAGTTGTTTTGATTTGCATTTCTCTGATTAATAGTGATTTAGAGCATTTTTTCATATGACTATAGATAGCTTTAGTTTCTTCATCTGAGAACTGCCTGTTCGTATCCTTTGACCATTTATCAATTGGGGAATGACTTGTATGCTTATAAATTTGACTTAATTCTCTATGTATTGTAGAAATGAGGTCCTTCTCAGAGAGGCTGGTTGTAAAAATTATATTATAAATTAGCAATCATCAGAACTACTTGGTACTGGCTAAGAAATAGAGTGGTGGATCAGTAGAATAGGTTAGGTATACAAGACACAGTAGTCAGTGACTATAGTAATCTACTATTTGATAAACACAAAAACCCCAGCTTCTGGGATAAGAACTCACTCTGACAAAAACTGCTGGGAAAACTGGAAAAGAGTATGGCAGAAACTAGGCATAGATCAAGATCTCACACCATATACCAAAATAAAGTCAAAATGGGTTCATGATTTAGATATAAAGGATGATATTGTAAGCAAACTGGGAGAGCAAGGAATAGTTCAGATTTATGCAGAACAGAAGAATTCATGACCAAACAGGAGATAGAGAACATTACAAAAAGCAAAATGGATAACTTTGATTACATTAAAGTGAAAAGTTTTTGCACAAACAAAGCCAATGCAACCAAGATTAGAAGGAAAGTAGAAAATTGGGAAAGAATTTTTACAACCAAGGCTAGATGATTTCTAAGGGCCGTTCCAGCTTTAAGTTTTGTGATCCTTTGTGTAGACATATGTTTGTATTTATTTGCATTTGTATACATATGGAAAGCTTTTTATAATGTGCAAGAACTGTTTATATACGTTATAATTAAATGTGATAGATATTTTTATATTTTTAGTGTATAAGGCAGTATCATATATATATATATATATATTACTGCGAAAAGATAAAATACTAACTAACCTATTTTCTATATACTTAAACAGGTTCCAAGAATTTTTGTCAATGGGACTTTTATTGGAGGAGCAACTGATACTCATAGGCTTCACAAAGAAGGCAAGCTGCTTCCATTAGTTCATCAGTGTTATTTAAAAAAGTTTGGAGCAAAGAATTTCAGACAGTAATGTAGACTGTCTTTGGCTGTGCTGGCAAATGTCAGCTTTTTAGTCATTTTGCTTATAAAACATTTAAAAAATTCTTTGAAAATGTGAAATCTTTCTCAAAGAATGGCCTATGAAATGATGAACAATAAAGACCTGTGGAAACCTACTGAATATTTTTATTCCTATAGCACTTTAAGGGTAGGTTAACTTTTTTGGCAACAGGGAGACTGGTACTTTGTATTCTTAATTTTGTAGTTAAGCAGTGAAATCACACAGTGATGCAATACAACTTTTCGTAGAAAATATTAAGATATTGTTAGGACTGTTAATATGAAAACTGAAAGCTAAGGATTAGGATTACAGATTTGATACCCTTCTTTCTGTTAACTTCTGTTAAACCCAATCAAGGTTTAGATGTCACTCTTGATCATCGACTATACAGCTTTTGTGTAGAGTTAGGAAAATAGAATGGGAATCAGTCAATCATAAAGAAAATAAATTAATCCTTCTTTGTTGACTGTTACTGCAGATTGCAGTACTACAGCTAACTGGTAGATATTATAAGGATACTGCTTTTGGTGTGTTAAAAGATAAAGAACTTTATAATGATTAGAATTGATCTAAAATAGAATGGGCTGTTTTGTGAGGAGGTAGTTTATTTCCCATCGTGTAAAAAATATTTAGGCAGAAGTTGGATTACAATCTATCTGGCATGTTGTAAAGAAGATTTTTGCATTAGATTAGAATTTTAATTAAAATTTTATCAGTATATGCCTAAGAATGCTATATATCCCAAACCCAAACTAGTAACTCATAGTTGATTAATAAATATTTCAGCTTAAACCAACCCCTTAACCCAGATTTGAAATGCAAGAGGAAATCAGCTTACAGCATAAATAAGGAAAAGCATGTCTTAATCACTTCCTATTTTTATCAAGTTTTATCTCCAATCTCTTATATCATTAGTACCAGTTTACTCAGCGTCTGCTTTGTGTAGGGTAGGGTATGTGACATCTAGAAAAGAGTTAGCTACACGTTTTTATGCCAGGATGGTTGAGAATTCAGAGGGAGAAAACACCTTCACAGAAAAAGATACAGGCTTCTGTGGTAGAAGAACGTAATATATTTCTGATTAATACCCCATTTAAAAAGTGGCAGCTCAGAGTAATCAGGATTTTCCTAGCAAGTTTTTCTTTCCCCCTCAAATTTATATGCACTACACAGAAAACACTGAGACTCTTTGAACTTTATAGTCCAGTCCAACAAGCATTTATTAAGACCTATTACATGGAACATGGTGTGCTGGATGTTGGGAGTACAAAAACAAAAACATGAAACAGGTCCTGTTCTCAAGGACCTCTCATTTTGCTGGGGAAATAATGCATATTTGTATATGATAATTTGAAGGAGATGAGAAAGCACTCAACTACTAAAGATAGAGATATTAAGACCTCTCGATATTCCAAGAAAAACTTTCAGAACACCACAGCTTTTGCTATAATTACTAAATATGGATGAGGGATTTTGTTCAATGCCATTGGTTCAAAGCGGTAACACTAGACATCTTTATTTTGAAAACCCTAGATGTCTTTAAAAAGCTAACCTAATTTTATATTTTACAATATTGATGCAATTTGAAGAAAATCTCCCAACATTTGAACTCTTAGAGCAGGAGCAAGAGCAGCTGTTAATTTCAGTGTTATTGTCATTTAATCTACCTGTGTCAGGTGAGCCTGTGGTGGGTCTCAGTGCTCCCCACCTGGCTTAGTCTGTTTTATAAGAACAGTTGGTTTGGCAACATTTATTGCTGAACTTTGCATTTCATTTCAACTCTGCCTTACAGATTAATAAAAGTCTTCTTAATCTAGTGTCCACAGATCTCTTCATAGATTTCAGGGTGGTAGGGTCTGTGAACGTGGCTAGAAAAAAAATTACATTTTTATTTTCACCAACCTCTAACAAAATTTTGGCATTTCCTCCAATTATGAATTTAAAACAAAAACATTCTGGAAAGGGTCCATAGGCTTCACTAGCCTGCCAAAAGGCTCCACGAAACAAAAAAGGTTAAGAACCCCTGGTCTACATGAACGTTAAGCAAGACTGACGTTTCTATTTCTCTCTGCTACTTTGTTTGACTCCCATATGAGAGAGAGAGAGAGAGAGAGAGAGAGAGAGAAAACGTGTGTGTTGCGTTGAGCGTGGGAATACTACAACATCAATACCTTACAGTTACGAAATCTCTTAAATTCATTTTATCAGAATTTTAAGAATTAAAACCCCGTAAGTCTCTTCCACCTCCTTTATTGAGGTAACAGGGAGCTTTTATGATTTGCTCAAGGTCATCCTGCTATTTTAGATTGTTATACAGGTCTCCTGCCTCCTGGGCCACTGTTTTTGTTTTTTTTTGTCATTGTTGGGGTTTTGTTGTTTTTTTTTTTTGCATTATACAAGACCTCATTCCATTATAATTTTAATTTTTATGTTGTAACAGGTGAAGCTTAGGGGATATTATCCCTCCAAAACACGATTTGTTTCATTCACTGTTTTATCAATACGTTTTCTTTGCTTTTACCTCAACTATATTAGTTGGGAAAGTTGGAGGAGAGAAGTGAAGCACTCTTCTGAGAAAAGAGGAAAGTATTACCAATACAAAGTTTTAATAATAAAGTCTAGGAACAGTAAGATGGAAATGTGATGAGTAACTGACATTTATATCAGGTGATGATATCTCACAAGACTGAGGGATAAAATAGTGCAGATACAGTGGTGCAAGTTTTACAGATGAGGAAACTGAGGTACAGGGAAATAAAATGATCGCTTATGGTTACACAGCTAAATTTTGGAGGTGGGATTCGAACCTACATTGTGGGATTTTTATTAGGAGACCAATTTGCACACTCTTTCCACCCCACCATATTGTCAAGTTTGTGTATTGGGGAAAATGTTTTCAATCATGTGTATTCAAAAATAAAAGTTTATGGTTAGAATTCCTTCAATAGTTTTTAATGTTTTATATAGGGCACTGATCATTCATAAAGAAAATTGCAGTCTTAATTTCTTCCCTTTTCATAATATCATTAGCTTTAACTAAAATGTAGAACTATAGCAACAGGATTCTAAAGGAATTAAATTGGCCTGAATTTGAGTATTATTCAGTATGTTAAATGAATTAAAAAGTATTTAATTGCTTAGTGTTACCCAAGTTCTGTGGAATAGAGCTAAGTACTGAGATAAAAGACAAAAGAGAATCAGAGCTTACCAGGGGAAAAAACAGCTCATATGTTGCTTAATGGCTAGATAGGGAAATTTGAGTTTGGGGAGTCAGTTTCCAGTAGCAGAAAGAGTATGACTTGATGATAGCTGCAAAGCAGCAAAGAGGGGAGGTGTGGGCATGCAGTGTACCAAGTGTGGATAGTGAGATGGGGAGGAGGTAAGGGTGTGTGTGTACATTTAAAATGAAGTAGGCACTCAATAATTAGGGTCATGAGCCCCAGAATGGAAACTGAAGAATTGAAAGTGTTGTGTTTTAGGGCCTAGTTTCTGGTCCCATGAGTCAGCTGCATTACCATAAATTCGAGAAAAACTTAGCTGGGCACAAACCCCAAAATGTTTATTTGCCCACAGGTAATAGTTTATTCTTGTCTAAAACAACCTGAGAGAAGTGATCAGGTTTTTTTGATTGCTATAAGCCTATTTCATAGCTGCTTCATTCTATTTCATTAAACATTTTTTCCCTCAAAGGAATCTATATTTTAGCGGCTTATGTGTTTAGAACTCATGCTCATGTCATATGCCGATGTTAATAATTGCATTTTCATTATGAATTACACTCATTACCTCATCCTTGGATAGTCAGTCATTATTGCACAGTAAAGAGGTGTCCCAAGCCACATTTTCCAGTGGAATTCTTAGATAGATTTTAGGTGAGTTATATAATTAATATTAACTTTGGTGTGTCATCTGTTCAAAAATTTCTTAATGTGAAGAATTGCTTTGCAAGGGCCTGTTACCCTTTCTTTATTATAAAACAAATTTAAATTTGTTTAAAATCTAAGCACTGTAAATATTTTATGAGAAATAAAAAGACAATTTGATATACAGTTTATTGTTCATCTCAAGTTGTACAGTAAGTATGCAGTCAAGTAGCATTTCACAAAGGTTTTAATGTTTTTTGCCTTAGTCTCTAAAGAATGATTTTTACTCCTTGTTGTGTTTGTTCATCCAAGGCTCAGGAGGAGAGGTGATGTGAAAGTCCTAAAGTAGCTGAAGAATTATTCCATAATACCACAATTAATAGACATAGACATTTCCTTGAAAAAAATGTCAATATATGTTAAGTTTATATACAGAGGAAACTACAAAGATTTTGTAAAGTATTAATAGGGAGAATTAGGAAAAATCTTTCTACAGAATTTAGAATCATATATATGTACCTTAATTTTATTAAGTCAGGATTGTGTTTGTGTATGGCTGACCTTTCTTTTAATATTAAAAACTATTTCCACTTTGAAAAACAGTGAAGTTCGAAAGGTGTGTAAGGTATGTAACTGACCAAACCACTGGCCTAGATTTTTTTATTGCAACTGTTATATTTTACTTTTTTATTTTCCAGTACAGGTTTCTTTGAGTCACGTACATGGAATGTATGCTTTTTATATGTTGATTTATATGAGTAATTTGGAACAAATGCTACTAACCTGCTTTCTAAAATTCATTGTTCTTGGAGATAAGCTTCTAGAGAGGACATGTCCCATACACAGGATTATTAATACAACATGATTCTAATAGGTCATCTAATAATCTTAATATTCTGTTTAGGTTATTTAGAATTATGTAAAGCAGTAAAAAAAAAATCAAACTATCAAATGTTCCTAGGTGTATTAAAAGAATATTGTTATAGATATAAGTATGAAGCACCTTCCTAAAATGAGATTTTTGAAAAGGGGAAAATAAAGCCCAGGTATACAATGACAAAAATATGCAAAATTACTGTATAAAATATATTTACTATGAAAGTTAAAAATTTCCTAAAACAAATAAAAATTCTAGTAATTTTTATCATCATTCTTGTCTATATTCGTTATTTTTTTTCATCACCTTTCTTTCTGACCTTTTCACCAGGAGTAGTATTTTACACAAATCAGATTTGGGGGTGGGAAGGTGCCCATGTTTTGACTAGTATAGTATATGCAAAACACCAAAGTGTCCATGCTTGCCTGATAAAAGGGTAATTAAACTAATGTAAAGTTTCTAAATTTAAAGTTTATTTCCAGTCATTATACAAAACTAGAAAGCCTCGGTTTAAAAGAACGTGCTGAAGTTCTATACCTCAGAAATACTAGTTCAACATTTTTAAGGCAGTATATGGTAATACTGAGACCCTGTATACTTGTTTGTACTGGAATGTGACACTTTAAGGCAGTAAAAGTTGAAATTTCCACTTTAAGGCTTCTACCCACTCTAAAAATATTTGAATTGTTACTTTATATAAACTTGTCATAACACAATAACAGCAAAAGTGACAGATTTTGGAAAGCAATGCACCTTATTATACAGCATACAACTATTACTTTTGCAGAACTAAATTACAGTTTCTGTATTAGCTAGACCTCACACCAGAAGAAAGCTGAAACTCAAAAGCATGATCTTCAGGTGCCTATTATGACATGTACATGTATACTCATGTTATTACATTAATTTGTATGTACACTATTCAGGACTACTTAATGCAGCAAAAATACACAGGTCTGTCAATAATTTTACTACACATCAACTGTAATTTGTCCTTTATGGGGCCATAGAGTTTCCAAAATAGTTCCCATTTATAAATGAATAAAACTTAACAAGTTTTCATTTCAAAACTTTAATAACGGTTTTGAATTAGTTCTTAACTTGCATATTCCAACAGTTATGTGTGACCTTGTATATCAATATCCAACCCTACTACCCTGACTTTTAAAAGAACAACCAAGAGAATATATTTTTGTTTGTTTGGTTACAAAAGTTGTTTTGGTGTAGGTTCTAAGTGGAGCAGAAACTCCACAGCTGTGGAACCAGAAGAAAACATCTATCTGCTTTACAGTATCAGAAACAACAGCTAGCTAGCCACACAATTTCATCATCAATTCCACAGAGAATTCGATCATAACTGTGAGTTACAGGTTTACCAACTTTAATTCCCACAATTTATATTATCCACTTTACTGCTTATAAAACTTCTAGTACAATTTGATATTTTCAGTGTTTAAAAGTAACTTTATTACATATTTATCCAGAAGGTAGAGTTAACTAATGCCCTTGTTCCCTTGTCAGTTTACCATGTAAAAAAAGTCACACATGATTAAGACAATCTTTTCCAAAGAAAATCCAATGATTTGGTACGTTGTAAAAGTATGAAGACTGAATAAAAGTTATTTGCTTATGTGATTTTCTTATGCCCTAATTGTATAAACAGACTTACTGAGACTTCTAGTACTTATGCAGATTTTTATTGACTCTAATAATGAGAACACAGAATTTTAAAATGCCATTTACTTAGAAGACCTATTCAAGTAATGCTACTTCCAGGGTGGAATAATGTTCTTATATGGTTGGCTCTAATTTTTTTATTTAAAGACTATCTGATCTTAAGACATTTTGGGCAGCTATTAACACACTCTATGTGATGAACTGCTATCACAACTGCTTTAGGGATAAGATATTAAGTTCAGGTTTTTTCCCAGTAGATTTGCACATTGTTCAGATATTGCTAGTATAAAACTAAATATCAAAATCTTAAATTTTTAAGGCATTTAAAAGAATAGTCCTATAAGCAAAGAAACTAATAAACATGCCAAAACTAAAATTTACTTTTTTTCTGATTCATATGTACTACATTACAATTGTGCATAACCCCAGTAGAGCAGGATTGGAATAAGATATCAAAAGGGAAATAATGTTTTTTTTTTTTTAATAAGAGGGAAAAAATTAAGTATAAGAAGGAGGGTAGTAAGATAAGAGTATCACTAAGAGGTAGAAAAGATGTAGTGTGGGAAATTAGTTACCTAAGACCAGAAGTATGTACAATAAATACAAGGTTATTATTTATATGGTTAAACTTGTTTTTGAAATTTATATATTTTAAACGTGATAGTACATTCTTATATTTACAGTGCCTCTACCACATTATCAAATGTATGTCATATGAAAACACTGTTGATAAACAGTGCCTTTTCACTAGTTTCCTAAGCTATAGTGGTATGTTTATGGATTACTAACTATAACTTCTTTAAGCTACATACAAATTCAACCACAGATGAGAACAATTTTAATTTTAAAATATATTAATCTTTATATTCAGTGTCAGATCCTAAACTTTACTCAGAAATTCTGGTGCATCACCCAAAGATAAAAGATCACATCCTATGATTCTTTCTCAATTTTGCATAATTTTTCTTATGGCAAAAAATTATGTTATGAAATGAAGATTAAAGTCCCTTAAAATAATCTGCAGTTTAAAGAATAAATTTTAAAATCAAGAGGTCAAATGTTTTCTGATGGACTTTCCCTCATTCAAAATTTGAGTCCTTGATTCCACTTGAGTAGATTTGGTATTTTATTTCCATGCTTCTACCCAATCCCCACTGACCTATTTCTCACAAGATAATTTAGATAAATATTTTGTTTTTAAACAAGCCTATTTAAGTAAAGTGGTTTTCAAAGTACACTGGCCATATATTTCAAAAGAAGATCACAAACTTACAAGCAGTGTCTTTGATTAATAAAATGTTACTTATACTACAGATTTTTTTCCCACAGATTCTCAAAGTGCTTGACAAAGATCAAACCCTTTTCAGGTACAAGTTATATTTTTCTATAGCTAGAGAACTGAGTTGTAAAGTGGTTCAGTCATGCAGCAATTGAGATGCCAGAGATGTTTAACAAAAGTTATAGCTAACTAAACAAAATTATCTAATATCCCTAAATCAAAAGTACTTAATGTTTACAAAAAATGCTAAATTACATGACCAAGTATTTATTATAAAATAATGAAACAGAATTGCCATGACCTGCCCACTATTTAGCCTGTAGGGTAGAACTAGCAAAAAACTTTGTTTAATTATTTAATCAACAGAATAAAAACTATCTCAGTGATATAAGGGGGCAAGTCACTTAATCACTCAACTTATTTCTTCATCTGTAAATTTTTGGGGGGCAGGGGTATAGGGAGGAAGGGTTGGACTGGATGAACTCTCTGGTCCCTTCCAGCACTAAATTTTATTCTATGACTTTGCAAAGTAGAATTCCTATCTGAACAACATTACAATCTACCACTTACCCAACAAATGGTGATCCAGCCTGGGCTTGAAGACTTTTAGTGGGGAAGGGGAGGTGGGGTTGGGAAGGGATGCAGTGGGGTCCTACTACTTCCTGAGGTAGAACATTTCTGGAAAGGGTATTAGGAACTCCTTACTCAAGCCTAAATTTATATTTTTGCAACTTTCCCATTTGTTCCTAGATTTGCCCTCTGAGACCAAGCAAAACAAATCTCACAATCCCTTTACCACGTGATAGTTCTTCAAATACTTTTAGGTGGCCATCAAGTTCCTATCTCTCCCTTTACAAGACCACTTCTCCAGCCTCAGTTTTGAAAGATTATGTTTGCTTTTTATGGAAAATTAGGGTATAATAGTAATATGTAGTATTTGAGATTATAAAAGCAACTTTTTTTTCTCATAATTGAAGTAAAGCTAAAAATGGTTCACAAAGTAGAATTTGTGCCTTAGTATATTTATTACAGTGAGGTAAGTTAACAGCACCTTGTCATTCCCATAAACACATTCAACTCCCAAACTGTGTCAACGTGAATTGTGAGGAAACTGTAGGAGTAACATGGTCCTTTAACATTGGCCACAAACTTACACACAACCTTTTCTAAAACCCTCTCCTAAAAGGCTAACCAAAGTGACAGATATTGTTTCTAACATCCCAAAAGAACTTTATTTTATCACTAGGGGAAAAAAAAAAACCAAGCCCTTAAAAACCAGCTTAAACAAATTTTCTCCAATGTCTCTGGTACTTTAATTAAAAAAACAAAACAAAACAAAACAATCCATCATCTACATCATGATCCCCATAATCTTTTAAATTAGACTTATATTTCCCAAGGTCACAATTATTTCTCTGAATGATTCTGATATTAATTCCTGAAGATACTTATAAAAGATTGTTGACTTTATAGATACAAAAAAGAAATATTTTACACTTGTAATAAGTCTCTGTTTTTATACTTTATCTCAACATTTCTACAAGGAGTAGTCATCCTGTATTTCTAACTTTTTAACTTAGGAAATTGTACTCAAAAAGTAATTTTAATAACTAATTATATACATCCATCAAATGTTCTTTAAATTCTGTCTGGATGGTATGACAGTTTTAGGTATCAAAAACATCTTAACATGTTATCACTTAAAATCTGATAAGAAAGCTAAAAAATTCAAATACTTTAGAAATATATCTTAGGTTTGGTTATGTCGTCAGAAGTATAGGAAGTAACAATGCATTCTGAGAAAGAATGTTTTCTGGTAACAACTTGATTTACTAAAAATATGGCCTATATTCTCACAATCTAGGAAGTGCTGTCTGGCGGATTCTACCAAGCTGGAAGGGCTTTTGAGGAGTAGCCTGGTGATAAACTGCTATACAAGGACCACCTTAGCTAGACAAGAGATGCTCACTGCCAGGCTGGCTGCAGGAAGGATAAGTTTTTTAGCCATGGCCGCTCTCAAACACTGCCTAGTAACTGACAGATTGTAATCTACCTTGGTGGAGAAGCTACTGACAACAATAGAATCATACATCCTTAAAGTATGGAAGAAACTATAGTATGACTCATGCAGGAAGCAATTTGAAACTGCTACCAGGCTATCTGAAGTCATGGTTGCAATAATAGCTTTATCACAGTTCTAAAATTACTGTTCTGAAAAAATTTTCCGAAAAGTAGAAAAAACTTATGTATATAAACTACAATAATACTGTTTGACCCCACCAAACACATGCATATCTCTAATGGCTAAGCAAGTGGAAAGTTAAGATCTGTATTTGCTAGTTTTACTTCTTACACACTAATTTTTAAAAAATAATAAATGAAAAATTAAAGTTTTAATATTGAGAGACTACTGTTGGAATAATCATATGAAAATTAGGAACAATGAAGTTTTAAGCTTAAAATTAAAGAAAATTTCCTATCAAGAGTATATTTGTTCTTTAGCATACTCTGGTGTACTAAATAAAAATTTTAATAACCACACTCAATTTTAAAAAATTTCCCTGAAGATATTAGTGAACTATTGCTTTAATTCATAAACAATGATTGGTCACAAAGTCCTTTGCAAAGTTACCATAGACATATCTTTTGTCACATATTTTCTGTGACCAGAAAAGAGTTTACTAAATTTGTGTTACCTGAAAGAATAACTGGCAATAGGAGGCTAGTGGCTGTTTTATACTATAGATAATAAAAATTCATTTAATATGCAATTAGCTAAAATAATGGTTAAGAACATAATTATTTTAAAATATCTACTTTCAAAGTAGGCAAATTTTCATTTCTGAGGATTAATTTTAAATTTTAATATAGTTTAATTTTGATGATTATTGGAATTGTCAAGACTAGCTAAACTGTTTTTAAGTAGTGAATTTATGTCAATATTCTCATAATCCAGAGCAACTTATTAAATGTTTTTCCTCTAGAAAACAATTCTTTATCAAAATATAAACTTATACAAAGATGCTAATCAAAGAATTTGCTATTGTTTTCTGATTACCTACCTTGCATTCTATCAGTGCTAATTAAAAATTGTTAAAGTTGATTTTCAATATGTAAGAAAACTACTAAAAATGTGATCGTAAAGATCACACAAATTATTTTGGGGGATAAGATGTCCTCTGATTACTTCCTCAAGTTTCTTGGTATGATCCCCTGTTCCTTATCCCTCCTCTGCCCCAAGTAGAAAACTTTACAGATCATTTTTTATATTCCATCACAGTTACATGGTCTAGTGCACCCAAAGAGTACGTTTAGTATTTGGAATTCAAACAATAGAAGTATCAAAGTTATCCTTTTTGAATGAGAACACAGGAAATTTTAAACACAGCTTAGGCAAATTGTTTAAAATGGCACATAGTCTATGATGTCAAGACCACTTTCATTTTTGGCTCTCACCTAATAAATATTATTAACGATTTTCTAAAGCAAAAATGTTCTTCAGTGAATGCATCAGAATGCAAATTTTTTCTTCTAAGTAGAAGTTGGAGGTAAAGTTTCTACAGTGAGTTTAGTAGTAGGTGCTTTATAAAATATTGGTTGAGTTTAATTTATTTGCAGTTTAAATTACATATAGTAGACAACAAAGTAATTTTAGGTTCTTACTTTCCTTCTGAAAAAAGGATAAAAGGGTAACTTTCTGATATGTTTTGTCATTTTTCAGTTAAGTTTAGCTGGTTATTAGATATTTGTAGCAAAATCCACTGCCAGCAATGGACATGAAGTGAAGTGCTGGTGCCAGAAGATTAAATCACATCCATTGTGAAGTTTCGAATTACATCCAGAGCTCCTGCATCAAAGCCACACATATCCAACATGCCTCTATCATCTGGGTCTGCAATGGTAAAACCATTTGAGGTCATTCCACAAACAATCAATTTAGCTGGAATATCCATTTTCTGTAGAAAGAAAAAGATCCACAGGGTAAAATTAAATAGATGAAAACTTTGATTATTTTAAATATGGATTTAATTTCTACACTAATGATAAAATATAGGAAATT
The DNA here is from genome assembly GCF_900497805.2 of Vombatus ursinus. NCBI lineage: Eukaryota > Metazoa > Chordata > Mammalia > Diprotodontia > Vombatidae > Vombatus > Vombatus ursinus. The sequence continues at coordinate 12,122,534 of NW_020954687.1, forward strand.
TTAACTACTTTAAAACTCCTCTGTCATAGATTTAATAAAGCATCTAAGGTCCCTTCTAAATCTACCAACCTTTAAGTCACTGAGTTAGATATGTTTGAAGATATCATGCCAAAGTTCCAAAATTTTGATTATGTAACAGTGGGAAATATCCCTTATAATATCTTGGCATAAGTTTTTTATGTTTACAATGTTAACCTTGCTTTATTTAGAAATAAGAAAATTCTCTTAAGGTTTTAGCTTAAGTTTAAAAGAAAGAATTAAGTCTAAGAAATGTGCTTAATTTTAATGCCTTGATGCTTCATCCAAAGGTAGCATTTCACTAAATTTTTTGGTCTTTATTTCATTTTCCTCATGTATGTTGAGGGATTTCAATTAGATGATCTATAGTTCCTTCTAGCATTACCATTAAAAGAATATAAGTAAATATTTCTCTACAGCTTTTTTAAGCTGCAAAAGGATTTTTCTTTATCGAATAAATGAGTTATTTATAAAACATTTAAATCACCATTTAAATAAGGAAGGAGGAAAGGAAGTAAATAAACATTTATTAAGTGCCTGTTATGTGCCAGACACTGTGTTAAGTGCTTTGCAAATATCTTATTTGATACTCTCAACAACCCTAGAGGAAGATGTTATTATGATCCTTATTTTACAGCTGAGGAAACTTGAGGCAAACAGCAGTCAGGTGACTTGCCCAAGATCACATAGCTAGTGTCTGAGACTGGAGGTCTTCCTGACTCCAAGTTCAGTGTTCTAAACACTGCACCACCTACCAGTGAAATTTATACTTGCTGCTTTGGTTTTATGTAAACCTTAACATTTCAGAAATCCTACTTGAATTTATCAAGCTTCTTAAAATGACTAAAATAAGCCCAGCTGAGTTACACATATATCTTTTCTCCCTATTCTTAGAAATATATGTTCTTAAGGTTACTAGTGATGTATTTTAAGAATGGCTAAAATTTTTAAAAATTTATCAGTCCAATAATTTTTCTTATACCTGCCTAATTCTAAGGACATAACTAGTATTACTAAATACCACTGTTCTTTCCTACACAATTGAGCAAAACTATAGGCTGTCATACATTTTTCTTTGAATATATTAACACTTCAGGATTATATGTCATAAGACAAAATATCAAAATCCAATTTACCATCCGGTAATCCCTCAGAGCCACAGCTGGATGGACACTTCCAAAATAGGTCTCATTATCAGTGAACACAATGAAGACATCAGCAGCTGTATTTGTCTTCTGAGCCCATATCATTGGGAGAGAACAATCGGTACAACCCATTGGAATCTAAAAAAAAAAAAATGAACATCAAGTATAAGACAGTATCTTAGTAAATTAGATAAATCTAACAAACTTAGAATCATTTCACTTATCGATTTATACATATATTAAGCACCTAAACTGGAGTGTGTTGTTCAAGATAACTAGTCTTTCTGCCCAAAGGGGATATATTAGTGTGGTATTTAAGATAATAGTTTAGTTTGCTTGTCATTGTACTTTGATACATGAATTTATGACCTGTATCATATGCACTATAATAAAACTGCCTTTATACCAAAACTTCTCCCTGTGAAGGGAGACACTTCAAAAATCAACATCTAAGAGCTCATCTTTTTCCACAGGCCCAGCCCTATGCCAAAATCCCAAATTTCCACTGAAGAAACCATCATTTTTCCAGGCTCCCAGGTTTATAACCTCAGCATTATCAGCTTGTCTCCTTACTTTCCCTCAGGACACATAATCAGTGAACTGCCATATTTCTACTTCCACAACATCTCTCACATATAGTCACTACCTTAGTTCAGAGACCCTTCTTCTTTACTGGAACACTACAATAACCTTTTAATTGGTCTCTTTTCTCAAGTCTCCCCACTTCAATCTATCCTCCACAGTCCAGTTTCCTATTATTTCTATATTATGAAAATAAATAAGCAATATTTCATAAAACAAAGAAGTGAGGTACAGTGGCACAAACCTGTAACCCCAGCCTCCCCAGAAGGTAAGGCCAGTTAAGGTCTCCTGAGCTTGGGTTGCAGTGGGCTAAGCCAATCAGGTGTCTGCACTAAGTTCATATATAATGATGTTCCTTAGGAATGTTAGACCTAAAGAGGGGGAGGCTGAGTGTGAAGAGGCTCAGGCTAGAAGCAGAGGAGGTCAAAGCTACTATGGTGATCAGAGTGGGACAGGCCTATGAGTAATCCCTGTACTGGAACAGCCTGAGTGAGATAGGAAAACATAGTCTTAAAAAAATAAAAAATAAATAAAGCAGGAAAAATTTTCATCTAAGAAACTTTCTTCTCTATTCATTACTTGAATTACCTTGTATAGTGCCCTATACATAGTGGAATTCAATACAATGGAATTTCTGTTTACCACCTGAAAATGTTTTTTTATTCTTGGACTAGATCTAATAATGAAGCAAATTATATTTACCTTCAACAAAAATATTCACAAAATTGTTACCTACCTCATCCATAACCTTCAACACTTGACACAAAGTCATATCCATAGTCACTGGGCATGGTACCATTTCATGTGAAAATGCAATTATATGGGAATCTTTTTCTGTTCTTGCAACAACCTGAAAAATCCAATTATAGTCATCTTAAATAGATTAGGAAAGGTTCATCAATTAGCACATAAAACTCTAAATTGAAACAGTAAGTATACTAATACATAACTTAGGCATATGTAAGTAATTTAATACATTTGAAAGTGTTTTTATGTTTATGATTTCATATGATCCTAACAACATCCCTGATTGGTAGATAAGGATGACAGTATTTCCTCTATTTATGGATAAGGATACTGAAAATTAAAGAAGCTAAATGACTTACCTAATATTTAGACAGTGACAGAATCAGTAATAGAACCTAGGTCAACTGAGTCCTAGTTCACTACTTTTTCCAAGATTATATCTATTAAATAGTTTTTATGAGCAATTTTTCAAAACTCTTACTAACATTTAATTCCTCACTGTTTAAAAAGTATAATCTATTCACTATTTGCATTCTGTCAATGTAACAAAGACTTGGCTTAACAAAACCTCATGAAATCTAAAAGTATTTATTATCAGAAAGTAAATGAAAGCCTAATTTAATCATCATATCAAATCATATTTTAAAATAAGTGCTTTACAACCTGGTTAGGTAATACACATTTTACAGTAGAACAAAATGCAAAAAAGCCTTTCTCACCATACACATTGCTGCAGCAACTGTACTAGCATTGAGTATACTGCCCAAAACTCTTTGGTCCATGGAACCACTGACATCAATAGCTAGCAAGAAACGTTTTCCTGTTGGTTCAACTGTCTAAAAGAGGAAAAAATTAGGTATTAAAACACACAGCTGCCAAAGGAAATTACTAAAGCACACGTGGGTCTCACCATTGTCACTCCATGCTCAAGAAGTCCCAATACTTCCCTATTACATTTAAGATAAAATATAAAGCTCTAGAATATCTGGCTCTGGTCTATCTTTCTAGGCTTACTGCATATTAATCTCTTTACAATCTTTACATTCTAGTCAAATTGGTCCACTTGCTCTTCCTCTAATACAAAGTTCAATCTCCAAACTCTACAAACAGGTAACATCTCTGACTGTAATATAAATCCCTCCTCATTTCTGCATCATACAATCTCTAATTTCCTTCATGGCCCAGCTTAAATTGACCTACTAGATTCTAATGTCTAAGAACCCAAAAATTACTTTGTATTTTCTATTTTACTTATCTGTGTTCAGGTTATTTTCACCTAATAAAATGCAAGCCATTTGAGGACAATGAATGTTTTTATCTTTATATCACCAGCAAGATACCTGGCACATAGGATATCTTAATAAATGACTTTTGAATGAATGAATGAATGAATGAATGAATGGAAGATGGATTAGATTTGTTCTTCTTGATCTCAGACAACACAAATAAGAAAGACAGGTAGAAGTGACAAAGAAACAAATTTTGGCCTGATGTAAGGAAAAACTTCTTAACAAATCAGAGCTGTCATGAAAAGAGTGAATGCACCATCAATAAAGAGGAAATTAAAGCAATTATTAGGAGTTAGTTTCAGCCCAAAGACAATGCCAATAAAACTGAAAATGTAAGTGAAATGGATGAATATTTACAAAAATATAAACTGCCCAGATTAACAGATGAGGAAATAGAATACTTAAATAACCCAATCTTCTGGAAGAACAAAAGGTCAAAAATATCAAGGGAATCAATGAAAAAAAAAATGAAGGTAGTCTAGCAGTACCAGATTTCAAACTATATTACAAGGCAATAATCATCAAACCAATCTCTTACTAGCTAAGAAACAGAGTGGTGAATCAGTGAAATAGGATAGGTATGTAACCTAAATAGAACAGGTATAGTAAATGACCACAGTAATCTAGTGTTTGGTAAACCCAAAGATCCAAGATCTTGGGGAAAGAACTCATCACTTGACAAAAAATTTTGTTGTGAAAACAGGAAAGCAGTTTAGCAGAAACTAGGAACAGAAAAACATCTCACACTTTATACCAAAAATAAGGCCAAAATGGGTACACAATTTAGATGTAATGGGTGATATCACAGGCAAATTACGGGAGCATGGAAAAATCCACCTGTCAGGTCTATGGATAATGGAAGAGTTTATGGCCACACAAGAGATGGAGAAGATCATGGACGTAAAATGGACAATTCTGATTACATGAAATTAAAAGTTTTTGCACAAACAAAACCAATGCAGCCAAAATTAGAAGGAAAGCAAGAAAATAGAAAATAATTTTTTACAGCAAGTTTCTCTGATAAAGGACTCATTTCTCAAACATAAAGGGAATTGAGTCATATTTATCAAAATAAGAGTCATTAGTTGATAAATGAACAAAGCATAAATGAATCAAAGGATGTGAACAGGCAGTTTTCAGAAGAAATCAAAGTTATCAACAGTCACATAAAAAATGCTCTAGGGCTAGGTGGTGCAGTGGATATAGCACCAGCCCTGGAGTCAGGAGGACCTGAGCTCAAATCTGGCCTCAGACACATAACACTCACTAGCTGTGTGACTCTGGGCAAGTCAGTTAACCCCTAACTGCCTCACCAAAAAAAAAACCCAAAAAACTCTAAATCACTACTGATTAGAGAATGCAAATTAAAACAACTCTGAGATACCGCTTCATACCAATCAGATTGGTGAACATAACAAAAAAGGAAAAATAACAAATGCTGCTGTGGATGTGGAAAAACTGGGACACTGATACACTGTTGGTGGTCTAACCATTTTGGAGAACAATTAGGAACTATGCCCAAAGGGCTACAAAACTGTCTATACCCTTTGACCCAGCAATGCCACTACTAGGTATACATCCTACAGAGATCAAAAGCCTATTTGTACAACAACATTTAGAGCAGCCCTTTTTATGGTAGTAAAGAATTGGAAATATGATGCCCATAAATTAGGGAATGGCTGAACAAGTTATGTTATATGATTGTGATGGAATATTATTGTGCTATAAGAAGTGACAAGCAGAATCGTTTCAGAAAAACCTGGGAAGTCTTATATGAACTAATGCAAGGTGCAGAACCAGAAGAACAATGTACACAGTAACAGCAATACTATAACAATGATCAACTGTGAAAGATTTAGCTATGATCCAAGACAATTCCAAAATATCCATGATGAAAAATGCTATCCATATCTCTCCAGAGAGAGAACTGATGAACTCTGAATGCAGACTGAAGCATCCTTTTTTCACTTTATTTTATGTGTTTTCTTTTACAAATGGCTAATATGGAAATGTTCTGCATGACTTCATGTGTATAATGGATATCATATTGCTTGACTTCTCAAACAGCAGGGAATGGATAGGAGGGAAGGAAAGGATTGGGAACTCAAAATTTTATCCTTTATTTATTTATTTAGGCAGGCAATCAGGGTTAATTAACTTGCCCAGAGTCACAAAGCCAGTAAGTGTCTGAGGCTGGATTTGAACTTGAGTCTTCTTGACTCCAGGGCTGGTGCTCTATCCACTGTGCCACCTAACTGCACTGGAACTCAAAATTTTAAAAAATCAATGTTAAAAAAAATTTTAATTAAAAAATGTAACAGGGAAATGGTTAACAAAATAAATGATTTCTTTTAAAAAATAAAAACAAGTTAGAGCTGTCCAAAAGTGGAATAATATCTCTTGGGAGGTTTCTTGTTATTACCTTTCTTTGGGTGAAAGCTGGTAGATCCATTTTGGGCAGATATGGTAGAGGTGATTCCTACTCATGTATCTACTGGACTATATATTCTCTGAGGTTCCTTCCAAAACTAAGATTCTGTAAAAATCTTTCCTTAACATTTCACATTTAATATCATTTTACCAATAAAGCACTTTCATAGGGCATATCTAGAGATGACTGTTTGATTTGCTAATTAAAGGAAAAACTTTTGATATCATGCTTATATTTTAGAAAAGGTAATTAAATATATTTAAATACTTCAAGAATATATGATTTCATTAGTATGAGTACTCTACTCTCTGAAGATTATAACTTCTCTACAATTTAGTAAAAGGTCGTTTAGCCAAAAAAATCATCATCCTGTGGCAAACCTAGTGATAAGCCTCTTTGAATTTAGCAAGGCTGGGTTCTCAGGCAACAGAGTTCATCATGCAGCTCCTATTCAGTCTTTCCAGGATGGTACAACCAGCCAGAGGCTTGTGTTCTACTCGTACATCCTTCAAGAATGTTACTCATTATCAAGAGGCATCAGACCTGGAAGTTTAGAAGTCTTAGAGGGCTTTAATGCAAGAAACTGAAGAAATGACATACAATTATCATCATTATTATTATACAATTTCACCAAAGCAAAAAAACAAAACACAAACAACAAGCAGATAAAGAATGTCTATTGTCCAGTCTATGGTTTGCAGGTACAGGGAAAAGCTGTAGAGTTCATCCATTAGTATACACATCTTGGCCAGAAACAACAAACAGAAAATAAGCTAGGCTCAGAATTGAATAAGAGGAAGAGTGAAAGTCAGGTGGCCTTTGTGAAACTCCAAAGCTATTTTAAAGACACTAAACTTTTCTGTGAAACAGAAGATAACTTTCTTAATATCATTATTTTTCTGATGTATGGCTATAAGTCACAGAACACTACAGCCTGCAAAGAATTAAACTGAAGCTCACTCAAAAGGCAATGAAGAAGCATGTTTGGTGTAAACAGTTTACAACAATTTATAAACAAGGCAATATGAAGAAGTGGTATAAAGGATGTCACCAAAGAAATATGCTCATGAAAAAGAAAATAGGTTGGTCATATGGTAAAAGAGAGAGATAACTAATAGAAAGTATATATTTCATTGGTGTCCTCATGACGTCAAGAAAAAGAAAGGAAAAGTCCCAAGCACGTTAGGTGCCCTCAAAGTTATTATAAGAGAAGATGAAAAGTCACAAAGTGTAGAGAGAAATGGAAGAGCTACAGTCTACATCAATGGAGGGAGATCCACACTGATAATATTGCAGAAATGAGTTCATAAGCAATGATTTATATTTTTGCCTCTGAATTTGAAAAACTTTAATTTGTCATGATTAGATAATTTTATCAATATTAAATTTGGATTAGCCAATCAGTATTTTGCATTTTAGTACTGGCATTTAAATCAGCATTTCATGAGGACAAATTTTAGAGAAATATTTACATGTGCAAACTACATTTTTTAAAAAATTGACATTATTTGTTACCCTTCTCTGGTCATGGCAGTTAAGTACAACAAAAATTTCCCTCTATTCTAAAGTTTGGTTGCCAGGATGAAACAGAACATTTTATTGTGTCAATATTCCTCAAATTAGAAGCTAGCTAATTAAACATAGAATTCTATTTTACCAATTTAATTTCATATTAAGTGTATTCTAATATTTTAGCATATCCTATAGTAATTAGGCAAATTTCAAAGTAAATTGTTAGAATAGTATGGTACAGAAATTATGTATCTTAAACTGATTTGAAATCCAATGATACTTTGTCTGCAGGCAGGTAAACTACTTTTAGAAACAATAACAAAAATTTTGGGGGAAAAAAAAAAAATCACATTAACTAAAAAAAAAAATCAATGCTTCATCAAAATTCTTCAGCTCTATGGCTAAAATTTACAAGTATTAGTAATGGCATTTCAGTAATATTAAATAATATTATATCTTTACTATGTCTTTTTAAAAAATTGAGACAAATAAAATTATTACCTTAAATGTTTTATAAAATGCAGTATTCAATGCTTTCAAAATATCTTCATCAGGAAGCCACTTCACTTTTCCTCGGAGCCCATGTCCTGTTTTATAAGTTTTTAATGCAACTAAAACATGGAATGGATGTATGCGAGCCTATAAATAAGATCAAAGACATTTAAAAATATGAATGAAACCTGAAAAGTAAAAATAATTAAGTTTAAGTATTCCTCTTTAATTTTAAATCAGTGCTTTAGGTCAAGTGAATCTATTTGTTTATTTATTCTGAATTAACTCCCTCCCCTCCAGGAAATTCAATAAGTGGGAGTTAGGTGGAGTGGGGGAAAGGAGTGGATGGGTGAGAATATAATGTGTATATAAATATAATACAATGTAGAATGTAATAGTAGCTAGATGGTGCAGTGGATAGAGTGCTGGGCCTGGAATCAGGAAGACCTGAGATCAAATTTGGCCTCAGACATTTACTAGGTGTGTGACCTTCGGCAAGTAACCTAACTCTATTTACCTCAGTTTCTTCATCTGTAAAATGAGCTACAGAAGGAAGTGGAAAACCACTCCAATACCTTTGCCAAACAAAATCTCAAAAGCGGTCACAAAGAGTTGGACATGACTGAAACTGACTAAACAACAACAACAAAGAATGTAATAGTGGCAAAGGAAAGTCAGGTAAAGTGTTATAAAAAATGTGTCTTTTTATAAAACTAGGCATTTGGATTTGGCAAGTAATAAATATGAATAAGACAAAGTCTCTGCACTCAAGGAGCTATAAGCTAATATAATTCCATCAAAGAAGTACATAAATGAAAAATATGTACTTCTACTTTAATTTTTAAAATGTTAACTAAAATACTGTATTTTACAACTAGGTAATAAGGAAAATGAAATCTGAGATCACTGACAATAATACACAAATGAGCATGAATTATTTTTGAAGTTTAATAACCAGCTACTTCAAAAAATAGTTTGTATAACTATTATAACAAGGGTGTAATTATTTAGTACCTATGAAATGGGGAGAATCATAAAATTTGAGAGTTGGAAAAGACCTCAGTGGCCACCTAGGCCAAACATCCCATACAACAAAGGAATCTCTACTAAAACATGCCTGTTAAGTGGCTATCTAGCCTCTGTTTAGAAAGCTTATTCTACTTTTGGACAGCTACAACTATTAGGCAGTTTTTCCTGACATCAAACTTACACTGACCTCTCTACAATTTCCATCTATTGCTCCTGGTTCTGTACTGCAGGGCAAATAGAACAAATCTAAACCCCCTTTCACAAGACGGTTCTTCAAACACCTGAAGAGAGCTGTCATGTCCTTCCTGAGTCATCTCTTCTCCAGACTAAATTTATCTAGTCCTTTCAATACGCCCAAATCCTCATAACATGAATTAAAGGCCAGTGACCATTCTTGTCCCCCTATACTGAAGTCTCCAGTTAATTCCTGTCCTTCTTAAATTATGGTGCCCAAAAGTGAACAAAAATATCCAGAAAGGGTCCATCGAAAGTACAGTACAGTGGGACTATCAGCTCTCTATTTCTGGAAGCTGCATTACCTATTTTAAAGTAGTATTAGGATTAAATTAGCTTCTTTTTGTCTGCCACTTCATACTACGGACTCTTATTAACCTTGAAGTCCATTAAACCCCTAAATAGTTTTCAGAACAACTGTTATGTACCTGTACCTCCTCCATTTTGTACTTATATTGATTTTCTGTATCTGGATATAAGAATTTACATTTTTCTCTATTGAACTTTAACTTATTAATGGTCTAATGTTGTAGTCTGTTAAGATTCTTTTGGATCCTGACTGTGTCATACACTATGACAGCTATCTCTCCCACCTTTATGTCATCTGCAAATTTGGGGAGCATGCCATCTATGCTTCTATCCAAATCTCTGATGTAAATGTTATAACATAGATCCAAACATTCTTTCTTCCTCCTCCACTGCCAAGCTGCTAGAAAGAGTAAAATAGTCTACACTCACCATGTATGTATACGTGTGTGTGTGTGTGTGTGTGTGTACTAACAAGAACAACAACAATAAAAACAGCTAACATTCTCCAACAGTCATGATAGAAAATGCTATCCACATCCAGAGAAAGAACTCGAGTCTGAATGCAGATGGAAGCAGACTATTTGCTCTCTTTTTTTTTGTTTGTTCCTTTTGATTTGTTTCTTCTTGCTCATGGCTCCTCCCATTGGTTCTAATTCTTCTTTACAATATGACTAATGTGAAAATATGTTTAATATGATGGCATATGCAGAATCTATATAAGATTTCATGCCATCTTGGACAGGAGAAAGAGAAGGAAAGGGGAGAAAATTTAAAACTCAAAATTTTAGATACCACCTATTGTGTGCCAGACATTGTGCTAAATGCTTTACAAAAACTACCTCATTTGATCCTCACAACTACCCTGGGAGGTAGGTACCAATATTATTACCATTTTATAGCTATTAAGTGACTTGTCTAAGGTCACACAACTATTAAGTGTGTGAGGCTGGATTTGAACTGGGTCTTACTGACTCCAGGCCCAGCACTCTAACCACTGTGCCATCTAGTAGCATGGTACAGTAGAGAGCTGACCTCAAACCATGAAAGTTTGGGTTCAAGTCCCATCTCTGACACACACTGGCTATGTGACTAGGGGAGTCACTTAACCTCTCAGGGCTCTAGGCTAATGGTATCAAACTCGAATGGAAATGGAGGCCCTTAATGCCTACATAAAGGGGCACAACTGATATAGTTTTAAAATGCAATGTCATTTATGTTTTATTGTATTTTCTTAAATATTTTTCAATTACATTTTTATCTGGTTCAGGTCACACTCTGTCACGTGTGGGCCACGTGGCCCACACTGTTTGATACTTCTGCTCCAGGCAAAGCTCTCAGATTCTAAGCTGCAGAGAAGGTGTGGACCTATATTGATAGAGGGAGTTTCCTCACTTGAAAGTCACCTACAGCAATGAAAATGTGTCCAGTAATTGCTCTCTCTCCTTTCATTCCTTTAAACAGACACAGAACCACAGAATAAAGAAGTATCAGAAAGGCTGACCTGGGTGTATGCCCACTTAGAATCACAGATTAAAAACACAGATACTCCACTCAGGGAGTTTACATCTAATACATATCATACATTCTTATGGTCAGTCAAAAAGAATTCAGTTTTAATAAGTCTTACCTTTTTTAAAAATTTATCATTACACAGTCTTTCACATACTGAAGAAACTTCTGAACTTCCTGGCTCAAGCACTGAATTAGCTGTCATCTTTCCTAGATTCCTCAGCAATGCAGTTAGAGGCATCTCCTGTAACAAGGCTTTCCACACCTGTTACATTTATATAAATAGACATAAAGAAATGAGAGAAAAGCATCCATCCACTTATACTTACATTGACAACAGTAATAATGTTAATGATATGAATACTTAAGTTTGACCACATAAAAATGAGAGTAAATTATTCTAAGAAATTGATTTACTTACCTCTTTAGACTTTAGATGATTAGTCAGAAGATGTTCCCTAACCAATTTATGCTCTTCTATTAGATGAATCACTTCCAATTCATCTTTTGTGTGCTTCACTCTCTCCACAGCTTCCAGATATTTCAGCAATTTTTCTATCTCTGGGGAAAGTGCCTTATCTTTATATGCTTCCTGTACCTCCTTCCAACCCTTTGTAACATATTTGGTCACAACAGCAAGTCCTTTAAGAAAATGAGAAAATTACAGACAGTATGTGAATCTAAGGTTGACACAGGAATAAATGAATGCTTGCACAAACAGATCAATAACAGAGACCCTCAAAAAGACAGTATCCTGTATTTTTATCTATAAAGATGATTTAAGCAACTGAAGATAAACAAATTCAAATATTCAAGGGCTTAAAATCAGTTTAAAGAATTTTTTCCTCCACCTTGCCTATCTTAAATAGCTCTATTACAGAAGTTTGGCATGATAGGAAATATAAAGCTAATGGAATTTACTGGAGACACTGAGGGGATGACACGGTCAGACTTGTGCTTAAAGATGAATGATATTCCTGGATCAAAAGGTACGAACTTTATAGCCATTTAGGCATAGTTTCAGATTGGTCTCCAGAATGGATAGACCAGTTCACTACTCCACCAACAATTCATTAATGGACTTATTTTCCCTCATCTGCTCAAGCATTTGTCATTTCTGATAGGTGTGAATTGGTACCTCAGAGTTATTTTACTTTGTCTTTCTTTAGTCAATTGTGATTTAGAGTACATATGACTACAGACAACTTTAATTTCTTCTGAAACTGACTGTTCATATCCTTTGATCATTTATCAACTGAAGAATGGCTCTCATTTTTATATGTCTGACTCAGTTCTATGCCCAGTACATATTTGAGAAATGAGACCTTATCAGAGAAACTTGCTGCAAAAATTTTTGCTATTCATTGTCTCTAATACCTTTTAGCAAAATACAGTTTCCCAGCTTCTCTCTTTTAATTAGATCTATTTTTGCTTTTTGTTTCAAGTATTTTTTTTCTTTTTAAATATTTTATTTTTTTCAATTACATGTAAAGACAATTTTTAACAGTCATTTAAAAATTTTATTAAATCCAAATTTTTTTCCTCCCTCTCTCACCTCCCTCTCCCTAAGACAGTAAGCAATTTAATATAGGTTATACGTTGCAATCGTGTAAAACATATTTCCATATTAGTCATGGTGTAGAAGGAACAGACGAAAACACACACACACACACACACAAAGTGAAAATAGCATGCTTTGATCTGCATTCAGACTCCATCAGTTCCTTCTCTGGATGTGGATAGCATTTTCCATCAATTCCTTTGGAATTGGTTTGGATCACTGTACTGCCGAGAAGAGCTAAGTCATTCATGGTTGATCATCACACAAGGTTGTTGTTACTGTGTACAATGTTCTCCTAGTTCTGCTTACTTCATTTTGTATCAGTTTGTATATGTTTTTCCAGGTTTTTCTTAAATCACCTGCTTGTCATTTCTTACAGCACAATAGTATTCCACTACATTCATATAGCACAACTTGTTCAGCCATTCCCCAAATGATGGGCATCCCGTTGATTTCCAGAGCTGCTATAAACATTTTTGTTCATATAGCTCCTTATCCCTTTTTTAATGATCTCGGGGATACAGACCTACTAGTGGTATTGGTGGTATGCACGATCTGATTGGCCAATGGGCATAGTTCTAAATTGCTCTCCAGAATGGTCGAATCAGTTCAAAACTCCCCCAACAGTGCATTAGTGTCCCAATCTTCCCATATCCTCTCCAATATTTATCATTTACCGGTTCTGTCATATTACCCAATCTAAAAAGTGTGAGGTGGTACAACAGAGTTGTTTTCATTTGGATTTCTCTAGTCAATACTGACTTGTCATTTTTTCTTATGACCACAGACAGCTTTGATTTCATCTGAAAACTGCCTGTTCATATCCTTTAATCATTTATCAATTGGGAAATGACTTGCATTCTTACAAATTTGACTCAGTTCTCTATATATTTGAGAAATGAAGCCTTTATCAGAGACACTTGCTGTAAAAATTGTTTCTCATGTTTCTGCTTTCCTTCTACTCTGTGTTGCAATGAATTTGTGTAAAAACTTTTTAACGTAATCAGTTATCCATTTTACATCGCATAAAGATCTTTATTCTTTTGTTCGGTCATAAATTCTTCTCCTCTCCATAGATCTGACAGGTAAACTATTTCTTGGTGTCCTAATTTGCTTATGGTGTCACCCTTTATGTCTCAATCATGTACCTATTTTGACCTTATCTTGGTATATGCTGTAAGAGGTTGGTCTATACCTAGTTTCTGCCATACTGTATCCTTTTTCCCAGCAGTTTTTGTCAAATAGTGAGTTCTTATCCCAGAAACTAGGGGTCTTATCAAACACTAGGTTACTACAGTAATTTACGACTGTGTCCTATGTACCTAATCTACTCCACTGATCCACCACTCTATTTGATATTACCAAATAGTTTTGATAATTACTACTTTATAATAGTTTCAGATCTGGTACAGCTAGGCCACCTTTACTTTTTTTTTAATTCCTTTGATTAATTTCCTTGATATTCTTGCCATTTGTTCTTCTAGATGAATTGTTATTTTTTCTAGCTTTATAATTTTTAGGTAGTTTGATTGGTATGGCACTGAATAAGTAAATTAATTTAGATAGAAGTCATTTTTATTATATTTAGGCCTATCCACGAGCAGTTGATATTTTTCCAATTGTTTAGATCCAACTTAATTTGTATGAAGTGTTTTGTAATTGTGCTTATATAGTTCCTGGGTTTGTCTTGGCAGGCAGACTCCCAAGTTATTTCATACTATTTACAGTTATTTTAAATAACATGCTGCTGGGCTTTGTTGGTAACATACAGAAACATTAATGATTTATGTGGGTTTATTTTATATCTTTCAGCTTTGCTAAAGTTATTTCAAGAGGTTTTTTGGTTGATTTTCTAAGTATACCATCATATCCTCTGCAAAGAGTGATAGTTAGTTCCTCATTGCCTATCCTAATTCCTTCAAGTTCTTTTTCTTCTCTCACTGCTATAACTAATATTTCCAATATTATTAATAGGGGTGATAATGAATGGTTGCTGCATTTTATCCAAAGCTCTTTCTGCATCTAATGAGAAAAATCATGATTTCTGTTGGTTTTGTAACTGATAGTCAGTTTTGCTAAGTTTTCCTAATATTAAACTAGCCCTGCATTCCTGGTATAAATCCCACCTGGTCATAGTGCAGGATGCTTATAATTTCATTGCTAGTATTTTATTTAAATTTTAAAATATTTTAATATTTAAATTTTAAATATTTTTACATTTTCAATACTTTATATTTTTCAATATTCACTGGGTAAATTGGTCTATAATCTTGTTGTAGTTCTTCCTGGTTTAGATATCAGCACCATATCTGTATCATAAAAGGAATCTGGTAGGACTCCCTTGCCTATTTTTTTCCATATAGTTTATATAGTACTGGAATTAATTGTTCTGTAAATATTTGGTAGAATTCACTTGTGAACCCATTTGGCCCTAGGGATTTTTTCTTAGGGAGATCATTGAAGGCTTGTTTAAATTTCTTTTTCTAAGATGAAGCTAAGTATTCAATTTCTTCTTTGATTAATCTGGACAATTTATATTTCTGTAAATATTCATTTTGGTTAGATTGTCAGACTTATTGGCATTTAATTGGGTTAAATATTTCCTAATAATTGCTTTAATTTCCTTTTCACTGGTGGTGAATTCTCCCTTTTCATTTTTATACTGGTAATTTTTTTTTCTTTTTTAATCAAATTAACTAATGGTTTCTTCTATTTTTTTTTCTTCATAAAACCAGCTCCTAGTTTTATTAGCTCAATAGTCTTATCACTTTCAATTTTGTTAATCTGTCCTTTGGTTTTCAGGATTTCCAATTTGGTGCTTAATTGGGGATTTTTAATTTGTCCTTCTCTCTTTTTTTGAATTGTATGCCCAGTTCACCAATCTGCTCTTTCTCTATTTTACTGATGTAAGAGTTTAGAGAAATAAAGTTTTGCCTATGGAGAGGGCCAGCTCTGATCAGTCCAGAAAAGGGTTAATTTAACTCCTGCCTGTTCTTACCTTCAAGGGCTCACTACTCTCCTCTTCATTAAGGGGCTCCTGGAACTGCCCGACCGTGACACAATAAAAGTGTGGCATGAGGGATAACATGTGGCAAACTAGGGAGGACTAGTCACATACTTAGAGATAAGAACCTGAGATAGCCCTGAGAATGATTGTCGAGGTCTGTTAATTGACTGTTAATCTCTACCTTGTAACCATTTGTTTAAAATAATGTAATCCTTTTTTCTTGACACTTTTATTGTATGCTCCTTTGATGTATGTCCTGAAAGCATTTTTTTACCCAGCTCTGAACCTTGAAAATTATTCCGTAACAGTTACAGAATATGCATAGTTTTCCCATACAAGGGATAATTGGAAGTTCCAAACTTTTTTCTATATATGCTGTGACCCTCAGATGAATGAACGGTTCAGTCTTGGCTGACCTGCCTGGCCCATGTTTCTTCAGTTCACGCTCTCCCGTCAGGTGTGATTCTTAGTTGCTGGCAACAGCCTAAGTACTGCTTTGGCTCCATCCCATAAATTCTGGTATGTTATCTGTCATCATTCTCTTTAATGAAATTGTTCCTATGATTTTTTTTCCCCCTGACCCACTTATTCTTTAGGATTATTTAGTTTCCAGTTAATTTTTAATCTAACTTTCCACTTCCCTCTAGTGAATAATTTTATGGCATTATGTTCTGAAAATGATGCATTTAATACTTCTACTTTTCTACATTTGATTGAGGTTTTTATGCCCTAATACATGGTCAATTTTTGTGTAGGTGTTTTATACCACTGAGAAAAACATATATGCTTCCCTATCCCCATTCAACTTTCTAAATTAGTCTATCATACTTAACTTTTCTAAAATTTTATTTATCGCCTTCTTGTTTACTTTGTGGTTAGATTTATCTAGTTCTGAGAGGGGAAAGTTGAAGTTCTCCACTAGTATCGTTTTCCTATTTCCTCCAGTAACTCACTTAACTTCTTTAAGAATTTGGATGCTATACATCTGATGCATATGTTTAGAACTGATATCATTTCATTGTCTATGGTACCTTTTAGCAAGATGTAGTTTCCTTCTTTATCTCTTAATTAGATCTATTTTTGCTTTCACTTTGTCTGAGGTCATAACTGCTATTCCTTTTTTTTTTTTTTTTTTACTTCAGCTGAAGCATAATAGATTCTGCTCCATCTCCTTACCTTTACCATGTGTTTCTTATAAAAAACATATTGTAGGAGTCGGGTTTTTAATCCTGCTCTGCTATCCACTTCTATTTTATAGGTGAGCCCATCCCATTCACATTCAGTTATGACTGTGTATTTCCCCCCAATCTTTTTCCTTCTGTTTACCCTTCTCTTTCTCCTTTCACCCTTCCTCTCCTCACCAGTGTTTTGCCTCTGACCACTGACTCCCCAAATCTGCCTTCCCTTCTGTTAAGCCCCACCACCTTCTTAACTTTCTCCCCTCCTACTCCCCTATAGGGTAAAATACATTTCTATACCCAATTGCGTATTTTATTTCCTCTTTGAGCCAATTCCAGTGAGAGTAAGGTTCAAGTGACACCCACTGCCCCCTCCAACCCCATCTTCCTTTCCACTGTAATAGGTCTTTCATGCCTCTTGATGTAACATAATTTATCTCATTCTACCTCTCCCTTTCCCCTTCTCCCAGTGCATTTCTTTCTCACCCCTTATTATTTTTTTGGATATCATCCTATCAAAGTCACCCTACACCCGCACTCTCTGTATACTCCTTCTAATTGCACTAATAGTGATATAGTTCTTAAGAGTTACAAGTATCACCTTCCGTGTAGGGATGCAAACAATTTAAAGCTTTAATGTAGAAGCTGCTAAGTCCTGTGTAATCCTGACTATGGCTCCACGATATTTGAATTGTTTCTTTGTGGCTGCCTGCGATGTGTTTTTTTTTTTCCCCTCGACCTGGGATTTCTGGAATTTGGCTATAATGTTCCTGGCAGTTTTTATTTTGGGATCTCTTTCAGGAGGTGGTCAGTGGATTCTTTCAAAGTCTATTTTACCCTCTGATCTTAGGATATCAGGGAAGTTTTCTTTGATAATTTCTTGAAAGATGATGTCCAGGTCCTTTTTTTGATCATGGCTTTCAAGTAGTTCAATAATTCTTAAATTATCTCTCCTGGACCTATTTTCCAGGTCAGTTTTTCCAATGAGATATTTCCCATTTTCTTCTATTTTTTCATTACTTTGATTTTGATTCTTGATGTCTCATGGAATCATTAACTTCCACTTGTCCAATTCTAATTTTTAAAGAGTTATTTTCTTCAGTTTGTTTCTTACTTCCTTTTCCACGTGGCCAGCTCTACTTTTTAAGGAGCTGTTTTCTTACTGTCTGTGGGCTGAGAGCTCCCAAAGCTACTGCTGCTGCTGTCAAGCCACCTCCAAGCACACTATTTGTACTTCAGCCATGCTCAAGGCCTGAACCCATCATACAGACCTCTTCTGTGGATCTTGTAAGTTGTCTTATGCTCGATATATGTTTCCCTCTGGCCTTTTGTTGGCTCTGCCACTCCAAAATTTGATTTAAGGTGTTAAAGTTGGTTGGAGATGAATGTCTACTGTTTAGTTGGTTATTGCCTCTAGCTTGGCATCTTGGCTCCACCGTGTTCCAATATTTCAATTTTCTAGCAGGTGAAAATTGCCATTTGAATAAATATCATTTTTTTTAGTCAAGACAGGATTGTATTTTCTCAATGATATAATTAAAATAAGTTTGTATATCATTTATAATTTTCTCCCCATAATTACAACTTGGATCACTGGAAGTTAATGGTTGAACATGATTAAGGAAATCTGGGTTCCTGCCCCCATTTTATCACTCTCCCTATTGGCAAATAAAAGTTTCCATAAGCTTATCATTTCTATGCAGATGGCTTGGGGATCTACAAATCTAACCCTAATTCCCCTCCTGAGCTGTAATTCCTCATCACCAATTGCCTATTGGACATTTAAAACTAGATCTTTCAGGAATAGGTCCTGAAGAAATTTTCTGCCCGAAACTACCCCTCTACCAAACTTCTCTATTTCTGTCAAAAGAACCACTATTTTTTCATTTCCTAGGTTCAGTCTCAGTATTATATACTTTATTCCTCACTTCCTCTCAGCATATACAGCAAATCCAATTATAAATTTCTATCTCCACATCATTTACTGCATATGTTCCCTTCTTTCTAAACTTAAAACCATCACCTTATTTCAGGGCCATATCATCTTGTGCTCACTAGACTAAGGCAAGAGCCTTATTGAGCTCCCTGCCTCAAGTTTCTTCCTATTTCAATCTATCCTCCACACAGCTGCCAAAGTGATTTCCTTAAAGTGAAAATTTGTTCAAGTCACTCCCATATTCACAGCATGTCTGACAAATTTAAGATTTAAGTTTTTGGGATAAGAATTTACTATTTGGTAAAAAATGCTGGTAAAACTGGAGAGCAGGCTGGCAAAAACTACCAATAAATGACACCATTTACCAAAATGAGGTCAAAATGGATACATGACCTAGACATAAAGGGAGATATCATAAGCAAATCAGAAGCATACAAAACATATTACCTATTAGACTTATGAACAGAATTTGTGAACAAGGGGTAAGAGTATTGTGAGATGTAAAATAGTTAATTTTGACTACATTAAATTAAAAAAGTTTTGTACAAATAAAATCAATGTAGCCAAGATTAAAAGGAAAACAGAAAATTGGGGGTAAATTTATAGACAGTTTCTCAGATAAAGGTCTCATATCTCAAAATATATGGAGAATTTTGTCGTTTATAAGAATATGAGTCATTCCCCGACTGATAAATGATCAAAGGATAAGAATAGGTAGTTCCTGGAGGAAGAAATCAAAACAGTCACATGAAAAAATGCTCTAAATGATTATTGATTAGAGAAATGGTAATTAAAACAACTTTGAGATGTCATCTCATACCTATTAGATTGGCTAAAATGACAGAAAGGGAAAATGACAAATGCGGAAGGGGACGTGGAAAAATTATGACACTAATACAATGTTGGTGGCATTGTGAATGGATCCAGCCATTGTGGAGAACAATCTGAAATTACACCCAAAGAGTTATAAAAAACTGTGTATGACCTTTGACCCAGCAATACTACTATTAGATCTGTTTCCCAAGGTGATCAAGGAAAAAGGAAAAGAACCTATATGTTCTAAAATATTTATAGCAGCTCTCTTTGTGGTGGCAAAGAACTGGAAATTGAGGGGATGCCCATCAATTAGGAAATAACAAGATGTGGTATATGATTATGATGGTATACTACCATGCTGGGTAAGAAATGATGAGCAGGTTAATTTTAGAAAAACATGGAAGGTTTTGCATGAAATACTGAAGAGTGAAATGAGCGGAACCAAGGGAACGCTGTGTACAGCAACAGCAATATTTTTCTACTTTTTTATTAATACATTTATTTATTTTTAGTTTTCCACATTTACTCCCACAAGATTTTGAGTTCCAAATTTTCACCCCATCTCACCCCTCCCCCAACCCAAGATGGCAAGCATTCTGAATACCCCTTAACCTAGTCTGCCTTCCCTTCTCTCTCTCCCCACGCTTCTCTTAACCCCTTCCCCTTCTATTTTCCTGTTGAGCATTTCCTGTATTTCTTATTTCCCAGTTGCATGTGAAAACATTTTTTTAAACACGTGCTTTTAAAACTTTGGGTTCCAAATTTTCTCCCTTCCTCCCTCCCCACCCACCCTCATTGAAAAGGCAAGCAACTCAATATAGGTTATACATGTGCAGTTATGCAAAATACTTCCATAGTAGACATGCTGTGAAAAACTATTTCCCTTAATCCTATCCTGCCCCCCTATTTATTCTATTCTTTCTTTTGTCCCTGTCCCTCCTCAGAAGTATTTGCTTCTGATTACCCCCTTTCCCAATCTGCCCTCCTATCATTCCCCTACTCTCTTGTCCCCTCGCCCCCCCCATTTTCCTGTAGGGTAAGACAGATTTCCATACCCAATTGAGTGTGTATGTTATTCCCTCCTAAGTCAAATCCTATGAGAATAAGATTCACTCATTCCCTCTCACTTTCCCCCATTTGCCCTCCACTGTAAGAACCTTTTCTTTTGTTTTTTTTTGGGGGGGGATAATTTACCCTGTTCTACCTCTCCCTTTCTCCTTCTCCTAGTATAATCCTCTCTCACCCCTTAATTTTATTCTCCAGATATGACCCCTCCATTTTCAACTCACCCTGTGAGCTCTATCTATCCATACCTATATATACGTACATATAATTTTTTTCCCTCCAACTACCCTAATACTGACAAAAGTCTCATGAGTTACAAATATCATCTTTCCATGCAGGAATATAAACAGTTCAACCTTAGTAAGTCTCTTAAGATTTCTCTTTCCTGTTTGCCTCTTCATGTTCCACTTGAGTCTCGTATTTGAAAGTCAGATTTTCTGTTCAGCTCTGGTCTTTTCATCAAGAATGCTTGAAAGTCCTCTTTTTCACTGAATGACCATTTTTTCCCTACGAAGGATTATGCTCAGTTTTGCTGGGTAGGTGATTCTTGATTATAATCCTATCTCCTTTGCCCTCCAGAATTTTATATTCCATGCCCTGCGGTCCCTTAATGTAGAAGCTGCTAAATCTTGTGTTATCCTGATTGTGCTTCCACAATACTTGAATTGTTTCTTTCTGGCTGCTTCTAATATTTTCTCTTTGACCTGGGAACTCTGGAATTTGGCTATAATATTCCTAGGAGTTTTCCTTTGGGGATCTCTTTCAGGAGGAGATTGGTGGATTCTTTCCATTTCCATTTTGCCCTCTGGTTCTAAAATATCAGGGCAGGTTTTCTTGATAATTTCTTTAAAGATGATGTCTAGGCTCTTTTTTTTGATCATGGCTTTCAGATAGTCCAATAATTTTTAGATTCTCTCTCCTGGATCTATTTTCCAGGTCACTTGTTTTTCCAATGACATATTTCACATTGTTTTCTAATTTTTTTTCTTTTGGATGTTGTACAGTGTCTTGATTTCTCAAAGTCACTAGCTTCCAACTGCTCTATTCTAATTTTTAAAGAAGTATTTTCTTCAGTAATCTTTTGGACTTCCTTTTCTATTTGGCCAATCTTGCTTTTTAGGGTATTCTTCTCCTCATCGGTTTTTTTGGACCTCTTTTGCCATTTGGGTTAGGCTATTTTTTTAAGGTGTTATTTTCTTCAGTATTGTTTTGGGTCTCCTTTGGTAAGCTGTTGACTTATTTTTCATGATTTTCTTGGATCACTCATTTCTCTTCCCAGTTTTTTCTCTACTTCTCTTACTTGCTTCTCAAAATCGCTTTTGAGCTCTTCCAAGGCCTGGGACTAAACTGATTCATATTTTTCTTGGAGGCTTTGGATACAGGAGCTTTGACTTTGTTGTCTTCTTCTGGTTGTATGTTTTGATATTCTTTGTCACCAAAGTAAGATAATATAGTCTGACTCTTTTTGTGAGGTTTGCTCATGATCCCAGTCAATTACTTGAGTTTTAAACTCTTTGTTAAGATAAGAGTCTGCTTCCAATGTGGAGAATGTACTGTCCCAAGCTTCAGGGGTTTGTACAGCTGTTTTCAGAGATACTTCTAGGGACCTTACAAATTTTCAGTTCTTCCAAGGTGCTATGATAAGAAGCCACAACAAGCTCCACCACACCAGAACTCCTCCTTGCCCCAGGATCACCCCTCAGAACTGTGACCCAGATCCAAGCATGGGCAAAGCAAGAGATTCCTGCCTCAGTACTGGCAAAGAGATCCCTGCAATCCCCCTCTGATCAGCCACTCGATTCCCCCTCAGTCTGTGGGCCAGAAGCTCAGGAGGCAGCCGCGGCTGAAATCTAGCTTGTCTCTCACCACTACAGAAACAGACTTTTCCCACTGACCTTCCAAGTTGTCTATGGTATTCATGGGTTGAGAAGTCTGGAAACTGCCACAGGTGCCTGTGATTCAGGCCTCTGAGGCCTGTTCCAGGTTTGCTGTGGCCTGTGCACCCACACCAAACTGCACTCCTTTCCCCACCCAGCGCGATATACCTTTCCAATCAACTATCCAGGTTGTCTTAGGCTGGAAATTTGTTTCACTCTGTCTTTCTGTGGGTTCTGCTCCTTTATAATTTGTTTAGGGCCATTTTTTTTTTTTACAGGTATTTGGAGGGGTTTGGGGGAGAGCTTAAGCAAGTCACTGCTTTCCCTCTTCCATCTTGGCTCCACCCCGCAACAGCAATATTTTTTTTTTTTAGTGAGGCAATTCGGGTTAAGTGACTTGCCTACAGTTACACAGCTAAGAAGTATTATGTGTCTGAGGCCGGATTTGAACTCAGGTCCTCCTGAATCCAGGGCTGGTGCTCTATCCACTGCGCCATCTAGCTGCCCCCAATAGCAATATTTTTCAAAGAATAACTATGAACGATTAAGCTATTCTGAGCATTGTACTCAAATCAACTACAAAGAGTCTATGAAAGAAGATGCTATCTACATCCATAGAAGGAAGTGATAAATAGAAATATGCATAGTATGGTTTTACACACATACATACACAGACACACATACACACCCTGGCTGTGTCTTTAAATTGTGGACTTTTCTAGTGTGGGTCGGGGAGGGAGGCAGACAGTCTGGGACGTAAAATGTACAAAAATTAAATTAAAAAAAAAGAACTAAGTAGGACTTCAAGATGAAATGTATAAAGAGCAGAGGCATTCCAGTTTTAGGAAAAAGCCAGAGCAAAGGTTCAGAGGCAGAGAAGTGATGGATGTTTATGGTGGACAGTGATTAATCTTATTTGGCTGGAGTGTTATGTAGAGTATGTGGAAGGGAGTATATGAAACAAATACGGTGAAATACAAGTTTACTATATTGTGAAAATCTTTGATGCCAGGCACAGCAATTAGAACTTTACTCAGAAACAGGAACCAAATCTATTCTAACAGTAGAATAAAAAATGGATTGGAAAAAGTGGTGAATAGACAGCATATAGAATGGGAAGACCCAAATCACAGAATCCTGGCGTCGGAATATCTTGCTTAACCATTTACCTGGAGGCATATCCCCCTCTATTACATACCTTATAAATGTTTATCTAGTTTTTAATCCGATGACCTCCAGTGACCCCCAACCCTTTGGCAGCTCCATTCCACTTTCAAATAGCTGTTAGAAAGCTTTTCCTGAAATTGAGCCTAAATCTGTCTCTTTTAAATTTCTAGCCATTGTTCCTAGTTCTCCCCTCCAAAGTCAAATAGAATGAGTTCCTCTTCCTTGGAGGGCTGGGGTGGGGCGGAGAATAGGAGGAAGAGAGTATGGGGGTATAGTATCTAGACCTGGACCCTATGACTCTTAAGGTGGCCATTTTTGTTGTTGCAAAATCACTCTGTCACCTCATAGTAAGCTTTCACATCAGGTTACTATTGCTAATATGGATTTTTTAACCCAAGTCTAAGACTTATGTTCAAACCTGTATTTTATCTTAATAGCACAGGGTTAAGAATAAACCTTTGACATAGAATAGACTCTACTTGGAGAAACCTCTTTCCAAACTGACATCGAACACAAATGACTACTCTTTAGGTCTGGCTAGTGCAAGTTATAAATCCATCTAAGTAAATGAGATAACATATATAAAGTGCTTTGTAAGCCTTAAAAAGTTATATAAAAGATAATTATCATTGTATTATTAACCATACCTATGCTACATCTCCATCTTTTCCACAAGAATAGCATAAAGACTATCACGTTGCATAGGTAAACTACTGGGAGGTAGCATGGTATAGTGGAAAGAATATTGGATTTGTAGTCAGAGGACCTGGGTTTGAATTCTGGTTCAGGAATTTATTATTTCTCTGGCCCTCATCTTCATCTATAAAAACAAAGGGGATAAGTAAGATGACCTTTAAGGTTTCTTTATGTTTAAATCTGTAATTCTCTAAAAAGGCATTTCTATCATCTACCATTATAGTAACCCTATCAAAAAGGAAATTCAGTGAGTTTAACTTTACCTGTTTCTTGATGAAGCTATGGTGATCCTTTGTGATCACTACTTCCTTTCCTATGTAGTCACTATGTCTTTAATAAAATATCATGTAATTTTGCAAGGATCAAACTCAAACTCACTGGCTAAAAGTTCGCCAACTATATATTCTGCCATTTTGTGAAAAATGTAGTATGTGCCTTGCTTCCATACTGCAGCATCTCTCTTATATTCCATGAGTTTTCAAAGACTACTAACAGCAGTAATATCCTTCAGTTCTTTAAATATTCTGGAATTCTGGTGTTTGGGCCATGTGATTTCAACCATTTAACAAGGGGAAGGAAGTAATAGAGATCTAAGTGCTCTCTTGCTATCTACCAATTTATCTTCACAGCACAGTATAGTCAATAGAATTGGCCTTGAAACTAACAAGACCTAAGTCTAAGATGCATCTAAGATGCACACACACAGGCTATGTGACCTTGGACAAATCACTTAACTCTTAGTGTTCTAGACAAGTTTATAAGACTGTAAGGTGCAGAGAAGTTGCTTACCTGTACTGCTAGAAGTAGTTACATCATCTAGGATTCCTTATCAATAAAATCACAAGCTCATTCCCTACCCATTTAACTTATTTTTGTCTTTTCCAATCCAAGAGCTTCTCTTTGGCAAACAGAAGCATAATAAAAGTCAAATAGCTACATTACTTTTTTGTTTGTGTTATCAAAGTTTCAACCACCCAGGAACAATCCTACTTTTGATCTTCCTTGTTTTCTTCAATATAGCTCTAAAAAGTTTTCTTCTTATCCTTACACATTTCCATGCCTAATAAAAGTATAAGACTTTTCTGTGCTATTGTGTGCTTTATTAGGACAGAAAATTAAAAGGATACTAAAAATGAAAAATGAGTCTTACCTTCATTAGAAGGTTTAAGATGAGACAATCTTAAAAGATCTTTGTGTGACCAGCCATTTCTTTGTTTATATTTTGTAATAGCCAGAGCAAGGGTCATGCCACTTTTCCCATTATACCAGTCTGCTACAGCTTTTCTGAGAGCGCGACCCCACATACCACATTTCATGCTTTCCTTTAGATCTTTTTTAAATTGAATAAAAGTGAAGAGGTGAGTAGGTATTCGACATACTTCAGAAACTGCTTTAAATGCTGCTTGTTTTGTGTTTATATCAGAACACTGTGAGCAAATGGCAAGAGCAAAAAGTATTGGCTCCTGCTTTGCTGTTCTCCCTTCTTGACTAAAAGTCTTTATTTCCTGTATCACATCACATCCTTTACCATCTTCAATCAGTCTAATTAAAGCTTCAGCATTTTCAAGGCCCAATTTCTGCTCTTTGATGTAGTAAGTACCACCTTCAGAACCAAAACATAAGAAACGGTGCAGTCGATTCATGTCTGTGACCTGCCAAACATAGCCACTGGCAGAATTGTTCACCTGTTTTTCATTCAGTGGTTGCATTTGGCTTATAGATTCCTCCATTGTTTTCTTTTTTTAGGAAACCTGCCAAGAAGACCACAATGTTACCACTGGAATACAAAAGAGCAAAATTAAGACATATGAAGTACTTTCAATTCTTGCTTACTTGCATTTATATATCGGTACGTTCTGGGAACTTAAAACACTTCAAAGAAAACAGTGAAGCCATAGTGTACAACAGAACCACTCCAAGCATTAGCTAGGAATAAGGTAGGCACTATTATTGTTCCCATGTTACAGATGAGGAAATTTCCACCTTCACCAGACTGCCAGAGGAATCCATGACACACACACAAAAGGTTAATAACCTCTGCTTTGGAATGATATGTACAAGATATCTCAGTTCTTTGGTGGTTCTGTATTTATTGTATTACAATTATCCATTAATTGTATACATTAATTGTATATAAATACCCTGGTAATGAGCTAGGCAGTAACATAAGAATGACACCCCTTTGTAAAAAATAAAATTTCGTATACCAAAAAAAAAAAAAAAAAAAAATCTGAATAAATCAAGATAAGGAATTACTAGTCAAATATCTCTTCCTCTAAAAAGGAATCATATTTAACAACTAATTTCTTACTATATCTATTAAGAAAACTTTTGATACCAAAGAAATAAGAACTTAATTTCTGGGCTGATTCTAAATTATATGCCCTGTTAACAAATCATTCAGGCTTTTTAGATAACATTTCTTTTGAAAATTAGGCTTAAACCTTCGATCTGTGTCAAGTTATAAACTATACATTTATATACGTTAAATGTTTATGTATGTTGGAACATGTTTTTATATGTTGGAATGTTGAAAATATATTATCTCAGGAAAAGTAAGATGTATAAAACAACTTGATTGTGAATTATGTAGTTCATGCAAAACATTTTCTATAAAAGGGGAATATACTGAGATAACATCAAAGAAATGCCATCCGAGTATACAATATTTACATACAAACATGGTATTTTTGCGTAATCTAGTTCTAAATTTCCATGACTGATGCTTGTTAACTTTTGTCCCACATAGAATCACAAGTTTTTTAAATATTATATTAACTCATCTATGCCTAAGGTGGACATAACTATTTAATATCATAAGAGAACAAGGTGATACAGTGGATAGTGCTGGGCCTGTCAGAAAGACAGGTTCAAATCCAGTCTCAGATATTCACTAGCTGTGTGATTATGGTCAAGTCACTTAACTTCTGTCAGACTCCATTTCCTCAAGTCTAAAATGGGGAAAAATACTAGCATACACCCTTCAGGGTTGTTGTGATGATCTAATGAAGTGCTCAATAAATGCCTGTTCTTTTCCCCTTTCCATAAGGCTAAACTGAGTTTTCTTTACTCAGTTAGGGATCATTAAAATGTGCTATCCTTTTGCATATGACTTATTGATACATAACTAGTAAGATAAGCATATTTCATTATTTTTTAGCAATGATGCTAACAGCTCTTAGCTATTTACATACTTTTATTGCTAGCCAGGGTAGAGAACGGTCATATAACAGATCATATAACTAATGGTAGGGCCAGTATAAAATTCTTATCCATTCGGTTTTTAAATTTTTTTTTTTAAATTTTCGTTATTCTGAACTTGACAAATGTAAGTATTTCCATATACAAAGAATAAAGGCAGAGGACTACATGTAAAACCACAGAATTCCATTATGTACAGCTTGCATTTCTTTTCAAAATGGTAAAATGAATTCAACATGTTATTTTTGAAATTGTCCTCCCTCCAAACTTTCTTATGTGGATCTTTTTAAAAGATGCCACAATAACCCTCCTCTTTGTTTTTATTGGCATCACTCTCTATAGTCTCTCTCTCCATCATCCCCACTCCCCAATCCCAAACTTTTAAAAAATAAGTATAATTAAGCAAAACAAATCCAATCTATTGGCCTTATCTGAAAATGTTATGCCTCCACCCACACTTTGAGCCCCCTACTTTCTTTTTTTTAAGTGAGGCAATCAGGGTTAAGTGACTTGCCCAGAGTCACACAGCTAGTGAGTGTTATGTTTCTAAGGCCGCATTTGAACTCAGGTCCTCCTGACTTCAGGGTTGGTGTTCTATCCACTGTGTCACCTGCTGCCCTAGTCCCTTACCTCTTAAACAAGCAAGCAGTGAATAACATTATTCACAGTCCTCTGGATGACCTATTCAGTTTGATTTTTATTAAAAAATTATCAAATTGGTAAAAACAAGAACACTATCCTTATGAGTACATTTAAATATGAAATAAAAAAATTAAGTCATATTAGTTACACAGACAAAAAAAGAAATATACAATAAATCATCAGTAATCTTTGCGTGGATTTACCAGTGAGTGGATTACTCATGGCCATTTTTTAACGCCAGGCTGTTATTCTCCAGCTCTAGGTAATGCTTCCACCTTGTCTGGTTAGCCACATTATTAGCAGGCCAGGACAGACCAGGGCAGTGAAAGGAACAAAGGCAATATGATGGCGGAGTGGACAACATGGGTAATCCTGTAATTAGATAACCTATTCATGTACAATCAGAAGAAGTTGTTTAAAATTGCAAGGTGGTTAATTTCTATGGAGTTGGCCTTAGCATGTAAATAATTTAGTTATTCTAACTACTGCATCACTCTAGGAAGCTAGTATGGATTTTCACTCTAGAGAAATCTTTTTTTGTTTTGCTTTAATTTTTTAAAAAATTGTTCTGGTGAGGCAATTGGGGTTAAGTGATTTGTCCAGAGTCACACAGCTAGTGAGTGTTATGTGTCTGAGGCCTGCATTTGAACTCAGGTCCACCAGACTGTGCTCTATCTGCTGCACCACCTAGCTGCCCTGCCCCCCCCCCTTTTTTTTAAAAGAAACTGATAATGTGCTTGAAACAAAATGCCATAAGATGGATATAATTACTGGGATTTTTCTAATGTGATTAATATTCTGCATAATCTAAGTTCTGTGTACTTTAAATGCATTCATTTATTTTTAATGTAAATACAAAATATAGATATCTAAATATCTATATCTAAATATAATATACACACAATGAACCTGTTTCAAACTCTTTAGTTTAGGACTATGTACAAACAAAATATACACAAGATAATATGGAGATATCCTCAGAAAAAAGCAACAAGAATTATGGCACAAGCTAAATCTTAGGGAGCTGCTTAGGTTCCATACAGATTTAATGACTTGCCCATAATCACAATACCAGTATCAGAGACAGGATGTCAATGAATGTTTTCTTGACTCCAAGCCTAGCTCTCTATCCACCTGGCCAAGCTACCCCTACATTTGATAAAAGCTACTGTACAAATCGTGATGTCTCTGTGGTTTCCAATTTAATACCACACCCATAGCGCTTTAAGCATAACAATAGCTGGCTAGCGTTTATACAGCCCTTTAAGGTTTGCAGAGAACTTTACAAATATTATCTCATTTGAACAACACCCTGGTGAGGTAGGTGCTATTATAATCATTTTATAGAAGAAACTGAGGCAAACAGAGACTCTGTGACTTTCCCAGTTCACATGGCTAGTTGAATCTCAGGTCTGAGGCAGGATTTGAATTCGGTTCTTCTTAACTTCTGGTCCAATGCTCCAGTTACTGCCCTAGAAATATTTAATACGTCTTCTAAATCATCAAAAAAACCTTGTACTTTGAAACCAAGCACAGGAGGTCTCAAAAGTCTTGGCGAAATTCTAAAGCACAGATGTATAGAGTGCTGGACCTTGAGTCCGAGTTCAAATCCTACCTTATTCACCCGAAGCAAGTCACCTGTCTATTTTCTCACCTGTAAAAACGGCCTAACACATACCTCCCAGGGTAGTTGAGCTATGTAAATGCTGTAACTATTATTATTATTTTAAACTACTAAAGCTTAGAATGGCATTAAGACTTTTGGAACACCCCGTTATTTTTAAGGTTGACTCCCTAAAGCACTGTTACACCAGAGGTAACTTCAAGACATTTTAAAGATTTATAATTCAGCCTGTGCAAGGAAAGGGGCCTTTCTCCTCAATCTCCAGGCCCTTTAAAACAACTTTTTATTATGTGAATACCTTTAAAGGAATGACACACCAGACCGTTCTCATTCTGTCACTTCGCTCTTAATCTCTCCTACCGAGCCATAATTGCCATCTCCAGTAAGGGCTTGAATGAGTCAGTAAAACTCCACCCCCACCCCCACCTTTTTTTAAATAGACCGCTCCATCACCTCCACTCGCCATCCGCTCAAAGAGAAGTCCTTGAATCAGAACACGCGCACAAGCGGCGCCGCACCCTCGGGGACCTCCGATCTGGACGGCCGCAGCTGCAGCGTCGGCACCGCCAGTCAATCCCTCCCGGGCCTCGGACAAAGCCGCGGCTCCGTCTCTCCCCCCGCCCCCTTCCCTAATCTCGGAATGGCGGCGGCCGCAGGAAAGGGATGGGGTGAGGGGGGGGTGATCGTCCCCTCCCCCAGGGACATCAGCGGCCATGACCGCCGCAGGAAGCCCGGGACAGCTTCCCCACTACGCCGAAGATCTAGACCCCCTTATCCACAGCCAGCCGCCGCCCACGGGCCGCCCCGGGAAGCCGGGCTGCCGCCAAGGGGAGCAGCCCGAGGCGCGGGTCCCGGGGGGTCGCTCCGACCGCACAAAGCCCCTGGGGGAGGCGGGAGCCGCCTCCTGGAGCTTCCTCACCTGAGTGCAGTCACACAGAGTCGGGAGGAGGCCCTCAGGGCAGGCGGCTCCGCGTAGGGCCCCCTCGGCCGAGGCTGGCCTCCTTGGGAAGCAGCAATTGAGGCAGCAGCAGCAGCTATTTTTCCTTCCCCGACCAGATTCCGTCCCGCCCCTTTTCCCCCACGCCTCTTTCGAGGATCCCGGATGTTACCTCTTTTTTGCCCACCCTCCTACCCAGAATCCCTCCCCCTCCTTTGCCCAACCCCTCCCTCGCCTTCTCAGGCGGCTACGGGTCGTGAAAGGGGCCACTTCAATAGGACCTCGTCTCCTCGTTTAAGGCTAGAGCGGCCCTTTTTGCAGGCTGTGGCGGCTCAGGTGACGGGAGCCCCGAAGGTTGTCGGGAAGGAGGCGCGGTGACGTGTGGTGGAGGACAGCCGCGGCGGATTTGCTGTGCTCGGGGTCTGCCGCTGGTGTTGGGGGTCGGTATTGGGCGGCGGCGGCTGCAAGCGGCGGCCGGGAGTTGAGAGGCGGTGAGACAGGAGAGGAGAGGAGCGGCTGGGGCCATGGCGGCCAGCGCCGGGGAGTGGTGCCTCATGGAGAGCGACCCCGGGGTCTTCACTGAACTCATTAAAGGATTCGGTGAGAGCGGAGGGCACCGCGTAGCTTCTGGAGCCTGGGAAGAAAGCAGGAGGAGGCGGCGGCGGAGGCCGTGGCCCCCGGACCCGGCGTGGGCTTGACCCGAAGCTTCAGCTTGGGGCGAGGACCGAGCGAGGGCTCCTCCGGGACACCCTCCCGCTCCCCGCCCAGGGCAGGAGCAAGGTCCGCGGCGGCGACTCCTCCTCCCCCCACCCCTGGCAGGTCCCCTTTTCCCCCTTGTCTTTTTTCACTCCGGGCCAGGGACCGCCCCCGAACCCCCCAGGGCTGCGGGCAAGCAAGTCCGGGGTACGACGACCTCGCAGGAGGGGCCCACGCCCCGAGGGACCCTGAGCCGAGTCTTTGCGGGCTGAAGCCGCCCCCTTTAGACTTCCTGGGGAAACTACCTTCGGGACTGACTCTGAGCCATGCTGCTGCCCCGCCCCCTTCCTCCTCCTCCTCTTCCTCCTGCTTGTGATGCAAGGCCTCGTGGCCAACTTGGTTTGCAGGGAGAAAGTGATCTTCCTGCCCCTGCAAAAGAAAAAAAAAAAGTTTCCCCGCTGACCCCAGCAGAAAGCAATCAACTCTTCAGCCTCACGTCTTCAACACCCTATCAGGCCCTCATCACCTTCTTGCTGGGTTATGTTTAATAGCTTCAATTGGATTCAGGATTCCATGACTCTCCAGTCTTTTATCCCCCTTACCATAAAACTTGCAAAATACTCTTCCTTTAAAACATTCGGTCAGCTGGCAGCCAGGTGGCACAGTGAAGTTAGGAAGACAAGTCACTTAACCTGCCTGCTGCAGTTTCCTCACCTGTAAAGTGGGATGATAATAGCACTAGCCTCCCATTTTTGTTGTGAGGGTAAAATGAAATAATTTTTAAAGTGCTTTGCAAACCTTAAAGTGCTATGTAAATTCTAGCTATAACAGTGATATCAGCTTTTTAAAAGTTTTAGTCCTATTTTCCATTAGTAAAAATAAAGTGACAATTAGGTTATAATAAAAATAATTTCAAGCATTTATATAGTGTTTTAAGGTTTGCAAAGTGCAACAACCCTGGGAAATAGGTGCTATTATCCCCATTTTACAGATTAGGAAACTAAAGCTGAGCAGGGTTGGAAGAGTTGCCCAGGGTCACACATTTAATGTTTGAGGCAGAATTTGAACTTAGCTATGACAAAAGTATAGAATTAACTTTTAAATGTTGGGGATGTGAAGAAGAAAACAGGTCAGATGGCAGTATTTGATTAAGGGCTTACTGTGTGTCAGTCATCGTACTAAACACGGGTAATTCAAGGAAAGGCAAAAATATGACCCCTGCCTTCAAGGAGCTCACATTCTAGTGGAGGAAGGGACATTTAAGTAACTACATAATCCAGTATATATAGAGAGAGAGAGGTGGAAGATTATCTCAGAAGGCACTGACAGCTGAGGGAATCAGGACAAGCCTCTTATAGAAGGTGGGATTTGAACTGAGTATTAAAGGAAACCAGGAAGGCAAAAGGTGGAGGTAAGAAGGGAGAGTTCCATGCATATTCCATGCATATAGAATAAAGCTCAAGTCATCATACTAATCCCTTTCTCAATAACATAGTGGTTATTTCCTGTAGCATAAAATACAGATTCTTCAAGTTGACATTTGAAATACATTACAATCTAGAGAGCCTTCCTTTACAAGTTTATTTCTTAATCCATTATTAATAGAGAAATTCCCTTTAACATTCTTATGTTTGAGTCAAACTATTCCCCAAATTCAGCATTTTTTCTTTTGCCTCTGTCATTGCACAAGACTTCCCCAATGTTTGATTGTACTTCCTTCTCACCTCCACCCTTTGGAAGCTGTTTTTTCTTCAAGTCTGAAAGTCATATGACACCTGTCTGAAATCTTGTCTGATTCCACTCATTGCTAGTGCTTTCTAGCCCCTCATCTAGCTTTGTATGACTTGTCTGGTTTACTTGTATGCCTTAGCAGAATATAAGTTCCTTCAGGGTTCAGGGCTGGTTTTGTTTTTGTTTTTTTTGTTTTGTTTTTTTGTTTTTTTTTTGTATAACCTCAGCTTAGTATAGTGACTTTCACATATCAAGAGCTTAGTAAAGCTGGAGCTTGTTGGAGTGTTTGAATTCAGCACATTATGTATGTTACTTCTTTATAACATTCTTGCTTCTGATCTTTTCTTTGTACTGCAAGTTTATTTTCCAACATGTCTCTTTCTTGAGGCTGTATTCTTAGCTGTTAATTTGATCCCTTGTGCTGAGGTTAAATTTCTCATACTGATAACAGGTAGTGTCTGTTCTTTTACCTTCTTGAATGAGATGGTATTTATTCATAAATTAAAATTTTTAATTGACTTAGGATTTTTTTAATTCAGTTTTCACTTTGTGAAAAACAGTAATGGGTTTTAGAGGTCATTAAGTTGGAGCTAGAAAAATTTGAGACCATTAAGTATCAAGTAATTTGCTAATACTGGTGTACCTCATTTCATACATTACATGTGTTCTAAAAATTCATTCATTTGACAAATTATTGAGTGCATAACATACTATGTGAGAAGCTACATGCCAGGGTTAGGAGGGCCATTAAAGTATAAAACATTCCTACCCTCAAGCTAATTAAAACATCTCATAAGGGAGATGCATGTACGCAAATAACTGTGGTATATCATCTAAAGTGAGATCACATAAAAATTTTTTTATTGATATTTTTATCACATTTGTTTCCAAATATATCCCATTCCTTCACACTAGCCACTCTTAGTAATACTTTTTTTGAAAAGAAAAGAACGTACTTCAACAAAGTCAATCAATATGTTAGTCATGGCAGTGTATGCAATATTCTATACAGTACCCTTCCCCCTTTCACACCACTGTTTCTGTGGAGAGGGGAGGGAAGTACTTTAACTCAACTTTTTGACAAGATCCCTTTTGATGAATAATAACAGAAAGCTTTCTGGAGAAGATTGGCATTTGGTTTGGTCCTTGTCAGTTGGGTCAGTTTTGATAGTCAAAGATAAACAAACTATTGGTTAGAGGGTTGGTACGACTTCCAAGTCTGATGGGAGCTTCACTCTCTATAAAAACTTGATTTTCAGTCTTCTTTCTTACCATTAGTTAGAGCTTGATAACTCACAGATGCCCTGGTCTCTCCTGTTCTTGCTCTGTCTTGGCCTCTGGGTAAGGAAGACACTTTTCAGCTCCCCTGAACTTTAAGCTGTTCTGCACTGATTTTTCACTTTACCTAATTTGTTCTTCTTGGAGGTATCCGTGAATCCACACCCTAGAAGCTGTTTTCATCCCTGACCTCTTGCCTATTTGTGTTGGCTGAAGTATATTCACTGATAAGTTATTAGGACTGATTCTACTCTGGCAAAGTTAGTCTTCATCTATCATTATGTTCTAAGGTAGTAAGTACCTTGTCTTTCTTTTCCTTATGGTCACATGGTGCAAGAGTCAATCTTCCTGGAGTACTTGCATATCATTTCAGTTTCTTCTAGCATCCAGAACAGTCAAACCTCTGAATCTATTTTTCAGCCCAACCCCTATGTATACTCTCAAACTTTTTGATAAATCTTTACTTAGCTGTTTCTAAGGGAGAAGTAAAACATTGAGTTACATTCAGTGGAGAACTATATTATGCATAATTACTACCAAAATAAGAAAGCTGAGGTAGTTTGGTAAGAGAATGATGGTTAAGTTCAACAGGATGCTTAACAAAAAATTATTTTTTTACTTTTCATTTGTTACATGTATTAATATTAGGGGAAAAGTATTTAGCTTTTCCATTTTATGAAAGAGAAAGAAACTTGGTTAGTGCTGTGAAAGAATTTTAGAAATCTGGCAGATTTCATCACCACCAACTTTGGTGGAAATTGTAAATGAGGATAATGTTATACAGTGAAATAAAGCATACATAATTTGTATCTTATTTTAAAATAAGTACTTGTGTCTTTAATCTTTGTAAGCAAATACCATTTGTAAATTTTCTGAAAAAAAAAATGTTTTCACTTATTTTAGGTTGTCGAGGAGCACAAGTAGAAGAAATATGGAGTTTGGAGCCAGAGAACTTTGAGAAATTAAAGTAAGCCCTTTAAAAAACTTTTTTTTTCCAATTTAGGAAAGATTTTATCATCCAATTAAAATTTGAAAGTATAACCATGCTTGATAATTCATTTTAATTAGATGTGTATGTATGTGTATATAAATGTGTGTATGTATGTATCCATTATATAATTACAATTGCAGGTCCATGTTTTAAATTTCCAGTACAAGCAGTCCCCAATTTTAAAGTCCATTTTTTAGAACTTGAAATCTATTTTCATATTCATTCATTTATTCATTCAACAAATGTAAAGTGCCTACTTTGTGCAGAGCATTGTGCCAGGCGCTGAGGGAGTCACAGAGGTTGAGACATAGTCCCTGTCCTTATGGAGCTTAGAGTTTAGTAGGGGAGTAATATACCAACATGCAGAAAAATACAATATACAATATCACATTATTGGTGTATTAGAAAGTTTCATTACTGCTGTGTAATGAAATAAGAGAGAAAAGTTGATTGTTGACCAGAGGCATCATGGAAGGTCTCACTGAGGAAATGCCTTTTGAGTAACGCATTAAAAGATTGGCTAGGGACTCAGCAAGACAAGAGGGGAAGAAGAGCATTCCAGACATAAAAAACAGTTCATTATCTCTACTTTCCAAAACCCTGTCTTTCTAACTTCCTTATTTTTGTTGAGAGTACCACCATTCTTCTGATCAATCTCAGAGTCACCCATCTCTTTATCATCCTTTATCTCCAGACAATTGACAAATCTTACTGATTTTACCACCATGTAATACCTTGCATTTCTTTCCACTCAGTCATCATCATATTTCAGTCCTCCATTGTCTCACTCTTATTTGGATTTTTGCAATAGCCTCTGTAAAAAAAAAAAAATTTGTATCTCATTTTTTTTCCTGTTAGTGACCCTTTGCAATAGATTTTTTTTTAAAAGGGGAAAAATTGTTCAGCAAAACTAACCTAGACCTCAGCTATGTAATATTCCATATCCATAGTCCTCCTTACAATATCCTCCTCTTAATTAGTTTCCCTGTAACCGTTCTCTTCCCTAACCCATAGTTACCAAATTCTGAAGCATAGATTTGACCATGTCATTCCTCTACTCAAAAAACTCCAATAGCTTCCTCTTATATCTAAGATAAAATACAAATCTCTCTGGCTTTTAAAGCCCTTTGGATTCTGGCTTCAACCTGCCTTTCCATGATTATTTGCACATTACTGTACACACACCTGACTTTATAGCCAAAAGAGCCAGTTTGCCATTTCATGTACTTGACCTTCCATTGCCTGTCTGTGTGCCTTTCACAGGATTTGCCCCATGTCTGGAGTGCACTGCTTCCTCTTCTCCTCCTTAGAGAATCCTCAGCTTCTGTTAAAGCTAGGCTCTGGTGCTACCTCCCACAGAAAGCCTATTCTGGTCCACTTACTTGCTAGTACTCTTGCCCAAGAAATTGCTTGGAATGTATTTTTTACTTAATTTACTGTGAATGTGTTATTTTCACATAATAGGATGTAAGCTCATTGAGGGCAGGGGCTATTTTGGTTTTTGTCTTTTGAATCCCTAGTGCCTAGCGCTGTGACTGGCACGTAGTAGACACTTAATGAATGCTTATTGTATTGAGCAAATGTGCAGAAGTGGGAGAGAAAAGCACATGCAATTCACTCACTAGCAATAGGCAGCTACAGAGAGTTTTTGAGCAGAGGAGTGCAATCAAAGATGCACGAATTTCTGAGTTAGAAGAGACCTTAACACTCAGCTAATGCCACCCATGCCCCAGATAGCATCCCCACCAGAGTCAACATGACAGGTGATCATCCCTCCTCTAGGAAGACTTTCAGTGAGGGAAATGCTGCCACCTGCTGAGGTTTCCATTCTGCTTTTGCATAGTTCTGACTTTTGGAAGTATTTCCTAACTTCAGATCCAAGTTTACTTTTGGAAGTTCCTGGTTTCTGTTCTCTGGGGTCAATCAGAATGAGTCTAATTCCTTTTCCGCATGACAGCCCTTTTGATACTTGAAGACAGGAATCATGTTTTCCCTGAGTCTTCATGTTAAATATGTCCAATTCCTTCAGTAGATCCTTATATGAAATAAACTCAAAGCCTTTTTAAGGGCTTTGAGAAGTTATTCTCCTGTGGACATTCTTCAAGCTTAACAATGTCATTCTTAAATTGCGGCACCTAGAACTGAACACAATACTCCAGATGTGGTCTGACCAGGGCAGAGTACAGCAGGACTAACCCTTCCTTATTCCTGGAAGCTGTGCCTCTCTTAATGCAGCCTCACAACAGCTCTGTGAGGTAGGTACTATAGGTGTTATTATCCCCATTTTACAGATGAGGAAACTGAGGCTGAGAAGTTAAATGATTTGTCCCTCAACACACAGTCAGCAAGTATTTAAGTGCTAGGCACTGGGGATAAAAACAGGAATAACAAGGCCCTTACATTCTGTTTGAGAGGAAACAACCTATACACAGAAACTTAAATACAAAGTATATGCAAAGTAATTTCGTGAGGGAGTACCTTAGCATCTGGTGTGATTAAGGTAGGCTTCTGGTAGGAAGGGGGCACTGAAAGCCAAGCTTTGATGGAAGCTGTGGTTTCTGTGAGGTGGGAGTAAGGAGGGAGAGCACTCTAGGTGGGGGTGGGAGATGGAGTAGGAGGGGGAGCAGCCTCAGAAGAATGAGGAAATGGAACGTCATCTGTAGGTAACCACAATTAGGCCAGTTTGGTTTGAATGTATAGGACGCAATGAGGAGTAACATGAAAGATGTCTGAAGTGTTAACTGGTGGCCAGAAATCAAGATCTTTAAACATCTAACTGAGGATGTTGTATTTTACCCTAGAGGCATAGGGAATTACTGAAGATTCTTGAGGAGAATGACAAAAACCTGGAGTTTTGGAATGCCAGTTTAACAGAGTTGCCAAGGTTGAATTGCAAGAGGAAATACTTGTTGGGAGCTCAATTAGGGAAGCTGTTGCAGTGATGTAAGTGGGAGGTGATGAAGCCTAAAATAGGAT
This sequence comes from Vombatus ursinus, assembly GCF_900497805.2. Lineage (NCBI taxonomy): Eukaryota > Metazoa > Chordata > Mammalia > Diprotodontia > Vombatidae > Vombatus > Vombatus ursinus. Next base: position 12,161,210 of record NW_020954687.1, read on the forward strand.
GATGACTGGGTTAGTGGAAAGAGAGGGATGAATATGGGATGCTTTGTGGAGGTAGAATGGATATGACGTGACTGTTTGGAGATGAGGGAGAAACTAGAGTACAGGATGATTCTTTGGATGTGAGTCTAGGGGGTAGGAAGAATGGTGGTCCCTTTGATAGAAATCACAAAGTTAAGAGAAAAAGGAATGTTGAGGGAGGGAGGAAGGAAAGATAATGAGTTTTATATTGGGCATGCTGAGTTTGAGCTTTTTATGAACATCTCAGAGTGCCCTTGTCTGTATTCCCATGGTTGAAAATCTCATTGCTCTCCATATCTCTAGGATAAAGTACAAATTCTTCAATTTGTCATTTCAAGACCTTCACCTTCTGTCTCCTGTTTACTTTTCAGACTTCTTTTACGTTGTTCTCTTGCCTAGTCATTCATACTGGCCTCCTTGAAATTCCCCAAATTTGGCATTCTTTATTTAGACTCTTTGTCTTTGCCTAGGATATCCCTCGTTCTCAGAATGTACTGCCTTCTTATCTCTGCCTTTTAGAATCATGAACTTTCAAGGCTCAACTCAGTGCTGTCTATTCGGTGAAGCCATTTCTGATCTCCCAAGTTGTTAATGTTCTCTCCCTCCTGAGATAATCTTGTATGTACTTATTTGTGTAATTGTTATGTCCTCCACAGTGAACAGTAAGCTCCTTGAGGTCAGGGCTTTTTTTGTTTTCTTTTTTTTATTTATTTCTCTGGTGTCTTCTACATAACAATAATAGTACAATTAATAAATGGTAGTTAATAAATTCTTGTTGAATTGAGGTCCATTCTAACTATGATATCCTATTTAGGTTTGTGGCCCATTTTAACCCATAAAGTAATTAAACAATTTTAAATAACACAATGTATTTCTATTACTACCTACATATACATTTGTTTATATATGTGTATCTCTCAGTCAAGAGGATAATCAAAAGATTATTCTTTCTCTTTTTCAGAGTAGGGGAGGGAGAAAGGCAGTGAGCTGTGAGTTGTGTTGGAGAGGAGTCAGTCTTTTGAGTCAAGTCATCCTGTGTTTAAGGCCCAACTTTGTCACTTTCTGTATGACCGTAGGCAAATCACTTAACCTCTTAGTGCCTTAGGCAACTTTATGCAAGACTAATTTGCATAACAATTGCCGTTTTCATTGGTAGAGAGAATAAATCTCAGACCCAGACAAAAAGCATCTATATGTACAAACATATCTCTGTTACTATCATAGTAAGTTATATGCATTACTTTAAAACTTGATCATCATCTTTAACATTGTTACTAATCAACCATGTATTAAACATGCCAGCTGGAGACAATAGGAATACTTCTTATACCTCAGCTACTCAAGTCTCAGTACCTAGAGCCTGAGCACTAGATCCTAGAACCCCATTATCTCCATGGCTTTAGTGAAGTATCCTGCTACACAGGACAGAGTAGACTAGGGTGATTTGTAGGATAGACTCTGGTGACCAGATCTTCTAGGGTAGGATATCAGGATATGGTTTGTGATGGATGGGGATGGATAGATTTTGTGATGAGAGGGTCTTTGACAACTGGGACTTGAAGGTACACTGGCAAAGGGTCCAATAGCTTTTAGTTAAAGTAACTCTAATTGGTAGAAAAGAAAGGGATTTTTATGGTAAACTGTTCTCTTTGAGATAGTGAGTTTTCAGGATGGGGACACCGACATAAAAATGGAGAGCTCTCTGAGGACAGTGATTATGTCTTATCTAATTTTGTGTCTTCCCCAGTGTCCAGCACAGTGTTCTGCATGAAGCAGAAAGAGATCTTGAAGGAGGTGATGTTTGAGCTCAGTTTTGAAATCATACCCATCCTTCAATAATTGGAGAGCCACAGCAGAACAGGGACTGGGGAGGTGTGTCTGCCATAAATGACTCACAAGGGCTAGGGGCTCCCAAGAGGGTTAAGGTACAGGGACCTTGAAAGCATTAACAGCTCCAGCTTCTTCAGATGTAGTGGAAGTTGGCTTCCATTGACACAAAAGTTTTCAAGGCTGAGAAAAACTGACAATTCAGCTGTGTAATTCCCTCCTGACTAGTTTTCCTGCATAGAGGACTAGCTGAATTTAGTAAGGTATACTTTCATTAATTCCTATAAATGCCCTTCAACTCGTGAACTTCATTCATGGAATTCTATATAGAATGTTAAAAGTAGCTCTAGTTTTATCTTGCACGTATTTTCAATTTTTAAATAAGGTAATATAATTTAGGGCTAAATAGTCCATGTATTTGAGGGCAAGGCTTTCGTTACAATTCTCTTTCTAACTTATGACATTTAAAAAGTAAATAATAATCTAGGATTCAGTGAATCCATTTCTTCAGAAATAATACTTTGTGCATGGTGAAAGCTGCCCCTTTTGGGGGGGGAAGGGAGTCTGGGAGGCAGGAGGCTGAGAAGGGTAGTATCTTTAAGGGTTACTTCTAATTTCTTGTTAGATTTTGTAATTAACTGGATGACTTATTGTACTAAGACTATTTGGCACAAAAGATATCACTAATTTGTATTTTATTTTGTAGGCCAGTTCATGGGTTAATTTTTCTTTTCAAGTGGCAGCCAGGAGAAGAACCAGCAGGCTCTGTGGTTCAGGATTCCAGACTTGACACAATATTTTTTGCAAAGCAGGTATGACAATCCTTACAATAATAGAGGAGGTTTCATGTCACTTAGTACAGTGTTCTCTTGCACCAGGAGTAGTGTATTAAGCCATTTAAAGTAATTGTATGCTATTCTGTTAAATATTTGTTTTTTATATGTTTTACTTTTAACTTGGTGCCTTCTTTCTTAATCCACTTTTTTCTCCAGCTTTTCCTAGAATTCTGAGTGTCGAGTATTCATAATTTTTTGAATCTGTAGTCTATACTTTTAAGAATTGACGTTGAACTGATAGCTTGAAGTAGTCCTCATGGTGATGAGGAAATAAGGCAGCAGGTGAAAATACACGTATTGGAAAAATTTATCCTTAAAAAGGAAGAAAAAAGATGGGCTGGCATTTGAAAAGGGAAGCTAGGATTCAGTGATGATTTATTTAAGATTATTTAAGACCTGGGCATATTTACAGGTTATAGGGAAGGTGCCTATAATAAAGAAAAGGAAATTGACACAAGAGAGGGAATGAATTATGAGAGACCCTTGATATTGCTCTTGAGTTAAGACCCAAGATTTGTTGAAAACACATTTTATCTGTTAATGATAACTGTAGTTTTATAAGTGTTTTCTCATATGTTAATTCATTGAATAATCTCAGCAATCCTCTAAGTGAGGCAGGTCCATATTCTTAACTTTGCAGATGAGGAAACTGAGGCTCCAGGAAGTTAAGGGACTTGCACAAGGCCATGTGTCCTTTCTGTTGTACTACACTCCCTTCCTACATTTAATGTTTTCTGTTCTTAGTGTTGTATGCTTATGTTTCTTGTAAATTTACCATAGCAGTGATGTCCCACATATCAGTCTGTCAGCAGACACTTAATGAATGCTTTCTGCTTGTCTAGCACTGAACTACGAATTTGGGGTGATACAAAAAAGTATAGAAGATGTTGTCCCTGGCTTCATGAAGCTTATAGTATAATTAAGGAAGCAATATTAACACAGGTGAAACATCCGAAGAACATATACTAATTAAGTGCAAAATTGTGTGTGCAAAATAGATCTTTGTTGACAGCTGCCTGTTTGACATTTATTTCCATTTGGATCTCTAGCCACTTCCTCAAATTCAGTGAGCTCATCTACCCAAGTAACTTTCCCAGTAATGTCAGGACTACCACCAATTTCTTAGGGGAAAAAGGTAGAAACCTTAAAGTTATTTTTTTTATTCTCTGTCCTTCATCCTTCATATCTGTGCCCTATAATTTCTTTCTTTAAAACATCTCTCATTCCTGTCACTTTCCCTCCATTTTTGCTGCAACCATCCTCATACAGGGCCTTAAATTCTTCACACTCAAAATTACTATAATAACCTCTTTACTGTTTTCAGCTTCTTCCCTGTTCTAATTATTTTGCACATTGGACCTTTCAAAAACACATTTCTCATTTTATTCCCCTATTCAGAAACCTTTATGGCTCCACATTGCTCTCTAAATATAAACTCCTCAGAATGCTTTCGTCACCCTCATAATCTGGCCTGGTGTTACTCTTAATCTAAGGTGAATTGCTGTAATTAGACCAGTCTCTTTATTATTCCTTCAAAATACCATCCTTATTTTTTCTTCCATACTCTTGCTTCTCCCCCTGCTTGGAATGTGGGTCTCTCTTTATTTCTGCACATTTAAATCTTGTCATTCCTATCAGGTCAGCTCAAGTCTCAACTTCTCCATGAAGCCTTCCTGACTACCCAACCCTTGTGGTACTTATTATCTATACCAGAGTTGTCAAAGTCATGACCACTGGGAAAATAATTAACAAAAATAAAAATACAGTACAACATAGATAAGGTTATTTTGAGGTTTTCCAAGTCATTATGCTGCCCTTTTCCATTTGGGTTTGACACCACTGGTCTACAGCATTCATTTAAATACTTGATCATTATTTCTTTATATTATTTAATTATATAGTTATTTATATTATTTAATTTCTTTATATTACATTATATTCATAAGATTTTTGATAGTGTAAACTCCTTGCAGACAAGCACTTTATTTTATGTAATTTTTTTCTATCTGCCATATAGCTAAGTACAAGGAAGGACATTTTTCAATTTCTTTTTTATTTTTCCCATAATAGTTAGTGTAGAGATCACTGTGTTGATACTTTTGAATGATTAATGCTATAGGCAGAGGGTTATAGTAGAGTGAATGCTGGATTTGGAGTCAGGTAGACTTGAGTTCAAATTCTATCTCCTACACTTAACTAGTTGGCTAACCTTGAGCAAGTCACTTTACCTTCCTGGTTTTTTTTTTTTTAGTTTCTTTTAGTTTCTTCATCTGCAAAGATGGAGATAATAAATGACAAGTTTGTAAAACTTTGTAAATTTTGAAAAGAAGTGTTATATATATGTTAGCTATTAAGATGATTGTGGATGGTATATATGTGTGTGTGTGTGTGTGTATATATATATATATATATGTATATAAAACCTGTGGAAAAGGAGCAAGCAAAATTAAAAGCACCAGTTAATAGTTCTGTTGATGATTCCTCTTCTGTGGTGCTTTTAGGTTTCCAGAGCACTTTTCCTCAAAACCTTATGAATTGGGTAATATAAATATTAGCCCCTTTTTTATGAGAAGCTCAAAAAACTTTAAATGACTTGCCTAAGGTCGACGGATAGTGTTAGGGCTTGATTTTGAACTCGGGTCTCTCCTGGTTCTAAGATTATTTTGTTGCTTCTCCAGTAATGCTTCTTGTTCTTAATCGGATTTAATTTGGGCTTTTATTATATTTGAATTATTTATTAATAATTATTATATTAATGAATTATATATTGAAAATATGAATCTTCCTACCTTTCCAGCATCCTTATGCATTACTCCCCTCTGTGTACTCTGCAGTCTAGATATACTGCATACTCACTATTTTGCACACATCTTTATATTTTTGTTTTGGCTGTCTACCATCCCTAGAATGCGCTTGTTCCTTACCTTCACTTCTTGGAATCCCTGGTTTCCTTTGAGACACAGCTTAAACTGCTGTCTTCTACACAAAATCTTTCTCCATACCACCAGCTACTCATGCACTCCTTCCCAAATCAACCTTTTATTAATTTAAATATATACATATGTTGGGTGTGCTCGTAATATAAATTTAGCATATGTACTTAGGTATATATCTTTTCCACTAGAATGTAAACTTTTTGAAGGTAAGGATCATTCACTCTTGTCTTTGTATCCTTAGATCTTAACAGAGTGCTTGGTATATAAAGTGCTTATTAAATGTTGTTGTTTGAACAATTGATTGGAGCTAATCTTCAAATAATTGTTCTGTAGAGCTAATCCATTTTTCTGATTGTAATGAAATGCAAAATCCCTATAACTATGGTACATCCACAAATCAATCAAGACAGAGAACAATTTGTATTTTTAAAAACTTCAGTTATCTTGGTAAAATAACCTGTCATGAGAGGATGCATATGAGATTCAAGTATTGGATTTGGAGTCAAGAAATCCTGGATTCAAGTCCTCTCTCTTATGCTTACCAAGTTTTATTGATTCTCCTTCCACAACATTTCTTGCATCTTTCCTATTCTTTCTACTCACATAGCAACTCTCATAGATTAGACCCTTATCACTTGTCATCTGGACTATTAAAGTAGCTCCCTAAGTGTTCTTTCTCCACCATGCTACATATGGGTGCCTTCCTCCTACCCTTCTTCCCCATTCCCCCCTCCCCCCCATGCCTTTCAGCTTCCTTTTATGTCTATTATACTGTAATCTTGAGAACAGGGATTGTCTAGCACCGTAGCTAGTATATAGTAAGTATTTAAAAAATGCTTGTTGACTTGATCTTCCTGCCTCTACTCTCTTACCTCTCCAACCCATCCTCTTCATAGCTGCTGAAATGTTAAGTTCTAAAGCACAGATTGGACCATGTCAGTTCTCTGCTTCAGAGGCTCTAATAACACTCCCTGTTGTCCAGAAGTTAAAATACAGAATCCTGTTTAACCTTCAAAGCTCTTGACACTGTACTTTGAATCTGCCTTTTCAAATTATGCATTATTCCCTTTCACTCACTCTACATTCTAGCCATACTGGTCTGCTTGTTGTTTTTCATATATTATATTCTCTCCTTAATCTCTATGTCTTTATATAGATTGTCCTCTTGGATTTTATCTAATAGAATCACCAGCTTTCTTCAGAATTCACTTCTTACGTGTAGCCTTTCATAATCTCTGTCATTTATTTATTGCTCCCTGAAATTACTTGGATTGTTGTTGTTTTGTATTTAAGAGAGAGAATAGATTGAGAATTGGCCTTAGAACCCAGAACTTGGGTTCAAGTCCTGCCTCTGACCTGTACTGATTGTGTGATTCTGGGCAAGTTACTTATTCTCAGTGCAGCAAGCAACTCTCTAATACTATAAATACTATAAAACTCTCTAATACTATAAACTTGCATTGGTAGAGGAAATTTCCTTATCAGGGAGTTCCCTCTGCTAATGAAATTACAGGTGCACACCCTTTCCCTAATAGTTTATATTTACTTAGATATGTACCTGTTCTTCCCCTCCTTCCCTAATAAAATGCAAGCTCTTTGAAGGTGAGGATTGTTTTGTTCTTATTTTTGTATGCCTAGAGCCTAGAATGGTTCCTGGAGTAGTAGAGTCCTAATAAATGCTTACTGCTTTACTGATTGACCAAGAACAAGCCACATAACTTTTTTCAGCCTTAGATTCCTTATTTGTAAAATGGGAATAACACAGTCTATAGTACTGATCTTGCCAGGAGTATTTTGAGTCTAAAATGAGATAAGGCTTTTAAAGCATTTGGCAATGGAATGATCATTAGATATAAATGTCAGTTATGATTTACATTTTTCTCTTATGTATTTACTCCTACATTTTGAAATTTCACATATAAAATGAAACTTTCCAGCCCCTCTCCACAGCATTTCTCTTTTGGGGCTGAATCAGATTAGATATTTAGTAAAGTGCACAGGAGCATAGATCTAAAGCAGATAAATGCAGTCATATACTTGGGATAAAAAACCAGTATCTCAAGGACAGGATGGAGAAAATTATGACTAGATACTCTGAAGAAGATCTTGGGCATTTTAGTGGAGTACAATTTCAGTATGAGTCAGCAGCCTTGATATGGCAGCCAAAAAGCTGAGGGTCTTATTAAGAGATACATAGTATCCACAAAAAGTTCAGTGATAGACCTGTTAAACTCTTTATTCAGACAGCATCTGTAGTATGGCTTCAGGGCTATGGAAGGATGTTGCTAAGATGAAGAGTCAATTCTTTCTCTGGAGTCCTTGTACTCCCTCAAAAATCTGGATAATTTCAGGAAATCCATAAACTTGGATGGGGGAAAAAATTGCATCTTTATTTTCATTAACTTCTAACTAACTTCTTAGTGTTTATTTCAGTTTTGATTAAAAGAAAAAAAAACATTAAAGAGTAGTCCATAGCCCTCACTAGATTCCCAGAGGAGTTCATGACATGCATAAAGAAGGTTAAGAACTTCTAGTCCATTTCTGGTTCTGTTTCTTTCTGATTGTGTTTCACTGAAGGTCTTCAAGCAAGTGACTGGACTAACATTGGCCAGTTAAGTTGTAGAGGGCCTTCTTGTTCAGGTACATGTTGGACTTCATGGTCTCAGGTCCCTTCTTAGTCCAAGATTCAGTGAGATCTAAAATTTAATATAAATATATAAGATTACAAATTAAATAGTGTGGAGAAATTTATGTGAATCAGGGCTGGATAAATAAAATTGTCTTGAAGTTAAACTTTTTTCTAAATTTTAGATACAAGAAGTGTGCTCAGCAGCTTGTTTTATTGGACATATGTAATAATAGCTAACAAACTAGATGTCAGAATCAGAAGGTTCTTAGCATGCTAACGCATTGGTCTGAATTCACCAAGATGAAATTCCAAAAGAGTAATAAATATACTTGGCTACAAAAAAATAAAGTTCACAAATATAGCTCATATTAAGATGAGAAAGCATGGATAGATAGTAGTCAAAAAACATGTAGTGAATTTAGTGTATTGCAAGCTCAATGAGTTAGCAAGTGTGATGTGGATTCCCTCCAAAGTTAACATAATCTTGAGCCATGTTAAAGGGGTCAAGGCTTCCAGAAATGGGGAAGTGAAAATACCAGTGTACTCCATCTTTGTCAGACTTCATCTGGAGTATTATGGTCAGTTTTCATTATTGCACTTTAAGAAGAATATTGATTGGCCAGAGAGTTCCTTTCCAGCTCTCAATCTGTGATCTTAAAGTGACCAGAGAAGAGTATCCAGGACAGCAAAGGGCTTTGAGTCCATGTCATTTTAGGAGTAGTTGAAAGAATCAGGCATATTTAGCCTGAAGAAGGGATAACTTCAAGAGAGACATGATAATAGAAGTATTTGAAGGTCTGTCATGTGGAAGAAATTAATTATTAGACGTGTATTGTTTGGCTCAAGTGGGTAGAACCAAGTTGCAATGGAGAGAAGCTGCAAAAAGCATTCTTTAAGCTTGATGTTAGGAAAAACTTATTAACAATTAGAGCTGTCCAAAAGGGGAATGGCCTTGTGTTGAAAGTGGTTTCCCTGTCTTTGGAAATCTTCAAGCAGAAGCTATCCAAGCCGTCTGTTGAGTATGTTATAATGTGGTTTCCTTTCATGTATGATTTGTACTGGAGTCCTACTGGTGTCCCAACTCTCAAATTCTATGATTTTGTGATAATGCTTTAATAGTTGCAGAGTGCTTTGCATAAATTTTCTCATTTAATCAGCACAGCAATCCTGTAAGGTACATACTGTTATGCCCATTTTGCAGATGAGGAAACTGAGGCTGAGAATGGTTGAGTGACTTGCTTAAGACTACATAGCTGCTAATCGTGTAAGGCAGAATTTAAACTTTGTGTGTTTTGGACTCTTAAGTTCAATACTACCTGTTCACTAAATATTCACTACCTACACTACATTAACAGTTAAAGATTGATTGTTTTTAAATTAGTAGTATATAGTTCAGCCACTTGGTGGCACCAAATTCATTTTAAAAATCTGAGAATATTTTTAGAAAACAGCATAGGCAGATAGGTTTTTTTTATTTTGCAAAACTGGCCATATTAACCAGAACATTATTTTTATAGTGGTCTGATTCCATTGAAAAGAAATTAATTTATTATTCAGCATTTAATGATTTGCCTGCTATGTCCAAGGCACTGTTAGAGATACAAAGATAAAATAGACTTCAAGGAACTTATAATGGTGAAGTAAAAAAGGCATACAAATAATGATGACATAGTAGAATGTATTTAGTGTTTTTATAAGAGAGTTATAATATTCTATTCATCTTTAGAAGAGGGAAAAGATCATTTATGATTGGGAGAGTCAGAACTTCATGGAAGAGATGACAACATAACTTGGCCTTAAAAGATGGGTAGGATTTTGACAAGCAGAGAAGGCATGTTTTGTAGGCAAGTGGGAGTGACATAAATAAATATCAGAGACTGGAACATCCATGTACTATGTGTTTGGAGAATGTCAACTAGTCTAGTTTGCAGCATAGGTGGTGGAATGAATATCAGTACTGTGCCTTAAGGAGAATACTCTGACATCAGTAGTTGGTTAGGGCTAGGACTTCGGGAGAGATAAGTCAGGTTGTTGTAATGATCCAAGTAATAGCTTTTGAGGTAGTATGGTGGTAATGAAAATGGCAAGGAAGGAATTAGAAGCAAGGGACATTATGGCAGTAAGATTGAGAGGAAGTGACAGTTGATTAGATTTTGGGAGCCCTAAAAGAAAATGAAGCATTTTGAATATTGAGGAACGAATTTTAGTTTAAATGGAATTTCAAATTTAGGTAACAAATTGTGATGTCTTTTACAGGGAAGTTAGAAGAAGGAGTAGATTTTTGGAAGAAGAGGGTAAATTTGGTTTGGATTGAGTGGTGTGTACAGCAGGAGATATCTGGCAGGCTTTAGGAAATGTGGGTTTGGAGCTCCAGAGGGATATCATGACTAGAAATATGGATGTGTGGGAGGAGTTATCCATGAGTGGGGTGAAGCTATGAGAGTATATGAAATGGCCAAGGAAAATTTGGAACAGTTAAAAAACTTGCATGTTATCTTTTTTTTTCTTCCCTCCGGTAGGCACAGAGGTTAAGTGACTTGCCCAGGGTCACACAGCTAGTAAGTGTCAAGTGTCTGAGGCCAGATTTGAATTCAGGTCTCCTGACTCCAGGGCTGGTGCTCTAGCCACTGCGCTACCTAGCTGCCCTTGCATATTATTCTTGCACAGTGCCCATTCTTATTCTCTGTAGTACATTGACAGGGTAGACATGTTACTAAAACATTTACTGTAGATTACAACCTGAACATAGAGTTGTTATATGCTTGAATTCCCCTCAGTGCTTGATAGAAAGCTATTCATAAAGTACTTTTAATACATAATAATTTTTTGTTACATACATGGCAAATACAAGCAGTCTTCAAATTTCACTGGGGTAATGTTCCTAGAAAATGGTGAGAAAGTAAAAAAACTTGAATGTTGATACATTGAACCTATGGGAAATAGGATGTTAGGTTCCCTCAACCACCAAAAACTGTAATATTTTGCTAGAGATTGCTGAAAATACAATTTTCTGCATATAATTCTTTATAACAAAACATTAATTCTGATAATATGCACTTTTCCTAACACAGTAACCATAAAGTACCCCATAAAATGCAGTACACAAAATAAAATTGGCAACAGGCAAGACATTTTTTTCTCACCAACAATTCCCTAGAATTCTGTGACCTTTTATGCTAACATCTCAGTTTAAAAAAAAAACCACAAAAAACAAAACATTGATTTCAGACAGTATTCACTTTTCTTAACAATGAAATCTATAGTAACAATAGATATTGTACAGCAAATAAAGTCTTAAAACTAAAACATTTTAAAACCTGAATCTTACCTTCCACTGTGTCAAATTGCAGTGTGAGGGCTGTATAATGTACTGTTGTAAACCTCTATGCCTTGGCCACCCTCTATAAACCAACGGGTTAGGTTGCTGGGACCTTTGGACACTGTCCTTCATGGCTTATGGATGGCATTGGAAATTATTGTGAAGGATGCACCAGCCTGATCAGATCAGCAGGGGCATAATAGCAACACAAGACTTGAGTTTTAGAGGCAAACAAGGAAAATATGAATGCAGTGAATGCAATGGGAGCTCTTTACAAAGGGTGAACAAGACCAGTGACACATCTAGTAGGATGGACACCTGCTGCTCCACAAACTTACACACCTCTCATTTTTTTCTGTCCTGCATATAGCTGAAATTGTGTGCAGTTGCTAATGCAAAAGTGAAAATGAGGTTACTAATAAAATCACGAGAACTTGAAGTCTCAAAAGTTAAAGGCGTGAATATTGAGGATTGACTGAACAGGATTTGTCTTAAGTCCTCCTACATTTCTTTGACAACTTGCTTCTTAAACAAGAGAATCAGACATCTGGGTTTTGGTTTTTAATGTTTATCAATGTTCATTAAACATTAGAGATTTTTTTTTTCATAAAACAGTAGTTACAAATTGGTCAGTAGCAAAGTTAATTGAAATTTAGTTTTCACTTCCATTATAGTCAAGTATTTATTAGTCAACAAGACGGCACGCAGATAACTGTGGTGTGTGTGTGTGTGTGTGTGTGTGTTAGAGAGAGTGAGAGAAATACAGATGCAGTGCAAATGGACGATTATCTTAGAAAGAAGGCATTGGTAATGAGGATGACTAGGATAGCCTCCTGCCGAAGGTTAGTTTTGAGTTTAGTCTTGAAGGAAGCTAGGAGATAATGGTGAAGAGAAAGAGCATTACAAGGCCAATCATTGAGAAGACTCAGTGTTCAAGGAAAATGCAAATGGGGCAATGTAACTGAATTTTCAAATGTGTGTTTTGAGGGTCGACTGGAAAGGTGGGAAGGAGCTAGGTTGTAAGAGGCCAGACAGCATTTTATATTTGATCCTGGAGGTAATGGGGAACCACTGGAACTTATTGAGTTAGGGGATTGATGTGGGCAGATCTGTGGTTTAGGAATTCACTTTGATAGCTAAGTGGAGGATGGTTTGGGATGAGGAGAAATGAGGCAAGGACACCAATTAAGAGGCTTTTGGAATAGTTCAGGAGTGAGTTGATGAGGGCCTGTAGCAGAGTGGACGTTGTGTGACTGGAGAGAAGAGGATAAGATAATAACAGGATTAGAACAGATTGGATATGTGAGGTAAGTACCAATAAATATGGGGGTGCCTTTGACAGTAATAGGAACATTGGAAACAAAGGAAGGTTTGGAGGGAAGGGTAATGAGTTTTGTTTTGGGCGTGTTGAGTTTGTGAGGTATCACAGGAATCAAATTCAGGATGTCCAAAATGCAGAGGGTGATATAGGACTGGGTTCAGGAAAGAGATTAGGACGGGGGTTCTTAACATTTTTTGTGTAGTAGATTCCTTTGCCAGTCTAGTGAAGCTCTTGGACCTCTTCTTAGAATGTTTTTAAATGCATAAAATACCTAGGATTACAAAGGAGACTAATTTTATTAAAATGTAGTTATCCAAAAAAATTGTTTTAAGTTTATGAACTTCTTTAAAAACTCCCAGTATATAGAGAGAAGAGAAAAGGGGCTGAGAACAGATCCTTGGGAGACAGGACACCAAAGGTTAGTGAAATTAATCTGGATGAAACTCTAGCAAAGGACATTGAGAAGGAACTGTTGGACTGATAGAAGAGCCAGTGGGGAGTGATATCGTAAAAATCTAGAGAGGTGAGGGTATCTCGGAAAAGAGGATGATTGAAATGTCAAAGAACAATGAGGATTGAGAAAAGGCCATTGGATTTGTCAATTAAATGCTAATGGGAGTTTAGAGAAAGTAGTGACCAATATAGGCTGTAAAATTAGAAATTTTATGAAGGAGATAGGACTTGAGCTGGCTTGGAGGGTTAGAATATTATTTTAAGTTTAGGTAATAACATCAGTGAAGGTAGGAAGAACAGAAGGGAAAATTACAACTTTAACTTAACCAGCTAAATTTCAGAGATGGAATAGTCAGAAGTGATTTTCTGTGCATTGCTTTTTCAGTTTTTGAGATCACAAATGTGTTCTGTATATTCATGTACTGGTATCCCAGATTAATTTAAGTTAATTGCCCAATGGGGTTAGAAAAGAACTAAAGTTAAGTATCTTTTATAATTATAATTTAAAAGGAACTATGCCTCAAGGAACCCAGAGAGTCTTTGAAACGCAGTTTGAAAGTCACTGTTATAATTCATTTGGACTGTGACTACTGTCATAAATTAACTATTTATAACAATGTTTCCCTTTTTTTATATTAAAGGTAATAAATAATGCTTGTGCAACTCAAGCAATAGTTAGTGTATTATTGAATTGTACTCATCAAGATGTCCATCTAGGGGAAACACTTTCAGAGTTTAAAGAATTTTCGCAAAGTTTTGATGCTGCTGTAAGTATGACACTTTTATCATTTTTTTACATTATTTGGGAAGTGAATTCTCACTTTAATATGCTTTATTTTTAAAATATGCTTAATTTTTAAAATTTTAGATGAAAGGTTTGGCATTAAGCAACTCAGAAGTGATTCGACAAGTCCACAACAGTTTTGCCAGGTAGTGGGAGTTTATATTATATAAAGGAAATATTTATCTTTAATATTTCATTCTTTCTCTCTTTAACTTTGATTTTTTGCTTACTTTAGACAACAAATGTTCGAATTTGATGCGAAAACATCAGCAAAAGAAGAAGATGCTTTTCATTTTGTTAGTTATGTTCCTGTCAACGGAAGGCTATATGAATTAGATGGATTAAGAGAAGGACCAATTGATTTAGGTAAGCATATTTTGTTATATAGCTAATAACAGTTTATGTTGGTTAATTGTTTTTGTACTATGTAATCAAATCACCTTTTGGACAAAAGTTGAGGTTTTTATATTTTTTATATTTTTGTAAGTATTTCATTCATTTTATCAGTTTTATTGTCATATCATATAACAAAATATTTCCTGAGTTTCTTTTATTTCCTTTTCAGTTGTGTAGAATTTTTTTTTTGTTTTATATGAACAATTTGGTTTTCCTTTCTTAAAAAAAAAATCAGATTAGCTAACTGTTTATCTATTTTACTACTATTTTGTTTTCTTTTTCTTTCTTTTTTTTTTTTTTTTTTTAAAAAAAAGCCTAGCTCCTAGTTTTATTAATTGAATGAATTTTTTTGACTTGGGGGTTTTTTGTTTTGATTCTATTAATCTCTTCTTTGATTTCCAGAGTTTCTGCTTTGGTGTTTGTGATTTGTTGTTTTTTCTGGTTTTCTTAATTGCATACCTAGTTCATTGGTTTGTTTTTCCTCTTCTTTTTTTTTTTTTTTTTTTTTGGTTGATGAGAGCATTTAGAGATAGCAGTTTTCCACCCTCTTCTTCCCCCTAAGGACTATTTTAGCTACTTCCCTTCAGTTTTGTTATGTTGTCTCATTTTTGTCATTTTCTTTGAAATTTTCCATGGCTTCTGTGATTTGTTTAGCCTCCTTTTTGTCACTTTCTGGACAAAAGTTGTGGCTTTTATATTTTTTTATTTTTTTGTAAATATTCATTTCCTTCATTTTATCAGTTTTATTATCATATCGTAGAGCAAATATTTCCTGAGTTTCTTTTATTTCATTTTTAATTGTTTAGAATTTTCTTTATATTTGATATGAACAATTTGGTTTTCCTTTCTTTAAAAAAAAATGAGATTGTTTATCTGTTTTATTAGTGTTTTGTTTTGTTTTTTTTGTTTTTCAAAAGCCCAGCTCCTAGTTTTATTAATTCAGTGAGTTTTTTTGGGAAGGGAAGATCCTCTCCAATTCTTAGGATTAAGTTATTTAGTTTCCACTTAATTTTAATTCATTCTTCGAAGGCCGCCCTTTATTAAGTATAGGTTTTATTGCATTTTAATCTGTAAATTTTTGTTTTTCTGCATTGGTGATGAGACTTTTATACCTCAGTACTTGGATGATTTTTATAAGTGTCATGCACACTGAAGAAGTATATAAACTGTTTCCATTCACTGATTTCTAGAGATCTGTCATTTTTATTTTTTCCCAAAGTTCTTTTCAGGTCCTTAATTTCCTTCTTGTTTAACTTTTTGTTAGGTTTGTCTAGGTCCAAACAGGTCTAGATCCCTTCACTATTATACTTTTGCTATCTGTTTTTCCCTGTATTCAATTAATTTTTCCTTTCAAGTTTTTACGTGCTATAATGTGCTTTTAATTTCTCTGCTTTTCTGCCTTTATTATGTCTATATTTATTGTATCCTTATTTGAAATCATGATTACTACCCTTGCTTTTTTGAGTTCACACTTGAAGCATAATAAATTCAGCTCCAGCTTATCATTTGATGTCTTTGTGAATTTTTGTTTCAAGTGTTTTTCCTGTAAACAACATATTTTTCAGTTCTGCTTTCTCATCCATTTTGCTGTCATCTTATATATGGATCAGTTTGTTCAGCTACATTTACAATTGTGATTATTAATTGTGTATTTCTCTTCCTTCCTCCTGTACTTTTCTCTCTCTTCCTCTTTACCCCTACTCTCAGTATTTATAAATAAGCAGATATACCAGAGAGAGAGTGTGAGAGAGAGGAAAGCATCAGATTCCAGTTCCCTCTGCTCCTTCTATACTTTTTTATTTTATGCAACCCTTTTATGTGAGATATAGTGAGTTCCCTCCCTTTCTTCTTCCCTTTCTCCACAACATAGCCTCATCTTTTCCGTTTCTGTTTTCTCCTCAGATAGTCAAACCACCCTCAGTTCTTCAGTGTCAGTCCCATTTAATTTCCTTTATAACTCTTGGAAACTTGTCATGAAGACAGTCTGAGAACACACTTGTTTCTTCTTTTTCTGTTAGCATGTCAAAGAATAATCCTCAACCAAGATTAGAAGGAAAGTAGAAAATTGGGAAAGAATTTTTACAACCAGTCTCTCTGATAAGGGCCTCACTTCTAAAATATATAGAGAATTAAGTCAAATTTATAAGAATACAAGTCATTCTCCAATTGATAAATGGTCAAAGGAAATGAACAGGCAGTTCTCAGATGAAGAAATAAAAGCCATCTATAGTTATAGGAAAAAATGCTCTAAATCACTATTAATCAGAGAAATTCAAATGAGGTGCCACATCACACCTATCAGATTGGCCAACATGACAAAACAGGAAAATGATAAATATTGGAGAAGACGTGGGAAAATTGGAACACTAATGCATTGTTGGTGGAGTTGTGAAATGATCCAATCATTTTGGAGAGCAGTTTGGAACCATGCCCAGAGCGCTGTAAAAATGTGCATACCCTTTGACCCAGCGATAGAATTTCTAGGGCTATATCCCAGAGAGATCATACAAATGGGAAAAGCACCCACATGTACAAAAAGGTTTATGGCAGCTCTTTTTGTGGTGGCAAAGAATTGGAAATTGAGAGAATGCCCATCAATTGGGGAATGACTGAGCAAGTTGTGGTATATGAATGGAATGGAATACTATTGTGCTATAAAAAATGATGAACAGGCTGACTTCAGAAAAACCTGGAAAGACTTGTATGGTCTGATGCTAAGTGAAATGAGCAGAACCAGGAGACCGTTGTACACAGTAACAGCCACGTTTTGTGATGACTAATATTGGTAGACTTAAAACTTCTCAGCAAAACAAGGATCTAAAACATCTCCAAAGGCCTCATGATAGAAAATGCTATCCACAGAGAAGAAAAAACTGTGGAGTTTGAATGCAGGTCAAAGCATACTATTTGCTATTTTTTTTCTTCTGTTCTGTTTTGTTTCCTCTTTCTGGTGGTTCCTCCTATTGGGGTTCTAATTCTTACTTACAACATCAGTAATGTAAAAGTATGTTTAATAGGAATGTATATGTATAGCCTTTATCAGATTGCGCTCCATCTTGGGGAGAGAAGTGGGGAAGGAGGAGGAAAAAATTTAAAACTCAAAAGCTTATGGAAGTGTTTGTTGATAATTCAAAATCAATTAATTTTAAAAAAACAAATAATCCTCGTATAGTCCATTCCAGTTTATTAAATGTGCATATCTTTTGTTTTTCCTTATTCCTGTCTTAATTTTTCTGATATATGAATTATCCCATTTCCTTGCATTTCTTGCTTCTTTTTATCTGACCAACTGCCCATAGGCATCAAAGGATAAATTGAGGAAATAAAAGACGAAATTCATCAATCAAGTTTTCCTACCTTATTTGTCACTCTGCTAAGAGATAAGAGTTTGAAATTAAAGTTAGACTTATTGGTTGAAATTAGGTTTCTATTTTATATTTTTGTGTTATCTCTTGGGCTCAGTTCTCATTCTGTCTCTGGTCCTGGTTACCGCAGACATTTGAGAGTTAAAACAACAAGTAGTTAACATTGAAAAATTTTTTTTTTCTGCTTTCCTCCCCTCATAACTGCCACCATTGCCTGAAAAGACATATTTTTAAACCAAACCTGCCAAACATTTTTCATGTTGCTTTTTTCACATCTTAGTTTACTTAATGCTTTCCATTTTGTTTTAGGTGCGTGTAATCAAGAAGACTGGATTAATGCAGTAAGACCAGTTATAGAGAAAAGAATACAAAAGTAAGTGTTCAGTGAAATTTTATGGGCGCCAAAGTCCAGTTTTAAAAATTTGTTTAGGACTTATCTTCTTTATTTAAAAAACATTTAATTTGGGGCAGCTAGGTGGCGCAGTGGATAGAGCTCCAGCCTTGGAGTCAGGAGGACCTGAGTTCAAATTTGACCTCAGACATTTGGCACCTACTAGCTGTGTGACCCTGGGCAAGTCACTTAAACCCGATTGCCTCACCAAAAAAAAAAAAATCAAAAACAAAAAGATTAGCATCCAATAAAGTCAAGCCTGAACTCTTTAAAAAATAATTTAATTTTAGCAAACTTAATGTCATTCAAGAATACCATTGCTATTATTGTAGAAAATCCTTTAATTTTAAGTAGTGATGTGTCATCTCTGAGGAGTTAAAAAAAAATGTGCTCTGACATAACAATCATTGTGTTGTGCTAGTAAATAAATTTGTTTCTTGTGTATTTACATATGATGGACAAAATTTATCTGGTAATTTAAGCTGGCCGTGTGTAAGATACTTCATGAGATAAAGTGAAATGTTTTAGAAAATGTACTTGAAATTTAGTAAAATTCACCCCATACAACTGTTTTAAATGTGTTTTATTTGCTTGTCACTTTAGGT
This sequence comes from Vombatus ursinus, assembly GCF_900497805.2. NCBI lineage: Eukaryota > Metazoa > Chordata > Mammalia > Diprotodontia > Vombatidae > Vombatus > Vombatus ursinus. Next base: position 12,180,090 of record NW_020954687.1, read on the forward strand.
TCTTGTTATTCATCCTTGTTCTAAGGCTTACTTTTTTTAGGAAAAGGATAAGAGCTAGTAATATCAGAACAGGACATGGACACAAACATAAGATACTATCCTGGTCAAAAAAATTTTGCAAAAATCAGTTTGCCTTTAACTCTTATCAATAGAAAATAAAATTTTTCCTTTTTTTTTTCCTGAATATTTGTTCTCATCTTGCTCATTGCCATAAGGGGAATTGGTAAAGAGGTATGCTTAGTATCATCCTAAGCATTTTGATGAAAAATGAAAGTATTGGTCTAAAAGCAGTTACAAATGCAATCCGGTTTGGAATTTGGTTTGTCCATAGATTGTTCTTGTTTGTGAACTTTTAAAATCTGCTTGCACAGGTTATTCAATTTAGGGTATTTGGCTTGCTTTCAAAGGTAATTTTTAAATAGATTACTATAATTTTTCCTCTTATTGAGAACAGTATACTCTTTTTGTTCTGCTATAATAAAATGGGAAATAATTCTCAGAAATCTTTTTTAGATACAGTGAAGGTGAAATACGATTTAACCTGATGGCCATTGTGTCTGACAGAAAAATGATATATGAACAGAAAATAGCTGAATTGCAAAGACAGCTTGCAGAGGTTGGTTGTCAGAATTTATGTATATTTAATTTAATAAATATTTATTAAGTATATGCTATACACAAAGATGTATGCCATGGTGCTTGGGATATAGAGTGAAAAATAGCCCTTGACCTCAGAGACTTAAACATTTTACTAGAACATATTACTTTTCTTGTTAGATTATTTTCTTAGAAAATGTCACTCATACTTCATACTTAATAGTATGTATTGTATATATTGTAGTAATGGTCCATATTAATTACTAAGTTCTTCTGTAAAAGTTTTTAGCATAGCATTTTTAGATTCTCTGTTTCTGACTAAAAAGGAAAATTACTTTTAATAGTGAAAATATGTGCAGTAATTTGACTAAAATTAATGAATCTTGCGAAAAAGAGAAATATCCATATGTCAAGTATTTTATTTCACATAAACATATTTTTATACCTGGAAATGTTGTGAGTTTTATGTGTGTTAATGTTATATTTTAGAATACTTTTACTCAGTTACCAACATTTTAAATGTTAATTTCAGAGTAATTGTTCTGTTACATACTTATCCTTTTAAAAATGTTGACAATGTTAATGTTTAGTGTTGCTGTTCTTTTTTTCCAAGGAGGAACCCATGGATACAGATCAGAGTAGTAATATGTTAAGTACCATTCAGTCAGAAGTCGCCAAACACCAGATGCTAATTGAAGAAGAAATTCAGAAATTAAAAAGATACAAGGTATGCTTCTTTTAAAATTATTTCAAGATTTAAAATTTTTTTTCTTTCTGTAGCTCCTCCTCCTTCTCTCTTCTTTTCTTCCTCTCTTTCCTTCCCTCTCCCCATTTTCCACAAAAATCCCACCTGATTCTTCATTGTTGGGTTCTTGAAGGCAATGTCAGTGAATTGCAGCAAGCTCTGTCAGGTTCTGTCAGGCTGGATAGGCTTCAGGTATAGACCTAAATTGTGTCTACTCTCCATCTACAACTCTAGCTAAATATAGAAAGGCTTATTACCAGAAATTTGGCCAACATATGTACCAGCTGATTAATTTTTGGTGATCCTTAGCCATGAATTAAATAACAGTAGAAATTGGTTTTCCTTCCTGTTTGTCATGTACCTGAAAAGGGAAGCTACATAAAATAAAGAAGACCTTACTTACATGGAGGAATAAAATCAGAAAAGTTGCTAAACCTGTAGAGCCATCAGGTCCTGCTAGATATCAGTGATAACTGAATAGTCACATGTGAATCCAGATAGCTAGTCTTTGAAGTAGCTGAGGTGAACTGAATAAGCTTTCTGATCCTAGTCTTGAAGAATGAGAAGGAAAAAAAGTAGCAGTAAAGCAGTCTGTTAAAAAAAGATCAAGAAAAATGTTAAATGTATAATGTTATAGCTATAAGAATCCTCTGTGTGTGTGGGGGGTAGGTATGTACACAGTAAGTAGATGTTTATTCATCGTCTTAGTCATTTGCTGTGAACTGCAATGAATTGGGTTCTGTAAATGAAGTTATGACTATAATTCAGCTTAATAATTTCATTTGACAAATGTTTATGAAGTGCCTTCTATATGTACTGCACTGTCTTTGGTGTTGGAGTTGAAACAGATCACCCTGCATCCTCTTAAGGAACTTACAATCTAGTAGGGGGATAAACCAAATTACAATAATACAAGTTGTGACCTTATAATTCCTAGTAAAGACCTATTCCAGTACTTCATCACGGCACAGAGATGATCCTGCTTTTTCAAGGGCTATGTAAGTGGAGTACAGGGTCCTACCAATTTGGAAAGGCCATGAGGATGGACTCAGTGATGGGTTGTATATCTCTCATCAGTTCAGAGGCTTATTGCCCCTAGAACTATAAGGTGATGTACTTCTGAGTTACAGCAACTCTTGGCCATCCAGTGAGTTGTACAGGGGTTGTGCTGTATGGATAGAGGGTGTACCCAAACTGAATATATTTTGAAGTACTGAAGTAAAGTGTTCCAAAGGACACCTGGAAGTGATGGGCACAGAAGGATAGGGACTAGGGGAAAAGAAAGGGCTGAATTGAATAGGGATGAGTATAAGAATGGATTTCTGCCTACTGTAGCAAGGATCAGGAGAACAGAAGGTTAGAAAAGAAATCGAAGGAAGCTAGTCTTGGGCAGGGAAGGAAGGGGAAAATGCTGAGTGGTTAATAGAGAAACTTGGAGAAATATTCAGTTTTCAGGTTCCAGCTAGAGAGTGGTGATGTAAGAGCTCATATCTCCTATGAATTTACCTCAGCTTGTTGTCTTGGGCTGGTAATAGATTCCTGTGGGGAGGGGAATCTGAAATGCTCGTGAGACTCGGAGTGAGGCCCAGATCCCAGGTGAATATACTTCACCTTGGTATAATAGTGGAAGGAAATAACTTACCTGTAATTGTCAGTGGATTTGTATATCTCAGATTGCCCTCACAGAAGCCATATTGTGGATAACATTGTCGTCAAATTTGTGTGTGTTGTTTTCATTTACAGGTAAACCTAAATCTTCCCTTTTGAATTTATTAAGATCTACATTTTGTTTCTATTTCCTTTTTGAAAAGATAAGTTGTTATAAAAAGATTTGAGTTTAAACCTTTGGTTTGCTGTTGACTTTAGCTTAATTCAAGATCTTTATTGAACTTTAGAAATAGGACAACTGTCCTGTTATCTAGGTACAGTGCAATTAGATTTTAGTCTTTCTGAAATTGTAGATAGTGAATAAATATTTCTCAGAAAACAAAATGGAGTGCCATACTTTTTTTTTTTTTAAAGACCCGAGAAGGTTAGAATTGAGAGACACCTGTATTATCTTAACATTCCAATCCTGCTGGACACATCCACCTGAATGTCCCATTCAGCACATCCAAAATGAAACTCATATTTCTATATCTTCCTCCAAACTCTCCTTTTTCTAGGTCGATACACATCCTTGACTCTTCTGTTTTACCTCCTATATCCAAATGTTTTCCAGGTATTATTGATTTGGCCTCCATAACATCTCTTACAACATTATCTGCCTCTGTGCCACTACCATTATATAAGTAAAGTGTCATAACATAGGAGCAAAGGTTGTTTTACTTTTTCCTTTGTTTTGTAGGTTGCCATAACCAAAGAATTTGTTACTGAGTGGTCAGCCAAGTGGTAATAAGCTAGGTTGGACCTCAGGAAGCAGAAATAGTCCATTGCTGGGACCATGCTCAAAACCTTTCTAGCATGATAAAACCTGTGAGAATTTACATTTTGTTGACATAGCCTTGCTGAACCTAAGGTTACTTCTGTAAAGCAGTACTTTGTGAAAGACTTAATAAGAATATTGAATTCATTTTTTTAAACCAGCATGTTACATTACTACAGTGCATTACTGAATGAGGTATAGATTCATATGACTTGACAATATTGATATTTCTTTTTAAAAATGTAATGCCTGTTATAGGTCTGTATTCTTCATTGGTATTTGTTTCTTAGATGGTATTTATATGAGTTTAATTTTTAAAATTTAGTATGGAGAAGATAGTATTCTGCAGTGTTTCTGATTCACTTTCAGATTGAAAATATTAGAAGGAAGCATAATTATCTGCCTTTCATCATGGAGCTATTAAAGACTTTAGCAGAACACCAGCAGTTAATACCACTAGTAGAAAAGGTAAGTCATGATTAGTTACGTTAAATTTTCCCCAAATTTGTGAAATCTTAATTTTGCATGTATGTAAGTTAAATTTTGTTAGTCATTTAAATTTTATGGTTTTGCTTTTAGTTATGATAACAAATGTGATAGTTATAATCCAAGTTGGGAGAATAGGAAAAAAAATTTTTCACCACTTAATGAAGCTTTCGCATTTTCTGAATTTCCAGTATTGAGTTCTAAGATTTAGTTGAAGAATTAGCTCCATGTTTATCTTGTCCCTTGATGAAAAATGATTTTTGAAAAATCTTGAGGGTTGGAAATACAGTAGAACATTACAAATTCGAACTGGAATCAGGACAGGAATTTTAGACCTGGAAGAGATGATATAGAGTTCAGTTCCCTTAGGTTACAGAGGAGGAAACTCAGGCCTGAAACGATGTAGTGACTTTTCCAAATTCCCACAACTGGCCATAACAAAAATCATGATCTCTTCATTCCTAGTCTAAATCTCTTTGCTCAAGGGAAAAAAACTAGCTTGAATTATAGAAATCTAAATTATAAAATATTAATAAGAAATAGAGATTTAATATTTTTAGGTACATAATAGCAAGTCAAACTAGACTGATAAATAATTTGCCTAAATAACATTGCTAACAAGTATATATATTTTGATCATTAGTATCTGCCGTATATATTGAGTGCTTTAATAGTCCTTGAAAGTAATTTTATGCTTTTTAAAAAAATTTTTAAGAGTTTTATGCTTTTAATCATGGTTTCTTCAGCTTTATTACTATTAGTGTGAAAATTTACTGAACAAAATTTCAGCCTGGACCTGTCAACGTTATCACAGATTCCAAATTCTAGCTTGAAATTCTAGCATTTTGTTATAAGAAAAATAAACTGTTCTCAAATCTATTCTGCTCTTCGTGTCTTCTATACATGAGTATCAAGAAATATCATATTGGAAAAGGGAAGTTGGAGCCATGAAACTGTGATCTTTAAATTTGCTTTCAATTAGCTGTAATTACCAGACATTGTCTTATTTTTGCTTTAGAAATCAGAATACTTCCTTGCCTTGAAACTTGAATTAACATTACATACAATTTTGGACATTAGATGGCACTCTATGAGTAACTAGTAATATTAAAAGGTAGATTCAGATTGCTATGTATTACTCTTTCATTTTATTTTATTGCTTTTGGATTTATTGAATTACCTTTTACTTTTTCCTCTTATTATGCTTCTTTAAACATGTTTATTTTTCATGCATTTAAAAAAAAAAACAACCTGTTAACCCCTGTTATGGGAGACTGCATAGTGCAATGGAGAGAACATGTTTGTTGTTTGTTCTTCAAATGTTTCCTGGAACTAAACACTGTTTTCTAGAGTATCTTCCCTGTAGAATGCAAACTCTTTGAGACCAGAAACTTTTTTTGTTTTGTTTTCCTGTACATTTCATTTCAAAGTTCCTTGAGGTAAGAAGAGCTAGATTTTTAAACTTAACCCATTAAAGGCCAGCTGAACTCAGAACTTTGTTTAGAGACAAAGAACCATGACTTAAGCAGTTGCAGGACAAAATCCATTACTACAGGATCAATAAGAAAATGATACAGGATCAATCTTAATCCCCTCATAATCCTTTAATACTTACTGTAATTCTGAATATACTTTGATAAGTAGTTCTTGATTAACAAGTTTGCATAGTTAGCTTTACATTCTTACATTTTAAATCTGTACCAGAAATTAGATACACAGGCTATATAGCAAACAATATTGATCATACCACTTTTTTAAAAATGTTGAACTAGAATATAACTGCCTTCTTCATCCTGAATATTCTCTCCAACTTTCTGATTTCCCTCTTGTGTGAATCATCTCATTTTCCTTTGCAGAATCACCATTCATCTCGTACCTACTAGGTGTGGGTGTGTTCCTTAATACTTTTTCTGTTCTCTGCCTTGATTGCCTTATCAGTTCTGATGGATTAAAATTTCATCTCTACAGATCTATACCTCTCCCTCCTGATCTCAGCTTCCTGCTAGATATATCAATCTAGATGTGCAACTTCCTGCTAGACATCTCAACATGGGTATGCCATAAACCTCAAAGTCAACATGTCAGAAATGAAACTTATCTCCACCCATGCCTCTTCCAAATTCCTTACTTCTTTTGAGGGTACCACCATCTTTTCATTCACTTGGGTTTACAACCTTGCAGTTATCATTAAGCTCCTTCCTTTCTCCAACTTCACATATTTGGATAGTTACCAAGCCTCATAGGTTCTGTCTCCACATCTCAAATAGTTTCTAATAACATTACCTTTCCTGCTTCCATCACAATCTGACTGTCACTTCACCTTTTCTAATTTATTTCACATCATTACCTTTCACATATTCTGTTCCTGCCAGACTGGCCTATGATCTGTGCCCAGAACCTGGCATTCTATCTCTAGACTTTGGGCCTTTGCTCAAGCCTGAAGTGCTTGTCCTTCTCAGCCATTTCTCTTAGAATCCTTAGCTTCCTTCAAGTCTTTACTCATATACTACCTCCTTTGCAAAGCATTTCCAGATTTTCTATTTGTTTGCTTTACCTCTTCAAATTATCTTACATTGATTTAACCTATGAACAATGTTGTATTCTCCAGGAAGTGTGGCAGGAACAATATTTTTCTTTTGTATTTCTTTGTGTTAAGCAGACAAATCATTAATGTTGTTTGTTGAATGAATGAACTTCCCAAAATAGCACCTAGTATTTAAAATGCTGTGGCACAGTGATTTTGTGTAAATTTCCAAAATGAATTTCTAGAATGAATTATTTTTTATTGGCCTTTTTGGCCTCTGTTGTACGTTGATTCGCTGTCTTCAGGGAATGTTTTATAAAGATTCCCAAGTTCCTTTTCCAAATGTGTGACTTGGAATCCACAGCCTACCATTTTATAGAAATTACTTATTTTCTATAATTAGATTACCTTAGTCCTTTCCACATCATGGTGTAATGGCATCGTTCCTGAGGGATTAGTATTAGGACCATCATTATTTAACATTTTTATATAGTATTGGGAAGACCAATGCAATGAAATCTTCAAGTTTGAAGATTGTTGTCACTAAGTTATTCCAGAATAAAGGTGTCTCTAAACCATTTCCCTATCCATGAGAGAAAAACTGTTTCCATTTTCCCATAGACTTTTAAAAATAGCTTCTTTGTTGGCTCATCATCCATAATTACTTCTCCTAAGTGTGAGTTTTCCTTGAGGCTCTTAGACCCTCTTTTGTCTCTATACTTTATCTTGGTGCCTTTATCAATTCCCATGGTTATAATTATTGTCTTTATGGTAGTGCTTCACAGATCTATATATTCAGCCCCACTATCTTCCCTGAGCTTCAATCCTGTGACACCAGTTGCCATTTAAAAAAATTTCAAACTAGATTTCTTGGAGGCATTTCAGAATCAACGTGTTCAAAGTGGAACTCATATTTTATGCGAAATTCACTTCTCTTCCCAATTTCTTTTGAAAGGAAACATCATTCTTCTAGTGTCCCTGGTTAGTAACTTTGATATCATTCCTGACTCTTCACTCTGCCTTATCTACATGCCTAGGCAGTTGCCAAGTCTTACCATCTCTATTTCACATCTCTCATATCTGTTCCTTTCACTACTCACAGCTACCATCTTCAGACCTTCATCATCTCTTACTTAGATTATTGCAACCCTGATTGATCTTCCTATTTGAAACCTGTTACATTCTAGTTTGTCCTGTACATTGCTATCAAAGTAATTTTTCTTAAGTACAGATTTGATCTTATCACTCCTCTACTCAGTCAACTCCAGTGACTTTTGTTCCCTTTAGCATAAAACATAAACTTAAATGTTTAGCTTTGAAAACCTTATATCATATGGCCTTCTTGTATCTTTCTGGCCTCACTGGACATTACTACCCTAGTGCACTCTGTGATGTAAGCTGACTTTGTTCCATCCACACAAGGGACAGCTTCCTTCTCCTTGCCCCTGAACTGGCTATTCCCTCATGCCTAGAATGCCATCTCCCTTCTTTCAAGATAGAAATCACTCACTGTCTCCTGAATAAAGCCTTTCCTTATTTCTCAGCTGCTAGTATTTACCATGTTCAGTTTTGTATTTTAATTACTTTGTATGTGGTCCATCCCCCTACCAAAGTATGAGCTCAATGAGGGAAGAGACTGTATAATTTTGATTCTCTCTCCTAGTATCTAGCACAATGTTCTTCATGTAAAAGATGTTTAATAAATGTTCATAACATTGAAATTGAATTGAATTGTTGCATTGATTCTGCTTGAGTGATGTATATATTTTTCTACATGTTTATTATTTAATTATGGAATTTATAATAATGTAAATTGTACCATGTTTTCTTTCTGTTCTTTCTGTACAGTCTTTTCTATCCATTGTAACCTGATGGCACCATAGCTATGACAAAATGTATCAATCTAGTATAGGAAAACAGGGTTACATCACAATTAGTAACCTGATACATATTTCCAAATAGAAGTGATACTTAAACTGGCAACAATTTGGGGACTTCCCTTTGGAACTTCTTTTGTGTGTACATATCCTCATATTAGATGTCTTTTACATATGATAGCAGAAGAGTAGTGAAGCCATTCATATTTAACATATAATCATTAAAATCATCAATCAATTCCATCATCTAAATAGTATCTTAATATGCGGAGGGATACTTGTTTTGTTGATTGTGTGTACCATTTTGCACAAGTTGTTTAAAACTGATACTTTTGTTTTTCTTAAGAGGATTTATTTTTCTTCTGTGATTGTGTTCTGCTTTATATCCCCTTAATTTTCTATTAATCAAGATCGTGCAAGGGATAAATGTCCTCATACTTCTACGTTATTTTTGTTCATTTGCTGTATTAAGGAGGTTGTCAAAACAATGAAATCATCCTTAGGTTTTAGTTTTCTTTAAATTTGAAAGTATATTCAAGAATGAGTAAAGAAAGAAATAAAATAAGTATTTGTTTTTCAAGTTGAATTCTCATTCTATGAAATGGAAGCTTTGTTCAATATTAATGGATTAATACTTGTGTACAGAGGCAGGTAGGTGACGAAGTTGATGAAGCTGTGGAGCTGGAATCAGGAATACCTGAGTTCAGATGTTACACTTAGTAGTTTTGTCACCCTGGGCAAGTTTCCTCAACTGTAAAGTTGGGGATAATAATAGTACCTCCCTAGGGTTGTCATAAGGATCAAATAAGATAATATTTGTAAAGTGCTAAGCATACTGCCTGGCACACAATAGGCACTTAATAAATGTTTGTTCCCCTTCCTCCCACTCAGCAAATGGTATATGTGGGCACAATAGGTGAATAAACCCGTATTCTATTTAAACTTAGACAACATGATTTTATTTGCTATGTGATCCATTGTCCATATTTAAAGTAAAGTTATGGCTTACTCTTCTATGTTGTTTTTAAGATGAGGAAGCATTTTGTAGAGAAAGCTTTCTTTGTTCATGTTGAGTTATCTTACAATTTTACTAATACCTCAGATTTAGCTTCCTCTTTCTATCTCCTTTTTTGTACCTCAGCATAAAATTAAGTTGCATAATAGAAATTTATTTCTTAAGATTTTTTTTCAGTCTGTACTGAAGTATATTACCTTCTTATACACATAATTCTGTAATAACATTCTTGAAGTAAATTTTAATTTATCCAGAATTTGAACATTTTGAAAAGAAAAGTCAGAGAACTGAGGTTTTTCTTTCTTCTGCTTTCATGGAAAAAACACATGACAAACAAATAAGTATTGGGATTAATTTTTTTCAAGCCATTTTAAAGGGCATTTCATGGAATGCTACAATAATAATATTCATAATGATGACCTCAATATGATTTTTTTTTTTAGATTCCTTATAGCACAAAACAACTTATTATGTTCGATGTAATTTTAATATTATGTGTGTCTAAGCTCTTGTTAAGGAGAATATTAATGAGAACAACAAATTCATTTTCACTTTTGCTTAGGTACACCTAGATTGGTATAGTGGAAACACTGAACTTAGAGACATGGGTTCAGATTCTGTCTCTCATACTAACTGTATGGCCATGGTCAAGTCACTTAACTGAGTCCCAGTTTCTTTATCTATAAAATGGGGAAAATAATCCTTTGGAACCTACCATTATTGCATCTTAATAAATATGTAGATCATATTTATGTAAGACTTTATAAATCTTGAAGCACTGTATAAATGTCGATTACTAATATTATTATAATTGAAGAAGTTAATGTATTTATGGAGCAAGCTGTTCAGAGTAACAAAGTTGAAAGATCAGTTTCAGATAGACAGAACCTGGAAATTAATTATAATCTTAAGTGGTTTCTATTTATGAATGAAGGGAATGATCTTTATAAATCATTTCACAGAAAGGCTCAGGTGGCGAAAGCATTTCAACAAAGGTACGCATTCAGTATATCCTAGAAAATATATATATTTCAAGTTATAAGGGAAAACCTTGTATAATTGTTGCTCTTGAATTTGAGTCATAGTGTATCTTTTAACTTCTAGGCAAAAGAAAAACAGAATGCGAAGAAAGCTCAGGAAACCAAATGAAGAAGATTCTTGGAGGAAGATGCTTCTGATCTTACTTTGATGAAAAAACAATAAGTATACAGGACTTGTAACAACATCCTATCTGGTCCAGCGCACGTTTGACAATAGTAACAATCTGTCTCACTTTGAATGCATGAATTCATACAATCTTTTCCCCTTACCTGCATCATGTGCATGTAGTGCATATTAAGTAAAAGTGGTGTTTAGAGTTGCTTGACCAAATTCCATTATTTGACATTTGTATCTGAATTCCCAATAGCTTCTCTGAAAATAGAACTACTGTAATGCACCTGAAATGCACAAGTGATATTCTTCAAAACTGTTCCTAATTTATCTTTTAGGCTTTTGTCCCACAAAGATTAAGATTTATAATAAAACAGAAAAATGTCACATGTTAATGTAATAATATTTGGACTATTTTTGCTTTCTTAAATCATATCAGTGGAACAGTTTGGTACATCTCTTTCTCTTTGGTACTTATTATTTGGAGGTTTTAAATAGAATTTTATTTTTTATTTTCTATACTGAGTAGTTGATAATATTTTAATTACAAACCCATTTAATAAAGGCAAATATGTAATACATAAGGATTTCCATTCCTATCAGTGGAAAAAAATAAATAGCCCATTTTAATTTTGGGAAAATTTTTAAATGTTTTGTTTTGGTTAGAATTATTTTTGTGGAACATATGAGTGTTGTGCTTCAAAGCGTATTTTTTTCTTGATGACACACTGTCATATTTTATATTTTAAAAATTTTCTCATTTTGGCCACATTGTTTTTTAAACTTTTAAGCTGTATCCTGAAATTATTTTTCAATTTGGTGATCTTATACTTCAGAGGAAATTCTTTAAAAATGGGGATGTGGGTGGAGGCCAATAGGATCTTCAGGTCTGTTTAAAAAAAAAAAAAGGTGGAGAGGCATGGTTCAACAGATCCTCAGAGTGCCATTTAAAAACACCTTTGTAATACTGGGCTTCATCAAATTTTACTTCATATAATAAATATACTTGTCTTGTTCGTAATTGAAATCTCATGAATCCTATTTATATAAAAAGAAATTCCAATTTGCTTCATGAATTAGGCCCATTACTAATGTGAATTTTCAAAGGAGGTGCCTGTTTTAGGAAATACCTCACTACAGTGATTATATTACTTTAAAATTTGATGAGATGTTAATAAAACAACTTAATAACAGTTTTTTTCTCTGCATAATTTATTAATTTTACTCATTTAAGATGATAAAAGAGCAGCAAGGCTCTCTCCACTCCAGTCTATCTTCTACAAGTCTGACCATATTCTTTCCCTTGCCCCAATACTCAATAAACTCAAGTGGTTCCCAGTTGCTTCAGAAATTAAATACACATTTCTCTTTTAAAGCACCTCACAGCATGGACCCAGCCTACCTTTCCAGCCTCAATATGCACTTCCTTTCCTGTACTCTTACCAGACAAACTGACCTTCTTGCCATTCATCACAGGTGGTACTTCATCTCCTGTCTCTGTGCCTTTCATTGGCTATACTTTGTGCCTGGAACACTCCCCCTTCTAACTTATACCTTACTGTGTCCTGAACTTCCTTCAAGATTTAGCTCAAGCATTAGCTTCTTCATGAACACTTTCCTGATTGCCACAACTGCTTCTGTCTGTGCTCCTTAAACTATCACATTTATATTGTCTTTATTCTGTTTGTGTATGTGTATGTATAGATAGTCTTCCATGATAGAATGTAAGCTAAAGGAATTACATCATTTTTTTTTGTCTCCCCAGCACCTAGCACAGTGTCTGTTCTATCACATAGTAGTACCTTAATAAATGCTAGTTGATAGATGGCTAGAAATCAGTAAATCTGGGACTGGAATCCAGATCGTCTGACTCTAAATCTATTCCTTTTTTCATTCTGCCACACTGCCCCTAGTCAGTTGGGTAGTGCAGTATCTTTCTTGTTCAGTAACTGACATTGTTTTAGAAATTTTTTAGATGCCATAATAATTTTTATATTTCAGTTCAGTTCAACAATTCTTTATTAAGCCTCTACTATAAGAAAGACACTGTACTACAGTTTGGGAATACAGTCCCAGCCTTCAAGAAGTTTACATATTATTGGGGGCGGGGGAATTGAAAGGGAGAGAACACTGAAGTAGAGGAGGGGAAGGAATCCGGAAAAACTTTATTAAAGAGGAGATCATAATTTTTCTAAACCATGAAAGAAGAAAAAGATTCTATGATGCAAAGAGGGAGTGCATTTCAGGTATAGGAAATTGATTAAGGGAAAGCATAGAGGTAATATACAGTTTGCCTAGAACATATTTAGGATGAGGAATAATGAAATAAGACTGGAAATTTAAGGTCAGTGCCAGGTCATGGATGATTTAAAATGCTAAGGCAAGGAATTTGTATTTTTTCCTATAGATAGTAAGTTTTTGAGCTGGGGAATAAAATGATCAGACATGTCTTTGGAAGACAATTTTGCTGTCTATGTGGAAGGTAAATTAGAAAGGGAAGAGACTGGATGCAGAGAAACCAAATATGAAGTTATTTTAATAGTCCTGGTGGGAGCTAGGATAGAGGCACTGTGAATGGAGAGAAGGGGATGGAAGCTAGAAAAGTGGAAGTACATTTACAGATTTAGCAACTGATTAGATTTGAGAGATGAGGGGAGTGGCTCAGTCACTCTTCATTAGGCCATGCCATTCTAAAAATCCTCTTTTATTAAAACTGTAGAATGATGACAATAAATAATGGTAGCAAACTGTTTCAAAGCAGAGATGTATATGTTATACTTAAAATTTTCTGTAAGAATTTCAGGGCTGAAAACTTTATTTTATCTTTTATTAGGATTTTAATTATTTTATTTTTTTTAGGCAGTTGGGGTTAAGTAACTTGCCCAGGGTCTCACAGCTAGTAAGTGTCATGTATTTGATCCGAGGCCGGATTTGAACTCAGTCCTCCTGACTTCAGGGCTGGTGCTCTACCCACTGCGCTACCTAGCTGCCCCTTTTATTAGGATTTTAAAAGAAGCATTTATAAAACAAGTAGATGACATCCTTATCTTTTTAGATTGATGATCCTTTAAACAAATATTCCCTTTTAATCTATCTGGTTGTATAACCAGTGTGTGTGTATGCACACATATGCACAAATTAATATTAGGATACATAGGGACAAATTTTTGAAACCACTGTGTCATAGAGAATCTTTTAACTCATAAAATATATTGTATGTGATATTACTGAAACAGCTTTGGTGCAGGAACAGCTAGAATTAAGAAACTTTTCTAAGGTATAAACAAGAACAAGCAGATATATCCTGTCTAAATGTTCTCGTTTTGGCAGTTTTGCAAGGCAGCGTATATCTCATTCCTGTGCAAAAAAGTTAATTTGCCATTGGAAAACTTACCCACTTTTGTATACTTCCTTAGATATGTGATTTTCTGAACCTAATGTCAGAATTTTTACATCTTATTAAAAGATTTCTGTCTTAGCAAACATAGATGTGTAGGTAGAATACGATTCTCAAAGTTCCATCAGTTCTCTTACTGGGAAGGAGAACATAGGGCTTGAAAACAGTATCTGTTTAAGCATATGCCACCTTGTGCAATATTTTTTAAAGGCTTAAGATTAGCCCAGCGCTTAACACAAAGTCTGGCACATAGTAGGCACTTAATAAATGTTTTTTGACTGACTTTGCCTTTGAGGAGAAGGCACACAGTGACAGTTCAATTCAATAATTATGAATCACCGACTATACACGAACAAGGCACTGGTCATGCACAAATTAAAAACAAACAAAGAACCAGCCCAGTCCCTGCCATTAAGGAGCTTATTCTTGAAGTATACAAATATTAGAAACCAGATAAGAGTAGTAGCACCAGGACAAATAAGAGGGTAAGAGGCTACAGAATTCTCAAGTAAGACAAGGTAAAAAAAAAAAATTATGCCTTAAATAAATATAGGAGTTCACTTCCATTAAAGAGAGCAATTTACTAATAATACTTCCTGGCCATGAAGCAGAAGTTCCCATGTTTACAAAAATCTTTGAATATTGAATATGTTCTCCCAGTGTTTTAAGCTCCTTGCACAGTAGGGAGTGGGGTGAGGACTATATAAGTTTCATATGAGATCCAGCCTGCTTTATTTCTGGTAGGCCAAAATCAGAAATACTCATTTGGGTGGACTGTGGGTGGTGGTGAGGTGATAGTGGAGGGAGAACATAAAAGAAAATTAATTTTTAAATTGAAATAAGAAAAGACAGTCATCATGAATGACTACATCTATGTAGAAGTAACTCAAGAGGAAGGAACCAGTCAAAGCTGACTTCTGTAGCTCGAGAGCTGATCTGATCCTGCTGCCATGGTCACAGAAGAATCTAGTGGTATGGGGGGGGTAGGTGGGAAGGGGAGGTGTCAATCCTTTTTCCCCCCGTAGATGAAACTCAGATATCTTTAAGAGGAGCTTTTCTTAGAAGTAAAAGGAAATAATATTCCCTCCCCCGCCCCAAAAAACCTCACTACTCCCTGTCTGCAACATATATAATAGTATACTACTACTCTGACCTAACAATGTATTTTTTTATTATTTATTTTTAGTTTTTGATACCACTTCCATAAGATTTTGAGTTTTAAATTTTCTCCTCCTCCCACTTCTTTTCCCTGCCCCAAGACAGTGTACAATCTGACATAGGCTCTACATAGACATTCATGTTAAGCATATTTTCCCATTAGTCATGATGTAAAGAACAATTAGAACTAATGGGAGGAACCACAAGAATGAAGCAATAAAACAAAGCAACAAAGGAAAAGGAGAGCAAATGATTCCATCTGCATTCAGACTCCCGATTTCTTTCTGTGGGTGTGGATAACAATGTATTTTTAAAACACATGTTGGATGCTTAGCCTGCATTTCTTTGTAATAATTATATGTCAGCACAATATTTTGTTAGATGGCATTTTTTATAACATTAGAGCAGGAATATGTAACTCCATGGTATTGACTTCCTTCTTTCCCTTTCCTTTTTTATTTCCTTCCCTAGCTACTTCTTCCACATACTTCTTCCACAAAAGTTTAAAACACACTAGACCAAATTCTAATTGGGAAATCCAAGAAAAAGTCACAGTGATTCATTTTTCCAGCCCAGGACAGCTTAGGGAGATGGACAGAGAGGTCTGCAGACATAAGGATGGGACTTGGCCAGGAGTGGCTTCAGGGTGTGCATTCCAGCCTTCAGGAATTGAAAGAGGATTGGGACTGGACCACAGGGCAGGAAGCACCAAGGCAAGAAGAGCTCAAAAAAGATCCCTGAATGAACCAGGAATGGGTGCCATGTAGCAGCTCTGTTACCCACTACCCACTCCTGAGTCACAAATAGAAAGCAGATTGAGGAGTGGGAGGCCTGAGCCCTAGCTGTGTACTAAGTAAGGAACAAATTCAGAAGTAAACAGAAGCTGTGTAGCTCTTTTCCCAGCAGCAGAGCAGGGACTCTTATCACCTTCCAGCCCAGGCTGAAGCCTGTAGTAGAATAATAACCAGGGCAGGAATCCTAGATGAAAGGGGATATACTTGCAGTTGAGTCATTCTGAACCGGCAGCACCTCACAGTGGCTGAGTCAAGCTGCAGTCTACAGAAAGTCCCAAGCAGAGACAAACTGATAGACCCAAACCTGGGGCAGGAGAGCTCAGTCCAGGAGGGCAATGAGTAGACTTTGCCCAGATCATATCATTTGGGGAACCCTGGAAACTTTCAGATCCCCAGCCTGAACTGGAAAGACAGCCGAAGGACACAAGAAGTTCAGTCAAGACATTCTCCCCAGAAGTACACAGAACTTAGCCCTAACTAACATAAAGTCCAGAGTCAAGAAGTAGGCTGGAAGAATGAGCAAACAAAAAAAGAATCCCACCATAAAGAGCTATTATTGGTTGTCCTTTGTCTCCTATTTAAATGCTTAACACAGCACCTTGTACTTAGTAAGTATTTGTTGAATTTAATAAACCATGACACATAGCTTCTATTATGGTGCTAACTCCTTATGGAAATCTAAGGTTTTCATAAGAGCTGCATAAGAAACTAATCTGGGCCTGAATATATCAAAGGCATGGAAATGTATGTTTCCCAAACTGAACATTGGTTAAGGGTTGGTGTCATGCAGAAGGCATGGAGTTCTTTATATACTTGTGAATTCTGAGGAACCAGCTTATAAGGAGAGAGTCTTTTCAACTTTATGAAGGAATTTGAGTGAGAATCTAAATCAGGGGGTCCTTAACTTAGGTAGGTAGATGCTGTAATGAACTGAATGTTGGATTTGGAGTTTAGATGTAGTTTCAGACACTTACTAACTGGGTGACCTTAGGCAATTCACTTAGCTCTGTGGCTCAGTTTCCTCCTTTGTTAAATGCAATAATAATGGCACCTACCTTCCAGGTTCTTATGAGGATAAAATGAAATATTTGTAACTTTTATAGAGATATTTATAAAAGTATTTCTAAAGTGCTTTACAAACCTTGAAGGGCTATATAAATGGAAACTTATTATTATTGGGATTCATGGATAGATTTCAGGGGGGTTATGAACTTGGATGGGAAAAATTACAACTTTATTTTCACTAACCAACTAAAATTGATCATTTCCTTCAATTATGGGTGTTGGTAACAAGTAATATTATCAGTACCTGTGACTGTCACTGATAAAAATCACAGATATTTTCCCATCACATTACAGTTGTAGCAGAGATCTCAAAATATTGTTAGCATACCACTACTTCAGAATTACTGTGGCTGTAATGAGGTCAACTATAGAAGCTTTAATTCCATTTGCAACAACATATTTTGGCAAACTGGGATTTTTAGGGGCAGCTAGGTGGTGCAGTGGATAGAACACCGGCTCTGGATTCAGGACGGCCTGAGTTCAAATCAGGCCTCAGACACATAACACTTACTAGCTGTGTGACCCTGGGCAAGTCACTTAACCCCATTGCCTAGCCAAAACAAAACAAACTGGGATTTTTAATATTTATAACCTTCAAAACAAAAATTGAAATTGATTAGATACCTAACATGACATGTTCGTTGCCATGTCAAAGGCCAACCAACAGTCTCATCTTCTTATTTGAGCTAAACAGCAACTGCCTTCATACTGATATGTCTAAAAATAAAATTTAACTTTAAATTTCTTATAATTTAAATGTATTATCTTGTTATTTAACAAATTAGTAAAGAGACATTACTATATCAAAAAAATTTTTTATAGTATTTCAATACAATTAGTTTCCTTTGTAAACCTGTGTATTTTATTTTATACATTTAAAACTTTTATGCAGAGTAAGGGTTCATAGGTTTCACCAGACTGTCAAAACACCTAGGTGGAACCAAGTACTAAGTTTCACTATATTAATATATGCTTAGTTGTTCTAAATAGCATCAAGAGTTGTCAGTCAGTCAATAAACATCTATTAAATTCTTACTATGTTCCAGGCACTGTACTAAGTGCTAGGGGTACAAAGAAAGGCAAAAAGCAGTCTCTGCCCTCAAGGCATAATCTAATGGAGGAAAGCAATGCAAAAAGAAACTGAAAAGGTTGGGGGTGGAGAGAGGAGAAGAGGGAAGGTATCCAATGCAGAGCATGATCCTACAGCCAGGTTGGAAATAATAATGTTTGCCCTGGGTCCTCCCTTTAGAGGATCTGGAGGAGCTCTCTGATGTCCACCAGAATTCTCTCCAATCAGAGGGGGTACTGAGAAGGTGTGAATTTCATATTTGATTTGCTTTTTCAGGAAAATGAGTTTCTGGGGACAATGATGAAATCCAGGTGAGCAGATGGGTAAGAAGTGATGTCCATGTGTACTTAAAGAATGTGCTTAGGGGAGAAAAAATTTGGCAAGGGTAGGAGGGGGTGGAGATGGGGCACATCATAGACTCCTATTCTACTAGAATTTTACAGCTGGAAGTCACCTTAGGGACAGTTTAGGATAGCCAGGTGGTGCAATGGATAGAATGCCAGGCCTAGAGTCGGGAAGACTCGTCTTCCTGAATTCAAATTTGGTTTTAGACACTTACTAGCTGTGTGACCCTGGGCAAGTCACTTAACCCTGTTTGCCTCAGTTTCCTTATCTGTAAAATGAGCTGGAGAAGGAAATGGCAAACCATTCTAGTATCTTTGCCAAGAAAACCTCAAATAGGTTCACAAAGAGTTGAACATGACTAAACAATACCACCTTAGTGACCATCTAGTCGAATCTCATTTTACAGATGAGGACTGGGGCTCTAAGAGATTGTGATTTGCCTAAAGTCACAAGATCACATAACTAATTAGGGGGCAGTGACAGGTAAAAATCTCAGCCTGGATGAGAAGTAGGGGTTTTGTTTATTTGGTCTTTTGTTGTTGTTGTTGTTAATGTTGTTGTATTTGTCCTTCATTCTGGAAGAGGACCATGACATCAGGGAGGTGATGACTTGACTTGCAATTGATTTTGATTTGAGTGAGGAAGGGCTGTGTTAAAGTCACCAGCCTCACTTTCTCCTCTAGAGCCATCTGGGTCCATTGTCCATATATTCATCAGGATGACTGGAGATGGCCCAGCTTGGTCTTTTGTAATTTAAAAGCCTTTGAGGTGTGATGGTGGAAGAGAATTGAGTTTGTATTATAAAGAGGGTTTTTTTTCCCAGTAGAGAATCTCTGTTTTTAATAAAGAGTTGCTTCTTTTTTATTAGCTCTATTAAAAGTGGAAAAAACTCCTTTTTACACACCCACAGTGAATTGGAAGGAAAATAAGTAGGATAGTCAGTTCACTTTTTGATTACCATGATTAAATTGCTTTCTTTTCTTGTTTCCTTAATGTTCAAGGTACATTAGTATGTATTAATGTGTGAAATAGGGCCCGAAAAGAATTATTAAATACCAGGAACTGTACATAAAAACATAAGTATCTTTTGGTTCTACACAGTGTAGTAGATAAATTCAAAAAATGTAAAGACCCATCAAAATATTTAGCAACTTCATTTGCTCTTCCTAATGTTATAATGACATCACTTGCATTTAAGACTATCCTCCACCTTTTGTCCTCAACATTGTGTGGAACTCAAACATTCAAAATTCAAATATTCAACTGAACAAATTCAACAAACATTTGTTATGCATTTATGTGTACAGAACATTGTGCTATGTTGTAAGGAAGTACAAATTGTAGATGAGACAAAGCCCAGGTCTTCATGGAACTGAAAGCATAGGATCATCAGGTGTTAGATTAGAAGGAACTCTAGGTCATTTAGTTAGTACAACCTTCTTATTTTACAGATGAGAAAACTGAGTCCTAAAGAGGGTAAATGATTTGCCAAGAGTCACCTGGGAGTGATAGAACTCATGTACAGATAATCATGAAAAATAATACATGATAAGTATATTAGGATGACATAAAACTTTAAACCAAGTAATTTATTTCAGAGAAAAGTGAGAAAATGAACAGTTTTTTAGGTTGGTGAAAGGTATGAAAGAGAAGGCACAGAGAAAGAGAAGATAAACATCAATATCAGGGCCTGTATTAGTGATACATCTGAAATAGTAATTTCATTACAGTTAGGCCTTTGATGTGTTTCTTTATGTAATGGAAGCAAGTATATATATTGTCATATATTGAGATGTCAGTACATATGTTCATTCCCCTCTGTTCACACAGCCATCACTCTAGTTCAGGCCCTCCCTACCTCTCCCTTGGACTATTGAAAAGTCTTTTATTTGGTCTCCCCCAGGTCTTTTCTCATTTCAATCCATCTTACATCTAGTCACCAAAGTGATTTTCCTAAAGCATAAGTCTGCTCATGTCACCTCTCTCTTCCCCTCCCCTTTTCTCCTCCCTTCCCCCACTTAATACACTCTAATGGTTCTCTATTACATCTAGAACAAATATAAACTCCATTTTTTTTCTTCTTGTGAGGCAATTGAGGTTAAGTGACTTGCCCAGAGTCACACAGCTAGTGAGTGTTATATGTCTGAGGCCAGATTTGAACTCAGGTCCTCCCGCCTCCAGGGCCAGTGCTCTATCCACTACACCACCTAGCTGCCCCCTAAACTCCATTTTTTAAAATTAAATTTAAATTTCATTTTTAGTTCCACATTCTCTCCCTCCCTCTACCCCCTCCCCCACCACACAAAATGCAATAGCCATTCTACATATACATAAACTCCTCTGTTTTGCATTTAAACCTCTTCATAATCTGGCTTCTTACCCTCCCAGCTTTCTAATACATTGCTCCCATACAGTCCAGCCAAACTGGCTTGCTCACCATTCTTTACATATGATGCTCCATCTCCCAAATCTATGACTTTAGACTATCTCTCCTCCACCCCTGGAATGCTTTCCTTCTTCGGCTCTACTCTTGGAATCCCTTCCTTTCCAAAGTTACTTTGATTTTATTTCCATTTTGTGCATACTCATATATGTATCTAGATCTTCTCAATTAGAATGGGAATGGGTACTAATTTCACTTTTGTTTTTGTATCCTAAGTGCTCAGCACAGTGCCTGGTCCATCGTAGGCATTTGATTGATATTTTGGCACTATACTTGAACATGGAAGTGATCTTGGGTTCTTGGAGATTATACCAGTGAAGGCCAACCTCTGGCAGATTCTGCTGAGTTGACAAGGCTTTATATCCAGATCTAGTGGCATTATTTTGCTTTCTGTGGCTCATCACCAATGGGTTAGAGATAGGGACTGGACCATTGGAATTCCTAGATGAGGAAACTTTCCACAGGTCATCACCTTCTCTGCAAATTATTATCTTAAAGGTTTTCCTAGAGTACCAGAGTATTAAGAGAATGAGGGACTTGCCCATAGTCACATAGCTAGTATGTTTCAGAATCAGGACTTGAACATTGGTTTTCCTGGAGGCTATTTTTCTGTCCACTAAGTCATGCTGTTTCTCACCATTAAATTGACATAAAAATGTAAAATGGGTCTCAGTCCCATACGGTACCCTTCTTTTTGCAGTGAAGATAGTGGAGTGGCAAAAAAGGGGCAAATGATGTTTTGGGCCTCAGTTTCCTTATCTTTATTTTTTAAAAAATATTTATTTATTTTTAGTTTCCAACATTCACTTTTATAAGCTTTTGAATTTTAAATTTTCTCCCCCTCCTTCCTCTCCCCCCTCTTCAAGACATGTGCAATCTGATAGTTTCCTTATCTTTAAATGAGGGCATTGGACTAGAAAGCCTTTAGAGTCTCTTCCAATCTGAATCTATGAACCTATGAACATGGATTAAATACTGTTCTGTAGGCATATGGAAATGAAACAATAGATTGGTGGTCTGTATTCTTGGAGTTAGAGTATAAAAAGTATATGGTAGGGACAGCTGGATGGCCCAGTGGATAGAAGTCCAGCCTTGGAGTCAGGAGGACCTTAACTATATAAATGCTAGCTATTGTCACTTTAGCACTCAGGTTCTGTTCATCATTTATGTTCACTGTTACCACATCTCCTTTACAAATCAATGCAATTCAACAAACATTTATTACAGAACCTAACATGTATATGCACCAAGCTAGATGGGATGAAAGGACAGCTCCTATTTTCAAGATACTTACATTCTACTGAAGGGATTGTAACGTGGACAGATTAAAGTATATTCAAGGTGATTTAAAGAAGGAGTGCATTTTGTAGTCATATATTTCCTCTTGGACCACTTTTCATTGACATGTCATCATTGGTAAATATACTGAAATCTATATACATTCATCATATGTTTTTCCATTGCTCTTTGTATCACTTGCGTGGGACAGTTAAAAAAGTTTGGAGTCAGAGAACCTGGGTTCGAATCTCAGCTCTGTTACTTAGTGCTTGTATGATCTTGGGAAAATTGCTTCATCTCTCTGGATCTCTTTTCTCATCTGTAAAATGAGAGGACTGGATAAGATGATCTCTAAATTCCCTTTCAACTCTAAAACTGTGATTCTATAATTCTATTGAAACTATGATATTGATTTCCAACCTAATAGTATCACTGAAAAAATATTGATATAAAAAGATGGGTTTTTACATCAGCAAGAATCTTGGGATCATTAAAAACACCCTTCAATTTTCAAAAGTGACCTAGTCCTTTCTCCAGGTGTCCTAGATTATTTGGATGTGTCTAGGGACATTTTAATACTTCAGCAATTTCTATCTTAATGATTCGACCACTCTCTCTAGAGGTACAAAAGGTAAACCATTCACATTCTTGGCCATGTCCTCCATAAGTCTTTCACAGAGGATCTATTCAGTGTGCTACAGGCCTTCTTTTGGGGGTCTTCTAAACATTATATAGGTGCCAGTGCATCTTTGCATTCATATTTAATATTATTCCCAATCATACATTCTTGTACTAGACAAGGTACTTAACATCCTCCCACTATCCTCCCATTCTCTAGACTCACAACCTAAGTGTCACATCCTTGACTCCGCTATCTCTCACGCCCCATACCCAAATTATTGCCAGAGTCTGTTGATTTCATCTTTCCAACATCTCTCAAATAGGCCCCCTCTTCTCTTTCCTGACACTGCTACTCCTTTGATTAAGACCCTCAGTGTCTGCAGTAACCTGCTGGTAGATATGCATGCCTCATCTCTTTCCACTACAATGCATCCTCCATTAAGCCATCAAAGTGATTTTCCTAAAGTTTAGGTTCTGACCATGTCACCCTCCAACTCATTAAACTCCAGTAGCTCCCTATTATCTCCAGCATCAAACACAAAATCCTCTGGCATTCAAAGCCCCTCAGAACCTAGCCCCTTCCTACCTTTCCATTCTTCTTACACT
Source organism: Vombatus ursinus (assembly GCF_900497805.2). Taxonomy (NCBI): domain Eukaryota; kingdom Metazoa; phylum Chordata; class Mammalia; order Diprotodontia; family Vombatidae; genus Vombatus; species Vombatus ursinus. Next base: position 12,203,687 of record NW_020954687.1, read on the forward strand.
TTACTTTCTACCATTTACTTTTTTTTTTAATAATTTTTATTTTTTTTGCAATTGGGGTTAAGTGACTTGCCCAGGGTCACAAAGCTAGTAAGTGTCAAGTGTTTGGTCTGAGGCCAGATTTGAACTCAGGTCTTCCTGACTTCAGGGCCGGTGCTCTATCCACTTTGCCACCTAGCTGCCCCTACCATTTACTTTTTGACTTAGTGACACTGGCCTCCTTGTTCAACAAACAAGAAATTCATCTCTAGGTTCTAGGCATTTTCTCCTAGCTCTCTCCCATGTCCCCTCTGCCCCCATTCTCTTTCTTCTCATATCCATTTTGTCTGGCTTCTTTTAAGTCCCAACTAAAATCCCATCTTCTACAGGAAGTATTTCCCAATTTCTCTTAATTCTAGTACCTTCTTTCTCTTAATTATTTCCTATTTATCCTGTATATAGCTGGTTTGTACATATTTATTGTCTCTACCCTTGGATTGTGAGCTCCTTGTGGACAGAGGCTATGTCTTGCCTCTTTTGTATCCCCTACTCTTAGCACAGTGTCTGGTACATAGTAGCTACTCAATAAATGTTTAGTGACTGTCACCCTCAGTTTCTCCATCTATTAAATAGGGATAATAATAGCACCTATACCACAAGATTATTGTGAGGTTCAAATGAGATATTATATGTAAAGTGTTTTGCCAACCTTAAAGTTTTGTCAGTGTCAGTCAGCTGTCATTATTATTGTGTATATTATTGTATTATTACTGTCTAAGTTTGTTGACTTGAATCATGTAAGGCAACTAGATACTTTTTCTATCTTTCTACTTATCTTAGGATCATGGATCTAGAACTGGAAGAGACACCAAAGGTCATCTGATTATCCCTCTCAATTTAGCCATTTTTTGTTTTGTCCTTTCTAGTTCAAAGATCAATGTCCTGGTCAAAGAAAACTAAAACAAAGCGAGAACTGAGAAATTCTCCCTTCTCTCCTTTTTGACAAATATTTTCTTGTTTAGGCTAAAAAGTGATTCTATTTCTTATCTATTTATCTACTTATTCATTTATTTATTTATTTACTTATTCATTCATTTTAGTGATACTCTCTCTTATCACATTAGAAAATGATATTTTTGAGGGTAGGAACTGTCTTTTGCCTCTTTTTGTACTCCCAGTGCTTAGCACAGTATCCAGAACATAGTAGGTACTTAATGAATATGTATTGATTGATATTTCATCAATCAATGAATAAAAGTTTACGAAGCACTTACTATGTGCCAGCCTGGGGGAGTGAAAACAAGTGTGTGTGTATTCATGTTTGTATACAGAATATAGAAAAGAATAAATACAAAATAATTAAATACAAGGTATTTTAGGAAGGAAGGTTCTAGCAATCGGGCAAATCAGAAAGGATTCATGTAGAAGGTGATCCTTGGGCTACTTCTCGATGGAAGAGAATTGCATGAGGTAGAGAAGAGAGCATAGTATGCTCCAGGGATGCCAGTGCAAATTCATGGAGACTGGAGATGGAGGATCGAAGGAGCAACAACAACGATAACAATAAAAAAACCAGTCTGATTGGGTCACTGCCAGTGCATTATGGGGTGGGGGGAGAGAGAAAAAAAAACAGTAATGTAAAATGATACTGAAAAGGCAGATGAGGTCCAGGTTGTGAAGGATTTTAATTGTTAAATAGAGGAGTTTATATTTTTATCCTATATGGGCATTAAGGAAGTCACTAGAATTGATTAAGAGAGTGACACAGTCAGAACTTCACTTAAGGAAAAATCATTTTGGAGCCATGACCTCTGAGGGAGAACTGGAGAACAAGACCTCCATCTCTTGGCCCCAAGCATTTTCTCTGGCTGTCTCCTATTCCCGGAATTCTCTCCTTCCTTAACTCTATCTATTGCCTTCTCTGGCTTTCTTTAAGTTCCAACTAAAATCCCTTCTTTTAGAGGAAGCCTTTCCCAACCCCTCTTAATTGTAGTACCTTCCCTCTGTTAATTATTTTCTGTTTATTCTGTATATAGCTTGCTTTCCATGTTGTCTCCCCATTACACTGTAAGCTCCCTAGAAAGCAGAGACTATCTTTTGTCTCTTTTTGTATTCCCAGTGCCTACCGTGGTACCTGGCACAATAGTATGCACTTAATAAATGTTTACTAATTGATAAATAGATTGATCTGAACCAACCTGATATAAACACGAATCTCCTATAAGATATTTCTGATGAGTGCCTATCCAACTTCTGCAATAAGGAGGAGTAATGACATCTTGAAGCAGACCATTTCATTTTTAGACAGTTCGAATTGTTAATAAATTCTTCCTTATTTTGAGCTAAAAGTTGCTTCTTTATAAATTGCATCCATTGATCCTAGTTATCTTTTGTGGAATAAAACATAAAGATCAAATCCGTCTTCCATGTATCAAGGCTTAAAATACTTCATTTTTATTGCAAAGGCTTCTCTTTGTTAGGCTAAAACATTCCTAATTCCTTCAAGATTCTGTGGCCGTGTAAAGAAGAGGGCCAGGAAGAAATATCTTTCTATTTAGTGCTTCCCAGTAGTATAACATTATTCAGAAATGCAAGTCCTATTTGGGGAAGTGACGGTAGTACATTGGGATCTTGCTGGCAACTCTCTATGTCATTTTGGAAATTTCATTTGTAAAAGTGGTCCACACTTCTGCTAAATGATGAGTAATTAATTCTCCACTCACATAACAGCAAGCTTGGTCATGTAGGAAATACGAAAGGCATTTTCACTCACTGTACAGTTTCAGAATATGTGCTCTTGACACTTCTCAAAGTTGGAAGGAAGAATGTGATTAGAATATTTTTGACATAGGTATTAATGAATATTCATCTTCCAGATTCTCAATGGTCCTGTATCCACCACTACTTTGAGTGGTATACTGCCCACTCCCTTTGCTAGAGATAGTCAGTATAGATTCTCTCCATAACTGGATTTTTGTCTCCTTCAATGGGGCAGTTGGAGAGATTTGCTGAGTGGCAGCAGTGACATTAGCAATATGGACTTTCAGGGTCTGGACCCTAGTGCAGAAACCCTCCTGTTCTCATGTGTACGTTGAATATCTTTAATAGAATCTGCACATATGTAGAGATCATTTTCATAAATACTTTTCAGAAATGAGAAAGTACTTGTTTATTGATATCATATTAATCACTTTTTTCATAATAATCCAATTAGTGACTATTTTCAAATTATCATCTTCTTTGGTTATATCTTGAAAATTGAAGAAAGTAAAATAATTTGTCTGTATTATAGAGTGCATAATGGGGAATAATGTGTGATAAGTCACAATTTCTGTCAGTCACAATCATTCTTTTTGGCAATTTTGCTTAACTGTTTTCAGGAAGTATACTTTTTCTTACAGAAACACTGGAAATCTATTCTATTTTATTCTATGTGCTTTCTTCTAGTATCAGGGCTGGGGAACCTGCAGCCTCGAGGCCACATGTGGCCTTCTGGGTCCTTGGGTGTGGCCTTTGAATGAGTCCAAGTTTTATAGAGCAAATCCTTTTATTAAGAGGATTTGTTCTATGAAGTTTAGATTTAGTGAAAGAGCCACACTTGAGCATCTAGAGGGCCACATGTGGCCTCTAGGCTGCGCGTTCCCCACTCCTGTATCTAGTTTCATTTACAAATGCTCCTAGGATGATATCGTTTGGTTGGTTCTATCACCAAGTTTTCCTGTTGGGGGGGGGCGTTTTCCCCCATTTCTTCTGTTTTCTATTTGAATAAAATTTCTATGATGTAAATATGCTTTCTTGATGTCTCACCAGCTCTCATGTGTTTATTATCTGGATGAGGATGATTTACAGATCCATACATCCCCTAGATAGCCCCCATCTCTTTCCTGAGCTTTACTCATGCATCACCAACTGCCTGTTGGACATTTCAGACTAGATATCCTAGAGATATGGCAAACTCAGTATGTCCAGTATTGAACTCACTTTCTCCCCAAACTTACCCTTCTTTCAAACTTTCCTGCTTCTGTCAAAGACATCACCATTCTTCCAGTCTCTGAGACTTCTGACCTTGACATCATCCTTGATTCATCATTCTCATTCATCTCACACACGCCATCATATGTCAAACATCGTTTCTATCACCATGATATCTCTTGTATCTAACCCCTTATTTTTGCTCACACAACACTACCTCTCACCTAGATTATTACAACTCCCTAATTGGTATGCTTGCTTCAAATATCTCCCCATTTCCATTCATCCTACACACTATTGCCAAGTTGATTTCCCTTTAGTGAAGATTTTACTATGTTACTACTCTACTCAATCAATTCCAGTGGCTCCCTATTGCCTCTAGAATAAAAAATATAAAAATATAAATAAATAAAAATATATTTTAAAGGCTTCATAACTTGATCCCCACCTATCTTTCTAGACTCATTTTATTTTTCTCCCCTTCCTATACTCTATCATCCAAGCAAACTGGATTTGTTCCTGTTCTTTACGTGCTGCCTTCCATCTCCTGCCTCTGTGCCTTTTCATTTTCTCCTATCCCTGGAATACACTCTAGTCTTACCTCCAAATCATCAGATCCCTCTTTCATCAAGAAACAGCTTGAACACTTTCCTCTAGTGCCTTTCTTCTCAAACTATCTTGTAATTGACTTCTTTGTATTTAGTCTCTTTATATTTACTCTGTATATACTTTGCCCTTGTTTCTCTATTAGAATATTAAGCTTCTTCTGAGCAAGAATTATTTCATTCCTTGCATCTGGAGCACCAGTATTTAGCATAGTACCTAACACATGATCAGTGCTTGATAAAAGTTTGTTGATTACTGATTGATCTGTACATTTAAACTGTTTTAATAATATTAAAGACTTTAGTCTTTTACATTTCTTAAAATCAAACCAATTTTCTGACATATTTTTCACTATTTTCCCTTGTATCTACAGGGGAGAATATTGAAGTGACTGAGTGTCAGTGTATATATATATATTGAGTTGGTTGACTACAGCAGATGTTGACAGATAAGCTGCAATTATTTTCATAATGGTCTTTTTGCTTCTGATCCTTGTGGACACTATAAGGTAACTGAATGTCTTTGGGCGCATAATGCAACCAATTCAATGACTTCTTTATTTTCCTCTTTAAGGAGATCCCATGACTCTTCATTTAGGTAGAATTAAAAGTTCAATGCTATTTTAGCTAGATATTAGCAAAGCATTTGAAAGAGTCTCTTGTGCTATTCTTGTGATAAAGATGGAGAAATATGTGTCAGACAGTAGTAGAGTTAAGTGAATTTGGAAGTGGTTAAATAACCAAAGAGCAATCATCAATGCATCAAAGGTAACTTTGAAGGAGGTCTTTAGTGGAGCGTCCTAGGGATCTGTGATTTTTCCTATGCTGTTTAAAATTTTTATCCACAACTTACGTAAGTCTCAGATTCTGACAGAATCTAAGGGGAAAAAACCCTTCCTAATAGCTAGAGCTATCAAAAAGCAGGATAGACTACTCAGAAGGTGATGGAGAGACCTTGAAGAAGGTGCTGAATGACACTTGGAGATATTAGAGAAGGGATTCTCTGTCAGGTATTGATTAGACTAAATGGCCTCTGAGGTTCCTCATAACTTGAAGATTCTGTGATTCTGTGATTTCCTGTCATATCTTCCAGTTTCAGTATTTACCTCACAGGGTTGTTGTGGGCATCAAATGCAATACACATGTAACACTGCAAACTTTACAATTCTACATAAAAGTTAACTATTACTTCATTGTAACAATATCATACCTTGATATATTAATTAGCTTATTTTAAGCATAGGGCTTAATGGTTCAATATAGTTACCCTTCAGGTTCCTGTGGATCCCACCTCTACTGCGTTAGAGAGTTTATTAAGCAAAAAGTTAGGAGTACAATCACTATTGTTCCATGTCCCCAGTTAGGAAAATTCCTAACATTTAGATTGAGGTTTGGCTGTATGCTTAAAATATCCATTTATATATACTTCTAGTTAACCCCTAATCTCTTTGTGGTTGAAGCAAAATTCAATTTATGAGAAATTTTTGGGTAAAGAATCAGAAGATTATATTATAGTATCAGTTAGCAGACAGATAACACCAAGGGGGGAAGTTGGGGAAACAGCAGACCTTTTCTTAGAATTTCCCTCAGGCACTGAGGAGGTGATAATAAATGGTGGTATCATCACTAGGCTTCTGCTCTGGCATCCATGTAAGGCCAATGGCCCTACTTAATCTCTCTCTTTTCTGTCCTAATTTCTCTTTCTCTTTTTTCTAATTGCCTCTGTACTACTGATTTTTTCTCTTGTCCTTACTCATTCCTTTCTGCTGCCAAAGTCTCAAAGGTTTGAAGTTCTAACTGGGATTGCTGATTTCAATCTTTTCTTTATCACAAGAATACCAATATTGATATGATTCATTCCCCAGTATATCAACTCATTAGTCATTGGAAACAGATTTTATATTTAGATTAATGTTTATTGAAGTCTGGTTCTTATCTGCCTTCTCTTCCACCATTCTGCCACCAGAAGCAGAAAGGAGTCCCATAACACTAATGGGGATATTTAGCATTTTTCTTTATTTGCAGGTTACCATGGATAAATAATTTATCATTTAGGGGCTAGCCCGTTACTGGTGATGAAACCCTTTACATAGCTAGGCTAATCTGAGAAAAGTACTCACAATCTGACACCAGGACCACATTTGAGATTTTTCCTCCTTGGAAGAAGCTTCCAGAGTGTCTGCTCCATTTACATAATCTTCTAGAACCCACAGTAACCTCCATGCCAGAGCGGGATACTAGCATGGGACTTATGCCCCAGACTTGAAGTCAGGAAGAGCTAGATTTGACTCCCACCTCTACACTTACTAGCTGTGTAACTATGGGCAAGGCACTTAAACTTTTCTTGTCTCCAAAATGGGTTATAATAATATCTACAATATCTCCCTCTTAGTGTTGTAGTAAGGCTCTAAAGAGATATAAAGTATGTAAATCACTTAGCAAAGTTGAAGGTGTTATACAAATGGTAATTATTAGTAAATATGCCATTGCCATCTTTTGCTGTCTTTTGGAATGTAAACCAGTTGTGGTAAATGTATGTATTTTAAGTAATTTGATAGCACTTAGGATAGCACATAGCACAAGAGGATAATAATTAAATTATTCTGATGTGTGTGTGTATTTGTGTACATTTGTGAATGTGACAAACTATTATAAACAACTTGCAGATTAGGTGTAAGGTGCCGGAATTTAAAAAAAAAAAAGCATCTTGAAGTGGAAAGAACACTAGACAGCAAGTCATCAGATAAATACTATTCCTTACTCTGCACCTCATTAGCTGTGAACCCTTAGATAAATAAATAATCCTCATCATACAATAAGAGCTGAGACTCCCAGTGGCAAGATGGTGGAGTGAGGAAGGAATCCTCTGAAACCCTTCCAAATTCCCCTCCAAACAACTGAAAAACCACTTCAGAATTGATTTAGGAACAAGGAAGCAGCTTACCAGCACAGCAAGAAAGGTCTGTCTCACTGGGGTTGGAGGGGAGTAAGGTCCAAGAGTAGCAGCAGCAGTAGCTAGCCAGCCTCATAGCAGGGGGCCTACAGCAAAACTCCAAGCCTGAGGCGATCCACCAGAGAGGCCCTGCACAAGCCTACTAACAAGGCCTTGACCCTGTTGCTGTCTAGTAGTGAAGCCTTGCCCCAGGGCTGGCCAACAGCAACGCTGCCACTGGGACCTACCAGCAGACAGACCCTGTTTCCATAGCAACCCAGCAGCAGGGCCCCATCCCTGGAGCAGGTCAGCAACTAAACACTACACCCAGGAGAGGCCAAGGGGGAGGCCCCATGCCCTAGTACAAGCCAGAAGGGAAGCCTACCCTCCAGAAAAAACAAGCAGCTAAGCCCTGAAGCCCTGAAGCCCAGTGAAAGCCAGCAGTAAGACCCAGATTCCCAGCAGAAAAAGCTTGGGACAGTGTAAGACCAGAACCCAACTCTCACATAAAAACACCAAGTCACAAAAAAGGCAGAAAAAAAAAATAAGCAAAAAAACAAACAAACAAAAAAAAAGAGCTTGACTACAGAGGGTTACTATGGTGATAGAGGAGGATCAGGGCATAAACTTAGAAGAGGATAATAGTGTCAAAATGTGAAACCACAAAAAAAAAAATGTAATTTGGTCTCAGGCCCAAAAAGAATTCCTGGAAGAACTTTAAAATGATTTTAAAAAGCAAATTAGAGAAGTAGAAGAAAATTGGGAAAAGAAATGAGAGTAATGCAAGAGAATCATGAAAAAGAATCAATAGCATGGGAAAATATATACAAAAATTTACTGAGGAAAGTAACTCCCTAAAAAATAGAATTGGCCAAATGGAAAAGAAAGTACAAAAGCTCAGTGAAGAAAATAATTCCTTAAAAATCAGAATTGAACAAGTGGAAACTAATGACTCTATGAGACATCAAGATATGATAAAACAAAATTAAAAAAGTAAAAAAGAAATAGAAGAAAATGTAAAATTTCTAACTGAAAAAACAACTGACCTAGAAAATAGATCCAGGAGAGATAAATTAAGAATGACTGGACCTGAAAGTCATGATTAAAAAAAAAAAGCCTGGACAACATCTTTCAAAAAATTATCCAAGAAAACTGCCCTGATATATTAGAATCACAGGGCAAAATAGAAATTGAAAGAGTCTACCAATCACTACCTGAAAGAGATCCTAAAATGAAAACTTCCAGAAAAATCATAACCAAATTCCAGAGCTCACAGGTCAAGGAGAAATTATTGCAAGCACCCAATGAACTTCCTAAGGAAAAATCTCAAGGACCAGATGGATTCACAAGTGAATTCTACCAAACATTTAAAGAACAATTGATCCCAATACTATATAAATTATTTGGAAAAAGTAAGTGAAGAAATATTACCAAATTCCTTTTATGATACAAATATGGTACAAATATCCAAACCAGGAAAAGCCAAAACAGAGAAACAAAATTATAAAGCAATTTCCCTTATGAATGTTGATGGAAAAATTTAAATAAAATATTAGCAAAGAGATTACAGCAATGTATCTCAAGGATCAGACACTATAACCAGCTGGGATTTATACCAGGGATACAAGACTGGTTCAAAAATAGGAAAACTATTGGTATAATTGACCATATCAATAAAAAAAAACCAACAGAAGTCATATGATTATCAATAGATGCAGAAAAAGCCTTTGACAAAACAAAGCACCCATCCTTATTAAAAACACCTGGGAGCAAAGGAATAAAGAGAGCTTACTTTAAAATATTAAGTAATATTTATCTAAAATCATCAGCAAGCATTATCAGTAATGGGGATTAGCTAGAAGCCTCCCCAATACAATCATGGGTGAAGCAAGGATGCCCATTATCACTTTTATTAGTTAATATTATACTTAAGTGTTAGATTTAGCAATGAGAAGAAAAAAAGGAATTAGAATAGGCAATGAGGAAACAAAACTATCACTCTTTCAGATGATATGATGTTATACTTAGAAAATTCTAGAGAATCAACTGAAAAACTATTTAAAATTATTAATAACTTTAGCAAAGTTACAGGATACAAAATAAACCCATATAAATCATCAGCATTTCTATATATTACCAATGAAATCCAGCAGCAAGAGATAGAAAGAGAAATTCTTTTTAAAGTAACTGTAGACAATGTAAAATGCTTTGGAGTCTACCTGCCAAGACAAATCCAGGAACTATATGAACACTTTTCACACAAATAAAGTCATATCTAAACAATTGGAAAAACATTAATTGCTCATGGGTAGGCCGAGTCAATATAACAAAGGTGACAATTCTACCTAAATTAATCTATTTATTCAGTGCCATACCAATCAAACTGTCAAAAATTATTTTATAGAGCTAGAAAAAATAAAAACAAAATTCATCTAAAGAACAAAAGATCAAGGATATCAAGGGAATCAATGAAAAAAATGTGATAGAAGGTGATCTAGCTGTACCAGATATCAAATTGTATTATAAAGCAGTAATTATCAAAACAATCTGGTACTGGCTAAGAAATAGAGTGGTGGATCAGTGGCATAGATTAGGTACAAGTTAAATTATAGTAAATGACCATAGTAATCTAATATATGACAAACTCAAAGATCCAAGATTTTGGAACAAAAACCCAACATTTGACAAAAACTGCTGGGAAAATTGGAAAACAGCACAGCAGAAACTAGGTATAGACCAATATTTCACACTGCATACCAAGATAATGTCAAAATGGGTATATGATTTACACATAGAGGGTGATACCATAAGCAAATTAAGAAAGCATGGAATAGTTTGTCTGTCAGATTTATGGATAAGGGAAGAATTTAGGACCAGAGAAGATATAAAGAGCATTACAAAATGTAAAATAGATCATTTTGATTATGTAATATTAAAAAGTTTTTGCACTAATAAAGCTGATGCAACTAAAACTATAAGGAAAGCAGAAAACTGGGGGGGGATTTGCAGTAAATATATCTGATAAAGATCTCATTTCTCAAATACATAGAGAACTGAGTCAAATTTATAAAAATATAAGTCATTCCCCAATTGATGAATGGTCAAAGGATATAAACAGGCAGTTTTCAGACAAAGAAATCAAAGCTATCTATAGTCATATGAAAAAATGCTCTAAATCACTATTGATCAAAGAAATGCAAATTAAAACAACTCTGAGGTACTACTGCACCTATCGTATTGGCTAATATGACAAAAAAGGAAAATGTTGGATGTTGCAGGGGATGTGGGAAAACTGGGACACTAATGTACTATTGGTGGAGTTGTGAACTGATCCAACCATTCTGGAGAGTGTTTTGGAACTATGCCCAAAGAGCTGTAAAACTGTGTATACCCTTTGATCCAGCAATACCACTTCTAGGTCTATATCCAAAAGACATCCAAAAAAAAAAGGGAAATGGACCTATTGGAACAAAATCTATTTTGTAGCAGCTCTTTTTGTGGTGATTAAGAACTGGAAATCAAATGTATGCCCATCAATTAGGGAATGCCTAAACAAGATGTGGTATATGATTGTAATGGAATATTATTGTGTTGTAAGAAATTGTGTTGTAAGAAATGATAAGTAGGATGATTTCAGAAAATCCTGGAAAGACTTACATGAACTGATGCAAAGTGAAGTGATCAGAACTAGGAGAACATTGTACACAATAACAGCAATATTGTTTGATGAAGAACTGTGAACAACTTAGCTATTCTCAGCAATACAATGATCCAAGACAATCCCAAAGGGCTAATGATGAAGCCTACTATCCACCTCCAGAGAAATAACTGATATTGACTGAATACAGACTAAAGCATGCTAATTTTCATTTTCTTTCATTTTTTTCCTTTTATTCAAATCTTCTTGTACAAAATGACTAATATGGAAATGTTTTACATAAATGCACATGTATAACCTAGATCTGATTATTTACTGTCTAAGGGAAGGGTGAGGGGAGGGAGGGATAGAATTTAGGACTCAAAACTTTAAATAAAAATGGTTAAAAATTAAAAAAAAGAATAAGAGTTGAAAGGAATATCAAAGGTCATCCAATCTTATACATAAAGCATGATTCCCTTTATCAATCACTTACCAAGTCTTGATTCTTCCTTCACAACACCTCCTCTACTCAACCCACACCCCTTTCAATTTCTGCTATCACCACCTTAGTTTATGCCATTATTACAGTTCTCACATACTTCAAGTCATCTTCTTGCTGCTTTCCTGGGTTCCAGTTTTTCCCCATGTCCTTCTGTCCTGCATACCACTACCTGAGTAATCATCTTAATTTATAGACTGTTACTTTCTGCTTAAAAGCTCCATCTGTTTCCCATTTTCTACAGAGATCTAATCCCATGAGCTAAACATTTCCAATCCTACATAATCTAATCATCACCCATCTTTCCCAATCCAATCCACAGAAAAGGAAGCAGGAACTTAAGGAGAGGCTGTAAGGACAAGACAGCAGGGGGTACCCAGCGCAGGGGCATCTTGTTCTGTAGAGCTGAAATCAGGAAGGTCAGAGGATGCAAAGTGGAGTTCAGTTTCTGCCCTCTATAAAGGAAGGCATTAGGAGGAGTACTCTGCCTTCCAATCAGAAGGGAGAGAAGCTGAGGGAGGTGGTGTCAATAAAAGCTTGAGTTAGAGGGATGGTGGTGAGTTTAGAAGAGATGAACTTATTCTGGGTGTTCTGTGATGTCGAAACCAGGCAGGGCAGCAGATGCAAAGTGGAGTCTTATCTGACACCACTCTTCTTTCACTGCACTTCATTTAGTCCCATCTTCTTCATCAGTAAAATGAGAGGACTGAATTAGACATTTGTTAAAGGTCCCTCCTAGCCCAAACATTTATGATTCCATTATATGATTATTTATGCAAACATAGCATAAATATACTTTCTATAAGATGTACAACTTTAATAAAGAGATACTGGATTTGTGTGACATGTTTTTATCTCTCTATTACATTACCTCATCATAGCATTTGATATGATCTGCAAGTCAGCTGTTAATGGCTAGATTAAGCAACAGTGTAAAGCTGCTTTTTCCTGTAAATGCTGTGTCTTTCTCATTTATAGACTGAATTCCATAACTTCAAGTAATTTTTTTAATACTGGTGAGCTACTATTTTGTTTTGCACTCTCAGAAACATCTATAGAATAATACACACCCCCACCCCCCCATATATATACATAGCGCTTTAAAGTTTACAACATACTCTCCTTATAACAGACCTGTTGTGCAAACATTTTTCTTAATTTACAGATTAGGATACTGTGGTGCAGGAAGGCTAAATGACTTCTATGATCACACAGCTACTAAATGTCAAAAGTGGAATTCTAGTCTTTGTTTTGTTATTGAGTCCCCTGCCAAAGAGACATGCTGCTTTTCCTACAAAAGCAAACCCTCTCCTAGATGCTTAATATATTTGCTTATTAAGTATTTGATGAGTGAGATGGGAAAGGAAGAAGATCGCAATATTTGAGGTAAAGGATGCCTTAGGGATCATTTAATAAGACCACCTGATTTTGCACATGAAGAAAATGAGGCACAAAGAGGCTAGGTAATTTATTCAAGTTCACACAGGTGGTGAGTAGGAGATCCTGATATGCTTTCATGAACATTTAGTCACATGAATGACAACTCAGACAGTGTTTTAGGACTTAAAAGAATAGAACAGGGGCAGCTAGATGGTGCAGTGGATAGAGCACTGGCCGTGAAATCAGGAGAACCTGAGTTCAAATCCAGCCTCAGACATTTATTAGCTGTGTGACTCTGGGCAAGTCATTTAACTCTATTTGCCTTAATTTCTTCATCTGCAAAATGAGCTAGAAAGGCAAACTCCCACACAGAATGCAATTAAGAGGATGTCAATAACTGCCCATCTATCAACTTGCTTTCTCATCTCTGTAAAGTATATATGAGAAGAATCCTCATGCCTATCAATGGGATTCTTGATAAGAATTGGCAAATGCCCTTGACTGAAGCCTGGAAACCCATCAGGAGGTTCATAAAGGAGGACCCTAGATCCTAGCCTCCTTGAGGCTTTGGACTTCGACCCTGTGGAATGGCTTCAGTAGCTGCCTCCATTGCACCGGCATCCACTACTTAAATTGAGTGCTAGGAAGGCTCCTAGTGGGGTGTGGTGAGGGGAAGGACTCTACAGCTGCATCCAGCCCACTCCTCACTTTGCTGGGAAGTAGGGTGGGGCAGAAGGGGAAGGCTTTGCAGCTTGTCTACGTACCTCCCAATCCCAGTTACAGATCCCAACACTCTGGTTGAGCCTTTTGGAAACCAGCCTATACCAAGCATGGACTCTGGTCCTCGAGTCTGGCAGCCCAGCACACCTTTTGAGGGAGACCTGAAACCAATTGTATCACCTCCCATCCTGCTGAGATTGGCCTTTGACACACTGGAGCAGCTTGAAGCCATACCTGCCCACGTAGAGACTGCTAAGCATCTTCAAGCACTGATTAATAAATAATGAACAAATATGTAATTACCTCTTTTCTACCTATTATTTTAAATCTTCATAGATTAATCAGTATACTCCATATGGGCCCATAACTTTTCTAATATAGTTTATTTTTTATTTTTAGGCAATTGGGGTTAAGTGACTTGCCCAGGGTCACACAGTAAGTGTCAAGTGTTTGGTCTGAGGCTGGATTTGAACTCAGGTCCTCCTGACTTCAGGACCAGTGTTCTATCCACTGCTCCACCTAGCTGCCCTTCTAATATAGTTTTGATCAAATTATTTATATAGCTAAGGGTCCAGGAAAAATATTTGCTCAGGGCCCCACATACCCAAGGGTCAGGCTTGAACCAACTTCCAGGTCACTTTTCTATTCTATTTATTTATTTTTATAATATTTAATTTTTCCTCCAATTACATGTTAAAACAAATTTTCAAACTTTTTTTCTTCTTACTACAAACATGCTCATCTCCCTTATTTTAAAACAAAACAAAACAAGTTTTCCTTCAACCCTACCATCTGCCCAATCTTCCTATGTTTCTCCTCCATTTCACTGTTAAATTTCTTGAAAACAGTAGTAGCCCTTGCTTATAACTACAATAGCAGTTGTACTTGCTGCCTCCCCGTACCAAACTACCCATTCCTTCCTCCGTACTTTACATCTTTATCGCTCTGCTGAAACTGCTCACTCACATCACTAAATTGACATGCCAGTCATGTCACTTTTAACTGCTAAATTGGATGACATTTTTCCAGTTCTTATCTGACTTAACTTTTCGGCTTCATTTGACCTTGTTGATCACCTGCTCCTCCTAGATACTCTTTCCTCCCTTGGCTTTTGTGGGACTGTTTTCTAATGGTTTTGTTCTTCTTTGTGTGATGTATCAGCTTCCTTTCATCCCCAACTGTGGATGCTGTAGACTCTTATCCTCTCTACACTTTCTCCTTTGGCTATCTCATCCATTCTTCAGTTAACGCCTCTGTAAGGATGACTCCCTAATCTCTCTTCTCAACCATGTCACCAATTGCCTGGTGAATATCTTCATTAGTATGGCCTACCTGCATCTCAAACTCAGGATGTCCAAAATTAAACTCATCATTATTCTACCTGAACAAGCTTCTCTTTCCAAATTCCCTATTCCTATGGATGGCACCATATTCTTGCCATTATCCAGGCTTAGAACCTCATAGCCATCTTTGACTCTTCCATTTCCCTCACCCTGAACTAGTTAGGGATAATATTCTTACCACTCTTTCTATGCAGATTAGGTTGGTTTTTCTGTAAAAGCTATTGAGACATTTCTTGAGACTTGGTTGCCTCAGGGAACTAATGACTCAGACTCTTAAGGTAATTTCCACATCACCTGAGTACAAAACAGCCATGAAGAGCCCTAAGAGTGATCTGAGACTTGACTGGTGGATTATGATGGGTAGTCCAGGCAAGAGAGCTTCTCTAAGCTTAATCAACTCAAGATGTCCTCTCTGCCTATCCTTGATCAATATCCTTCTCCCTCGATGATTAAACAAATCTCTCTCTTGATTGTTCGAAGACCTATGAATGTATCATTTTGCTCTACTATTGAACCCAAATTACTAGTGGACTAACTTAAGTTGGGCCCAGTCAAGCACATGCCCAACATCCAATCTAGTGCCCAGTTTTGTAGATTATCTAGATTCTACCTCTACCACATCTCTTGCCTCCATCCCATTCTTTTCACTCACACTTCCCTCGCCTCCTGAATGTTGTGATAACCTCTTAACTGGTCTCCCTGCATTTACTCTCTCCTTTCTTTAATTAATTCTTTATATTTAGCTATAAAAATAATCTTCTGTGGCACAGACATGACTAGCCTCTCTCTCTTGCCTCTAAACCTTTAGTGGCTTCTTGTTACCTCAAAGATAAAATACAAACATGTTATAGAGGGCCTTAAATATGTTCCTGTTTACCTTTCCTGTCTTATTTCACCTTATTTCCTTATACATACTCTGGGTTACTAGTTCTTTGAACCAAATACACCAACTCTTGCTTTCAGGTATTCATAAAAGCTGCCTTCCATGATGGTAATGTATTGTTACTTCATCACTGCCTTTTAAAATCCTTTTTTTTTCTTAGAAACAGTTCAAATGTCACCTCCCCTGTGACAACTTCTCTATTTGTAGTGGTAGGCCTGGAATCAAGAAGATGAATTCAATTCCGTTCTTAGATACTCACTAACTGTGCTACCATGGGCAAGTCACTTAACTTCTTTCTGCCTCAGTTTCCTCAACTATAAAATGGTAATAATAATGTATTTACCTCCCAGGGCTGTTGTGAGGATCAAAATATTTTAGAGCACTTAGTACAGTGCCTGGCATATAGTTAGCACTTAAGTTTTTCCCTGCTTCCTTCCTTCCTTCCTTCCTTCCTTCCTTCCTTCCTTCCTTCCTTCCTTCCTTCCTTCCTTCCTTCCTTCCTTCCTTCTTTCCTTCCTTCCTTCCTTCCTTCCAGATTCCCTCTAGCTAAAAATGTTCTCCCTCTCCTTGTAATTTTCTTAGAGCTTATTATCTAAATATTTCTTTTTCCCACATCACTACCTGAATTGTGTAATACTTATTGGAGTACATGTGGTATGTACTTCAGCTCTTCTAAGTTCTCCCTACAATTTCTAGAATCTAAGCTCTAGGGTAAGGAAGGGATTGGGTAATTTTGGTAATTTTGGGTAATTTGGGTAAATCTGGGTAATTTTGTCCTTACAAATAGTCGAACATAGGAGGCATTTCATAAATATTGAATTGAATTGGTGCTAGGATCAGTACTCAAGTAATATGCAATAAAACAATCAGGATGTTTATCAAAGTAAAGAATTCTGGCAAAATTATTATGATTTATTTAAAACATTTAAATAATATTTTCATATTGACATTTAAAAACTGTCTAAATTATTTATAGTCAACATATATTTATTGTACTTTATCTTAATCTAAGCAAAAGTTCTATCTATTAAGTGAGTTTTTTTTTTAATTTTAATCATACCTCAAAACAGAATATCAGAACTAAGGTAATCAGTAGCATTTTATCAATGACACATTGTAGACAAGATATCATGTAAAAGATATCAACAGTGCCACATTTGATCAGAAAGGGAAAGTGAGTCTGTTGTGTGCTGATAATAATAATAGTGATAATAAAAGCAACATTTACCTAACACTTTAAGGTTTGCAAAGCTCTTTACAAAATAACTAATTTGATCCTCACAACAACTTGAGGAGGTGATAGGTATTGTTGTTATCCCTATTTTACTGATGAGGAACCTAAGGCAGAGAGAGGTTAGTTAAATAATTTGTCTAGGGTCCCATGGATTTGAGGCCAAATTTGAACTCAGGCCTCCCTGACTCCAGCCCTAGCACCCTATCCACTGTGCCATCTAGCATTAAAGATCAACATCATGAGTATAGTGATATCTGTGAAATATTTAAAGATCCAGAGAAAGGTCTCCAGCATGTTAGGCAGATTCTTATTGGAGCATTTATGAAAGACCACGGTAAGAATGGCCTAAGATGAGAAGACACAAATGGATTCTGATCTCTGCTGGTAGGGGTAATACTCCTACCAGTGAAATCTCAGGTCCCTCAAAGTCAAGTATTTAGGAGAGTAGGGATGGGATGTAAAGTGGGAGAGACACTCAAGGGTGTTAGTAGAGGTTGGCGAGTGAGTGCAAATATCTTGATGTTGCTGCTTACAAAAAAATAAAGATGAGCTCTTTAAAAAAATTCTATTTTTGGAAAGTCTTTTTCATCGTGTTTATTTTTCAGTAACTATCTAGAATAGCTCTTACACACACTGGATGTCCTGTTTTTGAGAAAGTTTGGACTGAAAATAGAATCTCATAATATATTCCTAATCATAAATCTTTAACATGCTTGCCAATATTTTAGAGTGTTTTCTGCCCTGTTTCAAACTTTGCACATCCTTGACCTCTGGAGTTTATAGGCTAATTTGTGCTGTTTGAGGGAAACACTCCAGAGGGCTATTTTTAAATTTGTGTTTGACATTTAGGTTTCAAAACACTGTTAACACTGGATAAAATTAGAATTTTGCTATCAAAATTGTTGTATTTTGCTGATCTGATAGGTCATAAGGGTATTGCCAAGTGTGTACCTCCCATGTAGATTAAATGATGGGTATAAAAATGAATACAAGATGGGGAAAATACTTAAGGTTCAAGGATTCAGACTTTTTCCTATAATCATTTACCTCACACTTTTTTAAAGTTCATAAACACAAGAAAGACACAAAAAGCCTCCAGAAACCATACATTTTTCTTTGACTAAACAGAAGAATGATTCAAAATCTTTTCCTTGTTTTTCTATACTATTTCACTTACAAAAACTTGTACTTACATTCAAATGACAAATGACAGCCACCTACATGGTAAGTACTCAGAATACCCTTTTGTGGAAAGAGTCAAGAGGAGGGGGAAAATGAAAGCTATAATAATATGGAAAAGTGTGAAAGAGATGGAAGCTACTAGTGCTCTTGTTGAGCCTTTAGAACTGATTTGTGCCTGTGTGCCTAGTATAGCTTTATATCTCCCATCAGGGAAGTGCTGACGTCATCTGCAGCCAAAGGAGAATGTATGGCAACCAGGTCAGCAAAGGAGGAAAAGATGTTTGAATTTGGAGTCAGGATCCCTGGTTAAATTCTCAGTTCTGGTGCTAGCTGTGAGACCATGGAGAAGTAGTTAATCTCTGTGCCTCAGGTTTTTCATCTGTAAAATGAGGGGATTGGACCATAATAATAGCTAACATTTCTTTAAGGATTGCAGAGTTTAAATATATTATCTTGTTTGATTCTCTTAACAATGCAGTTGACACTATGCTTATCCCCATTTTATAGATGGGGAACCTAAGGCTAAGTTAAGTGTCTTGTCCAGGGTCACACAGCTAATTAGTGACTGAGGCAAGATTAGAACTAAGGATTTTATGACTCTAAGTCTAGCTCTCTATCAACTAGCTAACTCAGCTAGCTAATGTCAACTAGCTAACTTAATGACCTCTAAGGTCCCTTCTAGCTCTGAAAGTCTATGAAGTGGATAGTTTCTTAGAATGAAAAAAATTGCAAACTGAGAAAGTATTGGATTGAAACTAAGTACCTGTTGAGTTGAATTAAATGTCCAAATGTATGTTTTCTTCTTCAAATGATGAGTAACTAGTTACTCTAGGCAGTTATAATGTTATGACAAAGTTTCCTAACTTGAAGAAGGGAGATATCTAATAATTGCGTTATAGATCTCTAAGGTTACTCCTGCCGTATCTTCTCATAAAAGTTGGATTTCCATCAAGGAAGCTCTTTCATCCAGCAGTCGTGCTCCCTACTGACTCTACTAATTTTACTACTTCCATCATTTTCCTCAAATATCCCTCCTTGAATTATCCTAGAGCACTTTGCCTGGAGCTCTCCTGTGCTGTGATCATGCTCTACCTTGTGTTGTACTTACTTGTGTACTGTATATTCTTTGTACTGTCAGGGTTCGGAGGGTGAAGATGGAAATAAAAGGGAGGAGTATGTACTCTTTCTTCTGGCCCTCAGCCGTCAGTATGTTGGTGTTATTGATCTGGTCCAGACACTCCTTTTCTCCTTCCATTGGAGATGACCTTTTAGTTACCACTTGACTTTGCTCCTACTGAGAGATTTCTCTATACGTGGATAAGAGCGGGAAGCAATGGAGAGGGTAGTGTGTTCTGAAACCTTGGTCTCTTATCAGACAGTGGTAGCAACAGACTTCTTTTACTTTTTACTTTTTTGCATAGGTTATATTTTCCAAGCTGGCATTAAAGTAAGCATAATACATAATCACAGTCAGAGATTATGAACAATTTTTTAAAAATAGAAAAAATCTTTATATCAATAATCTACTATGCTAAATAGTGAGAAGGGGAGAAGAAAATAGAACACATCTATTCTTCATCAGAACTCTCAAATAGAAAAGTTCTGGAAGCATTAGTCTGTTCCAGCCACATCCCCTTCTAATGCTTTGCATGGGCTCATAAGAGTCTGACCAAGTTAGCTGATAAGGAGACAGATTTTAAATAACTTGTCAATGTAACAAAGTTAGCAAATAGCAGAATCATATAATCTAAGTTGGAAAGGACCTTGGAGGTCTTCTAGTCCAACCAGTACCTGAACAAGAATCTTCTTGACAAGACACCCCATAAATGGTCATCTAGCTTTTCCTTGAAGACACTTAGTAAGGGAAGATCCACTACTTCCTGAACTAGCTGATTACAATTCTGAGTAATTCTAATTTTTTAAAAAATGTATTTAGTAGTTTATTTTCCCCCCACTTACATGTAAAACCAAATTTTAACATTTGTTTTTAAAACTTGAATTCCAAATTTTCTCCCTTCCTCTCCCCCCCTCATTGAGATGACAACCAGTTTATACATGTGTAGTCATGCAAAACATTTCTATGTTAGTCATGTTGTGAAACAAAACATAAACAAAAAAAAACCCTCAAGAAAAATAAAGAAAGTGAAAAAGTATACTTCAATCTGTACTCAGATACCATCAGTTCTTTCTCTGGGGATGGATAGTATTTTTCATCATAAGTCCTTCAGAGTTGTCTTGGATCACTGTATTGCTAAGAATAGCAAAGTCATTCACAGTTGATCATCTTACAATATTGCTATTACTTTGTACATAGTACACTTCATTTTGCATCAACTCATGTAAGTCTTTCCAGATTTTTCTGAGAGCATCCTGCTCATCATTTCTTATAGCAAATTAGTATTCCATCATAACCACCTACCACAATTTGTTTAGCCATTCCCCAATTGATTGTTATCCCCTCAATTTCCAATTCTTTGCCACCAGAAAAGAGCTGCTAGAAATAATTTTGTACACACAAGTTTTTTTTTCCTTTTTTTGTTATCTCTTTTGGGATAGAGACCTAGTAGTGGTATTGATAGGTCAAAGAGTATGCATGGTTTTATAGCACTTCACATAGTTCAAAATTGTTCTACAGAATGGTTGCATCAGTTCACAACTCCACCAACAGTGCATTAATGTCTCATTTTTCCCACACCCTCTCCAACATTTGTCATTTTCCTTTTCTGTCCTATTAGCCAATCTAATAGGTGTGAGGTAGTATCTCAGAATTGTTTTAATTTTCATTTCTCCAATCAATAATGAGTTAGAATGTTTTTTTCATATGGCTATAGATAGCTTTGATTACTTCATCTGAAAATTGTTCATATCTTTTAATCATTTATCAATTGGGGAATGGATCTTATTTTTTGTAAATTTGACTCAGTTCTCTATATGTTTGAGAAATGAAGCCCTGTTTATTCTATTCTCTCTCTCCTTTCACCCTGTCCCTCCTCAAAAGTGTTTTGCTTCTGACTACCCTCCCCCAATCTGCCCTCCCTTCTATCACCCCCCCCATTCCCTTCTCTTCCTACTTTCCTGTAGAGTAAGATAGATGTCTATACCCAATTGAGGGTGTAGGCTATTCCCTTTTTGAGTCAATTCTGATGAGAGTAAGGTTCACTCACTCCCCCTCACCTCCCCCTCTTCCCCTCCACTGTAAAAGCTTTTTCTTGCCTCTTTTATGTGACATAATTTACCCCATTCTACCTCTCCCTTTCCTTTTCTCTAAGTATATTCCTCTCTCACACCTTAATTATATTTTTAGATATCATCCCTTCATATCAAACTCATACCTCTGCCCTCTGTCTGTATAAACTCCTTCTAACTGCCCTAATAATGAGAAGTTCTTATGAGTTACAGGTATCATCTTCCCATGTAGGAATGTAAACATTTTAACCTTATTAAGTCCTCTATGATTTCTCTTTCCTGTTTAACTTTTTATGCTTCTCTTGAATCTTGCATTTGAAAGTCAAATTTTTTTATTCAGTTCTAGTCTTTTCATCAGGAATGCTTGAAAGTCCTTTATTTCATTGAATATCCATCACCCCCCTCTCCCCCCGCCAAGGATTATACTCAGTTTTGCTGGGTAGGTAATTCTTGGTTGTAATCCTAGCTCCTTTGCCTCCCTGAATATCATATTCCAGGCCCTTTGGTCCTTTATTGTAGAAGCTAAAGTATTATCCTGATTGTGTCTTCATGGTACTTATATTGTTTCTTTCTGACTGCTTGCAATATTTTCTCCTTTACTTGGGAGCTCTGGAATTAGGCTATAATATTTTTGGGAATTTTCATTTTGTAATCTCTTTCAGGAGGTGATGGGAGGATTCTTTCAATTTCCATTTTACCCTCTGGTTCTAGAATATCAGGGCAGTTTTCCCGGATAATTTCTTGAAAGATGATCTCTAGGCTATTTTTTTTTTTGATCATGGCTTTCAGATAGTCCAATAAATTAAAATTTTTCTCTCCTGGATCTGTTTTCTAGGTCAGTTGTTTTTCCAGTGAAACTTTTCACATTGTCTTCTATTTTTTCATTCTTTTGATTTGTTTTTATTGTTTCTTGATTTCTCATGAAGCCATTAGCTTCCATTTGCTCAATTCTAATTTTTAAAGAATTATTTTCTTCAGTGAGCTTTCATACCTCATTAGATAACTGTTCTTTTTCCTCCTCACAGTTTCATCCTTGAGTAGCAGAAGCAGCTTGCAAACCCAGATCTTCTAGCTCCAAACACAATGCTCTTTCCCCTGAACCACTTTGCCTCTCCTTGAATTTTATCAGTCAGATGCAGAAATTCTTTATAACACTTTCATGATCTTCTCTTTTATAATAATAATAGCTGATATTTATATAGTACTTTGATATTTACAAAGTGCTTTACAAATATCTCATCTTATCCTCACAATAATCCTGGTGTTATTATTATCCTCTTTTTACAGATGAGGAAACTGAGGCTGAGAATAGTTTTCCTTATGATTTTCTGGATGAAAAATTACCTGCACCCAGGTAATTTTATTTTATTTATTATTTTTAAAGGTGTATATATTCTAAGTATGTAATCATAAATGAAATTATATTCATCAAAGCAAAAAACCTAAAATTCAGCTAAACTTATTTTTTAAAATTAAAAAATAAATAGTACTTAAAATGTAAACTTTGAAAAACAGACATAATAGACTATATCTCTCTGTCTTTTAAAAATTAGGGTTCACTTGGATACATCTGACACACCCTGTATACACATCTGTGATCTCAGAGCATTACTTTGGGGGAGTGAGACCTACACATAAAGAATAGCATTTAGTTCCCAGACTCTCCATTTCTGAGAAAATGCCAATGTGAAAATCAGTTAACCCCAAAGTTCTCCTTTCTCTTTAGCATATCTGCTCATTACTTTCTCAGGTATCTAGTGAAGTGGATAGAGCACTGAGCTTGGAGTCAGGAAGACATGAGTTCAGATGTGACCTCAGATACTTACTAACTATATAACCCTTGGTAAGTCACTTAAGCTCTATCTGCCTTAATTTCCTTATCTTTACCTTCCATGGTTGTTGTGAGGAAAAATGAGGTGATATTTGTAAAAATGCTTTGTAAACCTTAAAGTACTGTCTAAATGCTAGCTCTTGGCTACTTTCTTGTCCTATCCTCCAAGGTGAATAGCCTCTATGAATGGATGATAGAGCTGCAGACCAGACATTAAAATTTCTGTGTCTGCATTGAAAGCAAAGAAAAATTGTACCCAGGCTTTGTAAAGGCATTAAGAATTCACCTATTGCCTCTGAGCATTATGCTGTGATCTCCCTGAAACACTGAATAGAACTAAAACTGAATACAAAGTGACAGGATCTCAAGGCTCAGAATGAAGGTTCTTTAAGTAAGCCGCCATATGTCTTTGCATTTATTTATTAACCAAAGAGTGAATGACTTCCAACCTGCTTGCTATTTGATTTCTGTAACTCCTGACATCTTCTATTCCCTCTCAAAAGATGTAGTTTCATTTTTTAATTAGAGCAAATTAAAACGAACTAACCATGTTTGGAGAATTTTTCAATGTCCTTTAAAGTGACTAGAGATTCCTGGTTGAAGCTGTGACTGGGTATAACTCATCAACAAAAATAAATTAAACATTTTCAGGGGTACGGTGCAGCCTTACTGTTTGATAGAAGTTTTTTCTTTTGTTTTTACAATTTGATGTCATCTTTAATTCCCTTATCACCTATCTCAATATTTAAGCAATTTTAATAAGTTTTTATTGATATTTTCTTTTTCCTACATCACTATAGTTATCCCAAGTATCCCTCCTCTTCTCTCTCCCAGAAAGCTGTCCCATATGACAAGTGATATTTTTTAAGAGAGGGAAAAAAAATCACAACTGATAGATACATTACAAAACACCTATCTCCTTAAATAAATATTTTGGAACATTCTACCTGAACCATAATGACCAGTTAGGCGATAACTAGTAATAATAACTTGCACTCATTGCTTAAAGTTCAAGGTGAGCAAAATTTCCTTCTTTGGTTTTTCACAATCAGCACCAGGCTCTGTAGGGAATGAACAGTGGAGCAAAGCCAGGAGTTGTGGTAAAGACCACACTGCTGATACCATAGAACTCTGGGGCCTTGGGATTGTGGCATTCACTGGTGTTTATTAACCTTTGATAAAGGGCACTGAGATATCCGGTGTATATTCTATTGTTGGTAACAGGTCATAACATAGCCGAGATGAAACAATTTCATTGACTGGCAAAACGGTATCAAAGGGAAGCATTACTTACGTGTCCCTTTCATAGCTGTGAAGAAAAATACACCAGTAAAGTGAATCAGAAGCAAGTGAAGCAAGTTTGGAATTTTGGTGAATTGGTGGCATTTCCTTGCAATTCTTTTTACATTAGTAAGGTGTTAAGAGAGCCGAAGAATTCCACCAGAGAAGAGAAAACAAGATTGGACAGTTTAACCAAATATAGTATTGAAAGAGACTGTGTGAATCCTAATGTTGATTTTTAAAAGAAAACAACATTCCAAGAGGCCCTCATATTATTTCTAAACCTTTCTTTTCATTTGGGACCACTATAGGAGAGGCCACACTTTATAGTGTTACAGTAGATAAATATATAAGTTATAGTGGATAGATAGCAGAAATTTTAAGTCAGGTAGATCTGGGTTTGGGTCCTGCTTCTGACACATATTGATGGTGTTACCTCGGGCAAATCACTTAACTTCTTGATGCTCCAGGTGACTGTATAACTCTAAATTGTAAAATCACAGCCACGGTGCTTTTCTAGAGGGATACTCTTCCCTTGGAACACTATACCAATGAAATCACAGGTCCAGACCAATTTTCCTTGCTTCCTCCTCCCCCCAAAGCACCTTAAATTTATATGGTATCTGACAATTTAAAAGGTATTTTCCTCAAAAGGACCTAGTGAGCCAGATGATAATAACAATAGCTAATACTTACACAGTGCTTTATTATCTGATTTGCTCCTCATAACAATCCTGATGAAGAAACAAGTTCGGAAAGGTTATATAACTTGCCCTGGGTTGTGAAGCTGATTATTGATGGATCTGGGAATAGCTGCTAAGTAACAGCTGAGAATTAAAGCAAGTCCTTCCCTGACTCTAGACCTAGAGCCAGTGCCAGTGCCAGTGCCAGTGCTCTTTCTGCAATACAACATGGCTCTTCTCCATGAGAAGAGAAATATAAAGGCATAGTTTTCTTATTATCTTGTCCTCACAAAATGTTACTCTTTGATGCCAATCCAATAAATCCAACAAACATTTGTTAAGTACCTACTCTGTTCCGGGCACTGTGCAAAGTGCCGGGGATACAATTAGTAAAAAGAAAGACAGTCCCTGCCCTCAATCTAAGTGGGGGGGGGGAGACAACAAACAAAAGGAAACAGGAAAGAGAGTGGGGTAACAGAACATCAGGCTTGGGGGCATCTGGTTCCATGGAGCTGAAATCAGACATGGCAGCAGATGCAAAGTAGAGTGATCTGAGAGTCTAGTTTCTGCCCTCTGTAAAGGAACGAATTGAGAGGAGCTCAGTTGAGGGTAGTATGACCTGAAACCTTGGTCTCTTATCAGTCAGTAGTAGCAATTGACTTTTTTTACTTTTTACTTTTTTGCATAGGTTATATTTACCAAGCTGGCATTAAAATAATCATTAAATCAGGGATTATGAATATTTTTTTAAAATAGAAAAAAACTTTATGTTAATAATCTGCTATGCTGAATAGTGAGAAGGGGAAAAGAGTGAAGAGGAGGCTGAGGGAGGTGATATGAGTGAAGGCTTGAGTTAGCAGCATGGTGGTGAGTTTAGAAGTGATGAACTTATTTGAGTTGAAAACAGACAGGGCAACAGATTCAAAGTGCAGTGAGTATCAATACCTTGCTTCCTTGTTTCCCATTACAATGATAGTATTATAGACAGATAGCACAATCTAGCTTCCTTCATGATTCTGTTTTGTGTTCTTTAGGTTGGATTGGGGTAAGTAGGATGAATGTGGAAATTCCTCTGTAAATTTATTGTATATTATAATTGAGTCATGGGAACTCCATATTGTGAGAAAGCCTACCCACGATTCTTGCTCTCCACTACCAGCTCATTTTCTTCCTTACCCCACCACCATACTGGCTGCCTGGTCCTCTGCAAAAAATAGTCTGCCTGAATTCTTTCCTCAATGGTTAGCATACTTGAATCCTGTCATATCCTTCTCATCCCAGTGATTCTGTACTCATTGTGTCATTGTGTAAATCCTATTCTTCGCAAATTACTATCTGCTCACTTAATCCCGTCTACTTCTGCTTTACAATCCTGAATCTTGTTCTCCATCCTCACTATTATTGCTAATCTGGCCAACCCTCAGTTCTTTCCTAGGCTATTAATCTTGCACTGGCTACACTCTTCTCCCTACCCTATCTTGACTCCTTGGTGAAACAGTTCAAGTTCACTCTACACTGCCTCTTCTTTTGAGTCTCTTGCTTCCTTATCATATTGCTAAACTTGTTCAGCCAAGCTCTAGCATTGCATTCCTCCCACTGTCCCCTGCCTTAATTCCTATCTGTATGCTGATGAATAAAGTTGGAGACAATCATCAAAATGTCATGACTGGGTCCATTATAAATACATGTTACACAATTTCAACTGGGCCTTCTCTGTGGAAAGGCAATCCTTTCACAAATTTCCTATCCCTTCTCTCTACCTTCCTCCTCTCAGATTGCCTCATATTTCATAATAAAATTAATAATAAAAATTAAGGCCATTCACTGAAAGTTCCTTTTTTCTCCTTCTTACCTCACATCATATGCCTTTCCCCATTATCTCTTTCACTTCTGTCTCAAATGAAGAGGTAGCCCTTCTACTTACCGAGAAAATAACCTTTACGTGCATAAGTAATTCCATTCCTTCAAGAATGCCCTCTCTCCCAATCATCCCTATTTGTTCACTAATATTCAGTCTCTCCTTATCTATTGGCTGCTTCTCTGTTGCCTATAAATATGCACATGTCTCCCCTATCCTAATAAACAACAACAAAAACCTTCACCCATTCTATCCATCTCTGCTAGCTATCATCCTATATCTCTCTTCCATTTTGTGAATAGACTTCTTGAGAAATCCATCTCCAGTTAGTACCTCCATTTTATTTCCTTTACTTCTCTTCCTGACTTTTCTATATGGCTCCTGACCTCATCATTCAAGTGAAAATTCTCTTTCCAAAATTACCATGTATAACTTAATTGCCAAATCTAATCCTCATCCTTCTTGACCTCTCTATAGTATCTGACACTGTTTATCACCTCTTCTTGATATCTTTTTCTGTCTAGGTTTTTGTTTCTCTCACTGCTCCTTCTTTGTCTCTTTTTTTGGATTTTTATCTGCATCACACCCATGAACCGTTGTGGTCCCCCAAGGCTCTGTCCTAGGCGCCTCTCCTCTAATCTTCTCTCCTCTCCTCATATTCCATTCGACTTTGTGATCTCATCAGCTCCCATAGATTCAATTATCATTTCCATGTTGATTCTCATCTCTCTCCTACCCTTCAGTTTCGTGTTTCCAATTGTCTATTGGACTTCTCAAATAAGATGTCCTGTAGGCATCTTAAGCTCAATATGTTCAAAACGGAACTCATTATCATTTTCCCCAAACCATCTCCTCTTTCAGATTTCCTTATAATTGTTGAGGGTACCACAATCCTTCCAATCTCTCAGGCTCACAACTTAGATGTAATCCTTGACTTCTAAATCTTTTTCACCTCCAATATCCAATCAGTTAGTTGCCAAGTCCTATCAATTCTACCTTTGTAACATCACTAATATATACCTTCTTCTCTCCTCTGACATTGCCACCATTCTAGTACAGGTCTTAATTGCCTCAAACGGGGATTATTTTAATACTCTTCTACTTGATCTTCCTCATTTCTCTTCACTCCTGTTCATCTTATACTTAGTTATCAAAGTTATCTTCCTTAAGTGTAGGTCTGTTTGTGTAAATCAAATGTATAATTCTCCATTTGTAAATTGATCAAAACTAGTTTAATAAATAAATGAAGATAGAAATAAATAATCATAAATAGGCCAGTTGCATTCTCTTGCCTATTTTCCCACCTTCCCTCTATTTTTATAGTCTTGACCTATGTCTTGCCACTAGACTCTGATGATCCTGGAGGAGAGAGTAAAGTTGATGACTTTGCCCAGCTCTGCCTCACTTAAGTCCAATTCACTTGCAAGTGAAGACATCACCCTCCTGATGTCATTGGTCCCCTTTGAGAACAAAGGATGAACAACAAACAACAACATAATCAATATACTATTCCTACTTAAAATCTCTTTGGCTAGTCAGTCAGTCAACATTGAAGTACCTACTATGTGCAAGACAGTTTGAGGTGAAGGATGTGGAGAATGAGTGCCAATTCTTCATCTACTTAATTTCTTCTTTGTAGATCATGAAACTTCAAACTTGAGGAATCTGTAGTAACTTTTTTCTTGGAAGAATGATATATATATATATGTAAAATGTATATATATGTATATATACACACACACATACAAACGCATATATGTATACATATAAACATTTCTTGAATGATTTTAAAACCTGTTTTTGTGTGTGTGAGAGGGGAACTCTCTCCAAGGAACAGCTATGATAAATACTGTATTTCCTTCCCAGGTTCTTTAATATAAATCACACAAATATATCTAAACTTAACATTGTATATATGTTTGT
This sequence comes from Vombatus ursinus, assembly GCF_900497805.2. Lineage (NCBI taxonomy): Eukaryota > Metazoa > Chordata > Mammalia > Diprotodontia > Vombatidae > Vombatus > Vombatus ursinus. The sequence goes on from NW_020954687.1 coordinate 12,232,815, forward strand.
GTATATATGATGTATACATGTAATTTATGTATATATATATGTGTATATATAGATATATAAATAAAAACATTGTATGCATGTATATATAAAATGTTAAATATGCGTAGTAAACACAGAATATTAATCCTTGGAAAGGGTTTCCATCTGACACACAGCAAAAGAAGTTTTAATTTTCATTCAAGAAATGTCAGTGTTTTCATCTCCCCTCAGTTTATTATCAATCCCAGCAGAACATTAAAATGAATTTTTTAGAGTTTTGCTGTAACTGGATTAAAAATAATTCAAACTCATTACCTTTTTATTTGGAACATGTAAAAAAACATAATTTTCTGTTTAGCTGAATTCAAAACCTAAATAGTTATAGTAATTAATGATAAGAATAAGAATAATTCACTCTATTTTTTATTTGGGTATTTAAGAAATATATTATTTTATTTTTTGTTACATCTGAGTTCTAAGTTGTTTCCCTTCCTTCCTCCAAAGCTTTCACTACAGAAAGTCAAAATTTGATACATACATATATACACACGTATCTATCTATCTATCTGAAACTATGCAATACATAGTTCCATATGTCAATTCTTTCTCTGGAGGTGTATAGCATCTTCCTTCATAAGTCCTTTGTAGCTGATATGAATATCCATTTAGCTTAAGGTAGCTTAATGATTCGTATTTACCCTTCAACAATATTGCTGTTACTGTATACAATGTTTTCTTGGTTCTGTTTGTTTCACTCCATTATTTCATGCAAATCTTTCCACGTTTTCCTAAAATTAACCCACTCGTCATTTCTTACAGCACAGTAGTATTCAATCACAGTCATATGCCACAACTTATTCAGCCATTCCTCAATTGATAGGCATCCCCTTAATTTCCAGTTTTTTGCCACCATAAAAAGAGCTGCTATAAATATTTTATAATTTTTATTGTTCATTTATTGTTGTTGTGTCCAACTTTTTGTGACCCCATTTGGGGTTTTCTTGGCAAAGATACTAGAGTGGTTTGCCATTTCCTTGTCCAGCTCATTTTACAGAGGAGGAAATTGAGGCAAACAGGGTTAAGTGACTTGCCCAGGGTCACATAGCTAGTAATTATCTGATGCCAGATTTGAACTCAGGAAGATGAGTCTTCCTGACTCCAGGCCTGGCACTTTATCCACTGCACCAGAACAAATATATAATTTCTTTTCCTTTTTCCCTGATCACCTTTGGAAACAGACCTAACAGTGATATTACTGGGTCAAAGAGTATATATATAGTTTCATAATTCTTTAGGCATAATTTCAGACTGCTCTCCAAAGTGCTTGGATCAGTTCACAATTTCACCAACAGTATATTAGTGTCCCAATTTTTCTACATCACCTCCAACATTTGTAATTTTCCTCTTCTATCATTTTAGCCAGTCTGATAGGTGTGAGATGGTATCTCAAAGTTGTCTTAATTTGTATTTCTCTAATCAATAATGATCTAGAGCATTTTTATATGACTATATATTGCTTTAATTTTTTCCTCCAAAAGCTTCCTGTTTATATCCTTTGACCATTTATCAGTTGGGGAATGACTCATATTCTTATAAATTTGATAAAGTTTTCTGCGTATTTGAGATATGAGGCCTTTATTCAATAAACTGTCTATAAAATCCCTCTCCTTCCCCATTTTCTGCTTTCCTTCTAATCTTGACGACATTGGTTTTGTTTGTATAAACCATTATTTATTTTACATCTCACAATGCTCTCTATCTCCTAGTTATTCATAAAATCTCCAATCCATAAATCTTATAGGAAATATGTTCCATGTTCTAATTTTCTTATGATATCTCCATTTATATGTAGGTCATGTATCTATTTGGACCTTATCTTGGTAAAAAGATAACAAGATAAGGTAATGGTCTATAAGCAGTTTTTGCTAGATTGCTTTCAAGTTTTCCCTACAATTTTTTTTTTGCCAAACAATGAATTCTTCTCCTAAAAGCTTAAATCTTTACATTGATCAAATGTATGGTTACTGCAATAATTTACTACTGTATATTGTATATCTACTCTATTCTACTGATTCATCATTCTATTTCTTAGCTAGTCAGCAGATAGGTTTGATAATTATGGTCTTATAATGCAGTTTAAGAACTTGTACTGTTAGACCTTCCTTTACATTTTTTCCCCATTAATTCTTTTGATATTCTTGACCTTTTGTTCTTCCAAATGAATTTTGTAATTATTTTTTCTAACTCAATAAAATTTTTTTTGGTAATTTAATTGAGATGGCACTGAATAAATAGATTAATTTAGTAGAATTGTCATTCTTATTATATTGGCTCTGCCTACCCATGAACAATTAATGTTTCTCCAATTATTTAGATCCAATTTTATTTGTATAAAAAACATTCTATAATAGTGTTCATACGGTTCTTGGGTTTGTCTTGGCAGTTATACTCTCAGGTATTTTATAGTGTCTATGACTATTTTAAATGAACTATCTCTTACTATCTCTTCTTGCAGGACTTTTGGTGATATATAGAAATGCTGATGATTTCTGTGGGTTTATTTTATATCTTGTTACTTTGCTAAAATTATTGTTTCAACTAGCTTTTTAGTTGAATTCCTAGGATTTTCCAAGTATACCATCATATCATCTGCAAAAAGAGAATTTTATTACCTCATTACTCATTCTGATTCTTTCAACATGTTTTTCTTCTCTTATTGCTATTGTTAGCATTTCTAGTACCATATTAGTACCATACCATATCACTATTATAGATAATGCTTGCTGATGGTTTTAGGTAGATGCTTCTTATTATCTTAAGGAAAAATCCATTTATACCTGTATTTTCAAATATTTTATTTTATTTATTTATTTTTTTAGTGAGGCAATTGGGGTTAAGTGAATTGCCCAGAGTCACACAGCTAGGAAGCATTATGTGTCTGAGGCCGGATTTGAACTCAGGTCCTCCTGACTCCAGGGCCAGTGCTCTATCCACTGCGCCACCTAGCTGCCCCTCAAGTATTTTTAATAGGAATAAGTATTGTATTTTGTCAAAAGCCCTCTACTCTATTCACCATAGCAATTCTTTTATTGATGCCTCTTTTGTATAAGATAATTTACTCCATTTTACCTCTTTCTATCCAATTTTATTTTTTAGGATTATCCCATCATAATCAACTCAATCCCAAGACTTCTAGCTTTATATATTCTTTCAAACAAATTTAGTAATGATAACATTTTCTTTGTGTGTGTGTGTGTGTGTGTGTGTGTGTGTGTGTGTGTGTATGGGGGGCAATTGGAGTTAAGTGACTTGCCCAGGGTCACACAGCTAGTGCGTATCATGTGTCTGAGGCCGGATGTGAACACAGGTCCTCTTGACTCCAGGGCCAGTGCTCTATCCGCTGTGCCACCTAGTTGCCCCATTATAACATTCTTAAGAGTTACAAATACCATTTTCCTGTGTAAGAATTAAATAGTTTAACCTTATTAAATCCCTTGTAATTAGTCTTTCATGTTTATCTTCTTATGTTTTTTCCTGATTCTTGTAAGTCAAATTTTCTGTTCAGTTCTGGTCTTTAAGAATAACTAAAAGTCCTTTGGTTCATTAAATATCTGTTTTTCCCCTTGCAGAATTACACTCAGCTTTGCTGAGGAAGTTATTCTTGGTTGCAAACCCAGTTGCTTTGCTCTTCAGAATATTATATTCCATACCCTTTGGTCTTTTAATGTAGAAGCTGCTAAATCTTGTGTTATTCTGATTGTAGCTCCACAACATTTAAATTGTTCCTTTCTAGTTGCTTGTAATATTTTCTCATTGACCTAGGAGCTTTGAAACTTAGCAATAATGTTTCTGTGAGTTTTCATTTTGGGAGCTCTTTCAGGAGGTGATTGATGGATTTTTTCAATTTCTATTTTACCCTCTAGTTCTAGAACTTCAGGGCAATTTTCCTTAATAATTTCTTGAAGTATAGTGTCTAGACTCTTTGTTTTTAAAGTTTGAAGGGTAGCTAGGTGGTGCAGTGGATAGAGCACCAGCCCTGAAGTCAGGAAGACCTGAGTTCAAATCCAGCCTCAGTCCAAACACTTGACACCTACTAGCTGTGTGACCCTGGGCAAGTCACTTAACCCCAATTGCCTAAAAAAAAAAAAGTAAATAAAGTTTGAAAGGAAGTGACCACTCACTGGTTCACTGGTAAAGTTTGTGAAAGAGGAAAGAAAATCCTGTACCCTAGGGTTTTGGAAAGTAGATTTAAAAGTTAAGATAAAGGCTAATTTGGATCCTGTGGACTAATATTTTATAGGGGAATATAATAATAATCAGTGTTTATATAGCATTTTAAGCTATGTAAAGAAATTCACATGTTTATATCACTCGATGCTCATAGCAACCCTTTGAAGCAGATGCTATTGTTATCCCCATTTTATGGATGAGGAAACTGAAGCCGGGAGAGGTAGTGACTTTCCAGGGTCACACAGCTACTATGTATCTGAACCCAGATGGAACTCAGATCTTCCTGACTCTAGGATCAATGTTCTAACCACTCTAACACCTAGCTACCCCAGGAGATATGTAAAACATCAAGAATGAAATTTCAAAGACATCAAAAGAAACAATTGCAGTGAGAAGGAAAAACGAGAGCTGTCTGAAAAGGCCAATGTGGTCGTACAGAGAATTAAACACCCAAGTTAGATTTTAAGAGAACATGTACTGAAGATGAAAGGGCAGAAAGTGGAAGCCTCAGATACAGAACATGGGCCTTTAAGAATAGTGTCTGGAATGTTGATGAACAGAATGAACAGATTTGGTGAGGAATACTAAGGATAAGAAGAGAGTTTTGTTTTTGTTTTACCTATCTTAGGAAAAAGGAGAAACAAAGGAGGGGATAGTATTATTGTTCAGCCCATCAGGCATGATGATAACTGATGATGGAAAGTAGGCAGAACTATTAAACTCCTACTTTGCTTCCATTTTCTCTGCCAAAGAGGGTGACCTTTGGACAGGAAAGGAAGTAACAAAAATGATTAATTAGGAATTGAAACTCGAGATAAAAAAGGAGATAGAAAGAGACACCTAAATGCATTTGAATGAGTTTAGATCACCAGGCCTAGATAAATTATATCCAAGAGGATACAAAATAAATCCTCAAAAATTAATAGCATTTTTTAATAAAATAACAACAAAACACAAGAAGCAATAATAGAAAAGGAAAACCCACTCCAAATGACTACAAAATGTATGAGATATTTAGGGTCTAGCTTCCCAAAAGTCACAAAAGACTTGCAAATTCAATTACAAAGCACTCCTTAAAGAATTAAAGAATAGTCTGGGGCAGCTAGGTGGCACAGTGGATAGAGTTCTGGCCTCAGAGTCAGGAGGACCTGAGTTAAAATGTGACCTCAGACACTTGACACTTACTAGCTGTGTGACCCCGAGCAAGTCAACAAAAAGCCAAAGCAAAAAGCATTAAAGAACAATCTAAATAGCTTGAGGAATATTCAGTGCTCATAACTAAGTTGTGTCAATATAATAAAAATAACAATACTACCAAAATTTATTTACACTTTTAATGCTATGCCAATCAAATTACCAACAGGATACTTTACAGAGCTTGATAAAATAATATCAGAATTAATTTGGGAAAACAGAAGATCTAGAATACCAAGGGAAATGATGAAAAAGAAGTAAGGATGAAGGGAGGAATAGCACTTCTAGACCTCAAACTATATTATAAAGCAGCAGTCATCAAAACCATTTGGTATTGCTTAAAAAATAGACAGATCAATGCAACATACTAGACAATGGAGATTCAGAAACAATGGATCACAATATGCAGTGTCTGATAATGTAGAAAACATAAGTTATCTAGGGACAAACTCCTTTTTTCAAAACTCGGAAAAGCTATTGGGAAATCTGGAAAGCAATTTAGCAGAAATTAGACGGACCAATATTTTGCAATACATTTTTAATGGATACATGACCTTAATATTAAAGATTATACTATAAAAAATTATAAGAGAAACAGATCATGTACCTCTCACGGTTTTGGGTAAGAGACATATTCTTAACCAAATGGGATAGAGGCAATTACAAAAGATAAAACAGATAATTTTGATTACTTCAAACTGAAAAGCTTCTGTCCAGGCAACATTAATGCATATAAGATAAAAAGGGAAGTGGTAGAATGGGAAAAAATTTTGTATTATATTTCTTTGATAAGTGTGTGTTATTCAAGATACATTAACAATTTATATATATATATGTATACATACATATGTATATATGTACTAATAGCCATTTCCCAATATATAAATGCTTAAAGGATATAAACAAACAATTCTTAAAAGAACAGCAAAATAATCATAACCACATGAAAAATGCTTCAAATAATAAGAGAAACACAAATAGAAACATCTCTGAGGTTTCACCTCACACTCTGCAAAATGGGCAAAAATAACAAAAAATGGCAACAGTCATTGTTGGAAAAATTATGGGGAAATAGGCAAACTAATACATTATTAGTGGAACTATGAAATGGTACAACAATTTTGGAAAGCAATTTGGAATTATTCAAATAAAATAACTAAAATTCCCTTACCCTTTGAACCAGAGACTCCATCATTGGGCTTATAGCCCAAAGAAACCATTGATAAGAAAAAAAAAAGTCCTTGTTATTCCAAAATATTTATAGCAGCACTTTTGTGATAACTAAGAAATGGAAGTAAAGTATATGCTCATTGATTGACTACAGATTGTGGTATATGAATGTAAGGAGATACTACTAAGCAATAAGAAATGATATATGTGATAAATACAAGGAAAAGCTGATATGAATTGATGCAGAGTGAAATAAGCAGAGCCAAGAAAACAGGGGCTACAACAATGTAAATGGAAACAACAGTGGCACATCAAAAAATCAAAAGTAAATTTAACAAGATTATAAAGATTAAATGGGATTTGAATGAAGAGATATGAGAAGATACCCCCAAACTCTTCCTTTGTGGAGGTGGGAGGTGTTATTCTTTGCACTTGTTTTTTGATTTTCTCAATATATCAATCAGTTGCATAACTTTTTTTTTCTCTCTGGAAAAAAACCACACCTACTATGTGTCATATGGGATGGTTCTTGGGGAGGGAGAGGGAAAGGATACATGGGACATTATGGTAATGGAGGAAACAAAAAACATCAATAAAGGTTATTTTTTAAAAATTACATTCCAAAGTGCTGAAAGTACTGCAGATATGATAACTAGGCCACCATCATTAGTCTTCAAAAGTTCAGGGAAAATGAGGGTGGTACCACAGGATTGGAGAAAGGCAAATGTCTTGATTTTCAAAAAGGGAAGATAATGAAATCTGCAAACTATAGGCTAGTAAGCTTGATTTCAATTTCTGGCAAAATTCTAGAATATATTAAAGACATAGATAACAGCTAATAATTTTAAGGTTTCCAAAATATTTTACATATGTTATTCCATTTGATTCAACAGTACTATGAGATAGTATAATTATTTCTGTTTTGTAGATGAGAAAGTAGAGAGGTTGTGTGAACAACCTAGGGCCATACAACTAATATGTGCTAAAGGCAGGATTTGAATCTAGGTCTTCCTGGATTCCTTCCAAGAGTAGAGATGTATTCACTATGCCACTATTCATGACTAATGAACAACTGTAAAAGGAAGTGGTTACAAAGATCCAGCATGGCTTCATCAAGAAAGGTCATGCCTGAAAAACTTTATTCTCTTTCTCAATAGCATTATTAGTCTATAAGGTCAGAAAAATGTCACAGAAAAAAGACATGTAGATTTTTTTGTAAAACATATGACTGTCTCATGCTTTTCTTAAGAACAAGATGTTGATACGTGGACTAGATGACACTATAAAGAAATTAATTAGTTGAATGGCTGGACCCAAAGAGTAGTCATTGCCTCAATGTTTACTTGGAAGGAGGTCTTTAATTAAATGCTGTTGGTATCTATGCTTAACTGTTTAACATTTTTAGCAATACTTTGGATAAAAACTTAGGGACTTATCAAACAAAGATGACAGAAGGCTGGGATGCTAGAAGATAGAATTCAGAAAGATGTTTCCACACTGAAACACTGAACAAAGTTAAATAAGATGAAATTTAATAGCAGTTAGTGTAAAGTTTTATACTTGGGTTAAAAATGCAGTCTTACAAATCCAAGATAGAGGAAATTTGACAAGAGAGCAGTTTGTCTGAAAAAAAAAAAAGGCCTGGGGATATCAGAGAGCTACAAGATCAATATGGGTCAATAATATGAAATGGCAGCCAAAAAACCTAGGGCCAACTTGTGCTACGTTAAGAGAAGCTTGGTGTCCAGGCCCAAGAAGTCCTGACAAATTAAGGCAAATCTCACATCTAGAGTATTGGATTTATCATGTTTTAGGAATGGTATTGATGATTCTGGATAGCACACTGAGGAGGGGGACCACAATAGTAGTGGTTCTTGAGATTATGGTATATGAAGAATGGTTGAAGAAACTGGGGAAACCAGAGAGTAGGATATTTATTGGTGGTATGATATCTGTATTTAAAAATTTGAAAGATATGATGTCAATGAGTGATTAGACTTATTCTATTTGGCCCCAAAGGGGAGAAATAGAAACGATGGACAAAGATCACGGAGACAGATTTGGCTTAGATATGAGGAGAAGTTCCTACAGAGCTATGCAAAAGTGTAGTGCACTAACCTCGGAGGTGGTTCCTTCCTTTTCAAAAGCTTTAATCAAAGGCTGGATGACCATTTATGAGGCATTCTTAATCAAATATAGGTTGGACTAAGTGGCATTTGAAATCACTTCCAATTCTGAAATTCTGTGACTCTGTGAAAGGAAATTGTGGATATAGGAGAAAAAAAATTGTCCCATTCCTTAAAAATAATTTTTTTTAAAAAAATTGACTCAGTTTGTAGGCTATTACCTTGTCTTTAGATGTATCATTTAAAAAATTAAAATAACTGACTCAAATGCAAATCTTTTACCAGATTACACATCTCAAGATCTAATGGCTTTACAAAACAGACAACAAAACAACAACTAAGGAATCAAAGCACTCATATCACCTTTCTTTTGGCATTAGACCCGTGATTTCATTGGTGTAAGGGGTTCCCAGTAAAATACTTTAAACAAAGTGGCCTACATGTATTTGTATACTATCTGACTTAGCTTGTTTCTTTTGTGATTCCCTAAGGGTCTTGGCTACCTCTTTTTTGCTTCCTTTATAGTCAGTACCTAACATATCTCTGGACACCTATCACCTGGATCCATATCATTTGATAATAGGAGTGCTTTTATTTTTAAATTCGACTTATAAACTGCTTTGAAAGAAAAGGCATGGTATCAAGCAACTGAATAAGCTAAGCAAGCAGTCAATTTTTTTTTATCTTTGAATATTTGTTTTCTACTGCTGTCCAATGTTATGGTCAACAATGATATTTTGAAAGAACAATTTATCTTAAGTTTATCAGGTTTTTGTAATCAGCATCTCTCTTCCAAAACCTCTGAGGAAAAAGAATTTGCTATATTCTTTATTTTTCTAAGAGAAAAATAAATCAATAGACAGAATTTAGGAATTGTAGTTGTGTTGCTACCTGAGACCCAGAACTTTTTTTTTTTTTTAAAGAGGAAGACTTTACAAATTGGCTTCAGAGCCAATAAGTTTTAAAATTAGTCATGAGTCATAACTGAAAAACTTTGAAAAAGTCCTTAAGTCTGGGTCCTGTCTACACCAAAAAATAATTTCCTATTAATGTAATTTTTTTGTCCTAACTTATGATCTTATTTTTGTGGGGGAATTCCAGTGTGGAAACTCTCTTAATTGGTGCAATGTGGCAACTCATCTGTAATTTATTGTTTTAGAGTTGCCTAAGGCACTGAGAAATTAAGGGCCAATCACAATCACAGCCTAGTGTGGGAAGCAGGATTTGAATCTAGGTCTTTGTTATCCCAAATTCAACCCTCTCTCCATTATGCCCTGTTGCTTCTCAGTACAACTTTAGTTAAGTTGAAATTTTCTAATTTATGTTAGAACCTGAAATATACCCCCTCACTTATTTAGACTTTTAGTCTCCATCGGCCTCTAGCTGAGTCAGATCTCTCATCTATAAATGATGAGGTTGAACTAGATGTTCTCCAATGCTCTTTCGAACTCCAGTTGCTTGAGCTTTTATATCTATGATCTATTAAGTAATTTAAGCTTTTCATGAGAGAACTCTCAGCTCCTCAGCACAAACATGGGGAATTGATTTAAAATGAAATAAATTTCAGAAAAGAAGATCTTGGTTCTAGTCCTGACTCTTACACTAACTAGCTATATTACCAAGTCACTCAACCTCTGGGCCTCAGTTTCCTTATTGTACTTTTAAGATCTTTTTCCAGCTCTAAAATTCTATGACTGTACGATCATCCAAATGATATTTTACACTAAAGATTCCACTCCAAATGTTCATGTGGACTGTTTGTGCCTGACCTGTGGTAGAGTATTCTGAGCTTGTATTGGTTTGATCAGCCCTAGTTGGAAATACTATGCCTTGACTCCAAAATAGTGATGCCGTTTTGGTCTTCTTTGAGAATGAAGAAAAACAACCATTACCATTACACTGAAGATGGGCTCCCTGAATATATATCAGGAATTTTACTAAATTTTTGTCAAAGGAGCTCAAAATGAGTATTTAGCAACAAGGGTTAGGTATAATCTGAATAGGAAAAAACCAAACAAAAAACTTTATCATCTGATCCCACAACCAGCATGTAATGAAAATAAGCAAAACAGCCCCATTGTTCTTGAATATATTTTTGCATAAGAATACCTATTTCTTGGACTCTATCTTGTGGCTGAAACCACTGCTAAAAACAGTAACAGGAAAAGAGATACAAACAAATGGTAACTTGGAGTAATAGAATAATGGTGGGGGCAGCTTGGACAACAGAATTTTCATCTAGGTCCTAAAATAGAAGCATGAAAATCCTCATAGACACGACGTGTTCTTTTTTTGTAATAAAATATTTTATATGGTTTCAAACATCAGCTGGCCTTGGAGCAAAAGTTAATTCCACTTTGAAACAAGATCCATTGTAAATGTATCAAGAGGCTTGGCTGTACCAGAGCCCTTTGTAAATAGATGCTGACTGGCTCTGCTTAGGCAGTTCTCTGGAGCGTGCAAGTCTTGACTTGGCAGCTTGTAGAGCTTTTCTTCAGACCATAAGTTCTTGTGGGGGTGAGAGCGGGGGAAAGGGCTTGATGGTCATGTTCTCTCTGAAATGCCTTATGGAAGTTAATGGAATATTGCATTTCTATTATTAGCAATAGTTTGAGAGAACAGATCTAGCGGTGAGGAGGGGAGTGGGGAGGCAGGAGGCACCCTGAAGGATCAGAACTAACAGTTTGGCCTTGCAAGGCTCCTCATGCTAAATTGGATATCTGGGTAGAAGGGAGCCACTAACACACCTGGGTCATCTAGAGACATCCAGGTGACCAGCAGATAGAATGCCTGATGGGTGGAATCAAGAATACCTGAGTTCAAATGCTGCTTCAGACACTTAATTATCTGTGATTGTGGGCAAGTCACTTAACGTTCTCGTGCCTTAGTTTCCTCATCTGTAAAATGAGGATAATAAAGGCTATCTTTTTTTTTTAATTTATCACATCATTAAAATGAATCACGCCCTTATAAGAACAAGGAAACAACCCTATATTACAAATAAGGAAATGGAGACCAAGAAGGGATTTGCAGCCATATTAAACTATAGAACAAAGTTGTTGACAGTGACAATGAGTTCTTAATTTCAGCTTCTGCCTTCAGTTTGCATCACCTTGAGGGGTTTGGCATTGGGGACAGAGTTGAAAAAGAGTTGCAGACATTTGTTGTTCAGTCACATCTGATTCTTTGTGACCCCATTTGAGGTTTTCTTGACAAAAATTCTGGAGTGGTTTTCTATTTCCTTCTCCAGAATACTGAGGCTAACGGTGTTAAGTGACTCACTCAGGGTCACCCAGCTAGTAAGTGTATGAGGCCAAATTTGAACTCAGGAAAACAAATCTTCCTGACTCCAGGCCTGGTACTGTCCACTGGGCCACCTTGATGCCTCCATTTACCACTTGATAAACTTAACTTTTGGTTTTATCTCTTTTTGTCTGAATAAAGGCTATCTTGAAGATCAAATGAAATTACATGTGTAAGCACTTTATAAACCCTAAAGCGATATATAAATGCTAGCTATTATTACCTGGTATAAGAAGACTTCATGGCTCTTTAGAAGTGAGTGAGAGGGTTGTTCAATAGCTAGTAAACTATGTTTACTGATACAACTCCTCTATTATCCTAATTCTCCTGACAGTCCAGGGCTGAGGAGACCAAAAGCAAAGGAGGGGAAATATGAACTGATCTAGGAATGAAAATCATTGAGAGTCCATAGTTAACTACCTTTACACAAAGGTATGAACAGGAGTGATTTCATCAGCCTTGAAGCACCCTCTGTGCCCCATCTAACTCTCCAGGAACATCAAAGATCCCTCTGCTTTTGATGTTCCTGGATCATGGGAATGTAATGGCATTCCATAGTGTCTAGATTCTAGAGCCTCTTAATTCCTCCTGGGAAGAGACAAATTCCACATCTTTCTCTTTTCTCCTCTCTTTCTTGTCTCCTTCCTCTTCTGCCTCCTTTATAAAACACGCACAAAAAGCTTACAAACCTTCTGTGGGTTTTCACAGGCCTAAATAATCTTAAGACCTCAGTTCAGGACATTATAGTTTGTGGGTTACTTTGCACATGGGATCTTACTAAATTTCTTTCTTTTTTCAACCCCACCCCACTCCATGTCCCATGGTTTTGGGATTGATTCTATTCATATCCATCTCATCCTGTCTTTTCTCTGAACTTTCCTCTACTTTTCCTTTCTTGTATCCTTTTGATCTCAACTTTAAAAGTAATTCTTGGTCTTCCTCTCCTCTGCCTATGGACAGAGCAGTTTCCATTTGTTTTTCTTGTTGCTATTTTCCTTTTAGCACTTTGAAACAATAATTCTTACTTGTTCATTCCCTACTCAGTGTTTTAAATTCTAGTTCCCCTTAACTGCTATTTTTTTTTTTTGGAGCAAGGCTATTGGGGTTAAGTGACTTGCCCACGGTCACACAGACAGTAAGTGTCAAATGTCTGGTCTGAGTAGGGATTTGAATTCAGGCCCTCCTGACTCCAGGGCTGGTGCTCTATCCACTGCACCACCTAGCTGCCACAACTACTATTTTAAAGGTCTTATTTAGTATGACCTATCTTTTACTTTGATTATCGACATCTCCACCTTACTCCCCTTACACATTGGAAGTGCCAAACAGACCTCAAAATCACTTGAAATGGCTATTTTCAAGATCTTTAACTATTAATTTTCCTTTCTGACCATAATTTTCTGATTTTCCATGTCTCCTACTACAGTATTACACCCCAGATTTGTTCTTTGGTGTTCCTGGTCCCTATAGAGTCTTGAACAAATGGTTGGTCACTTCAATGAAGTCTTCTCATTCACTCTTTAATCCATCACCTCTTTTGCATTATACCATGCCTGCCCCACTAACCCCAACCATTCATGATGTCCACGACTCTCCATTTCTACATCTAAATAGTTGAAGTTACCGGAAGGAGCCTAGTTAACTGGGTTCCCTCTACATTTACGCTATCTAACCTCAAATGGACCTTCAGTACTGTTTGACAATTATTTTATTAATCTATTATAGACTATCATACTTCACCATAACTGCTGCCTCAAACTTTTTCATCTTTCTTCACCGAGAGAGTACACTAAGTTGTGTGTTCTTATACAATTACTTACATAATTTTTAACTTTACTACTTTTCCTTCTAATTTGACAATAGTGACCAAATATTAAATGCCAGTTTAAGATTTTAGGGCATTTGTGTATTTCCATTTCCTTGTTCTTGTGTTATATCCCTTTCTTCTATCTTTTAGACACATAGATCAATGTCTATGCATGTCCTTCTCCTTTGAGTATTACTTCAAAACTTAGTTTGTGTCTAACCACTGAGATGCTTGAAACAGTTTGTGTGAGGCTTTTGAGTCATCTCCAAGGCTTTAGCCTCTTTCATTTCTTGATCTCAAACTGTACTTTCCATAATGCATATATTTGCTTTTTTCCTCTATGCCCATTTCCACACTGAAATCACTAAGTATCATATATTTCCTTGCTATGGAAAATCTTGTCAAGTTCTTCATAGAATTTCTCTATTTCACTCTAGATGTTAGTGCAAAAGGTACAACCATCTTCATGTTGTTTCCTTATTTATGTTCGTTATAAGCAGTGTAAATTGAGATGACTAAATGTCCCAAGAAATGATGTTTCTTATGTCCTTGAATACATAATTAACCCAACCCTGTCAACTCCTTTATTTGCCCTTCTGAAGAGAACCTGGGAATCACCCATCCATTGAGGTGCAACTTTTTCATTTCTTCTGGTTTCAATTATTGTGAGAATAAAGATATGGATCCACCTCAGTTCTTCAGTAGTGTATAAACTTGTTGGCCTTTGGGCAAAGTTCTTACATTGAGAGAACCTATCACTAAGTCAATGTTGGTATAGTAGAAAGTCTAAAAACTGTGCCATTCTTAGCACTCCCTCCTTCCTTTCCCACCACTGACATTAGGGGAACAAAAAAGAGAGTGACATAAGGCTGCGCAGCATTTTCTATTTTTAATTTATTTCATGGCTTCTCAGGTGACAGGTACAGTAATTTCTGGGACTGTACCTGAAGATTTTCCTACTTGGTAGAACTTTCTGAAACTCATGTCCTGTTAGTACAGTCTTCCAGAGCCCTGAGTCACCTTTATTCCATGATGAGACAGAAGTGGCATTTTGTGAAAGAATTCCTATACAGTCTCAACAAATGAATTTCTAATGGAGGAATACTTAGGCATCAAGGGGTGGGTGTGGAGATTTTTTTGTGTGGGAACTTTCCCAAATACCTATGATGGTACTGTGAGTCAAGATTCCTTCAAGAAAAATTCATTATGCCTACTGTATACAGAGCACTGTGCTAGATGCTGGATGAGATACAAGGTTTAGGTATGACATGGTCTCTGCCCTTACGGATTTTATGATCTAGTTAAAGGAATGACATAAACATAGAAATATGTAAAAACATAGGAATATGTTATGACTAATATATGTTCCTATAATAGATAACAAATTGTATATTAATACAATTAATACAACTAAATAAATTTCATATTAATATGTAATATTGCATAATAAATGTCATATTGTATTAAAAAAGTACTAAGTAAGGTTTGGGACAACTAGGTGGTACAGTGGATAGAGCACTGAGCTTGGAGTCAGGAAGACTCATCTTCTTGAGTTCAAATCTGGCCTCAGACGCTTACTAGTTGTGTGACCCTGGGCAAGTCACTGAACACTGTTTGCCTCACTTTCCTCATTTTTAAAAATAAACTGGAGAAGAAAATGGCAAACCACTCTACTATCTTTGCCAAGAAGCCCCGGTCACAAAGAGTTGGACATGACTACAAATAATCAAACAACAAGAAGTAAGGTTTGAAGGGTAAGGTTTCTTTCTTCCTTCCTTCCTTCCTTCCTTTCTTTTTCTTTCTTTCTTTCTTTCTTTCTTTCTTTCTTTCTTTCTTTCTTTTTTTTCTTTCTTTCTCTTTCTTTCTTTTTTTTAACTTACAAATGGTATCAGAGTAGGCTTCATAGAAGAGGTAGCATTTGAGAGGACTTTAAAGAATGAGTAGAAATTCAGTAGGCAAAGAGGTCAATGGAATAATCTAGGTAAAAGGAACAACATGAGTGAAGGTCAGAGTTGGGAAAATTCAGAGAATTCTAGGGCAGAAAATAGAATCTTTTGGTTGTAGTAGAGTGTGCAGAGAGGAGAGTAGTTTGAGCATTTTTTTTGGATCAGACCTATAAATTCATTGGTATAAGGCAGCAATTTTCAAACTTTTTGGTATCAGGACCCACTTAGACTAAAAAAAAATTGAAGACTCCCCTCCTCCAAGAACTTTTATTTATGTGGGGCTTTATCTATCAATATTTACCATATTAGAAAGTATGTCTTCATATTATTATGAAAATAGTTTTGACCTCATGGATCCCCTGAAAGGGGAACCTCAGGAACCCTCAGGAATCCCCAGCCTTCACTGTGAGAACACCTGCTATGGGGAACTCCTCTCTACCACTGCAGATTTGTTTCTGCTCTGCCGTTTATATTCTTGACAGTTGTCTGGGGCCAATGAGAGACTTAGTGATTTACCTAGGATCACAGTATGTACCAGGTTTTGATCCTGGGTCTTCCTGACCTTTAGGCCAGCTTTCTATTCTCTCTGACATGCTGTCTTTCATAGTAAGAGATACATCTGGACAAAGGAGGATGATGCTAGAGTCTTCTAACAAAAGATCTAATGCCCTTTCCACTGCATGGTACACCCCTTTTCATCCCCTAGCTTAAAGATTAACTTGAACATTTTCTGTGTTAGAGTACTATATTTTACTTGAACATTTACCAAAAGCTTTGTGAATTAGGTAGTACAAATACAATGGCCATTTTATAAATGAGAAAGTTGAAGCTCAAAGATGTTAAAGGACTTGTCTGCAGTCACATAGTAAACAACAGTCAGGATTCAACTTCTTGTCACCTGATTATAAATCAAATACTCTTTTTAGCACTCACCTCCCTATGATAGCCTTCTACTGTATTGCAAACACAAAACACCCCACTGACTTACAAAAATATGACACAAGAATTCAACTCAAGAGCTATTAGTGACATTCTAAGCTTCTTAGAGTTTTGTTCTTGGGATAAATATAAGGATAGGATATGTACTGGACCTATGATTTCATTAGTGTTGAGAACTCCCAGAGGAGGATGCTCCTGCTAACAATGAAGGCCAGTATATTCTCTGAAACTGATTCTTAAAGCATTGCCTAGAGCACTGAGAAGTGTAATTTCCCCAAGGTCACACAGCTAAGATGTTTCAGAAGTGGGACTATGCAGTATGAATGAATGTTGCTTGCTATATGCAAAATGCTGGGGACACAAACACAAAAAGATGATAACTCCTGGCCTTGAGGAGCTTTAATTGTAATTGAAGAGAAAACATATGTAGCAGGTTTCAATTGAAAGTCAGATGGAAGGGTCCCCTGCTTCTTAGGGTGTAGTGCCAAAGCAAATGGTAATTCGTCTTCAATTTTTTCCCACTAATAAAGCCATATTCATTTCTAATACTGCACCATTTGAAAGTGCCAAGACTTTGGTGGGAAGAACTTTCTTATTTGGGTTTTCATTAGTTGTGGACACTGAGGAGGCAAGGGCTTAAAAAAAAAAGAAGCAGCTATCAGGTCATTATCTCCACAAGGTTTGATTCCTTGGATAATGGCTTCAGGGACTGGACTGGACTTAGGGTTATTTGAGGGGCTTCTGCTATTCAGGATCCTATACCACACCTCTTTCTTTCACTCTGTGTCTTTCTGTCCCTGTCCCTGTCTCTCCGACTTCTCCTGTGATTTTGTCAATGTACAGAATACTTTCTGTAGAAACTCCTTTCACTAATCCCTACCAACAACTTACATGTCTGTTATAGTCTTGAAGTGGGGAGACACTTGAAGGAAGATCGGGCCCTCCAACTCCCATGTCCACATGTTTGCACTGGTTGCCTCTTCCTCTTCGACTCAGTTCAGACACTACCTTCTTTCTACGGGAAGCTTTCTGATCTCCCAACTGCTAGTGTGATCCTCTCTAATTACTTTTTTTTTTTTTAAAGGCAATTGGGGTTAAGTGACTTGCCCAGGGTCACACAGCTAGTAAGTGTCAAGTGTTTGGTCTGAGGCTGGATTTGAACTCAGATCCTCCTGACTTCAGGGTCTGTGCTCTATCCACTTTGCCACCTAGTTGCCCCTGATTACTTCATATTTTAACTACAATGTATTTATTTTCCATGTATTCTGTATATTCATATATATGTGTACATATTGTCTTCCTTGGTAGAATGTAAGCTTCTTCTGAGTAGAGACTTTTATTTTTTGTCTTTGCATCCCCACGAGTAGTGGGTACTTAAAAAATAATTGTTGATTGATTGCATCGTATGGAGCAATGAAGATTTAAGTGACTTGCCCATCTAACAGCTAGAATGTCAGAGGCAAGACTTGAACCCAGGTCTTCCTTATGGTAAGATTGTGACTCAAGGGGTTCTCCATGTTGTGTGTTTAAATGAAAATGAATAGATGGCATATACAACATATATAGAACTAATATACATTTTCTGTAATTACTATGTAAAATTGAAAAAAAATTTAAGCCTGTCTTTCTTTAACTGCAGTAACAGGTGGTAAGCTTTAAGCCAATTAGAACCTATTCTGTTAAATAATTTCATCATGGTCTCCTCAAAGTTACCTTTTTTATCTTTCTGGAAAACTGCTGTTCAACAAAATATTAATTTAATAAGCTACCATATGTCATTAAGTTTGAAAAAAAAACATCCCAGGACTACTATTCCTTTTCAGTTGTAGACAGTATGTTTCACGGAACAACAAAAAATAAAGAAACTGAATAACTCTTGCTGGCGTCTTTAAGTGAATCATTCATTATTGGTTTGGATACATGTGCAAAACCTGCGACGTGATGTACCCCAGTAGAGGCCTGTGAAACACAAGTCGTGCACATGACTAACTAGCTCAAAACTTCTAAATAAAACATTCCTATCTCTAAAATGTTTGCCAAAATAATGAATCATAGTAGGATGCTGTCAAACAGCCAGCAGTTGCTGACGTACATTCTTTTTGCTTTCCTCTAATGTTATACCAAATGCTTAACGTTATCACCAAAAACTGAAAAATCTAGTGCATTCTGATCACCAGGAAAGTATTTGTACCAAACAGTCAGTTTTTTACCCAGATGCAATACCCAAATGGTATCTCTTCATTGACTTGCTTATATTGTCAAATATTTGAGACAAAATGCCAACATTAGACTCCCACACTTTTCCTCCGCTTCCTTCCTCGGTCATGCCAGAATGAGGTGGGGGAGGACCTCAGGGAATCACTGGTAGAAACGATAGCCAACTTTTCAGCTTTTTTATGGCTATATACCACTGTTATTGTATCCCTACTACATTTGGAATCCACTCGCTTCACCTGTTTGCTAAGAAACAAGAATTTATAACAATAGAAGATTTGAGAATCTTTTTTCCTAGTAATTTTTAGGTCTACTTCCAGTGTCTCACTGTCTGGATTACTGTAACATAGGTAGAAGGACCTGTATAGACTCATCCCCTCCCCAAGTCTGATAAGAAAAATTAGACTGGAAAATGCACAAAATATCGAAATTTATGGAATTGGAGCCATTAGACAACCATGCCAGCACATGTACTCACAATTCAACTGGTTATACCACTTCAAATTTCCTGAATTTTATGTATGAGATGTTAGCGTGGACTTTGACAAATACTAAGTCTAGTGTAGGAGAAGGAGGTGAAAAATGGAGGCTTCTCAAACATATGAAAAGTCTTCCTGAATTGATTCCTACTCAAGACTATGATAAAAGAATGCACTCATAAAAATAACATATATGGTATTTTAACATGTTCTATATTTGTTAAATTATATATGGGGTTTTTATATTTGCAAAGGGCTTTCCAAATGCTATCTTATTTTATCCTCATAACAACCCTGGAAGGTAGATGCTATTATTATCCTCTTTTACAGATGAAGAAACTAAGGCAGAGGTTAAAGTGACTTGTTCAGAGTCACATAGCTAGTAAGTGTCTCAGGCCAGATTTGAACTCAGGACTTCCTGACTCCAAATGAAGACTCTAAACTCTATCCATTGTACCGCCTAACTGCCCACTCCTAGGTCCTAATGTTGTGTTAGCATGCTTACTTGGTGTGAAATAGTGCATGTATGTGTGGATGGGGAATTGAGAGGGGAAATCCTGGGAAGGAATTTAATGAGATGGGCAAGGGAGTAGTGCTTGAAGAATACAGTCTTGCCACAGGCTTTAATGTGAAACTCATAAAATAACATTGAATTTTAATTACAGAAATAATGTTTTTATTTGGATTTGAGACCCTTGTTTGAGTTGTGTGATATGTGTCTATATACACATAGCTATCTGTGCCAGGGGTTTGGAGTTCTTAGTTTAGAGCATGCAAAAGGTCTTAAGACACTCTGGAAAGAAAATGCTTCTCTTGCAGCCTGACACCCACTCACCAACTGTGCTGAAGGATATCCCTAAGGAAACCCTCTATATCAAATGAGGCAGCTGTTTGTTTCCATGTTTTTATCAGTCACTTGAGACTGCAGCCCGATTAGCTTGGCAGTCACACCTGCTGCTATAGGGATTTAAGGGGGATCCAGGAAATTGGGGAATCGCCAGACCATTAGAGAAACTTGAGAATTGGTGTGACTTTTCAATGGTTAGGTTGTAGGGCAGCTTGTTTCCTAAGTAGGGTATGATAGGCTTGACTTCTCAGTTTGATTAGTATAGAGGGTTAAAATAACCTTTTGTGGGGGAGTTTAATATAGAATTCCATGGAAGTGTTTAGTATTCCCCATGAAGACATTGACAAAAGAAAGTGAAATTAAAGCAAAGAACCTGAATAAAATTTGTGAAATATGTAAAAAATGACATGATTTATTTAATTAGGGGCAAGAAAAGGTTTGGAGAAGGACTTAATCAGCTTCAAGTAGATTTAGGTTTTGTTAGGGTGATGGTGAACAGTTGTTATTTATTCTCTATATGTCTTTGTGGAGAGAGAATAAGAGGAAATAGGCCTGCACTGAAATCATTCAGACTTTATGCAGATTATAATTGGTGTTGACACTGAAATGTGTTGTCAGGGTGGTAGAGTTCCCTTTGGACATTTTATGAAGAAACAACATAGGCAATTACCTTTCCTTTTATGTATTTGATTTTATTGATATATTTTAAAACATATTAATGACTTTCCAACAACCTCCCAACCAAAAGATTAAGCAAAACCATTTAGAAGAGTACTTGTTATTGACATAATATGTAATTTTCAAATTTCATAGTTTGTTATTTCTTAACAGAGTGGAAATATATTTAACCTCAGACACATAGAAGCAACATTAACCCTTGTATTGGATTTGAATCCTGTGCAATAATTGTGTCTACTTCTCTTTTCATTGTGGTTTTTAATATTTCATCTGTTTGTATATTTTCCAGTGTTTATCTCAATTCCTCATATTCACTATTGCTTACAATTACAGTAATATTACATTACATTTGTATACTACAATTTATTTAACCATTCCCAATTGTTGGTTATATAATTTATTCCCAACATTTTGCAACTACAAAGTGCTGCTGTGAATATTTTGTTACACATGATTTCGTTCTTTCTGTTATTCACATCCTTATGGTTATAAATTCAGTATTTGGATCTCTGGAATAAAAAAAAATGTGAATAGTTTAGTAATTTTCTTGCATAATTCCAAAATCTTTTCTGGAATGGTTGGATCAATTCACAGCTCCGCAAACAGTATATTAATTTTACTTGCTTCCTTATGACCATTAAAATAGTATTTTGATCTTTGCAATCTCTTGATTGTGGGGCAATATTTCTGAGCTGTTTTAATTCTCTTTCTTCCTGACAGTTATATTTATGTAATAGGTTAGGTGCACTCCTACTCAGTGACAGGAAGCTAGCTAGAAGATGAGCTCTTGAGGGCACTTTGATCCCTGTGATTCTATAACTATATGAGCTCTGATGTTTTGAAAATTTCTCAAGGTACCTATTGAAGTTAATTGGATTCTGCACCTGACATGAAATCTTTTTTTAAATACTGTACAAGATACTTAGCATTGACTTGTAATTGCCTTCACCTCCCAATGGTTACATCTTGAACCCTAGCCAGCCATTTTGAAAATCTATGCCATTGAGCACAAAAAAGAGATGATGTGGATGGATCTGTTCAATTTAACATAAAGTTTAGGTTTCAGTTGTCAGTGTCTGACTATTGTATGTCTCCGTCTGTGTCTTTTATCCACAGTCGTGAACATTCTACATCTATAATTAACCTCCATGTATTATAACATATACATATAAATGTCTCATTGTTGCACTTTGAGCCTCTCTCAGAAGTTTGCTATTGTTGTTCAGTCATTTTCAGTCATATCTGACCCTTTGTGACCCCATTTGGGGGTTTTCTTGGCAAAGATACTGGGATGGTTTGTCATTTCTTTCTCTAATTCATTTCATAGATGAAGAAACTGAGGCAAACAGGGTTAAGTGACTTATCCAGGGTGGCCACATTTGAACTCAGGAAACTGAATCTTCCTGACTCCAGGGCTGGCACTCTATCCACTGTGCCACCCCACCTACTTGCCCCTCTCTCAGGAAGTAGATAACATATTTCATCATTAGTCCTCCATAATTGCGGTTGGCTATTATGCTAACTAGAGCTCCTAAGTCTTTCAAAGTCTTTACAATATTATTGTCATTGTAGAAATTGTTATCCTGTTTCTGTTCATGTCCCTTTGCATAAATTCATACCAATCTTCACAGGCTTCCTTGAAGAGATACCCTTCACACAAGTATTCCACCACATTTATATATCATAACTTGAATAGCTATTCCCCCAATTGATGGACATACCATCAGGGTCCAATTGAAAGAGAAACTATTATCAATATTTGTCTATCAATTCTAAAACTGTCCTCCTCTACTCTTTTCAGGTTAGCCCACCTCCTTAATTTAACTAGGGAAGTTACCAGTCAAGGGCAAGGGGCCACTTTTACCAGATCAGGGAATGATTGACCTAAGAGTACTCTCTTTCCCCATGTCCCAGAAGTGTGGTTGAAGAGGGAATTGAAAGATTTTTGGAAAATGATTCTCCAAAGATGATCCAAAACTTTAGTGACTATTCTTATTAATGCAGCAAATTATTGACCAAACTGTTACCTAAACTTTATGTCCTTGCTCAGCCTTGGCTATGAAATATTGCTTGTTCAAGAATTCTATAGTTTAGGACCCCACAATGACTTGGATTAGAGAGATCAATCAATCAGTCAACAAATATTTATTAATTACCTACTTTGTATGTGCTAGGCACTGAGGATACAAGTACAGAGAATGAAATAATCCTTATTCATGAGGAATTTACATTCTAATGGGGAAGATCACAACCATATATAGTAACTAACGTTTATTCTGCACCTTAAGTTTTGCAAAGCACTTCATAAATATGATCACATTTTATCTTCACAGCAACCTGGGGAGATAGGTGCTAATGTTTTATGATTTTATAGATGAGGAAACGGAGGCTGAGAGAAGTGAAGTGATTTGCCCAAGGTTAAGGGATTTACACAGCTAGTATCTAAAATTACATTTTCCTGATTGCAAGTTCTTACCCTATTTTCTGTGCCACCTAGCTGCCCAGAGGTAAGTAGCAACACATATAGCATAAGGAAAAAGTTAATAAATACAAATATGTACAAGAAAGTTAACTATCGGGTCATTTGGGAGAAAGAGTGCTAGCATTTGCAGGAATCAGGAAAGACTTCACACAGAAGATGGTAGTTGAACTGTTCTTAAAAGGAGCAGAGAGATTCTGCCAATTTGGATTTTTCTTTCTCTGCACAGAAAATGTTTAGTTTTAAAATAATAATAAATTAATAAAAAATGTTTCTAGCAGGCTTATGATGACAATTCAAGGAAATGTTAGTGTGTTTTTCTTCAACACCTTTGTTGGGGCACCTTTGTCATTTTGGTATGCAAGCAGCTAGCATGCAAGTAGCAAGAGTTACTTCTTGACTTATATAACTGTCCTAGGGAATACATTCTTATAGAAGAAATTTTGATCTCATGTATGCTCAGTAATTTTTTCTTCCTCCTAATCTACCTTCAATTAAAAATAATAATAAAAAACCCACGTAACAAATATATTCATAATCAATCAAATAAAATAAATTCCCACAATTGTCCATGTCCCCAAATATATATTTCACTTTTCATTATGAGTCTATCAGCTCTCTGTCAGGAGATGGGTCCCATGTGTCATCATCTGTCCTCTGGGATTGTGGTTAGTCATTGCATTGATTAAAGTTCTTAAGCATTTCAAAATTGTTTTTTTTTTTATAGTGTTGTTAATGTATAAATTGTTCTCTTGGTTCTGCTCACTTTACTTTGCACTAATTCTACCCAGTGTTGATTGTTTCATTGATGTATGTGGCTTGTCCTCAAGGTCAGCCTTGAAGAGACCAAAACAACTTACTGGCTTTTTGGTTATAGAATTGAGGAGGTGGGAGGGATTTTAATGAATATCTAGCACCACCTTTTTATTTTACAGGGGAGGAAACAAAGGTAGAGAGAGGGGAAGTGATTGGACCAAGATCTCTTAAGTAATAGAAATTGATGAGATCGAAAACCAGATCCTTTGACTCCAAATCTGGGCCTCTTTCCACTGATAACTGTGATTCTATTCCTATTTTATATTACTATAGTTTTTTTTTTTTAAAGCACAGTAGAAGGTTCTGCTAAGTCTGGTACCTTTGTGTTGGTGCTTTCAAGTACCATGGACACAGAGCAACTTTGGAGTGACATGGTCACATTACCATAAACATCTATTATTAGAAAGATAACCTTTGAAAGACATTCAGGATTGTAGATAACCTTTCAGATACTTTCCTCCTATTTTTTTTTTTTTGCCCAACACAACAAATAAATAATGTACTTGAAATCAGATATTCTCTTAGACCAACCTCATTTCTCAATAAACATTTACTAAGACCATACTTTGCATAGTATAGTGTGCAAACTATTGGGAGAGGGGTAAAGATAAATAATAGCCTATTACAAATATAAATAAATAATATAAATAATAAATATAAATATGTAAATAAATGTTGTTAAAATAAATTTCTTGAGAATACACTAAAAACCTTTTATGACCATCCTCACCCCCCCCAGTGTTTATAAATTGCCTTAGTGACCTTCCTCTATGGATTTAGCTTCTTTATTTTATATATTCTTTATACTTATATATGTACATATTAGAAAATAAGCTCTTTGGCTATAGGAACTGTTAAATTTTTGTCTTTATATCACCATAATCTAGCTTAATGCTTGATATATAGTAGGAATTTAGTAAATACTTGTTGATTGATATATTGGTTAAGGGAGATACATTTAGATAATGTAAGGTCTCTGCCCTCGTGGAGTTTGCTATCCAGTAGGGGAATAAGACACAAGCATAGCTAAGTATAATACATAGAACTGCTAGAAAAGTATCTGGAAAGATAGAATACTAAACACTTGCTGAGTGAGGTGGAAAGTTGATACTGACCAGGAGAATAAAGGAAGTGACTTTAGATTTGGGTTTTAAAGGATGAATAGTTTGGAACCCACAGTTTTAAAAACACATGTTGAAAAAATTTGTTTTCACATGCAACTGGGAAATAAGAAATACAGGAGATGGAGTATAAATCTATCCTGCCCTACGGGAAAATAGAAGGGGAAGGGGATAGGAGAAGTGGGGAGAGATAGAAGGGAGGGCAGATTAGGGGAAGGGGTATTCAGAATGCATGCCATCTTGGGGTGGGGGGAGAAATGAGATGGGGAGAAAATTTGGAACTCAAAATCTTGTGGAAGTGAATGTTGAAAACTAAAAATAAATAAATTTTAAAAATAAATATATAAAAATTTTAAAAATTGTTTTAAAAAGACTGGGAAAAAAAATAAAGGATGAATAGTAATGTTTCAGGTGAAAATTCAAGGCCTAAAATGTGTGAGCAAAGGCACAGAGTTGTAAGAGTTCAATGTGTATTCAGAAGACAGAAATTAATCTATGTTGACCTGAAAATGTGGAATCCAATTTTCAACTTGACACACTTTTCTTTAAACTTTTAAATTCCTGTAAAACAGATTAAATATAAACCCTGATTAATGACTGCTGTTTATTCATGGGCTACTTGATTGTTGCATGATCCTAGCATAATAGTTGAGGCTGCCATAGTTCACTAGTACCCAGAAAGCCTCCACAGTTGCTAAAATATGGTGAGAGAAGTATTTCTTAGCATACTGACTTTCCACAGGATCCAACATAGAGATGTTGAAAGTATGTTACCCAAGGAAATGTTAGCTATGGCTGGTATTAAGAAATCTAGAACAATACCTAACCACCTTCAAGGGGACTTACAATCTGAATGTTTCAACCTCACGTTGATGAACATGGTAGGTTCACTGAGACCAAAACAAAATTCTTAGTAGAGCTAAGATGTGATTTGTCTCATACATACATACAAACTCATCAGGAATAATGCAATGTCTTTTTACCCTATTGCTGAAATTTGGATGTGAACGACATCTGCCTATAGGTTTGTGCTGTGAAGTCTCTAAATGTCTCTAAAGAAACTGCAGATATCTACAACCTGTACATCTCTCAGCTAGGAGAAAAGTTAGAGAAAGCTTACCACCTGGCTTACAACATCAGTCTAGAAGAATACTGAAAAAAAGCCACAATGGTGAAATGTTTGGGTTTGTTGTCAAGATTTCCAACATGGTGGCAGCATTCTGCTGAGCAATGTTGTCCATTGGACAAGTTAGCAGATCAGTGGAAATTCCCTCCATACTTAGTTTTGGAGAGACTGGGAAACTTGCATGTTTATGAAATAGTCCTTAAGTCTAGAGGAGGCACTGAAACTACAGTCACCTGTTGCAAACTGATGAGTTAATTGTACTCTGTACGGAGCAAGTTTAGACTGATGGACATTTGTCCCTATGGACTTTAAGTTAAAAAAACCCTTTGCCATTCACATGAAGTCAGTCTGACCGAGATAATGGCTCAGAAACAGAAACAGAAACAGAAACAGAAACAGAAACAGAAACAGAAACAGACATTTCCAGTGAAGACCTAATATTGTGCCTCAAGAATTAAAAACACAGATAGGAAGCCAGGCCCATCCACAAGCTCAGGTTTAGGAAGGCAGCACTAAAGTTCTGATGAACGTTATGATCAGCATCTACTATTTTCTAGCACTGGTGTTAGGGTAGATATATAACTAATTAGGTTGAAAAAGAGTGAAGACCATTTGATCAATGGCCAGACTAACATAGTATCCCAGGCAAAACTGGTAAAGCAGGGACACACATAGCCAGATAATGCCAATATTTACCTATTCAGTGTAATTACCCTTGAATGTAATTGTATTTGTTCATTGATGTGCCTACTAATTGCCACGTGCTCCTGTTTTTACATTTTTTTCTCTTCTATTTATTTGCTTTGTGTTAGCAATATGTGTGTATTGTTGCCCTTGCCAAGGCAAACTATTCTATATTCACCTTTGCTCCAATTTCATGCCATTTTCTCTGGCCGATTACTCCCTCTATTATCGCTACTGTAATCTTCAGTGCCTTCTATCTACTTGCCTGCAGCCTACAAACACATTCATATTTCCCCCTAAAACAAAACAAAACACTCACTTGATCCCAACTAGTTACTTTACTACTTCCCAGTCTATTTGGGCTGGGAAGACAATTCACCCAAAGTATTAAATATTTCTTTGTGTCTTAAACTCCTTGAGAAGGCCATTTATAATGGGTGCCTTCACTTCCTCTCCATTCACATGATCCAACCTCATCATTCAACTGAAAGTGCTCCCTCTAAAGTTGCTAATTAATATCTTAATTGTCAAATGGAATGACTTTGATTCTTATCTTTCTTGACCTGTCAGCATTGTTTGACACTGTTGATTGTCATCCACTGATTCAGTCTCCTCTCTAGGTTTTTGTGACACTGCTCTTCCCTAGTTCTTCTCTTCCTTCTTTAACTACTCCTTCTTAGCTTGTTTAGCTGGATCTTCATCTGGGTTATGCTCACTAACTGTGGATACTTCCCAAAGTTTTGTCCTAGGCTTTCTTCTCTTCTCCCTCTATACTTTATTGCTTACTGATCACATCAGCCCATGGATTCATTTCTATGCAAATTATTTCTACATCTATTTACCTAGCCTTAACTCACATGGGACCTCTAGTGTCATATCACCAACTGCCTCTTGGACATCATCAACTATATGTTTTGTAGGCATCTCAAACTCAACACATCCAAAACTGAACTTATTATTAACCTTGGCCTCTTAGAATTCCTGACTATCTTAAAGATTCAACCCAAACATTTCTGATAACCTGAATTTTGCCTCAATCACAAAAAAGCTAGTGGTTAGCTAGAGATAAATGGAAATTTGCATTCCTGCAGAGATCCAAAACTATGCCTAAATGTTAGGAATCTTTTTAACTAGGGACTCAGAGCAATTTTGATTGTGCAAACCCTTATGCTTATCTTTAGGATTATGCTAATGCTTAAATTCAAAAGCAGTAGAGGAGGAACCTGAGGGTTCGTTATATTGCCCCTAGCCTTAAAACAAGCCAATTATTCTAGGTGTGGCAGATTACATTTCCACAGACAAAATGGGGTAGGAAAGACAGGGTAGTAAGAACTTTCATTAGTTATTATAGATTATACCTGCATCTACTGATGTTAAATTTGAATTGGAATATTTGTGATCATTGATTCCATTCCTCTCATTTTACAGACAGGTTAAGTGAGATCTAGTACAATGAATTGCTTTGTCTCAGGCTACACAGTCCCAGAATCAAAATTTGAACCACGGTTTTCTGATTCCAAATTCAGGTTTGTTTCCATTGCCTCGTTAGCATTCTTTTGGAAGTTGCTAAAGGAGGTCTCCCACTTTGTCCATGTTTAATAAATGTGGTTTTGATTTCCAGAAAACAATATATATTGCAACCTGTACAAGCACATATTCCTCTTTAATAGTTAAGTGCTACTATTTAGGAAATCATTTTTCTCTTCGCTCACACTGATCAGGCTCTTCCCACTTGGTAAAATTGGTTCCTCTTCCTTTCAGTGTCAGATTTAAGTTCCTCATCAGTGATTTCAGGGTCTCCCTCTGATCTTCCCCAGCCACATCATTTATTTCACTATCATTCACTATCTGGCTTTTTTCTCACAAAGCAAACCTTTGTGAGATTTATTCCCCTTTGTCACTCATTCCTTCCTCACCTTGGATTTTCTTCCATTTTTTTTTTTTTTGCCTTTGCAAAAGCTAACATATAGATATAAAAGAAAATGTTCTACTATATCTAACCCACAGGACATTGCTTAAAGTAGATAATGTGTCTTTGGATATAGTAAGATTGATTTTTATAATTTTAATTTCTTTTGGTTTATGTCAATTTCAACACAAATATAGTTACACTAATCAGGCTGTTAACTCTTAAGGAAAGATGTGCAAGATGTCCAATCATGAAATGTTGAACTCCGATTAGTATACATTTAAGTACTGAAAGGATGGGTAGTTAACTAAAACCCACTTAATAGAGTATTTTATAACAGTTAATGTTTCATGATAAGTTTATTAACAATATTAATAGTTTATTTTTATGAAGCACTTTAAGTTTTACATTGTACTTACCTCACAACAGCTCTATGAGATAGGTGATATAAGTATTATTACTTCTATTTTATAGATGAGGAAACTGAGGTTTAACTGATTCATTAAAGTTAAATCAATAAGGAGGTGTCAGAGCCTGGACAAGAATCCACATCTTCTCATGTTAATACAAGTTCTCTTTCTGTCCTGTAATGCTACATCTCCTGAAATTTATGAATTATACAGACCCTATGACCTCTTTCTACCCCTAGACATTGTTTGCCAGTTTAGCTGTTTGTTCTCACTTTGGAAGGGATACTCAAGTGGCTAAATTTTGAAGGAGAGGATATTCCATTGAATAAATTATGAATAGCTTTGTTATGAGGTTGTGGTTCAGTCATTTCAGTTATGTCCAACACTTTGTGACCCCATTTGAGGTTTTCTTGGCAAAGATATTGGAGTTGGTTGCCACTTCCTTGTCCAGCTCATTTTACAGATGAGGAAACTGAGGCAAAAAGGGTTAAGTGACTTGTCCAGAGACACACTGCTAGTAAGTATCTGATGCCAGACTTGAACTCAGGAAGATGAGTCTTCCTGACTCTGGGCCTGGCACTCTATCCACTGCACCACCTAGAAGGATGCAGAAATTTGGGGACACAATATTATTTTGGGTTATCCCTGAATGTTGGTTATCTAGACTTCATGGTATAATTGAAAGACTCCTTGGGCTTGGAGCCAAAAGGTGAAGGTTCTAGTCCTAACTATGTGATTACTTAGCTGTATGACTGTAGACAAGTCACTTAACCTCCTTATGCCTCCATTTTCACATCTGTAAAATGAAAAGGATGAAATAGATGATCTAAAGACACTACAAGCCTAGAAATTATATGTTTCCATAATTCTTTATTCCATAATTCCAAAAGCTTAGAGTTTAAAATTCATACTAGTTTGTACTCAAAGTTATTCTGCTGGTTGTAATTAATGTGAATTACAGCCCTTGTCCAAAGATTTAACACAAACTTATGCAGACTCATTTATTCAAGGCTAGTTAAATATATATTTAAATATGAGGAACATGTGTAGCTTAAAAGGTTTAGGACAATAGATTTAGATCTAGAAGGAAGCTTAGAGACAATCTAGTACAACCCCCTCATTTTACAGATGAGATTTGTGTCCAAAATTGCACACATAATGAGTTATAGAGTAAAGATTTGAATGCTCCTCATTTGATGCCAAATCCAGCCTGTTTTCTACTTCACCACTCTGTTTAGCACAGGATTTCCTTTCTGAGTAATAGAAATACGTCAAATGATTTGAGAGGTTCAGGACGGGATCTCCTGCTCAAGAATAACTTATATACTAGCCCGCCAAGGCCTAAAACAATTGGAGATTAATATGTTAGGGTCTTGGAGATATTTAATCTCTAGGTGGAGAAAAACAACTAAGTGACATCATGGATAGAGAGCTGTGCCTGGAGTCAGGGAATCTCGGGGTTAAATCTTGCACTGACAACAAGACTAAGAAAGTCATTTACTTTCTCTGGGCCTCATCTGTAAAATGAGGGGGTTGAACTTCAAGGCCTCTAACATCCTATGAGTCTCCTGATCCAAAGAAGGGGCATTTGTATCAATAACTAAACAGGGACATTTTTTGTGATGCCTACTTAAGAGAGAGTCTCTGTCTCTCTGTCTCTGTCTCTTTCTCCCTTTCTTTCTCTCTCTCCTCTCTCACACACAGTATCTACCACCTCATGCCACAAGTTTGCTCAAAGCTGATATACTTACGTCATAAGTTGATCAATGCAGATCACTTATATTCCTACTTGAGATGTAGGTATGTACAACAGATCACAAAAATCATGTCCTCATTTACTACTCACCTGTCATTCTCACACTCTAGATATTTACTGTAAGTATTGGAGCCCAGAGCAACATATTTGTCCTACAAATACCTGTATCTTGTGTCATATCACAGTGCTTGGTTTCATGTGCCACAAAAGAAAAAGGTGGGCTTCATGGACTGAATATTTGATTCCACAGAGTTTTCCTATATTTTAAAGACAATAAATAGTAAAATAGTAACTCCTCTTCCCATTGACATAATTAGATGGAATAGAAAATTTGCCTTGTACAGTGAACTCAAAACATAAACTAAGTTTGGTCTCATTTCAGTACAAAAGCTTTGCCCAGTCAGAAGATTTGTAGACTCCCAATGAATAAAATATCAATTGATGGGTATAAAGTACAAAAACTCTAGCTGTTGTGGTCCCCCCCCCCCCACCTTTATCAGAGTAACTACAGAGATAGTAACCAGGAAATGAGCCTATTGGTCAGTGATAATCAACTCTTTATCCCTATAAAATTCCACAGATGGAAGGCAATTTTTTCAAATTAGCAACCAGTTTATTTTCACTGTTAGGCTCTTTCAGCATGTAAACAGTTTGTCCTTTTGCGGAGAGAAATAGGTCTAAAATTGGAGAAAATCCTTCCATCACCCCTTGTCAAACAGAAAGAAAAGAACCCAATGCTCATATAGCTTTGCCCAATCTAAGTCAGTTCTGGGAACAAGTTCGAATATCTTTAAGGCTGCATAGGATTTTACTCTTTCTTTGGACAGCTATAACTGGTTTATTGTTTGACATTCAAATTTGCACTTTATGTTTATATTCTTTTAGGGTATTTTAGTGGCTAGAGTGCTGACTTTGGACTCAGAAGGACCTGAATTCAAATCCTGAATCATGCACTTCTTAGTTATGTGACCCTGGGAAAGTTACGTTAACTTCATTTATAAAATAGGAATAATAATAGCAACTAATTCATAGGATTGTAAATCATTAAAATGAAATAATATTTGTAAAATGCTTTGCAAATCTTAAAACACTATGTAAATGTGAGTTACTATTATTACTCATGGTAGAATTTGGTAGAAAATATTCTTATAATCCTATCATTTTGCTAAGGTTATTGTTCTTCGTTTAGGCAGTTCATGTTTCACCCTTTTTCACATTCTCTTTTTGATATCAGATACAAGCTGAACAATGATTCCATTTTGCCTCTGTATTTACTGTACAGGGGAAGTGCTGCCTGACCTTCATTTGCTCTAACTTTCAACATCATTAAAACATTGCTCATTTACCATACACACTACACTGTGCTTTCTTTGCTCATTTCCCTAAGCATGATGAAAAAAAAAAGTGAGGTCAAATGCAAACACTTAGTTCTTATCCAAGGAAAACTAATTTTGTTCAGATGGTTCTTAACCCAATGTTCTTTCTATTCCTATCCTATTAACCAAGGAAGAAATTTCATGTAGTAATCTTTTCCAACATTTTCCTCATCAATTAATATTTATCAAGCCCCTACTGGACAGTCAGTACCATTCTTTGGATAAAGAGTTGGCTTTCAGATCTTTATTTGAACTCTGAGACACAAAATACATGAATAAATACATCTGCCTGGATCTTCTGAAACATGTTAAGTATTTTTAGTGTTTGATTTGTCTTCTCATTGTGCTTTGACTTGGAACATATTGCTTGGTGACTACCTGGAACCATAATGCTAACACAAATGTCATGCATGGGTTATGGTTTCAGGGATCATCAGTTTAGAACTGAAATGTACCTTAGATGTCCAACACCCTAATTTTACAAATGAGGTAACTGAGGCACAGAGAATTTAAGCAATTTAGCCAAAATTACAGCTAGAAAAAAGCAGAGCTAAAATTTGAATCTAAAGTCTTCTAATTACCAATCCAGTACTCTTTATGAACTATATTGCCACTAACATTTGTAAATCAGCTTTTACCAAGTATTTAAAGAGACCAAATATGATCTGAAGCTTTTATGACATGGTAAGAACCCCTAAATTATCAGCAGCATATCATCTAACTCTATGTCTAAATCGATGCTGTAGACTTGGATATAATAGAAAATTTAGGTAATCCAAATCCAGCACTCTGGGTAGTTTGGTCAATGTCATTTATTACTACATAAAGATCCTAGGACAGCTGAAATGTGGGGCCATAAACAGCTGCTACAGATCACATTCCTAGGAATGCATCGACTGGTTGCAGGCAGTGGTAGATAAAATTGAGTAGAATCATGCCTTGTGGGCAAGTGTTTTCATGCCATCTCATTATGCTATTATGACAGAGTTGATTATTTTGGAAACAATGGGGAAGAAAAAGCACAACCATGTACCAAATAGATCGCTTCATGGTGGAATAGTAGGATTCCAGGGGTCTGTTGTTCCTGGGTGGTTCTTTCCTGTGATTCTCTGTGTTCCACTGTGTTGTGAGTTTTCCTGGAAAAGTCTTGTGTGCCAGGCCATGAAACATGCTTCCTGAGCACAAGAAAAACACCAAAGGTTTTATAGGGAAATGATTCTATTGCATAAGCCCAGCAAACACTGCATCCTTGAAAACACTTTCTGATCACCTCCCTAGTCTCTTGGGTATGCTTCTGTCAGAAGTCTCAGGACTCTGACTGTCCTGTAAACATTAGATGTTGTGGCCCTTGCTGTGTGTGGCATCTTATAAGCACTGTGGGGGGGGGGGGGGGGAGGAGAAGAGGAAAGGAGAACTCTAAAATGGGGAGAGGTTCATATCTCTTGTGAAGATGTGGTAATGAAGGCACTGGCCTGGGAGGTGACATCACCCTTACTGATTGATTATTTTTGGTGTTTAACATAGTAGGAGAAATCAGGGGAACTCTCCTGGTCTGCTATACTTCCCATGGAGCTGGTCATGCACATTCTGGCTCTGTGAGGATAGATATGCTTGACCCAGCACTGAAGGAATTGCACTTTGGGATGAGGAAGCAAACCTTTACTGGTCCGTTTGACCAGGGAGCTACATCAAAGATGATTGGTGACTATGCCAGGAAGAACATCCCATTCTGTAGCGTATGAAAGAAAAGAAGAAAGACCTTGCTACCCTGCCCTTCCTCTCTCTCTCTCTCTCTCTCTTCTCTTTTGAGTATGTTGCTTGGACTCTCTCATCATTCCGTTTGACTTATGAAGAGCCTGGGGGTGGGTGGGAGAATATAGGTTCCCCAGTTTAATAGATCAGAGGGGCTTCTCTGATTTCTCTAGGTTTCACTACATTTTCTTTCTTCAAGTGGTAAGTAACTAAATATCTGTGTGACTATCTTCTTGGTGAGGTCACCTTAAAGCAAATTCCTTTAGTAATTTATTAACTAAATTCTTTTGGACAGGGTCCAAGGGAAATTGGAAAAGATCCAAGGTGAAATTACACTGGGTTCCACTTACAGCAAGCAATGTTGTGAGGAAGTTCTGGTTATAATTCAATGGTGTTATTGGTTTCCTATTGAATACATTTAAAAGGATCTACTATATGCTTAAGTATGATTAGCGTGTGTGTGTGTGTGACAGTATGTGTGGGTATGTGTATATATTTGTGTGTGTAGAGGAAGCTTTTCCAGAAACTATATTACTAAATTGTATATGAGAAAATATGGTTCAGTATATAGAAAAAAAACCCACTTCAGGACCATGTCTCTTTTGAGCATTATGATACACATATATTATTAACTCATATTTATTTTACCCTCATTGATACTCCTTTACCCAAATTTTGGGTGGAAGATATTACCTTTTTTTTTCTCTAATTTATTTCTCCCCAAAAGGAAAACAAAACAAAATAAAACATAGCAATGTTTGGCAACAGAAATAGCCTCTAGGCTTTCTGGCAATTGGTGGAGGGACATTAATGACCCAATGACCCCAGTTGTTGTGAAAAGAAGAATCAATGAATTAATTGATCCACAAACATTTATTATTAAACACCTACAATGTGCCAGCCACTGTATTAGTCATACAATGAGTAGGAACACAATTACAAAAGTGAAGAAGCAGTCTTTATCCTCAAGGGTGTTACATTCTGTTGGGTCTTTAAACCTGGTTTATGCTTTTTAAACTGTTTTCATCAAACCTTTAAAGGCAACCCCAAGCTGCAACTAGGGCCTCAGAATATATAATTATCTGTAGGAAAGAGTGAGAGAACTAGGAGCACAAGCCTTTCCTTCATCTCATATAAAAATAAATCAGTTAAAGAAGAGAAGAGAATGGTTACAGAAAATGTGATACTTTTTTAGTTTTCAATTGTTCTGGTGCTCCTTCCACAATCTTCTTTTCCTTTTTCTTTTAGATGTGGTTAAAGTGTGGCTAAAAATTTACCTTAGCTAAGGATTAAGGCTTCTAAAGCAATCTACTACCCATCTTTAGCACTGTTCAGTCAAAATAGACCAGATGGATGGAAGAACTAAGTACTATTTTGGAAGGATAAACAATTCATGAGGCTATCATTTTATGGGTTTTTATTGTGCTAAATTGAATAGTTCACCAAAAGTGGTATTGAGCAAGCCAGGGAAACTAGGAGGTGGAGATGAGGAGGGGGAAAATTCCAGGCATGTAGACAGCCAGTGAAAATGACTAAATTTAGGAGGAGTGTCTGGTATGAGGAATACCAAGGGTGCTAATGTCATTGAATCTACAAGTGATTGGAGAGAAGTAAGGTATGTGAAGACTGGAAAGGTAGGAAGAGACCATCTTATGAAGAGATTTTAAAGTCAAACAGAATTTTATACCAGATCCAAGAGGTGATAGGGAGCTAAAGGAGTTTACTGAGTGGTGGTGGTGATATTGGTGGTATTGATATGGTCAGGTGTTAGCAAGTTTTAGGAAGATCAGAGAAAAAAAGAGAGCAAAAAAAGGAGAAAGACATATGTTGCAGGAGCTGTGGTAAAATAGGTATATTAATGCACTGTTAGTGGAGCAGTGAATAAGTCTAGTCATTCTGGAAAATAATTTGAAAATATTTCCCCAAAGTCACTAACCTGTGCGTACCATTTGACTTAATGATACCACTACTAGGTATATACACTTATGAGATTAATGAAAGAGGAAGAGGACCTATATTTACCTGAAATATTTATAGCAAGTCATTTTGTGGTAGCCCAAAATTGAAAATTAAGACAAACCCATCAATTGGGAGATGGCTAAATGAATTCAGATTTATGAATATAATGGAATATTGTTGTGCCATAAAAAATGATGAAAGGGTTTCAGAAGAACCTTGTAATATTTGTACAAACTGATTCAGAGTAAAGTACACAGAACCAGGAGAACATTTCATGTGACAACAACATTATAAAATCAAAGCACTTTGGAAAACATAAGAACTCTGATTAATATAATGATTAAGCACAATTCCAGGGGCCTAGTAATGAAATATGCTACCTATCTTCTGACAAGTCAAGGACTCAAGCTTCAGGCTATCACATTTTTGATCATGACCAATGTAGGACTTTGTTTTGTGTGATTGCGTATATTTGTTAGAAGGCTTTTGTTTTTATTTCCTCCCCAATTCTTTGGTAAAGTGGGACTGAGTAGCAAAAAAAAGAAAAAAAAAAGAGAAAGTCATTGTTACATTTTTTAAAAAATGCACAAAATGGGAGTGGAACTAAGATGGTGGAATAAAAGCAGTGACTTACTTTTGAGCTCTCCCCCAAACTCCTCCAAATACCTGTAAAAACTGGCTCTAAACAAATTCTAGAGCAGCAGAACCCACAAAAAGATAGAGTGAAACAAATTTCCAACCCAAGACAACCTGGATGGTTGATTGGAAAAGTTTGTTGCACAGGGCTGGAAGAGGAGTACAGTTCATCATGGGCCACACAGGCAAAGACATAGCCTCAGTGAACCTGGAGCAGGCCTCAGGGGATTGAATCAAGGGGAACTGTGGCAGTTTCTAGACTTCTCAACCCACAAATGCCAAAGACAATTTAGAAGGTCAGTAGGAACGGTCTGTCAACTGTGGTGAGAGAGGAACTCAGTCTGGCCTCAGTCCCAGTGCACCCCTGGGGTGGCAGTTGCTTCTGGAGCTTCCAGCCCACAAACAGAAGGGGGTCTGAGCAGCTGATTACAGGGGGATTGCAGGGATCTCTTTGCTGGTGCTGAGGCAGGATTCTTTTACTTTGCCCATGCTTGGAGCTACATTGCAGTCCTAGGTGGCAGTCCTGAGGGGAGGAGGAGCACTAGTATGGTGGAACTTGTGGCCATGGTGTAGAGGGAATCTTCCTCACAGTTTCAAGGCAGAAAAGAGTGCTTGTGCTCACTCATAGAGCAGAGCACAGGCCAGGAAAGGAGTAAACACCTCGCCCTTGATCATAGCACCTTGGAAGAACTGAAAATTTACAGGTCCCTAGAAGTATCTCTGAAAACAGCTACACAAAACCCCTGAAGCTTGGGACAGTACGTTCTCCACACTGGAAGCAGACCTTAACAAAGAGTTTAAAAGTTAAGTAATTGATGGGGGACATGAGCAAACTGCACAAAAAAAAAGTCAGACCATAGAATCTTTCTTTGGTGACAAAGAAGATCAAAACATACAACCTGAAGAAGACAACAAAGTTAAAGCTCCTGTATCCAAAACCTCCAAGAAAAATATGAATCAGTTGCAGGCTATGGAAGAGCCCCAAAAGGATTTTGAGAAGCAAATAAGAGAAGTAGAGGAAAAATAGGGAAGAGAAATGAGAGTGATATAAGAAAATTATGAAAAACAAGCCAACAGCTTGCTAAAAGTAAAGGAGACAAAAAAAATTGAAGAAAATCAAAGACAAGCATGACAGCTTTGAAAGTTACACTTTCTATATTATATTCTTTTTATATACTTAAATTACAAAAAAAAACAAGCTTTACCTGAGATTCACATTTTTGTGCACAATCCTCATTTTCTGCTCTGCTGTGTACATTGAAATGCCAATTTTATTTGGTGTTTGTTAAGTTCAGAATAAAAAAAGAGAACAACTAAAATGTATAAAATATGTGGATGTCATTCTACCAAGAAAAACAAAACTTACATTAATTAACAAATGAATAAAACATTTATTAAGCACTTACTTTGTGCAAAGAATTGGGTAAAATACTGGGAATACAATAGAAGAGTAAGACAATGCCTGGTCTCAAGGAGCTCATATTTGAATATGGAAGACAATATGTATGGAAGGGTTCAGCTGAAAGTCAGATGGAAAGGTTCTTTGGTCCTAAGAGTGCAGCAACAAAACAAGTGGTAATGCCTATTTTAAAATATAATTTCCACTGATAAAACCATATCACTTTCTGATGTTGAATCATTTGACAGTTTCAAGGACTTTGATGACCAGAACTTGCTCTTCAGAGTCATCGGTAGTTGCCAAGCTGTATTTGCTCAGGGCCTGCTTCCCAAGAAGTTGGTTGTGGATACTGGGCCAGTATTATGTAATTTATTGTGTTTTATAATTCTATATAAATTATTGCATTTGTATGCATACATATGTA
Organism: Vombatus ursinus; assembly: GCF_900497805.2. Taxonomy (NCBI): domain Eukaryota; kingdom Metazoa; phylum Chordata; class Mammalia; order Diprotodontia; family Vombatidae; genus Vombatus; species Vombatus ursinus. The sequence continues at coordinate 12,271,574 of NW_020954687.1, forward strand.
TTTGTGTATATATATATATTATGCAATATGATATAATATAAATACAATTAAAGAAATAAAGAAAAATAATTGGAAGGTTATACATTACTTATAGTTAGGTTGCACCAATAATAAAACTGACAATACTGCCTAAATAGACTTATGTATTTATTGCCATAGCAATCAAATTTCCAATGTTACTTTATTGAGGTAGACAAAATAATATCAATCTTCATTTGGAGAAACAAAAAGTTAAAAGTCTCAAAGGAGACAATGGAGGTGTATAGGGAAAAGGGGGAATAACATTTCCAGACCTCAAACCATATTATTAAACAGTAATTATTAAAATGATTTTGTAGTAGTTAAAAAATAGGAAAACATGAGAAGAATAAACAGAAATCTACAACATTTATTAAATGCTTGCTATGTATCAGGCAATTATTACCTCATTTGATCTTCACAACAACCCTGAGAGGTAGGTGCTATTATTATCCCCATTTTACAAATGGAGAAACTGAGACAAATAGAGGTTAAATGACTTGCCTAGGGTCACCCAGCTAGTGTCTAAGGCTGGATTGGAATTTAGGTCTTCCTGATTCCAGACCTGATTCTCTATCTGCTGTGCCATTTAGTTGCTTTTTAACATTTTTTGCCTTTACTATATTGTTGTCATTGTATAAAGTATTTCCCCCTGGTTCTTCTCACTTCCCTTAGCATCAGATAATATAAGTCTTCCTAGGTTTCTCTGAAATCATTCCTTTCATCATTTCCTGCAATACAGTTCCATCACATTTATATACCATAATGTGTATTTCCATTCCCCAATTTATAGGCACACCTCAGTTCCCATTCTTTGCCAACTCAAAAAAGGTATAAATATTTTTATACATCCTAAGAGTTTGTTTTGCTTAGGACTAATCCTTCCATTAACCTATTCTCCCTCTAATCCCCCCTCCCTTTTTATTCTTATTTTCTTGCTGAATGAAATATATTTCTGTATACAGTTCTATGTGTGTATACATTCTTCTTTGTTCAAATGAGAATGAGATTGAAATGTCAGCAGCTCCCCCTACCACCTCCTCTTTGTTTGTATTGATGTCTACTTGTGTACCCTAATTATATGAAATAATTTCTGCCAACCTTCTTTTCCTTTAACCACCCCCTTTGCCCAAGTTTATTCCACTTTTCTTTTTCTGTTCTTCTCTTAAGATCATCAAGATGTAACAGAACCATTACCAGGCCTTGCCTAATTATATTCTCTCTATGACCCCGATGATGATAGGGCTTGGAGAAGACACATGTATCATCTTCTTATATTAGAATTAGATATCTAATTCATTAGAATATAAGAAGGTTATCCTTGTTTAGTCAATTTTCACTGTTCATTCATATTTACTATTTTATGTTTGTTTTAGCTCCTTTGTTTGAACTTTAAAGTTTCAACAGAGCTCTGGTCTTTTTATCAGGAAGGCTTGGAAGTCCTTTATTTCATTAAAGGTCTATTCCTCCCTCCCCCTTCCCCTGCCCTGTAGCATTATACTCAGTTTTTCTGGGCAAGTTATTCATGGCTTTAATATTTTTTGCCTTCTGAAATATCATATTTTAAATCATATGTGACCTTGACTATATTTCCTTGGTACTTGAATTCTTTCTTTCCAGTTGATTGCAATATATATTTTTTTTAACTTGGAAGTTCTGTATTTTGGTTATGATGTTCCTAGAAGTTTTCATTTTGGTGTTTCTTTAAGGAGATTACTGGTGGATTCTCTTTCCACTTTGCCCTCTCAATCAGAAGGCTATTGTCAATAGTACAGGTGTGAGATGATGAAGATTTTCACCAGGGTGGATAAACAGTGTCAGAAGAGAAAAGGCACAAGAGATGTTGTGATGGTAGAATTGACAGGATTTGACAACAGATTAGATGGGGGTAGGGCAGGGAGGTAAGTGAGAGTAAGGAATAGAGGATCATACCTAGGTTGTTGACTTAGGTGATTGGTGATGGTGGTTACAGGAGGTGGGCAAGTACTAGGACCATTGGAAAGAGGGGACATTTTGGGGGAGAAAATTATAACTTCAGTTTTGGATATGTTGGGTTTAAGATATCCATAGGACATCCTGTTTAAGATGTCCAAAGATAGTTGGAAAGGCAAGACTAGAGGTTAGGGATGGATAAGTAGATCTGAGAATCATTAGCATGAAAATGATAATTAAATCCATGGGAGCTGATGAGATCACCAAGCAAGTGTGTAAGAAAATAAGGGGGTCCAGAATAGAACCTGGGTAGCCTGGAAGATACCCTGACTATAAAAATAAAAATTGAAAACAATTAAATTCAATATCCCAGTGTTTGATAAATTATAGAATATAGACTACCTGGGGAAGGATTCCCTTATTCAACAAGAAATAGTAGGAAAACTATAAAGAAATTTGGCAAAAAAAAAAAAGGAAAGAAAAGAGAAAAAAAGATTTAGGTGAGCATCTTACATTATGAACCATAATTAGTTTAAAATGGACAAAATAAAAAGGAACAAGCATTTGTTAAGTGTCTACTATATGCCAGGCACTATGCTAAGTTCTTTATAAATATTTACAAAAGATCTAAATATAAAGGTTCATATTATAAGAAACTGCAGCAAAGTGGATGTAGGGACCTTCACAATTATTCCTAGGTAGAAAATTCTTTACTAAATGAAAATTTAGTTAATGTTCCAACACCCTAAAAATTGGCAAAAGAAGTGATAAGAAAATGCACATCCTTTCCTTCTCTGAAGGGGAGGAAGGTGAGACTCTGTGTGGAACATCACAAATATTGTCAGAATTGATTGATGTATTGGTTAATTATGATAAACTGTTTTTCTCCCTTTCTTTTTTCTTCAGTTTTACAGGGAGTGGTTCTCTGGTTAGGGGAGGGAAAGGTTTGGAGTTAAAAGGACTATAAAACAAATATATAGAGAAAATAAAGGATAGAGGTGATCACAAAAGATGAAACAGATAACTTTACATAAAATTGAAAAGTATTGAAGCAAACAATATCAGTACATCTAGGATGGGAAGGGAAATTGTAGATTGGAAAAGGAACTTTGCTTCAAAAATATCTGGTCTTATATCTAAGATATATATGGAATTAAAAAATATGTAAGACCAAAACTCATTCTTCAATAGATTAGGACAGAAAGGATATGAGCAAACATATCTCAAAAGAATTTTTTTTCCTTTGGAGAATGTTGAGAAAACATTTCTCAAAAGAAATGCAAAATATTAATAACCATATAAAAGATTATTTCAAATAACAAGAGTAATAAAAATAAAAACATTTCTGAAGCTTCACTTTACACCCAACAAATTGGCAAAGATGACAAAAATGAATGACAATCAATATTGAAGGGGCTCTGGGAAGGTTGGCACATTGATACACTGCTGAAGGAGCTGTGAATTGATTCAACCATTGAGAAAATGATGCAGAATTATGCTTAAAAAGTGACTAAAATGGTCTTATCCTTTGAGGCATAGAACCTATTACTTGGTATGTTATCCTCATAAGAGTCAAAAACAAAAAAAAAAGATATTTGTGTGCATGTGTGTGCGTGTGTGTGTGTGTGTGCGTGTATGCACAGGTGTATATATATTAGCACTTTTTGTGGTAGCAAAAACAGAACAAAACAAAACAAACCCAACAAACTTGGGAACCAAGTAGGTGCCCATTCACTGGGGAAAATAGCTAAACATATTTGCATGAATGTAATGGAATATTATTATTCCACATGAAAAAAATGAGTATGAGGAATTTGGAGAAACTTAGGAAGACTTCGATGAACTGATGCTGAGCCAACTAAGCAACCAAGGAAATACACACACACACACACACACACACACACACACACACACACACACACACACACACACACACACACACCAGGCATGGCAACAAGTCAATCAGAATTTATTGTCTTAAATATATGGTAGGCACTGTCCTAAGCGCTTAGAATACAAATACCAGCAAAACAAAAAGAAAAAAGAAAGACAGTCTTTATCCTCAAGTAGCTAACATTCTAATGTGAGATGACACACAACAAGAAACTGAAAAGCTGATGGGCAAGGAGAAAAGGTAACCGGGTGGAGGCATAGTGTTGAAATCTAGAAAGTCAGAAGTACACAATTACTATCATCAATGTAAACAGAAAGAATGAAAAAACAAAACTGATCATTATGTTATCATGATGGTGTGACATTTCTAGAAATGAGAAAATGTACTTCTCTTTTTTTTGTCAAAGAGGTGGGGATTATAAGTGAGAAATAGGCACAATTTGATATGATGATTATTTTTGCTGATAAAAGTCATCAGTAAAAATTTTAAAAAATAAATTCAAAGAGTATTAGTTATATATTTTGTACCTCTGCCCTAGAACATTTCATAGTTCCCTGAGTCAGTTCATCTCATCCATCAAACTGAGACAACATGGGATAGAAACTCTTTAAACATGGAAGAAGAGAGAGGATTCTGGGAAAGATGGTCAGAAAACTTTTGGCTTCTCTCCAAATTTCCTCCAACAACCCCCCCCCCCCCCAAATTGCCTCATGGCCGCAGAAATAAACACTGGTTAAAGTAGTTCTCCTCCTAAGACAATTTAAGAAAACCCCAGGAAAGACTCAACCTCCAGGGGCAAAGGTTTGTCCTGAATGAAGTGCAAACGCCTCCAGGCCAACTCTGCAGAATCAACAAACAACAAATTCTGGGGACAGCTGGGTTGAGAATCAGCCTTAATCTTAGAAATTTTCATTTTGCAGACTGTCAGGGTCTGATGGCTAAGTAGGAGAAGACTGAGGGACCTTCTGCTCTTGAGGGGCACCAGGCACAGATGTGCTGACCAGAACTACAGGCTGTGGCTGTGGGGGGAAAGGAGCCAGCATAGAGCTGCTGAGTGCAGTAGTGAGGGACAGAGACCCTTTGGCTGTGGGCACTTGCAGGAGAGCAGAGTCCTTAGTTTCAGTTCTAGGTCAGAGAGGACAGCTGGAGTTTGCAACCACCAGAAGGATCACAGGTAGAAAGATCACTTGTGGGACACTGTGTCTAGGGACCCAAGCTCTGGCTTAGGAGTGGAGAACAGAGCCCAAGGCTGGGCCCTGAGACAGACCTCAGAAAATAACAGTAAGACCTGAGGGGCATCATTCCCCATACTTCTGAACAACAGCTTGATTGCACTAACAGCTGCTAAACAAAATAAAACAATAAATAAATAAATAAAAATGAGTAAGCAAAGGAGAAAGAATCCAACCATAGATATAGTTACTATGTAGATAGAGAAGATCTGGGTTCATATTCAGAGCTAAAAAAGCCACTCCTTTTTCAAAGAGAAACATCAAATGGTCCCAAGCACAAAAAGAGTTTTTGGAAGAACTTCAAAAGGACTTTAAAAATCAGAGAGATCAAGGAAAAATTAGAAAAAAATAAGAGCAATCCAAGAAAATCAAGAAAATTATGAAAAGAAAGTCAACCAACTGGAAATAGACAATCAAAAACTTAAGGAAGAAAATAATTCCTTGAAAACTAGAAGTGGGCAAGGGGAAGCTAATGAAATTCTAAGACACAAAGAAATCATAAAACAAATTCAAAAAAATGAGAAAATAGTAGAGAAAGTCAAATATCTCATAAAAAATCTACAACTAATCTGGAGAACAGATTGAGGAGAAATGATATAAGAATATTTAGACTACCTGAAAAATATGATAAAAAATAATGTCAATACAATATTATAAGAAATTATAAAAGAAAATTGTCCTGAAGTTCTAGAACAAGAAGACAAAATAGAAATAGAAAAAATCCCCTGATCACCACCTGAAAGAGATCCTAGGAGGAAAAGTTATAGGAATATCATAGTCAAGTTTCAAAGTTCCCAGGTCAAGGAGAAAATATTGGAAGCAATAAGATTAAAACAATTTAAATATCATGTAGCTACAATAAGGATTACACAAGACCTAGCAGCCACTATATTGAAGGACTATAGGTCTTGGAATGCTATATTCAATAGAGCAAAAGAGCTCTATGGGTTATGACCAAGGGTAGTTTACCCAGCAAAGTTAAGTATAATCCTGAATGAAAAAAAAAAAAGGCATCTAGCAAAACTCAAAGACTTTCAGGTTTTTTGTGAGAAAACCCCCAGAACTTAAGGGAAAACACAACATGACATTCATGAGAAATATAAGGTAAACATTAAAGACAAATTATGAGACTCAATCAGGTCAAATTGTTTATTTCATATATGTGAAAATATTAGGAGTACTCTTATGACTGTCATCATTACTGACTAGTTTGAAATAAAAGTGTGGGCTGAACTGAGTATGATGGGGTGATTCTAAAAAATAAAACTGTATCAGGAGAAATAATAAGGAGGAATTATCTCATACAAATGAGGCATAAAAGGAAAAATTGATACAGAAGAAGCTAGTAAGGAGGAGGACAGGTAGTACTGGAACTGTACTCTCAATGGGAATGGCTTAAAGAGGGAATGACATCTATATCTAGAAGGATAAAAAATTTTCTAAATCCAGAAAGAAGTGAGGGCAAGGGGATAGGGTGGAGGGAAAGGATAAGGGAGAGACATTTAGAGTGGTGGATAAGTTAAGGAATAGGAGGACAATGTAGTGGGTAGAAATAAAGCAGAAGAGTGAGGAGGGATAGGGTAAATAGGATGAGAAGGATAATAAAGAAAAATAGGAAGGAGTAAAATACATAATAAGTAATTGTATCTTAGAATGTGAATGGAACAAATTTACCCATAAAATGGAAACAGCAGATTAAATTTTTGAATTCAACAATATGTAGCTTTCAGGAAACATTATAAGAATGAGAGATACACACAAAGATAAAATAAAGGGCAGGAGTAGAATTTAGTATGGAAAAAAAGCAGAGATAATAATCATGATCTCAAACAAAGTTAAAGTTAAAATACATTTAATCAAAAGTGAAAAAATAGAGAAACTACATTATGTGTCAGCAATATTATTCAATATTATTTTAGACCATTTAAAATACCTAGACAGTACAAAATACCTGCATGTATACCAGCCAAAACAGACACAGGAATTATATGAACATAAACTTAAAACACTTTTCATACAAATAAACAGATCTAAATAACTGAAGTAATATTTATTGTTCATGGGTAAGCAAAGCCAATATAATTTTTAAAATGACAATTTTACCTAAACAATCTATTCAAAGTAATCCCAATTAAATTACTAAAAACTATTTTACTGAGTTAGAAAAGCAATAACAAAGTTCATCTGGAAGAACAAAAGGTGAGGAACTTCAAAGAAACCAGGGGATAAAAAGATGTAAAAGAAGTTGATTTAACAGTATCAGACCTTAAACTAAACTATAAGGTGAGATCATGGTTGAAGTATAAAAAGGATAATTTCAATTATTTTAAATTAAATTTTCTTGTATAAATAAAACCTATGTAGAAGGAATGCAGAAAATTGCGGAAAAAAAACCAATGTTCATAGACAATCTCTCAGATAGGATGTGATTGGGTTGGAATATTGCTGTGGAGTAGAAAACAATGAGCTGGTTGATTTAGAAAAACATGGAAAGATTTGGAATTATGAAGGAAGATGCTATCCATCTTCAGAGAAACAGATGATAGGAGGAAATAAGCAGAGTACAGTCTTACATATATGTGTATGAGGATATAAGTATATGTTTACATATATACATACACAAATATATGTATATATGTGTATACTTACACACACACACACACACATATCCGTGCTTAATTGTAGCCTTCTTTAGGGTGGTGGGGGGAGAAAGGAGGAAAAATAAAGTAAAAAGTACACAGCAGAGAACAAAAAAACAGAAAAACAAAAGAAAACCAGCAAGGAAGCAAAGAAAAGCTAGGCAGCTTTGAAAACAATGTGTAGTATTTATTATATAGGTTTTCTTGAAATGGAAATTTATTGTTTTATGTTAAGTCCTTTCTTATGGTCTTCTGTTTACATGACAATGTTTTTTTTTCTGTTCCTCATTTTGTAGTTTTATTTATTTATTTTTTATTAAATTTTTATTTTTGGGCAGTTGGGGTTAAGTGACTTACCCAGGGTCACATAGCTAGTAAGTGTCAAGTGTTTGGTCTGAGGCCGGATTTGAATTCAGGTCCTCCTGACTTCAGGGCTGGTGCTCTATCCACTGCTCCACCTAGCTGCCCCCATTTTGTAGTTATAAATAAAAAAAAATTTACCAAAAAAATAGAAGGAAACTATAGGTCCATCAACATGGACCAACTTAGGCTTTAAGTGCAAGGCATATTATTAAGAATGGAGAATGCGGGAGGAGCTAGGTGGTGCAGTGGATAGAGCACTGGCCCTGAAGTTAGGAGGACCTGAGTTCAAATCCAGCCTCAGAAACTTGACATTTACTAGCGGTGTGACCCTGGGCAAGTCACTTAACCCCAATTGCCTAAAAAAATTAAAAAAAAAAAAAGAAATCAACTTTCAGGGCAGGTAGGTGGCCCACTGGATAGAGCTCTGGCCTTGGAGTCAGGAGGACCTGAGTTCAAATCCAGCTTCAGACACGTGATACTTACTAATTGTGTGACCCTAGGCAAATCACTTGACCCTGATTGCCTAAGTGGAAAAAAAATTTAAAAAAAATGGAGAATGCAAAGACATTTGAGATCTAGCCTCTAACCTCACAGAGCTTTTAGTTTAGTCTGGGAGACAGGATGTACAAACAAAAGGATAAATAACAATATAACAAAGATATGGTAATTGAGAAATAAGTGTAAAATTAATTTGTTCTATAACAGTTTGAAAATAAAAGAATAAATTGATTATCAATTAATTGAGCAATTCCCACTTAATCTACATATGGGCATATGGTTGGAATCAGCTTTTCTTGATCATCCACAGAGTGACTTGTACTTTTTGCAATGTTTTGTTGGGGTTATGAGGAGCAGGAGCTGTTTCGGAAAAATAGCCAGTGACTTCCTTGACAATTTGCCCGAGATGCTTGGTGACACAGGAACATAGCTAATCTGCTTTGCAGACATAGAGCTCATTTGGATCTCTTTTGAATAGTTTTTTCATTCATGTATCTAACTAAAGTCACTAAATATGTTAGGAAATAAAATCTTCCCAAGATTTGACAGTATCTGAACTTTTAGATTTTTTTTTTAACTTGTAAGTAGGAATTATTTCATTCCTAGTACTTGCATCCCAAATGCCAAGAAATAGGGATTGGCACATAGTAAATGCTTAATAAACACTTGTTGATTGATTAGTTGATTGATTAGACTTAGGGACTTTGATCAAATTTTAGTCTGAAAATAAGTAAATAAAACTCCTCCACTCTTAAGTTCCTCTTTTTATTAGGGACAGGACATCTGTTCTGTTATTCTTTGTCTTTGGTAACATTGCGGGTAGAAATGTTGCAACAGTCAATTTGTTTGTAGTTTTTACCCAAAGAGGTTGGACTATAGAACCTGACTTTTATGTGCTTACTAGAATTCCTTCAGAATCTAAAATAAATTCTTCTTCAAAGAAATTTTGTTATGACAAGGCCAAATAAGGGCCTAATTGTACTTTCATTTCTGAAACTCATTTTTAATACCATTCTTATTTGTTATTTAAGAAGGGCCTCTAGAAATTAGTTGACTGAATTGATAAGTACAGTGTATTACAAAATTTTACTGACAGTTTAAAACCTTGGCAGTCTTCTTTTCCAAACAAAAAGAAAGCTTTTCTGAAAAAGTCCAAAAATAACTCTACTTTTCTTTATATAGCTCTCAGGGAAAATTAGATTATTAATCAGAAAGCAGTTTAAAAAGATTAGTGGAGTTAAATGGTGACCATTTACATTATGGTAGGATTAGAGTGTTGCTACTTGGGCCAAATCATGTTTGGAGAAGAAATTGTGGGGAGTGTAGGAGATGGGGTTGGGAAAAGCAGAATGTATTTGGAATCAGGAGTTTAACAACCAGCTCTGTTACTTTGTATCTGAGTAGCTTTGGGCAAATGGCTCTACCTCTCTGGGCCTCAGTTTCTTCATCTGCTAAATGAAGGAGTTAGACTAGATAACTTCTAAGGTGTCTGCTGGATCTAACATTCTGTGATATTATAATGCAAATTTTCCTTGGAAGATAAGTACATTAATCACCTGACAGGAAGAAGCTAGAAAAAGAGAAATTCATACAATAAAATCATTTAATTTATTTACCTAACTTCTCTTTGTGATATCAAGGATGTATGACAGATATTAGTTTCCTTCATTTTTTCCCCATGGAAAAAGTGTTGGACTTGAAGTTAAGAGAGAGAAAGGTTCAGACCCTGTCACTGATATTATCTTTGTAACCATGGACAAATAATTTAGTAATTTAAATTCTATGGACCTTAGTATCCTCATTTGTAAAATGTAGAAAATATGTGAGCATCTAGTTCACTGACATAGTCATAACTAAGGATTTTTGAGTCTAAAACAATGATGGGTAGTTTGGGGAAGTAGGGAGGGCAGAATCTCATATATGTTGTAACTGTTGGAGGAGGAGTGGTGAAAGTACACCCTGGAATAAGGCTGATGGAGCCTTCTAAATTATAGTGCCCTGGGATAAATCATACATTCCCCCACCCTAGTTAGAGTTTTTTGACAAGGTTGTTGTGAGGAATAAATCGGGTGTACCTAAAGCACTTTGTAGTCTAGGTGATACAGTGGATAGAGCATTGGACCTGGAATCAGAAAGACCAGAGTTCAGATCCTGTTTTACAAATTTACTAGCTGTGTGACCTTGGGCAAGTCACTTTAATTTCTGTTTACCTTAGTTTCCTCAACTGTAAAATGGGAGTTGTCATGAGGATCAGATTAGTAGTAAACAATAAATGCTAGCTATTATTAATCTTTAAAATGCTATGGAAACATCAGTTGCTATCATCATCATCAGAAATTATTTACGTTGTTTCTGATACTTTTTTTCTATTGTTGCCACCATCTTCATTTTTCTGGAAAAAGAGAGTCAGAGGATAGCTGGTAGATAACTCACATGTATCCAATATCAAGGAAATAAGAACTCCCTTTGACAGATATATGGAAGGACATGGGCAAGAGTCCCATAGGATGGGTAGCATGAATGTATTGGAGTCTTCATCACTGGAGGGAATACTATTATTGATGAGAACACAGATCCAATGCAATATTGGAATACTGTTAACATTAACATCATTATTTTACTGTAACAAATTGAAACAGTTGCTTAATCATGAGTCATAGGTTGAGATTTGGGTAAATGTAGGATTCATATTTTTATTTTTCAGATTTTTAAGGGCAATGCCATAGAGTGGAAAGAATATAGGATTTAGAATCAGGGGAGACATGAGATTGAATCTCTTACCTTAAATATCTACTACCAGAGTATGAACAAGTCATTTAATCTCTCTGAGTCTTAGATTCCTAATCTATAAAATGGGACAATGATTCTGCCGTACTTATCTTATAGGGCTATGTGAATGTCAAGTGATAAAATACATGCCAAGTGCATTCTTTAACTTAGAGCACTATAGAAATCTCAGCTATGTGATAATAGTAATGATGATGATGATGATGATGATGCCTGCAGTCAATTGCTGATGCTATACCTGGAAACCCTATATCCAGCACAAGATTTCCATTTTTATATGATCAAAGATCTAAAGCTGGAAGGGGTGGACAGAGGCCATATAATAGTGCAACCTCCTTCTTTTACAGATGAGGAAATTGTATTATAGGGAGGTTATGTGACTTGCCCAAGGTCACCTAGCTAGTAAATATCAGAGGTAGAATTTGAATGCAGGTGCTTCTAATTCAGTCACTACTCTTTTCTCACTGACTTTCCTTGCCTCCAGTACATGGTCGCAGTGTCTTTGCCATGTTGTTTTGTACCAGAGAGGTAGTTCATCTTCAGGACTCTGGCACAGCTCAGACAGTAGCTATAGCAGTAGTACTAGATTCTGCTTACCCAGACTTCTGAATCAGCATGGAGTTTCTTGAAGGAATATGGATTAAAAGGACCGTCTCATACCATATCCTCTACCCAGATAAAGCTATCAAGAGTGCATTGGTGAGGGATGGCTTAATGTATTGGCTGATTTAACTGAATATTGCCTTCCACAACACATTTGGGAATAAGCAAATGAACAGTGAGATTAAATACCCACATATTTCTTCCTTAAATCTCTTTCTTAATTATGAAGTATTTTTAAAGTTCTTTTGTTGGGTGATTTGATACCACTTTTGGAGACCTGACTTCTACTCCTAGCTCTGACACTTACTCCATGTGAACTTAAGCAAGCCCTTTAACTTCATTGGACTTTGGTTTCCTATTCTGCAAAACAAATCTGCATTGGACTATATAGTCTCTAAAGTCTTTTCCAGCTTAAAAATATTATGAGATAATGGTGTTCCGTTATAACTCATTTTCCATGGAGCTGGTGTCTACCGCATGGAGAATGCTGGCCTATGGATGAATGTCATCTGGTGAAGACATTAAGGACCATGGTTCTTTGACAAAAAAGAGTGTCAGGGAGGCCCCAGCATTTTAACAGGTTTTATCGAGTGAGGAGGTTAAAAGTTCTTGAGTTTCAGGGTTACATTAACTTCACTTACTAGACAAATTTCACAATAGCTCAACGCATGGTATCCATGGCGTGGGATACAAGTTTTCACAAAACTGTTCCCACAGAAATGAGACTCTTGGACCTTGGTACATTCATTTCTAGTGCACAAGATAGAGACACAGCAATCTTCAGTTCATTTTCTTTTTTTTAGATTAGTTCATTGCTACTCTTCTCTAGCCGATTCAATAAACTGTGAATTTGTATGCAAATGAACTCTTGCTCTCTGCCTCTGATGAATCCTAAAGGCTAACCATTTGTGTGAAGCTAAGAGACTCACATCACCTTGCATGGTACATTTTAATTAAGCCTTCTTCTTTATTCTGCTGCTGTTATCTCACAATGTCATAATTTTAGAGTGAGAAGGGATCTTAGAGGTCATCTAGTCCAACCATGCACTTAGGCAAGAATCCTTTTTTTATCATACTCAACAAGCGGTCACTCAGACTTTTCTTGAAGATCTCTGGTGATGGAGAACCCTCTCCCAAGACAATCCTTTCCATTTTTGTGCAGTTATAATTGTTAGAAAGATTTTCCTTATGCCAATCCAAAATTGGTATCTTTGGAATTTCCACCCATTTCTTCCCTCTTGGGACAAGTAGTAGAAACTGAATCCTTTCATGTCATAGCCTTCCAAATGCAATAATGTCCTCAAAAATCTTTTTTCCAGGCTAATCATTACCAGTCCCTTTGAGTGGGTCTCATATAGTATGAAAGTAAAGGACTTTACTATTAGAACACAGCGTAAACAGAGATTTCCTAACTTTCTCTTTTTGGTTTATCAGGTACTGCCAGATGAGGGTAGCTAAAAGAGCAGGGACCATCTCTTTCTTAATCATCGTTGGATCCTCTGTAATGCCCAACACAGTGAACATAACAGGTGCTCAAATGTTTGTTGAATCAGTGAATGAATTATTGGGCATCAAGAGGCTTAAGTTTTCATTCTAAATTGGCTACTAATTTGCCACGTGACCTTGAACTAGTTTCTTTGTTTCTCATGTCCTTAGTCTCCATCTCTAAAATGATGGAGTTGGCTTGTATAAATTTAGTGCTTCCGTCCTAAAATTATCTAGTGACATACATTTGTATGCATTGTATGTATTTATTTGGTATACATTCTCCTAAATGTAAATTCTTTAAAGGCAGGGACTTTTATTCTTGAAGTAATCTTTATGACTGCAGGATCTTTTTTTATAGCATGTACCCAAATTTGCAGTTGCTTGCTTCCCTACCTCCTTGCACACAATATGCTATTTAATAAAGGCTTGTTGAATTGAGTTGAATATAGATCTTTTCATACATTAGTATTTTCTATCCCAGCCATTAAACCACAAAATATGTTTACTTATGATTTTTCCCTAGATGTTGCCAAAAATCTTTAAATACAAATAAAGCCAAGCTTAGAATAACAAAGAACAAATGTTAACATAATATAAAAAAGAAATTCTCATAGTTGGGGATAGTGAGGGCAAGGCTCACCTTAGATCTAGACAGGATAGGTGACTGTACACTGTGGTACAATTTCAGGTAAACCAGGAAAAGCTCTGTACCTTTCCCTCTCTTTCCCCCAAATCTATTTTGCACAAAATACATGATTCACTCCTTTAGTTAAATGGAAAAAAATTTCATATAGATATAGATATATAGATATGTGTGTGTATTTATATGGAGAGAGACAGAGACAGAAAAAGACAGAGACAGACAGGGAGACACATACACACACACACACACAGACAGAGACAGAGAGACTTGAACCATGATTTCATTGACCTAGGGAACTGGGAGGAGAAACTTCCTCCACCTATTTAGGTCTGCACTTTTTCTGTAATCTATGGCCTTAAAGAGTGATTGAGAACCTGAAGAGATTAAATGACTTGCTCAGGGTTATGTTATTCTGTATCAGAGGTGGAACTTGACCCCAAATCTTCCACATTTGGAGGCCAGAGCTCTATCCAGTACAACATGCTGAAAAGTACATGTTATCTGGTGGATAGTAATGTATCAAGCTTTTAACAGATAAATATTAGCAATTTGAGAATTAGTTTTCCAGATTGCTAGGGACCTATAAAAGCTCCGAAAGAATTAGACAGAGAAGAGGTAAATTTTGATAGGGATGAGAGGTTCAGAAAAAAAAAACAAGAAAGGGGCACTATGGGTAACAGTATTAAATTGGGGTAGCTGAGGGGCAACGTGTTAGTACTAAGTATCTAGACTCACAAGTAGTTATAAAATGTTAAAATGTCATTGTGGCTTGTGGGAAATAACACTAGATTCTAAATACCCTGCTTGGTCACTTGCTGGAAGTATGGACAAATGTTGCTTATTCTAAGCATTTTGCCTTGAGTAAGGATTAAATGATTCAAGAAAGATTCTGAATTTCCATCTCTTGACTAATGTGAGGCTTTGCAAATGGCCATTTATAGCATTTGAGGTTTAGTTTTCTATGTTCTCCTCAGGAAAGAGAATAATGAGACCATTACCTAACTTCATTTAGGAAGTGGTGTTGTGGAGAAATGTGGAACTCTAAAGTACGCAACTCAGCTAAAAAACAGGAAAGAATAAAGTGATTGAGTGTAGAAGCCTGTCATCATATGGGTTAAATTTTTTTTATTTAATTTAATATGTTACATCTGTGATGTGACTAACGAATTGAACACTGAGTATTTCAGAGAAGGAAATGAGTGTATATTTGACTTCGGAACTTTTTTTATGTGCTTCCTTTTAATTTCAGGAAAGATTTGTAATATGTTTTTGAGAAGTGCTGCCAAATGTCCCGAGACCCAGAAAAAAATTGATAGAATAACCATATAAATTGTAATCTCCAAATATGGCTCATTTTGGATATTATGTATTCTGAACACATTCTTAGAAACTATTTTATATCAGAAATATCATGTGATATGAAAAAATAATTTATTACAACACAATATTATGTTCAGTTTTGTGAACTTACTTTAGCAAGGACATTGATAAACTAAGGAGTATCCAGAAGCGAATGACCCAGATGGGGAAGGGCCTTGAGTTCATGTCACAAAAAGATGGTTTGAAGGAACTAAGGATATTTAGTCTTGAAAAGAGAAGGCCCAGAGAAGACATGATAGTTGTCTTCAAGTATTTGAGAAGCTGTTAAATGGAAGAGAGATTCAATTTGTTCTGTTTGGCCCTGAGGGAAGAAATAGAAGCAATGAATAGAATTTGTAAATCAAGCAAACTTAGACTTGATGCTAGAAAAAAATCCTAATAATTAGAGCAGTCCCAAAATAGAATGAACTGTCTTAGGAGGTAGACTGAGGGGCTGATCTTTACAATCTCTTCTAGCTTTGACATTCTACGTTATCATTGCTTGGTTTTGTTCTTTGTACTGTCTTATCTTCCCCCTTTCAAAGATTTAGAGCTGGGAGGAATCTTTGAAGACATCTAGTCCACCCCTTAGTTTTACAAATGGGAAAACTGAGGCACAAAAATGTGAAGTGGAATGGTTTGGTCACAGAAGTCACAAAAATAATTGTTCAAGTAATGACTTCAGGCCAGACACTCTATCCTCTGTGCCACCTAGATACCCTGCAAGGCTACAATGATCCAAGTTAGAGGTGATGAAGAACCAAGTTAGGTAGTGCCCATATGGCTGGGCAGAAGGGGAAACATTACAGACATGTTAGGGAGGTAGAATCGATGAGATTTGGCAACTGTTTGGAGAGTCAAGCATTGACTTTGAGGATATGAACCTGGGTAACCAGAAGAATGATGATTCTCTCAAAAGAAAAATGGAAGTTTAGTGATGGGGAGGGCTTAGAGGGAAGGATAATTAGTTCTATTTTTGGAGGCCAGGCCACCAATACTGCCCTGTGGCCTTGATTCTAAGCATCAATTCTTCTACTATGAGAAAAAAGGGACATAATTGATGATGCAAGAATAGCCTCCAAACATTTAAATAATTTTTTCTATTGATCCAAATTTATATTTTGTTTGTAATAGCTAACATTGTAAATAAAGTAACTTAGAAATCCATTTAAACAATGAAGCAGTTAGATAGCCAGTGTATGAATCAGAGCTTGTAGTAGTAGAGTTATATTAATATAGAGATTTTCAGTGAATTCACTTTAACTCTCTGCCTTTATCTACAGAATGCAAAATGTTTGCATATTTAAATACCTGGATATTTGGGAAGCAGCAGACACAGTGGAAAGAATGCTTGATCTGCAAACAAAGGAACTAGGTTCAAAGAGCATCTGATCCTACCTTATCTGAGTGATGTTGGACAATCATTTAACCTCCCTGGGTCCTCAGTTTTCTCATCTTTAAAATGAGGGTTTGGGTTAGATGATGTCTAAGTTCTTCCAGTTCTAGATCTCTCATCTTATGATTCTGATATGATTGAATTTCTTTTTTTATTCAAGTGCTTATTGTTCTCAAGATAGTCTTTGTGATCAGAATTCACCATTTTCCCCTCAACTTGTCTACCTCCTCTAAACTTCCTGATTTCTACAGGAAGCCTCTATCAATCTCTCTTAATCCTAGTGTCTTCGCTCCGTTGATTATCTCCAATTTAGCCTGTATCTAGTTCATTTCTATGTAGTTGTTTGCATGTTGTCTCCCCCATTAGGCTGTGAACTCTTTGAGAAAAGGGACTTCTTTTTCCTTTTTTGGTATCCCTTGCTCTTAACACAGTAGCTGGCACACACGAGAACTTAATAAATGTTTACTGACTGAATGGCTTCACCACAATCCTAATAGTCAACTAGGTTTGTAACTTCTGAGAACTCCTTAACTCTTCCCTTTCTTTCACCACCCTTCATCCAATGTCAGATCACTAATTCCACATTTCTTAATTCTGTCCTCTTCTCTACATGAAAACTGCTACCACTGTAGGTCAGGTTCTTGCCTGGAGTGTTTCTAATATGCTCCTAGTTGATCTCCTTGCTGGAGAGCTCTGCTTTCACCCTCCCATTTTCCATTTAGCTGCCCAAATTATTTTCCTAATTATTTTCACATCTGAACATATTTCCCTATTCAAAAACCTTTAGTAGCCTTTGAGCTAAAATGCAAATTTCTCAGTCTGACCTTTGAAGCTTTCCATAACCTGGCTTCAAACTATAGTCCCGCTCTTACCTCAGGTCACTTTCCTTTGGACACTCTATTTTGCACCCAGTTTGAACTTTCCCAAGCTCACCCTGCTACTTCTTCCCTTGCACAGGGCATTCCTCGTGCCTATAGTGCATTTCTTCCTTATTTCACATTCCAAATCTTTCTCTTTTTTTTTTTGTCAAGGTTCAACTCAGATGCCATGAAAGTTCAGCTCTTCCAAGAAGTCTTCTCAATCCTCCATGCTGAAAGTATTAGATTTCTTTTCAAAATTTCCTAGAGTGCTTTGCTTGGATCTTTCCTTTGTCTACATCTTACCCTGTCTTGAAATAGCATAATTATAATTATCTGTGTACAGATCATATCATAACCTCTATCTTTCAATGCCAGGTAGAATGTAAGCTCCTTAAGGGTAGCACTTAATAATTTTTTTCTCTGTACCTTCCCCCCCCCCATAAATGCTTTATGGGCCTTGCATATAATAGGAAAGCATTTAATACTTTTTTTTTTGGAATTTAATTATTTATTACATTTGTTCACTTCCAGTAGACTGTTTTTTAAATGGTCCCTGCATAAAAGTCATATTACATTCATTCTTTCATAAATTTATGGCAATAAGGAAATATTTGCCTTTGGCCAACATCAATGTAGCCAGTATTTATCATTGTATTGTGAAGATTGTTGTTTGTCCTTCTTTTTCAAAGAGGACCAATGACATCACAGGGTGATGTCCTGACTTGCTCATGAATTGGATGTGAGGCAGAGTTGTACAAAGTTGTCAGCTTCACTCTCTCTTCCAGAGTCCTCCCTGAACATATGTCTATGTATAGTATGTGTATATTATATATGGACACACATATGTATCAATGGGGTCTTCAGGGAGGACTAGCACTGGTGTGAAGGCTTACTGAGCCCTTTGTAGGGCTGCTTTCCACCTTTGGTGTTCACCCAACTCTCACCTGTGGCTCCAAGAAGCTGTAGCATGACCTGTGGCCATACCCCAATAAATTGTCTTGGCAGATGGGCTAAACCAGGTTGAGGGTAACTCACAGGCCTCAAACCTGTCAGTGAGTTGGGGAGATGTTTACTCCAAGCATGTGAAGACTTTCCCTAGATGAGAACAATTTGTTCCAATGGGTAGGCTGAAGCTGGTGTTGTGGAGTGCTTAGAGCTTGGTCAGGCATTGAAGATGTCAAGATTATCCACTGCATCCTGGGCTGTTGCCACTTATCTTGACTTTTGTCCTGCTGTTGGACTTTAATGACTCTGAAAGAGAGAGTGAGGCTGATGAGTTTTTGCAACTCTGCCTCACTTAAATCTAATTCACAAGCAAGTCAAGACATCACCCTGCATTGTCATTGATCTTCTTTGAAAATGAAGGATGAACTACAAAACATTTATGTCTATATGTGTGTACATATATGTGTGTATGTATGTATGCCACAACCTTTTCAAAAAAAGTAAACAGCTGATTTCTAGGGCTTATTCCCTGAGTAACTAGCTGGCACTCTGGAATTGACTCTGGACAAAAAGATAAAACGAGTGTGACCCCAGTCTCTTCATAACAAAGCTGTGGGCCCATAAGATACTTCTAATAACTTTAATCTAAACAGTTATTAAAGAATTTAGGATTGACCTTGACAAGTGTGAGATTCTTGTTTGTATCTATCAGTATAATCTTACTTTTTATTGCCATTCACTGATGAATCCTCTGAAGAATTATTTAAACACTTTATAGTACAGTATAGAAAAGTACTGTAAAACTTGTTATTTTTAGCTCTGCAATCTTTAAACTAGTTAATGATTACTACAACAGGTGAATACTGTTCTTAATATAGCTGTCTGATTAATGATTTGCAGATTTTGATAAGGTCAGAATTTTCCCAACTAAATAATCTAGTTCACAACACACTCATTCTAGAGATGTGGAAACTGAGGCTTCAGAGATTTATTGGAGTTCAGGAAGTCAAACTGCTAACACACTAGTGGCAGAGTCAAAGCAAGAACCCAGTTCTTTTGACTCCAGACCAGTGTTCTTCCTATTGCATCACTGAGAGCTTCTGTATGTTCATGATAGACAGGAATTCACAATGTACCAGCAGCCTAGACCACATGCTAATTGAACATAGAAACTTCTTTCTTAAATCTGCCCTCCCCCTCCATATTTTGTCTTATTAGAAAATCATCTTGACTCCAGAGAAAAGAATAAAAAAGGCAGGGTGGAGTAATGGAAACAGTATTGAACTTGATATGAACAATGGATTCCATTCCAGATGCTGCCATTTACAAATTACAGGATGTTGGACAAATAATGTCACCTTTGAATCACAGTGTCCTTTTCTGAAAAGTGGGGACAATAATAATTTCATGATCTATGCTATAGGATGTTTATGATGAGATCAAGTATATAAAATATGTAGTACTCAATGTTCAAATGGATTTGTGAGCTTATAAATATGTATACTTCCTTCAGTGATACAGATGTTGACTGAACTAAGTCTGCCCATCCAGTGTAATTCTTATCATCACCTCCCATAAGTTTGCCTCAGGGGTCGCACCTAATGTGATTTTCTAGATTTGTCTTGACCAATGGAGGACACAAACTATCAATCCATTTTCCCTCATTTTGGTCATCTGATCAGCCTATCTTTTTTTCCCCCCAGTTATATATTTCTCTGTTGACAACCTTTAATTTGGTCCTTTCGGGTGATTTCTTATTTATTATATGTTTTAGCTTACTTCCACCTACCACATGCCTCTCCATTGTTCTCTGATCAATACTCATTTTCATTTTTCTGGAGACTACAGCATTTTATGACTTGCAACCATATAATACCATTGGTAGAATATTGGCAGAAAAATATGGGCCTTTATGTCAGGGAGGAATTCAGAATTATAAAAAGACCTTGGCAATTTCCTAAAGGGCATGACTATATAATTTTCTCCTATTTAATTCTGAATACAACTCAGTTTCTATTTACAGTATCTGTCTAAGTGTACCCTCTCTATCTTTATCTCTCTGGCACTGTTCCTCTGTCTCTCTGACTTTGTCTCTGTCTCTTTCTCTTTTAAAAAAGCTGTAGAGCTGTATATACTAATATCAAACAGTGGTTTCCAAACTTTTTTGATCACTCGCCCCATCAGTAAATTTTTTTGGAGCATTTACCCTCTAATGTGTGTATGTTTACTTATTATAAATTATATGCATAAAATATTACAATAATCATTATGGATATTGTAAGACTTAGGCAAAAGTAGAAATTAGAAAAGGATGAAAAAAAGATCAAATAATATTTGCTACCAGACTCAAGAGGGAGCTACTGGAGTTTATTGAATAAGAGATTGCCACAGTCAAACCTTAACTTTAGGAAATCACTTTGGCAGCTGCACGTAGGACATATTGGAGGGGAAAGAGACCTGAGGCAGGGAGACTATAGCAATAGTCCAGGGGAGAGATTAGAAGGAACTTAAAAGGAATGGTTGTTACATGAGTGGAGAGAAGAATATGGATTTTGGTGACGTGCAAGTGGAAGTGACGAGATCTGGCAATTAACTGGCTATGTAGGGGAGAAAAAACAAGGAGTCAGATACAATGCCAAGGTTGTGAACCTGGGTGACTGGATGGATGGTGGTGCCTTCAGCACAAATAAAGAAATTAGGAAGAAGGATGTATTTAAGGGGAAAGATTCTGTAACCATAACTTATGCCTGTTCATCCTACACTGCTGAAAAACAAAAAGTGTGTGCGTGAGGGGAGAGGATGGAGAGGAGAAGAGAGGGGAGAAAAAGAGAGAGAGAGAGAGAGAGAGAGAGAGAAAGAGCACAGAGAGAGCTTACTCATTAAGCTCTTTCTTAAATAAGCTCATTGATTCCTTCCTTGAGGTCCACGCAGTGGCAGGTAGAGATGTGTCTAGGGAGGGCTAAAAGGCCCGACTTACAGTAGAGAGGAGTTGGCAGTTCAAGGTGGTTCAGGTCTGGGAAAAGGCCTACAGAAGATGGGAGAAATTTGTGGATTTTTTTTTCTTGCCTTTGCTTACTTCACTTTGTATCAGTTCATGTGTTTAGTTAATTCTTAAAAAATATTAAAGAACTGTATACAACCATGCCTTAGTAAATGACCTCAAATGAAATACAGCAGAGATAGGATGAAAGTAGTAGAGTTTTTCCTGAGTTTGTGGGAGTATTAGACAAAACTCAGCTTGGACAGGTCCACAGACCCCTTAAAATCACAAGATAAATGTTTCCATCCATAAAAAAAATAGAGCAAGGGGGAGAGAGAAGCAGAAAGCTCTTTGCCAAAAAGAAACTGTCAATTCTCCCGAGCATCCTCTTGCATTGGGCAGTGCATATAACATCCGGATGTGAGTGATTGACAGACAGATGAATGAATACATTCAGGTATTGCTCTACAGTGGGGCATTTAGGTGGTACAGTGGATAGAGTGCCAGGCCTGAAGTGAGGAAGACTCAGCTTCCTGAGTTCAAATTTGGTCTCAGACACTTACTAGCTATGTGACCTGGGACAAACCACTTAAACTCTATTTGCCTCAGTATTCTTCATCTGTGAAATGATCTGGAGAAGGAAATGGTAAACTACGCCAGTATCTTTGCTGAGAAAACCCCAAATAGGATCACAAAGAGTTGAACACAACTGAACAAAAACAAATTGCTCTACAATAGAGGTTCTTAATGTGTGTGTGTGTGTGTGTGTGTGTGTGTATACAAAAAATACAACATTGTGTACTCTTTTGGGTAGTCTACTGAATTTTACTGATCTTGTCTCAGAATAATGCTTTTTACCTGTATTCATAACTGAAGGAAATGATGAATTTCAGTTAGAGGTTAGCGCAAATAAAGATGGAATGTTTTCCTCTCTAAGGTCATGGCCCTTTGAGATCTATTCTTCAAGGGGTCTGTGGACCCCAAGTTATGAACTCTTACTCTACAGTTACTCCTTGTTTGTGATAGTTCAAAGGAAGGATTTAAGAACTGGTGGGGGTGAATGTTGGGGTATATATTGGTGATATTGAAAATAAATGGCATCATTAAAGTTTTAAACAACTATCTACAAAAAAGAAAAGAAAAGAAAAGAATGATGATAATACCTGCCCTCTATACCATACAAGGATACTAGTGAATCTCAAATGTGATAGTGTTATTGAAAAAAATATATATAATGCACTGAATAAATGCGATATATTACTAAGGAAAAACCTTGAAAACTTTAAAATATATACCATCTTAGGTCCCATAAACTTTTTAGATTGACCAAATATTAAAACTAAAAAAGATTCATTAGATGAAAGAATTACCATTTTAATTTTTTTTAAAACTTTCATGCAGACGCTTTTGATGATTCTAAGGGTGTGGTGGTTAAAAGAAACATCCTACTCAATTTGAGACACCAACTCTTGTGCAATACATTAGTGCAATCTCCAAACACCAGTGACTATCCTTTAATATCATTGTGCCAACTTTTATAACTTCTCAAAGCAGGCTGTGCAGAGCTGATTCATTTTCATTGTGCTCTGCTTACCCACCTGACAAACAGGATGCAAAGGGTTGCTAAAAGTGGAAATCCCTGTGCTTCCTTTCTATCATTTTTTAAGGAATTTGTAGGTTAGTGATTCTACATGCCTAGCAACATTGTGCTACCCTTATTTGCTCGGGGACTGAATTCAGAAGTAGCGTAATGAATAGCTAACATAATTTTTAAAAAATCAATTTTTTGTTCCAAGGATATTTTTTGGTCTAATTAATAGCATCATCTCAGCATAATCTGTTGCTATATTCTGACTCCAATATATTTGCTATCTCTCTCAGCATAATGTCATCTGCAAATCTGCTCAATATGCCAGCTAAAACTTCACTCCAGCTTATGAATAAAAATGTGCTCAATAGAGACAAGGCTAATCTTGGAAGGAGAGGCAGCCTAGGGCAGGAGCCTTGAATTTGGAGTAAAAGGATCTGTATTCAAATTATATTCTTGTAATTTGACCTTGAGCAAGTAATTTAACCTTTTGGAATCTGTTTCCTCATCTGTAAAAATGAAGGGTTAGAGCACAAAGTTCTAAAGTCCTTTCCAGCTCTAAATTTATGAACCTAAAAAATGATTTGATTAATTCTTTGAAAACAGGAGAGCACCAGCTATGCTTCTATCTGGATCCTGATGGGGAAAAATATGTTTGTTACATTCTTAGCCTTTGCTATTCCTCTCTATAGTTTTCTAATACAGTTGGATTTGGTTTTTTCTGGTTGCTTTTGAAAATTATGGCACAAAGTTTATTTTAAGGACATTAACAAATGTGGTTATTTTTTTCAGAATTGTAATAGTTTCACAATAGTTTTTTTGCCTTTCCTCTTCTGCCATGCTCACTTTAAAGCACTTGTTCATTTCCACCCATTTAATTGGGCACCTCCTTCATAAGGCACTCTGTGTGTGTGTGTGTCTGTGTGTGTGTGTGTATGGGGGTGGGGTTAGGTAATGGTGTACAAAGAGGAATAAACAAGACTTGGTGCTGACCCATGGACCTTATGATTAAATTGGAGAGATAACATGGGTACATAAATGACTGTAGTAGAAAGTAATAATCCAAATAAGAGCCATGTGAAATTCTCATGGAGAGGTTGGAAGGAAAATTCATGTTTAGGTATACATTGGAAAAAATGACCTCTGAGATTCCTTCCAAAGCTGAACTTCCGTGATGCTAATAATTTAATTTTTCAAGGTTTACCAGGACGCCAGGAGTTTGTTTATTACATTTTTAATCCCATTGATAATGTGAAAAATGGAATTTTAATTATAACCGGCTGTAGGTACAAACTAATGAAAGGGATTAGCCAAAGTTCATTCTACTGTAATCATTTTCTCATGTCACCCAATTAATAAGTAAAACTTTAACAGTGTGCCATTATTTTGAATTTAGCAATAAGATATAGAAATTAGAGTTCTGGACTTGGAGTGAGGAACACCTGGGTTTGAATCTCCTCTCTGGTGCTCATTAGTTGTATATTCATGGGCAAATTACATAATTTTTCTGAGTCTCAGTTTCCTCAGTTTGTAAAATGAGGTTAATGATATCTGCAATATCAATATTATAGAGTCGTTGTGGGGTTCAGATGGAATAATGTATGTAAAGCACTTTGTAAGCCTTAAACCCTTTATTAAATCAATTATTATGATTCTTTGTAATGCTTAGAATGGCAGCTAGGTAGTGCACTGAATGGAGGGCCAGGCCTGAACTCAGGAAGACTCATTTCCCTGAAATCAAATCTGGCATCAGACTCTTACTAGCTGTGTGACCCTAGGCAAATTACTCAACCCTGTTTGCCTTAGTTTCCTCATCTGTAAAATGAGCTGGAGAAGGAAATGACAAACCACACCAGTATCTTTGTCAAGAAAACTCCAAATGGGATCACCACTGAGAAAACAACTGAACAACAACAATGCTTTGAATGATACTCTCATTTCCCACTAATGATCTTCCCTATAGAATTCTCCTTTGTAACAATCTGCCCGGCTTCCCAAAGCAGCTCATTCTTCTTTTGTATAGCTCTAATTTTGCGTCAGTGTCTCACCTTATCTTGAATTTAAAACTTCCCTTCTACATCTTCTCACCATTGGCCCTACAAATTGCCTGACACCTGATGCAGTTACTTGATACAAAATTGTGATATGTAGTACATCACTTTGATTGGGCTCTGCTGCTGCTTGACAATCCTACACTACCTTTCTCAGCTTCTGTCTTTATTCTCTGCAAACCTTGTACCAGTCTTTCTTCCCTCCTCTTCTTTGATAACAAGCTGGAAAACACAGCCCCATGGATAAGTACTGCACTTACACCTTTGCTTACTCCTTTTGCCCAGAATGTCCTCCCTATCTTTCTTCACCTCTTCAAATTCCCCTTTCTCCCATCGGTGAGTTCTTTCCAGGACCTCCATTTTGGGAAGAGTCCTAATATGACCATTCCTCTCCCAGCTGTGTTTCTGACTGCAGACTTTGACACCATTCTCTCCCTGTGCCCCACCTCCCATACTTTCTTGTCATGTCCCCACCCCTCCACTTTGCACAGGACATTGCACCCAGAAAGTCTACTTTAATCCTTCAGTATTATAATAGTTTCCCTATATACCTTCCATAAAATAAAAACAAATGATAACATTTAAGTGCTTACTTTGTACAAGGCATTGTGCTAGGTGTTGAGAACACAAATATAGAAATATAGAACAATTTCTTTCTTAAAGGAGTTTACCTTCTACAGGGGCAGGTACAATATGCACACACATAAACACAATTTAGGGTTATTTGAGGAGAGAGAGAGAGAGAGAATTAAAGAAATGGCTTTCTGGATGGAGGAGGAGTAGAATATATTTGGAAATGAAGACGATATAAAAACCAAAGACATCAATAAAGTATTTAAAAATAGACCATTGGTAACCTTGGAGACAATAGTCTCAATAGTATGGTGAGATCAGAAGTCAGATTGTAAGGGGTGAATTAGTCAACCACAAACAGCATTTATTAAGTACTTAGTATGTGCCAGGCACTGAAGAATCAAGAACAAAGAATGAAAAAAGTCCTACTTGCAAAGAGATTACATTCTAATGCGTGTGATAACATAATTATATATATATATATGCATATATATAATATATGCACACAACATATATAGAAGTTAAATCTAAGTTGAAAAGTGAGTCAATGGTAAGGAAGACTAAGCATCAAGTGTAGCAGATTCCTTATAGAAGTTTGGCAGTGAATGAGAGGAGAGATCTAGTTTAAAGGGATAGTGAATTCAAGTGCAGTTTTATTAAGGATAGAAGAGACTGGAGCATGTTTGTAAGGCAACTAAGGAGCTAGTAGATCAGGACATATGTGGAAGATGACAGAAAGAAAGGGAATGATTGATGGGGTAAGTTCCTTTTGGGGATAGGATCCAGGACAAAAGCAGAGAGGCTGTTCTGGACAAGGAGAAGGGCTACTTGTTCCTGAAAGAATGTAAAAAGCTAGAAAAGTGGATGAAGATGTAGTGTGGAATAGGCAAGATGAGGGAACTAATGACAGATAATCTTGATTTTCTCAATGAAGTAAGAAGTGAGGATATTAGATAGTGGGGGGAGGGGGGAAAAGGGGTAGAGAAAGAGAAGAGAGAAAAAGAGAGACAGAGAGAAAGACAGAGACAGGGAGGCACAGAGACACAGAGAGAGGTATATGGGGGTGGTATTACAGCTTTGAATAGAGAAAATTAAGTTTAAAGTACTAATCAAGTAATATTCTATACTAGAGTTAGTTGAGTCTATCCTGCTACTGACACGTCAGCTTTTGATGGCAGTTAGGTGGTTCAGTGGATAGAGATCCAGCCCTGGAATCAGGAAGACTCATCTCCCTGAATTCAAATTTGGTCTCAGACACTTACTATATGTGTGACCCTGGGCAAAGCACTTAGCACTGTTTCCCTCAATTTCATCATCTGCAAAATGAGCTGGAGAAGGAAATGGCAAACCATTCCACTGTCTTTGCAAAGAAAAACCCAGATGGGGTCACAAAGTGTTGCACATGACTGAAACAAAAGAACAACAAAATCCCTTTACCAGGCGGTAACTCTTTCACAGCACGCTGATGTTCAAAGGTTCTCTGGCAATTTTATCAGTTAATTTACAAGGTAATATAAAATGTATTTGAGTATCTCATAAAAGTTTAAAGTTTACCTGAGACTGGAGTTGCTGATAAACAATTTCTCCTTCATTGTTATTATTATTAAACAGTAAAGATAGTTGCTAGTAAGAAAAAAAAAGTTTTGTGCTGGAAAATTAATTACTTATATTAGCCTTCTCTTTCACTTTGTCTTTATTATACTTCCAGGGGCCATCTCCAGTCGTCCTGATCTATATCTTGGCACCAGACCCAGATGGCTCCTGAGGAGAAAGCGAGACTGGTGACTTTGCATAGTCCTCCCTCACTTAAATCCAATTAATTTGCAAGTCATGGCATCACCTTCCTGATGTCGTGGTCCTCTTTGAGAATGAAGTACAAACAATATTATACTTCTGTAAACCATTCTAGGACAGGGGTACTAATGATGAAATAAAAAAAAATATTTACCTTTAAAGAGCTTATATTTGTGTAGGAGGTGGTCATAGGAAAATGTATACATAGATTAAGTAAACATACGTGTATATATCATAAATTTTTTTTAAAAATTGGGGGGGGGGAAGGCCCTGAAAATACAATGGAGAACATCAGGAAAGGAATTCAATAGAAAATGGTACTTGAGTCTTGAAGGAATCTATGAAGTCTAAGGGTCAGGGGTTAGGAAAGATTTCATTCCAGACATAGGGCATAACTTGTGCAAAGTCACTGAAGTAGGGGATGAACTATTAGCTAGGGTTAATAGCAAATCAGGCAATATGATTACAGCATAGCATTTGTGAAGGGAAGGAATATGGAATATTCTACAAATTTTAAAAGCCTATTTTTAAAAAAAAAAGCCTGTTAAATCACTAATTAATATGCTTCTTACATTTTCTACTTCTAATGAATAAGCCTCAAAAAGTTGTAAACAGAGAACAAAATTCCATTTTTACCAATATCACTGACAAGTTCTATATTCAGAGGCTATCTCCATGTTCTCTTATATAGAACTGCCTTTTTATATCAATTGGCTTAAAAAAATAAGGAAAAATCCTTTACCAAAAAGAAGAGGAAATAAAATCATAGAGGAAGTAAAGCATAACCCTAAGTACACCCTTTACCATTTTTTCAAATACTCAATGCCCTTGCATGTCTCTGACTGTTCAAAACCATCCATCTACCTTATCACTTGTTGTTCTGTTGTCCTTTGATATAACTCATACTTCACAGTTCCCCTTCCTTTTACCTTTCACATCTGAAAACAAAATTCCCATTCACTGAAGATGAGATTCAGTCCTAGCTTTGCTACTTATTAGCAGTATGACATTGAACAAGTCTATTTCTATGCCTTGTAAAATGATCATAAGAAGATTTGTACTTCTTATTACATATGTAAAGCACATGTGTAAATTATAAATTGCTATATGAGCAGATTTTTATTATTAATCTGGATCTGGGATTTCACTGGCATAGGTTTCTCACTGTGAGAAAACTCCTTCTATCAATGCCTATTGGTAACTGTTTTGCAACTTAACAGTCTTTGAGAGTTGCCTGAAGTCACTGACAGTTTGTGGAACTTACCCTGATTTGTGAAGCCAGTATGTGTCAGAAGCAAAACTTGAACTGAGGTCTTCCACATTTTCAGGCTGGTTTTCTATTCACTCTGCCAGTTATAAATTATTTTCATCTTCATCATCATCATCATCATCATCATCATCATCATCTCCATCATCTCCATCATCATCTCATTGTCAATGTTACTACTACTACTACTGATGCTACTACTACTGCCACATTACCTCAGGTAGGTGTCTGATTAAAGTAATTGAACTAAAATGTAAGGACTGTCAGTCCTCTGAGGGAAGAATTTTAAAAGATGAAAATAACGAATTTAAATTTAAATGAATTCTCTTCCCTCCCCTCCCAACAAAAACATAAGTACCACTAATTCTATCCACTAGAAATTAATTTAAATAGTGGGCAGAGTGAGTGGTGGTTATATTTTTATTGGGAGGGGAGGGAAGAGTAGTGTCTAGGTAATGCCAACAATACCCATCTACCCCATTCTTCTGGCCTAGAAGAGGGATCAGCAAACTGCACAATAGCTCTCAGCCTGTCTTCTATGAAGCCCCTAAGAAGCTATTCACTTCCCAGGCATATTTAGTCCTTAGGGGCAACTTTAACAGCGGGACTGCTAACTACTGTCTGAAGCTACTTAGAATTATACATGAGGAGGATTTGGGAGGCTTTTGCTGCCGCAAAAAAAGTTGTTAAATAGGTATTTTGTCATCAACAGTATCCAACTAGTCGATTCTGCTTTGGATATTCCTTATTGTCTTTCAAGTCCTTTCCCAGACCCATCCCCCTTGTGTTCTTAGGCTGCTTGATTTCAAACTTCCCTCTTCTTCCCTTCCCTGATCTGTCCTATTCTCCTCAAGTAGCACCCCATAACTTGGACATTTTCATTTTACTTTTTCCTATCAACACCTACCTGTTCTATGTACCATTCACTCAGTATTGCTAACAAACAATAGTAAAACAATATGGCATCCAAGGGTTTTAAAAAAATGGTTAACTTACACTATCTCACAGAATTTCAGAGTTGGACAGGACTTCAGAGGTCATCTAATTGAACCTGCATTTGAACAAGAATCCTCTCTATAATATCTCCTATAAACTGTGGTCCTCTAGTACCTTTTTGAAGACCCAGGAAGAAAGATCTCATCATGTTCTGAGCAGCCCACTCCACATTTGAAGAGCTCTACTGATCATTCTTCTCTGGATGTGCCCCAGTTTGTCAATGTCTTAGACTGTGGTGACAAGAACTGAATATAGTATTCTCAATGTGATCTGACTTGGGCAGTGTATAGTAGCACTATCACCTCTCATGCTCTGAACATTGTGCTTCTCATAATGTGGCTAAAGATTATAATAATATATTATTATATATAATATATAATAGAATAAGATGTATTAATAATATATCTTATTATATATTAACATATTATTAGATTAATAACATAATTATACATAATGATAAAATTATAAAATATAATAATTAATTAAATATAAATATTTATTAATATATTTCTATATTATTCTATATAATATATTAAGATATATTATATATAAAGATATAATAATATAATAATAAAGAACCATTGGCTTCTTTGGATGTCCTATCACACTATGGAGTCGTAATGATCTAGCAATCCACTAGAATTCTTCATTTTTTCACCCCATGTGCTGTATTCTAGCTACACCTTTTCCATCTTGTATTTGGGAAGTTGATTTTTCGGATGAAATATGTAGGGTTTTGTGCTTAATGTTATTGAATTTCAACTTATTAGATATGGTAGGTTTCAAGATAGTTTTGGGTCCAGATTTTCATCAGGTGCGTTACCTATTTCTCTCAGTATTGCTTTATCTGCAGTTTTAAAAGCCATGATATACAAAAGTCTTCATCTAAACCTGATAAAAAATATCTAGAAATATAAGTCCCTAAGGTCCTCTATTAGAAATCTTCTCCATATTGCTTTACTGGTTAGTCAGTACCTGCTTCCAGGGAACATATTTGCATAATAATAAGCTTCCTTGATGATATAATAGCTAAAACTAAAAATGTGACTTGAATAGTAGAGAAATATTTGGGTAGATTTGAATCTTTTGGCACCTTTTGAATACTGCCATATAGGAGGTTGCTCTTTCTAAGCAAAGGAAGGGACATAGCAGTCAAAATCACATTTAGGAAAGGATTTCTATAAAAAGTAAACTTATATGCTGTTTTATATATATGTATATATATATATATATGTATATATCACACATATCTCCATCCCAGTGTTGTAGGGGAGCTTAGAAATAATTTATTTGAACCCAACGTGAACATGAAACACTCCTACAACATATCTGGCAAGTGACCATCCAACATTTTGTTAAAGTACTCCAGTGAAGGGGAACATGTTACCTTCTGAGTAACCCATTCTATTTATATTTTTAAAAAATATCTTAAATGTGTTATTCTAAACTTGAAAATCACCAACAAACATAAACATTTCAGAAAAGCATTTTATACAAAATCATAGATCTCTATAACAAGCTTATTTCCTTTAAAAAAAGTATATAATCAATTCAACAAATTGGTTTCAAAGTTGTCCTACTTACCTGTGGTTTCTCCTATACTTCTTTCTCTTCTATGTATTCTTTTAAATGCTTCATTGGTGCTCTTCTTTCTTTTCCTTTTTTTGATACCACTATTATGAGCCGTATGCCCAAATCTGTCCTTTGCAAAAACTTAAAAAAAAAGCAAACTTCCAAAACATCTTGTACCAAATAAGCATAGTTAGACAAAACAAACCCATGCATACCTTGATCATATCCTAAAATTCTATATTATTCTGTAACACTCGTATATCATATCTCTGTTAAGAGGTGGGAAGGACATGACATCATTGGTCCTCTGGATTTGTAGTTGTTCAGTTCTCAAGTTTTTCCAAATTGCTTTAACATGTAAGTAACAATACATTATTCTTTGATCCTGTCCACTTTAGTATGCAAAAGTTTGAACAAGTCTGGTTTCTCTGAATCTATCCCTTTTATCATTTCTTTAATTCCTGTGTGTTTCTAGGAAGTATTCCCAAATACTTTATACATTCTGGAGTTACACTTTCTACTTTTGCAGCTCTTAATTGCTAGGAAGTTTTTTCCTTCTATCAAACCTAAATGTTCCTTTTTGCAACTTTCAGTCATCAATCCTACTTCTGCCTTCTGGGGACAAACAGAAGTCTATTCCTTCTTCCACATCACAGCCCTTCAGATGCTTAAAGGTAGCAATGCTCTCCTTCTTACATCTTTTCTTGTCCAAACATCTCATGTTCCTTTACCTGATTATCACATAGCATGAACTCAGGTTCCTCCACTATCCACTCTAGATACATGTTAGCTTGTCCTTTCTAAACTATAATGCCCAGAGCTGAATATAACTCTGGATGTGGTCTGGTCAGGGCAGAATCCAGTGGTACTAGCATCTTTTTACCTTTGGGTGCTGGCCCTTTTGATGTAGCCTAATATTGGTTCATTTTTCTTTTCCTTTTCTTTTGTTTTTGTCTACTTTATCATACACATCACTTATTAAGTAGCTGCTTCTGTGGCCTAGGTCTTTTCTCTGAGCTGTTTCTTGTATTCACCAAATTGCCTATCTAAAGATGAACTACTGAGAAATGGAAGATTTATGAGAGATTCATTGGAACTATGAGTCAGTGGATGAACAATGTGAATTGTGTTTGGGTGTCCTCCCAAGGCACAAGACAGCTCTTACTTAATTGCCTTCTTGGTAGATGACCAACCTAATCTGCTTTTCATTTGACATTTAGTTGTGCTTGTGATGGGACGATTAGGACATTTATTGAGGGGCTACTTCTTCCCTGGAACAGTACAAAACAATTAAAAGAAATGACATCCCCATGAACCTTTATTCCCAAGACCAGATCTACACATGCAATATATTTTATAATTAATGATCCCCCTAGCTCTCAATATACTTTAGTCTATATCATACTCCTCCTGCTCTTCTCTTACACTAGACAATTGAGATCAGAGTAAGATTTAGCTTCAATTATCTAAACACCTTGCATAGAAGGCTAAATGCCTTCTAAAATGGTTTGCATTCTGTAACTGTAAATATCATTTGTATTATATTTTACTAAAAATTTTACCTTCTACTGAAAATGTGAAAGCATTTTTACTGCCTTTGCTTTCAATTAAATCTCCATTAGTGAGGTAGACCCTACAGTTTTCTGCAAGTTGGTAAAAATATCTCATGGTTATATGAATGATTGATTAATACATGAATTCCTACAGTATGTTAGGAGCTACATAGAGCATTCGTAGTTACATATTTGGGCATTTAACACTTATTCAAATGAAACTATACCAGGTGTAAATTTCTTTTTTTTTTCTTCCTCTCTCTTTCTCTCTCTCTCTCTCTCTCTCTCTCTCTCTCTCTCTCTCTCTCTCTCTCCCTCTCTCTCTCTCATATCCTGCATATCACTTTAACATTCTATTCCCTCAGTTCTTCATTGGGTCCATTACCTATTTCATTAGTGAGGGTACTCAGTCAACAAGTATTTATTAAGAACAAGTTTTTATTAACACAAGATAATTATTATGTACTAGGCACTGTGCTAAGCACTGAAGATACAAAGAATGGCTAGAACCAAAGCAAAGCAAACCAACCAAACAAGCAAAAATAGACTAGTCCTTTCCTTACTCACAAGGAGTCACTGTCTAGCGAGAGAGACAACATGAAAACAACCATGGACAAACAAGGTATATGTAGGATAAATTGGAAAGAATCAGCAGAGAGAAGGCACCGGTATCAAGGAAGTTAAGTAAAGGCTTCTTGTAGAAGGTGAGATTTTAGCTGGGACTTGAAAGAAACCATAGAAGCTAGAAGATAGAGATGAGAAGGGGAAAAATGACCAGTATCGGGGACAGACAGTGAAAATGAATGGAGTTGGGAGATACAGTGTCTTGTGAAAGAAACAGCAAGGAAGCCAGTGTTACTGAAGCACAGAGTAAGTGTGTGTAGGGGAGTAAGGTACAAGAAGATTGGAAAGATAGGGGTTACCAGGTGATGAAAGGCTTTGAATACCAAACAGAGGATTTTATATTTGATCTTGAAGTTGATAGGGAGCTACTGGAGTCTTATTGAATGGGTGGTGCTGGGAGATTACATGGTCAGATAGGAAGATAAATTTGACAGCTGAATGAAATGGACTGGGGTGGGGAGAGACTGGCAAGAAGAGTGACCAGAAGGCTATTGTAATAGTTCAGGCATAAAGTGATGAGGGCCTGTACTAGGGTAGTGGCAGTGTCAGAGGAGAGAAAGGGGCATATATGAGAGATGGTAAAATAAACAGGACTTAGTGACATATTAGATATGGGAGTGAGAGAGAGGAGTGGAAGATGACATCTAAGTTGTAAGCTTGGATGACTCAGATGATGGTGCCCTCTGCAGTACAGGAAAATTTAGTAAGAGGAAAAGGGTTGGGGGGAAAGATAATGACTTCAGTTTTGGGCATGTTGAGCTTAAAATGTTTATGGGACATCCAGTTTGAGATGTCTAAGAGGTAGTTGGTGATGCAAGAATGAGGCTAAGAGAGAGTTTAGAATTGGATAAATAAATCTGAGAATCATGATAATTTGATCTGTGGGAGCTGATGAGATCATGAAGCAAAATAAAATAGAGATAGAAGGAAACCCAGAGCAGATACTTTGTGGACACCCACAGTTAATGGAAATAACCTGCATAGTATTCTTGCATAGGAGAGTGAGAAAGAGAGGTCAGACAGGTAGAAATAGAACCAAGAGAGAGTGGTGTTACAAAAACCTAGAGGAAGAGTGCGGTATTAAGAAAAGAGTGTCAAAGACTGAAGAGCGGCCAAGAAGGATGAAAATTTCGGCAGTTAGGTGGCACAGTGGATAGAGCTCTTGGAGTCAGGAGGACTTGAGTTCAAATCTGAACTCAGGCACTTGACACTTAGTAGCTGTGTGACCCTGGGCAAGTCGTTTAACCCCAATTGCCTCATGCAAAAAAAAAAAAAAGGAAGGATGAAGTTTGAGAGAAGGTCATTAAGCTGGGCAATTATAAGATCAACAATAACTTTGGAGAGAACAGTTTCAGTAGATTAATTGTTTTAGAAGCCAGACTGCAGAGAGGTAATAAGAGAGTGAGAGGCAAGGAAGTAAGGCACTGACTGTAGAGTGCCTTCTCAATGACTTTAGCCATGGTAGCTAAGGGGGGGATGGTTGGATCAAGTGAACATTTTTTGAGAAAAAGGGAGATGTGCTGTAAGGAAGCAGCCAGTAAAGAGGAAGACAAAGAAAATGAGATAATGGGGATGAAAGAGGGGGCAATCCGTTGGAGAAGATTGAAATGAGATCACTTGTATGTGTAGAGGGGTTAGTGGGCAAGAAGGGTCACCTAGTTGTGTGACAGAGGTGAAGGAGGAGATAGTGGTGGAAGGCATCTGATTGTTGTAAATTGAAGAGGGGGAAAGAGAGAGCTCTCAGTGAATGGTCTCAGTTTTTTTTTCAGTGAAATATAAAGCCAGGTTTTCAGCTGAGAGGATGGGTGGAGGGATGAAAAGGTTTGGAAGAGTTTCTGTGGTGAGTGGGATAGTGAGTCAATTAGGGAGATGGTTAAGATGATTGCCTTGCTTAGTGAGGGCCTGGAGAAGGTTATAGAACAGAAGTTTGTAGTGGACTCAATCAGTATGGTTTTGCGATTTTCTCCAGCTTTGTTCAGCAGCATGTGTGTAGGACCCTTTGCATAGAATGGTAGAAATAATCCAAGTCTTATGCTTGGCAGGGGATGGCCTTTGGTGGGACAAAGGACTTGAGAGAAGGGGACAGTGTAGAGTTGAACTGATAGCATTCACTAATGTGTGTGTTTGCAGATTAAAACCTTTTTACATTATGTGTTCTCCTACCAATAACCTCCATAAATACTCTGTAGAAGACCTACAAATGCACTAAGGGCTTTTTGTTGTTGTTTTTTAACCATTCCCTGAGAACTAGTTAAGCAGTCAAACTGTCCATTTGTTATCTCTTGCTCTAACTCTCCTCTTCTTCCAGAATTATATTTTATACTACTTCTTCCAAGTAAACATTTTTGGTAAAATGTTCATTATTTGTCTCTCCATTGCCCTTTGCTTGTTTTTTTTTTTTTTTTGGTGAGGCAATTGGGGTTAAGTGACTTGCCCAGAGTCACACAGCTGGTGAGTGTTATGTATCTGAGGCCAGATTTGAACTCCTGACCCCAGGGCCAGTGCTCTATCCGCTGCACCACCTAGTTGCCCCTCCATTGCCCTTTGTTTCACATAAAATTTAAATTCTGGAAAATTATCATTCTCCATCGTGCATGTGTGCGTGCATGTGTGTGTAAGAGTTGTTAGACCCACATCTGATTAGTCATGGATATCTTTAAAGATCCTTATATTAAGTATTCTGAGGCTTGACCACTGCCAGTATCTTGTCACACACAATCTGAAGCATCAATAGGACCTGGCCATTGATAGGAATATCCTCTTTCATTTGGACTTTTCTCAGGACACAACTCATTAATCAATCAACAAACACTTATTAAGCTGGACACTGTGCTAGTTACAGATACAGAGATAAAAGTGGCTCTGGCCTGAAGAAACTTAACATTTAATCATGTGCATACATAGCTATATACAACTGATAGGGACAGAGACTTGATTTTTGATTTTGTTGGTGAGGGAACTCTCTCTACAAGTGCAGATTGGCATCTTCTCCGCTATTTACATACATAGATACAAGATTTTTTTTTGGGGGGGGAGAAGGAGGAGGCACTAATATCTGGGTGGAGGAATCAAGATGGCACCTGAACTGAGCCTTGAAGGAAACTAAGGATTCCAGGAGCTAGAGGAGAGGAAGGAGGGCATCCCAGACATGGAGGATAGCCAGTGCAAATTGCTAACAGAAATCACTAGCAGAGGATGAAATGGCATGAAAAAGGAACAGACCCAAATTAACTACAAAGGACCTATGGAGGAAGACACTATCTGCATGCAGAGAAAGAACTGATAAATAGAAGTATGTATGGAATGATTTTACATACATATCTACACACACACACACACACACACACACACACATATATTTGTATCTAATGCTAGCTCTAGGGTGAGGGGTGGGTGAGGAGAGGGAAGAAAAAAGGGAAAAAAAGAAATTTACATGATAACTCTATTATATATTTAAAAGGAATAGCAAGTTATACATAATAGATTTGTGGTTTCAGGTGCAATCTTTTTTTATTCTACTATATTATAGAAGTGCCTATTTATTTTATAAATTAAAAATTAAAAAAATAAGGAAGAGTAAGAAGGATAATTTAATGAGATTGTAGTATATGTGGAGGGGAGTAATGTGCTATAAGACAGAAAAGGTAGGTTGGGGCCAGGTCTTAAATGGCTTTAAATGCCAAACAAAAGAATTTAGATTTAACACTAAAGGTACACAATACTGCTTAACATCTTGGGCACATAGCTCATCTTCCTGGTTTGTTTTTTTTATTTTTTATTTTTTTTTTGCCTCATTTAATTTTGGTAATCAAAACTTCATTACCAAAGTTCTCTATTCTCTATTACCAAAGTTCTCAATTCTCCATTTTTGTATCCATCAAACAATCTTGTAGTATTATAAAATATATAAGGCAAGGGAATACATATTCATTCAGAATCTACTATGTGCCAGGCATTGTCTCATTTGATCTTCACAACAACCATGCAAGGTAAGTACTATTATTATCCCTTTTTTATAGTTGAGGAATCAAGGCAAACAGAGGTTGAGTGTCTTGCCCATGGTCACACCAGGTTCTCTCCACTTAGTTCCACTCCTGTACCAACTAAGACAGAGGAGGTCAGTAACTTAAAAATTCTACTCAAGGGCCTCTCAGCCACCCTGCCTGACCTAGATTCAGAAAATTGGATAGAGGTGAAGAAGAGACCTTGGCCCTCTCCAGCAAGACCCAAGTGTCTTAGTCCTAACCTCTCTCACTCCAGCATGGGATGACCCTGATGTGCCAGCGCATACACAAAAATATGCAGATGTCAGAGAACAATGAGAGTCCAAAGTCCCAGTGTTGGAGGTGGAACCACATTCCAGTAATCCCACACCCTCAAGGTTTCCTTGAGGACCCCGACCTTCTTAGATGGTTTACAGACGCTGCTTTGGTCTCTTGCCATACCCCTTGATTTAATCGTCCTCAGTCAATCCTTCTTCTCAAATTTAAACTCCCACAGGACTGCAGTTAAAACCACTTTCCTCTTGTTTTATAATCAGAAAACAGCACCATCCCCTATTAAAGATCCTTCTGCTATACCTGAAGGGAAGTTGTTTCATCATGTCTGAAGAGAAGGTGTCAAGAAGATTTGTTTCAGTCTCCATTTTGCCCCTACCTAAATCACTGCGTGACTTTGGGCAAATGACTTCTCTGAGCCTCAGTTCTCTCTTCTATAAAATAAGAGGGTTGGACTTAATTATTTTAATTTTTTTTGTTGTTTTTGTTTTTCTGAACTTAGCAAGTATTTTTGAACAGGATCATTTCTGTATACAAAGAAGAACAACAGAAAAAGAGGATTGCCTATGAAACCAGCAGTCCCAATCTTCAGCTTGAATTTCTTTTCAAAGTTATTTAATAAATTGAATAGTTTTTTAAAAAGTATGGGGGAGGGGAAAGCTAGGTGGCACAATGGATAGAGCACAAACCCTGGAGTCAGGAGGACTTGAGTTCAAATCCGACCTCAGACGCTTACTAGCTACATGACTTTGGGCAAGTCACTTAACCTGGATTGCTCTATCTACTGCACCACTGGCTACTTATATAAGGGAGACACGTTGTAGAAGAACCTC
This sequence comes from Vombatus ursinus, assembly GCF_900497805.2. NCBI lineage: Eukaryota > Metazoa > Chordata > Mammalia > Diprotodontia > Vombatidae > Vombatus > Vombatus ursinus. The sequence continues at coordinate 12,310,339 of NW_020954687.1, forward strand.
TAGGTTTGAATTTTATTTTATTGAATCAAAATCTTAAAAAAAATCTATACCCTTCAGACAGAAGTGGATTGTATAAATATGATCTTCCGTAGAAAATCATGGAAACCTGATGTTTTCATTCCATATTTGCATCAAAGATATCACTCTCTGAATGGTGAGATGAAAAAATAGGCTATTGGTCAGTTGGTACTGATGTCCTCTTAATTGTCTTTTTCTTTGTCATAATTCGTTATGACTTTTTCCAGTTATTTGGTATTTTCCTCTCTTTTAGATACCTTAAAATAGATCCTTCAAAGCTTTTGAGATCACATCATCCACAGCACACAGTTTTTGCTATCTATACTTGATCTTGTTTCTTTATTCTTCCTAACTTGCTTAATTATTGTTTTGCTTCTTCATATAGTATATTGAGGCCTGAGGTATTATGATCCAGATGAGGTGGTTTCACTGTTGTTGATGAAAATAGATCACTGTAGCAAAATTGGAGGCATATCTATTTCATTTTCATCTATTCTAGTTTTATCTATAAATGCTTTTGGATTAATCTGGAGTAGTTGGGTCTCATACCAAACTTCATGCTTTCTGAGAACTCATCTTCCTCTATCCTTCTTTATAACATTTTGTAAACAGATTTGTTTTCTACATAGGAATTCTCCGTGTCTTTCTGCTTGCTTGGGACAGAAATCAAATATTCGTTTTACAACTATTTTCTGGGAGCTTTTGTTCTCGTTGTCAGTTACTTTGCATTGATTAAATTTCTGTAGGAAACTAATAAATGGAACAAATGTCTTTTCTTTCATTCATTTCCCATTTTTTTTTACTTATTTTAAAAGGTCAGATTGGAGCTATTGTCATAGTATACAATGTCTTTTTACCTTTATCCTTCTAGTTTGGTATTGATTTTGACTTTTGTTTCAACTAGTCAATCATCTATATGCATACAGATAACTTATAAATGCATGGGCCTATAAAATATAATTTTAGATGAACCAGTTTTTCAAAGGGCAGTTAGTTGTCTAGTGATACCATTGTAAATAGATGATACATTCTTGGATGGCCAAATTTCAGACTATAAAAGCTTCAAATTTTTTCATCATTAAAGAGACCTGAGAGCTAGATTAGGTACGTGCACTCCTCATATACCTGGATTAGGTACATGAGGAGTGCAAACCTACTTGGTAATACCTATTTGTTACAATGGCAACTTTTATTAGGGTATTGATATTAGGGGGTAGTGATAGTTATGCCAAAAAAGAGCACTAAGAAAACATTTTTAAAAATGTACAGAAGAAAGCACAAAGAAGTACAAGAGGAGATACAAACAAAAATTGAGTAATTTTGCTACTGTCTTGTTATATTACACACACTATATATATGTATATATTTAAAAAAACAAACTATATATAATGTATATTCTTATGCAATCCTTTTTCTTATTCTTCTTATAACAAACGCTGAAGTATGCGTTTGTTAATTAAGTTCACAATAATAAACATGGAATTTTAAGGTAAAAAAAGCAACTTATCAAAGACACTCGAGGTTAACTGGCAAATGTTGATGGGGAAGGGTAAATGACTAGCTTGAGGACAAAAAGAATCCATGGACATAAAAACAGTTTTACTTTTTTACTTCCCAGGAATTCCTTAACCTATAGTTTAAGATCTATTTAGAAATGACAACTTCTAGATGAATCTGGAAATTGTTTCTCAACAAAACAAAATAACCCCATTTCCGAAACTTTATTCTTCAACTGAAAAAGATTTCATTTGTGTGCCCGTAGGAACAGAACATTGGAAAAGGACTGAACCCTCATATAATGAGTTTAGGGGATGTGGTACTGATTAGGGGTAATCAGTTTCTGGAGTTCTAAGGTTTCTGGAGCCCCCTCCCTCTTTTCTCTAGGTCTTCAAAAGAGAAGTAGGCGAATTAATGAGAAAATTACTGAATTTGTAGAAGTTGAACTTATTTAAAAAAACACTTTTTCTTTTCTTTTCTTTCTTCTTCTTTTTTTTTCTTTTTTTACTTTGCTTTTCCAACATCAGTCTAGTGAAACAATGGTGAAACAGTTAACTTGATGTTTCTTTGCTTGTGAATGGGACTGCTACCCACATGGATTTGGGCCTTATAAAATGAATTGTCTGTTCAAAGTGCTGAACAATTCTGTAATATCTAACAACCCACAAGAAGAATGGAATCAAGCTGCACTGCTCTCTGGGAATTGTTATACAGGAAAAGTGGCTTTTTGGTTTGTTTTGGTTTTATCATCTTAAGAGAAGGGAATATGTATTTATATAAACGTTATAATGTGCCTAGCACTATGCAAAATTCCTTAAAATATCATCTCATTTGATCCTCACAACAACCCTTTGAGGTAGGTATTGGTATTATTCTCATTTTACAGTTGAAGGAATTAGGGAGACAGCATTTGTTAAGTGTCTTGCCAGGGTCACACAGCTAGTGAGTACCTGAGGTCGAATTTGAACTCAGGTCTTCCTGACTTCGTACCCAGCATTCTATGCCACCTAGTTAACAGTCTTAACAGTTCTCTGAAAAATGGCTTAGAATAACTTTATCAGTACATTCCTGTACATGTCTTATCTTAAGAGCTAGATTGCAGGCTCCTGGCATACAGAGACCTCTGTTGCATCTTGCTCTGCATGTTGCACATTTCTAGTTCAGTCTCCATCTAGATTCTATGGTATAGAAGGTGTGACGTTTTCTGACAGTGTGTATTTGTGGTAGAATGTGCTTCAGGTGATGGGAGGAGTGATATTCTATCATCATTTTTTCTTAATGTGAAATTTCATTATCTCTTTGCTTTGAACTTAATGTCTCTTCTACTTGACTAGGAAAAAAGTAAATGCCATTTGGGGTCATGAGTTCTGGTGTTGAGTGGATACAGACCCCTAGAATACCTTGAACCGTGGATACCTATTCTAGGGCCCTCACTTGCTAGAGGAAGGGAACCCAAAATGGTATAAATTATATTGTCACCAAAAAATATTAGCTCTTGAACTGACTTCCATATTATCAACTTTTCTTTACAAAGAGCGAGAACCAATTCTTGAAACCCTTGACCTCTGGACAGTCTGGAGACTCATTAGTAAATTCTTTCTCTTCCACTCTATTTTTGTCCCAAGCTCCTTAAAGACTCTGTTGGGAAATATTACTCTTTCTCTTCCTATTTTGACACATATTCTTACTATGTCACAATTTCCATGTTTGTAGCTTATTTTATATGTTGCATGTCAGGCTAGCTGATTCTTGATGACATCTGAGGACCCACTTTATTCTCTCATCAATACCATATATCCCATTCATATTATAAGATGGGTGTCTGGAGTAGCTGCCAGTAGAAAACAAATTTTATCCATAATTGGGGATTCTTGTTAGAATCAACAAAAGACTGTCCTTTTTTGACCTTTGCTTGTTTAGTTTGTTGCTGGTGAATACTTCACCTTCAAGCGCACAGCCTTTTGCATCAGCCTCTAAAATTGTTTTGAAGCACATTTATTAGTTAGAAATATCAAATTTTATAAGGGGTCAATGTAAAATTTTCAAGGGCGGGTTATTTTATATGTACTTTTAGTTCTTGGCTGTAGCCAAGGCAATAGCATTTTAGCATATTCTGTACAAGATGAGACTGGAAATTCAGAAACACATCTAGAGCTGGAAAGAAACTTAAAAACCAGTTAATGTTACCTCCTCATTGAAAATTGGGAAAAATCAAATTTATTCTCTTTTGCTATTGATTTCACTCTGTATAACTGATGACTTTTTTTTTGTCTAGGCAATGGGGTTAAGTGAGTTGCCCAGGGTCACACAGCTAGTAAGTGTTTTTATGTGTCTGAGGCCAGATTTGAACTCAGGTCCTCCTGAATCCAGGGCTGGTGCTTTATACATTGTGCCACCTAGCTGCCCCAACTGATAACATTTTTGTAACTGCCTAAGTCATGTTTCATCTGTCTCAGAGTTAAGTTTGGAAATCCACCTTTTCTATAACTTGTTCAGTCTCTGACTTAAGTTTAGAAGTTCAGTTCTTCTGCTAATCACTGTTCCATTTTTTGCCTCAAGGAAATCTGTTACCCTTGAAGGAGGTAAGTGGATACCAGGGAGTCTGCTTTGTTATCCAAGGTAGTCTTGTCCACTACCCTTAAACTGTCCATGCAGATGGACTCAAACAATGAACATTTCTTAGTGATGGAGTGGAAAAAGGGGTTGTTAGCACCTCATTCCCAACTTTCAGTCAATCATATTGTTCCCCACACCTATGATGCTATAAGCACTGTAACTAATCATACTATTTTCCCTGCCTGTGATGCTGCCTTCTATTCTGGATGCTCCTTCTTTATACTATAAAAAAGAGCTGCCCCGCTCATTAGGGGACTTTGTAGCTGAGATAAAACTCAGGCTTACATTGAAGATAGTGTGGGTTTAGTTCCATACCACCACAGTAAAGCAAGTCACATGAATTTTTTGTTTTCCTAATACACATAAAAACTATGTTTACACTATGTTGTATTCTATTAAATGTACAAAGTATTATATCTTAAAAAAAACCCCTAATATACATACCTTAATTAAAAATACTTTATTGCTAAAAAAAAAAATGCTGACCATCATCTGAGCCTTCAGCTAATTGTAATCTTTTTGCTGGTGGAGGGACTTGCTTTGATGTTAAGGCTACTGATTGATCAGGGTGGTGGTTTTCGAAGGCTGGGGTGACTGTGGCATTTTCTTAAAATAAGACAATAATGGAGTTTGCTGCAATGATTGGCTCTTCCTTTGATGAAAGATTTTTCTGCAGCATGGGATCCATTTTACCCACAGTAGAACTTTTTCCAAAATTGGAGTCAGTCCTCTCAAACTCTGCTGCTTTATCAACTATATTTATGTATTATTAATATTGTTTTGTCTCAGGGAATAGGGAAGTCTGGGGAGAGGGAGAGAGGGGGGAACAGCTGGTCAATGGAGCAGTCAGAATACAGATAACATTTATTGATTAAGTTTGTTATCTTATATGGGTGCAGATTCATGGTGCCCTGAAACAACTAAAATAGTAACATCAAAGATCAGCAATCACAGATCACCATAACAGATACAGTAATAATGAAAAAGTTTGAAATATTGTGAGAGTTACCAGAAAGTGACAGCCTGTGTAGAACGTGCTGTTGGAAAAATGGCACCAATAGACATTGAGTTGCCACAAACCTTCAATTTGTAAAAAAAAGCAAAACAAAAAAACCCCAACAAATCAAAACCAAACACACACACACACACACACACACACAAACCCAAGTATCTGTAAGCACAATGAAACAAGGTATGCATATAAGTGCTAGCCTTACCAATAAATTGAACATGCTTGTAACTCTGTGCCTCAGCTTACCTTAATTTTGATCATAATATCATTTTACAAAGGATTAGTTGCAAGAGTCAGCTAGGGCACAATAGATAGAGTGCTGGTTCTGGAGTCAGAAAGACCTGAGTTCACACCTGGCCTGGACACTTTCTAGCTATGCATCTTTTAACCACTATTTGCTTCAATTTTCTCAACTGTAAAATGGGGATAATAATATCACCTACCTCATAGAGTTGTAAAGATCAAATAAAATAATATTTTTATAAAGCTCTTAGCACAGTACATGGCACATAATAGGCTCTTTAAAGCTTATTCTTTTCCCTCCCTAGTTATAAGAACACAACTTTAAATATGACCATTTGGAATTAAAAAGTTTCAGAAAGTGACAAAAGAAAACAAAAAAAAGTGTCAGATAAACATTTGATCAAGCTACTCTAAAAAGGTAGCATGGAATTGTGGGTGGAGAGCTGGCTTTGGAGTTAGGAAGAGCTGGGTTCGCTTCTTGCTTCAGACACATACTACTATTTATGTCACCATGGGCAACACCCAATGCCACAGATAACTCTCTAAGGATATATCGCAGATGATTTACTGACCTATATCTGTGGAAGGAGTTTCCACACATGAGGAAATCACAGGTCGAGGAAAAAGTCTTCCCAAAGTTTCATTGGAGTTTAATAATACATTTTTCTTTGTTAATTGAATTTAATTATACTCATATAATTGCACATACCCACCCTTCCCCCTTCCCTTTCTCCTCAGCCAAGGGAATAATTGCCCAAGACATGAGGGCAAATCACTTGAGAAAAATTAAGATCATATATTTAGAGCTGGAAGGGTAATCTGGTTAACAAGTCTAAGCTTCTCATGTAACAGATGAGGAGATTGAAGAGTAGAGAGATGCACCTTTGAGCCTTCAAAGGTTAAATTAAAACAGTGTTTTCTTGGCACCTTTTGTTTTCATTACTCAGTCATTTCTAGGCTTAACAACTTCCCCAAGTCCCACTCCCACATCAAATCTTTTCCAAGGTTAACATTTCAAAGAATTATTTGCTTCAGTCCAATTTGGTGCTATTGCAAAAGTTCAAGTTGATAACCACTAACGTCTCCAAAGCTCTACGTCATTGGCACACGAAACAAAATAAGTAAAATTAACCTTTGAATAACTACAGAAAGAAAAAAAATCCCTAAAAATAAACAAGTTTAGAACACCATGTACCCATTTTAAAATTCTTACCACTATTGTAGCAGGTAGATGCAGAAATTCTTCTCAATGCCTTAGGGGACTTCTTAAACTACTGTATGAAACATAAGTACTCTAAGAACATAAACTATTTAATCAGATTGGAATTGATGCCAAGAATACATCATTATAATTTTCAATAGGCGGATTCTGGGAAAATATCATGACTTAATGCAAGAGCTGTCTGTCAGTCATGTAGGCCTGATAAACTGTAGCTTTGTTGTGTTTACTTGACTAAAATGTGAATGAAAAACAATAAAAGTTAGCAAGGAGACCTGGGAAAATCATGAGATAATTTGGAACCAATCACAATCAGCAGCTTCAATGGATAGCCAAGTTTGCTAACTGGTACCACTCAATTGTCTCTTATCCTTTACTGTTTCATTCACTATGTTAGAGTGGAAAAGAAAATCAGTGCACTTGGGGCCAGAAGACTTGGGTTCATGTTCTAGCTGTTACTAACTATGTGATTTTAGGCAAATTGCTTCATGTCTTTGATATATAGTTTCCTGGTCTGCAAAATGGGAGAGTTGAGCACCTCATGTGGCCTGCTAGGGTAGACTGGCCCCAGCTGCATCTAACTAGATTCTGGCCAACCTCTCACCAATTACTTTGCCACTACTTCACTTTCCAGTTCTGGAACCACTATCAAATCAGTATTGCCATCGCTATTATATTAGTGCATTACCTTAATCGCCCCACTTTCCAGGCACTTTAAAAATCAGTACTCTTCCTTGGCCACCATTCCTTTCTATGTATTTTCTCTCTCATTTAGAATATAAGCTCCTAGAAGTCAGGAACTGTCTCTATTTTTGTATTTTTATCCCAGTGCTTAGTACAGTTCTTGGCACATAGTAAGTGCTTAATAAATGGTTTTTTTAAATTCATTCTTTTATTAATAAATAGCAAATGGGTCACTTTGGTTGTTCTGTTGCATATAGAGAGGGGAAAAGAAGTCTGGAAACAGGCTAAATTCAGGTGGCAAAGGGCTTTAAATACCAATGAGAAAAGGTTATATTTAATCCTAGAAGTGAAAAGGGACCTCTAGGGCTTTGTGAACAGGCCAATGGCATGGTTAGACCTGTGCTTTAGGAGTATTACTTTAGCAGCTGTGCAGATGGTTCATATTAAACTGGAAGCACACCAAGACCTGTGTTTCACATTAACTGTGATCCAGTCACTTTTCCTTCATTTTGTACTGGTAAGGCTGATTAAAAGAAAATCCAAAGTGTAAGATTTAAAAGTTATCCTTATTAAATTTCATCACTAGATTAGGTTCCATGTTCTAGTTTGTTGATATCTTTTTGGCTTCTGATGTTGCCATTTTACATGAATGGCTGCCATTTTACATGAATAGCTTTCATTTTTGTGGCATCTGTACATTTTCTAAGTATGCCCTCTTTGCTTTCATCTAAGTACAGTTTTTGCTTTCTTTGATTTTACATAAAGAATTCTGAAAGAAATCCATTTTCCCAAAATACCCTTATGTTAACTTTACCATATAGTACTGTGCTTTCTCTCTCTCTGCTCCTGCCCTACAACTCAGCACTCTGTGACCTCTTCCTCTTCCTTCCGGGCTAAAAACACCTAAAAACAAAAACCTTCCAAATGAAAGCAGAAGATTGGAGGCAAGAGAACACCACTGAGGCTTGGGGGCTTGACTTGAGAACTTCTGGTGTGAAATAGAATTTTGCCCAGCACTGTGCACCTTCCCAAGTGTCTAGCCATGGCATGTCCCTTCATACTCCTGACCCAGTGTCTGTCCCTGTGAACCCCCTCCCCCTCCTATTGTGTCTGTGTCTGTGCCCGTGTAGGGACCCCAGGTGTACTTGAACCATATTCTGGCCCCCTCCCTCCATGACATGTAGCCCCCTTCTTGCCCCCCTTTCCCACATCTGCTGGCAAATTCACTTTCTGCAGAGGTCTGAAGAATGGTCCTCTTAAGTAAAGAGAGAACTGTTAGGCTTATTGTAATTTTGGGGGGCTTTCAGTACTTGAGTGCAATTTTCCACTGCCTGTTTTAAGGTGTCAGCTCTCCTTGCCATTATTTTTTCCCTAACTATTCCATTTTGCATCTCCCTTTTCATTTATTCCAAAAATCTTGTATTCCTTGTGACCAGACTTTTTGTGAGGTTTCTCTCTTTCTCAGGGTTTGTTCCCTGAGGGTCTCAGTCTAATGTATTTCCTCATAGTATTTGATGTTTTCCTCAGTTTGCTCATCTCATCTGCCTCAGTAGAGTTGGGAAAGGTGCCACTGTGCTTGGATCAGGCTCTGCCCCAACACTTCTGAATTGGATGGTAAGCCTGTGCCTGGTTCTGAGAGTGATGGTCAAAATTAGGCTCCCTTTTCAAGTGACCCTGGGACTGTTTGCTGCTGGACCCTGAATAATACTTCCTCTTCCTACTGGGTCAATGGTCACCCTTACCCATGTTTTAGGCTGTGCCTGAGGCCCTTTCCCCTCTACTGCTTGGCTCCTGCTTATTTGGCAGCTGTTTATTTGCTGTGCTCTTGGCTTTGGAGTAATGTGGGTCCGATCTTTGCCTAGGACCAACCCTTATCCTACCACTGAGCTGGGACCATCCCTTCCCATGCTGAATTTATTTAGCCTTGCTCCAGGTTTGTGTTGGACCTTTCCAGTTGCCTTGAGGCTACTTTTTGACCTTTCCCATCTTTTCTAATTCAGTACTATTGAAGTATTCAGACAGTCATTCTGTGTACCCCTGTTATGAGTGGAAGAATCTATAAGTAATTCTTCTTATTTCACTAGTTAATGGTGCATTTTAAAGTTTTCCTGAGGTGTTTTCAGGGGATCTGGGCTCTTCTGGTCCTAGAACTCAGTCATTTTCCCATGATCTCCTATTTTACTGTTTTTAAAATGCCTATCTTATAACCATTCTGTAAGTTAAGCAGTATGAATGTTACTATCCATATTTTATAGTTGAGGAAATAGACTCTGAGATGTTAAAAGATTTGCCCAAGATTACATCATCAATAAGTAACTAAGGCAAAACTTTAGCCCAACTCTCTTGATTTCAAGTCTAGTACTCTTTTCCTTATACTATGCTGTCTCTTTTACCCATCCATATCAGTGTCTTTAAATTACTCTTCTTTTTTTCCTCCTGGAATTCTCTCATTGTGTTCTCAGACTTACTTTTTTCTCTCCTGTCCAGGAATGTAGTATGTCTAGAAAGAAATATCAGTATTTTCTTCTATTCAAATTCACCCAAATGCTCTGTACCATAATTTCCCCTTTGGTTACTGGATTTCTTCACATGAATGTATCCATTTAAGGAGGGGGCCTAGACCAGCTATCTCTTCATTTCCCACCTTACTCCACTCTTGGACTTCTCCATCAAGTCAAATGCCCCAGAAATCTTATCATTGGGAGATTTAATCATTCCTCAAGATGCAATCAGCCTTGGTATTAATAACTTATCAGTATCCTCTGCCTCTCTGTTATGGAGGATAGAATAATGAACTCCCAAAAGCTGTATTTAAGGAGGAGGCCTAGGTCAGACATCTGATTGCAGTCTTTTGGTTTTCTTTGTAATTTTCCTCATTCCTTTAAGCCCAATACCTTCTTTTCATTCCTCCCCTTCTTTTCACCTTCTTTTTAGGTTGTCTTTTTCCCATTAGAAAGGGCAGAGACTGTTTTTCTTTTTTTTTAAAAAAATAATGTTTTATTTTCTTCCCCATTAAATGTTAAAACAATTTTAACATTTTTTAAAAAAAGTTTTGAGTTCCAAATTCTATTCCTCCCTCCCCTAACCCTTCCCTGAGATGGTAAACAATCTGATATAGATTATACATGTTTAATCCTGTAAAACATTTCCATGTTAGTAATTTTGTACGAGGAGACCAGAAAGAAGGAAGAAAGAAGAAAAGAAAAGAAAAAGAAAGACATAGAGAAATAGTATGCTTTAGTCTATATTCAGACAATATCAGTTTTTCTCTGGAGGTGGATAGTATGTTTCATTATGAGTCCTTTGGAACTGTCTTGGATCATTATATTTCTGAGAATAGCTAAGTCATTCACAGTTCTTCATTGTACAATATTGTTGTGTGAAGAACATTCTCCTGGTTCTGCTCACTTCACTTTGCATCAGTTCAAGTAAGTCTTTCCAGGTTTTTCTGAAATCATCTTGCTTGTCATTTCTTGAGGCACAATAATATTCCATCATATCTTTCTTTTTTGTGTTTATATCTCTAGCTCTTAGCACAGTGCTTGGCACATAGTAGGTACTTAAAATATTTATTGACTAACTTTTCAATATGCAATACTATCGCTTCACTTTTACCCATTCTGTTCTTTTTGAATAAAGCATGTACCTTTTCACAGCTATTTAAATCATGACTCCCATAAAAATCCATTCCTATCAATACTTGTGAAATGATAAGAATTAGTTTAAAAATAGTTTATTTGAATGATCTATAAAATAGTTGACAAGAACAGCAAGACTTTTAAGAGTCAAAAATTACAGTGTGATTTTTCTACTTTGAAGTTCTGTGAAACAATAATGTAAACTTTGTTGTTGTTATTCAGTCATGTCAAACTCTTTGGGACCCCATTTTCTTGGCAAAGTTTCTAGAGTGGTTTGTAGTTTCCTTCTCCAGCTCAGTTTACAGATGAGGAAACTGAGGTATACAGGGTTAAGTGACTTGCCCAGAGTCACACAGCTGGTAAGCGTCTGAAGTCAGATTTGAATTCTGGAAGATGAGTCTTCCTGACTCCAAGTCGGTCACTTTAGCCACTGTGCCACCGAGCTATAATATAAGATAGCAGTAGACAAAATAGAGTAATGTTCCGGGCTCATAGAGGAAAAAAAAGGAAGGCAGCAGTCTGCTTGCTCCCCTCTTCTCAAAGTACTTGTAACTCTGGAGAAATAATTAGTTACGAATGATAAATATACAGCATGGTTACAGTGTGCATCTAATGATAAATTACCAACAGACATTGTTTGAAGAAATAATAGGCTTATTAGAAAGATCAGCCATTAACCCAGCAGCTAATCAGCCCACAATTTTCCATTAGTGTATATCATAGTATTAAGTTATCAGGAATAAGAAATAATGATCATTCATAAAATAGCATCAATAAATAATACCATTATTCATCTTATCACCAAAATGGTCATGTCTTGGTGTGCTCCAATGGGCTTTCTGACACTTAATTCAGAATTGGTCCTACACTCTGAAGGTCAGATATAAAGCTCTAGGCCGAATTTGTGACATTTCATCATTTGTCAGGTGCTCCTTTTGGTGTACTCTGAGTTTGGCTTCTTAAGACTCCTCTCTAAGCTAACTATACCTAGTTATTGCCCTCAACTATTTCTTGGTCTAATATGGCATGGTTTGCAGATACTTCAGTATCATTGTTGTCCTTCAAAGATTACTGAGCATTTTGAGTTGGATGGAAAGAACTATGTAGTCTACGTGTTTGTAAGAAGTAACAAAATTTATTTATTTTTTGGGGGGGGTTAGGCAATGGGGTTAAGTTGCCCCAAGCTAACTTGCCCAGGGTAACACAGCTAATAAGTGTTATGTGTCTGAGGCAGTATTTGAACTCGGGTCATCCTGAATCCAAGGCTGGTGCTCTATCCACTGTGCCACCTAGCTGCCCCCAAAATTTATTTCTTGATGGACTTTCAGTATGGTTTACCCTTCATTGTCTGCAGGAACACAAAGTGAATGGAAGCTTTGACCAAGGGTGTTCCTCCAATGACAACTTCTAATCATGCCAGATGGATGTGAGAAATCATTGCCCTATCACCTTTGAATGAGCATTGCCTCAGACAAACTGAGACCTGAGAAAGACCTTAGCTTAAAAAGGCCAATGTCTCCCACTGCATCTGAGGCCATCACTAATCATCTTGACCTGTGTCTTACCACTGGACTCTGATGACTCTGGAGGAGAGAGTGAGGCTGATGACTGCACAGCTCTGCCTTACTTAAATCCAATTCACAGTACACCCTGCTGATGTCATTTGTCCTCTTCAAGAACAAATGATGAACAACATAACCCTTGAGACTATGATCTCTCTCCACCCTATCAATGCTGCACAGAGGTCAGACACACTATTTGGACTTAGGTTGAGAGCTTTATTATGGTCATGATAACCAACTACAACCTTGGAAAGAGTAAGAGCTGAGTAGAACTACCCTAGACTTTGGAATCTGACTGGCTTGTGATTATTCCTCTGACCATCTGAGGCCTGATCTAATCTACCTTATGGAGTGGGACAGTCCAGCCCCTTTTCAGGGGATTTTAACATATTTTCATGATGGGAAAATTACATAGTTCCTACATTACAGTTATATAACAACATTGGCTCAGCATTGGGCACAGTGGATAGAATACCAGGCCTTCAGTTGAAAGGCCTGAGTTCAAATCTAGCCTCAGATACTTGCTCTGTGACCCTGGGCAAGTCACTTAACCTCTGTTTGCCTCACTTTACTCTTCTATAAAATGGGGGTAGCACTTTACCTCTCAGTTATTGTAAGGATCAAATGAGAATTGTAAAGCACTTTGCACAGTGTCTGGCACATAGTAGATGCTATCTAAGTGTTTATTATTGTTGTTATCACTGTAATTGTCAGTGTCATTATAATTATACTGAGCTCGTAGTTAATATGGTTAACTCATGATTTTTTCACATGGAATGCTACCAATTTAGATCTCTTCCCAGTGGTACCTAGGCAATTGATTTTGTTGTTGTTTTTGTTCCTGTTGGCTGTTCAGTCTTGTCTCTTTGTGACTCTCAGACCATATAGCACACCAGACCTTTCTATCCTCCACTGTCTCTCAAAGTCTGTCCAAGTTCATGTGCCTTGTTTCCATGACACTATCTATCCATCTCACTCTATACTGCCCCTTTTTCCTATTTCCTTTTTCCTTCAATCTTTCTCAACATCACAGTGTTTTCCAATGAGTCCCAACTTCTTATTGTGTGGCCAAGGTATTTAAGCTTTAGCTTCAGTATTTGACCTTCCAGTAAATACTGTCAGTTAACTTTTTTAAGTTTTGAGTGATTTGATTTCCTTACTGTCCAAGGGACTCTCAGAAGTTTCTTCCAGCACCACAATTCAAAAGTGTCAAATCTGTGGCACCCAGCTTTTCTCATATCCGTACATTGCTACTGGAAAAATCATACTTTTGACTACATGGACTTTTGTTGGCAAAGTGATGTCTCTGCTCTTGAATATGCTGTCCAAATTTGCCATAGCTTTCCTTTCAAGGAGCCAGTATCTTAATTTTATGGCTGCATTTGCTGTCTGCAGTGATCTTTGAGCACAAGAATATAAAATCTCAGGTGGCTTCCATTTCTTCTCCCTCTATTTGCCAGAAAGTTGCCAAGATCTTAGGGTTTTTTTTTGTGTGTGTGTGTGCAGATAGTAAGCTTCAAGACAGCTTTTACACTCTCTTCTTTCATCCTTATCAAGAGGCTTCCTCTTCTCTTTATGCCAGGAGAGTGGTATTATCTGCATATCTAAGATTATTGGTATTTCTCTTGGCAACCTTAACTCCAGCTTTTGATTCACCCAGCCTGGCATTTTGCATGATGTACTTTGCATATTCCTTAAATAAATAAGGTGACAATATACAGCCTTGTCATACCCCTTTTCCGATCTTTAACCAATTAGTTGTTCCATGTTCAGTTCTAACTGTTGCTTCTTGGCCTCCATGTGGGTTTCTCAGGAGACAAGTAAGATGACCTAGCACTCTCAATGCTCTCTCTCTCTCACTAAATGCAAAACTTTACATTAATCCCTGTTATTTTTTTTGTTTTAGCCCATACTTTTAGACCACTGAGATTTTTAGATATCCATTCCATTTGTCTTTCTATGCATTCATCTATGTTGTTGAATTAAATAGGCCTTGCAATTAACAGAGCCTGATAACAGAGTTAGTTGACCACTGAACCAATAATCATCATGTTTTGTGCACAATTATTCATCTAGCTACAAACTCCCCTAATCATAGCAAACATTTCTCCATTTTGTCCACAAACACATCATGAGAGACTGTCAAATGTCTCATAGAAAGTCTCTAACGGCAATATGGGAAAGTAGAAAGAGCACTGGTTAGGGCATTAAAAGAACTGGGTTTGTGTACTTGTTCTACCTCTCAGGATCACAGGATTATTGATTTAAAGCAAGAAAGGCTCTTACAGGACATTTTCCCAATGCCCTTGTTTTAAAGATGAGGAAACTGAGGTTCAAAGAGATGATAGGAAAGGCCCAAGGTCAGTCATCTGGTAGTAAGTGCCATGTTACTTGTTATTAAGTCACTTTGCCTTTAAAATTCTTCATATGCCAAATGGAATTCATTAACTTTCTATGATATAGGCTTTTTGGAAGGATGAAAGAAGATGTTTAGAAAGTACTTGATAACTCTAAGATGAATCTAAATGTAAATTTTTGCCATCAATATTATTTATCACATCCCTGATCTAGAAGTCCAATAATCCTATCAGAAAAGGAAATAAGCATGGTTTGGCATGATTTGATTTTACTGAACACATATTAGCTCTTTGTGATCACTTTATTTTCTAAGTGTACACAGTCTATTTAGTTAATAATCCATTTTCATAGCCACTCAATAATGCAAACATAAAATTAACCTATTACAAACAGTTTTTGAAATTTGTTTAATAGTTCCCTTTATAGACTCCAAGGCTAGAAGTTTCTCTAGAGATCACCTAATCCAACCCTCATTTTGTGGGGAAAAAAACAAAACAATCAAAACTGGTTCCCATAGAATTTATGACTTCCCTAAGCCAATTCACATCCTCTGACTCCATGCAGATCCAGGGTTCCTTAAACAAGGACCTCTTTATTCTGGTTAGTTCAAGTAAGACCTAATGGCACCAGTAGTCTGTTTAGTTCAAGGCAGGGAAACCACTGGACATAGTAGGGACCTTCCTCACTTCTTCCTGTCATTTCCAGGATAACAGTGTAGAGATTACATTGCTAGCTTTTGCCACATGACCAGACCATCTTTTTTTTTCCATCATACATTTCTTTGATGACATCTTTAACATTCATTGTTCTTCATAATCCTTTTCTTATATGTGTTGCATATGCTTTTTTTTATTGCCCTTTAAATGATAACTCTCTGAGGTGGTATAAAACTCAAACATTTCTGACTTTAGTTCTAGCACTCTATTCAATATGCCATGTAGCTTCTTCAAGAAATTATGAAGGCTTCATGAGAAGATTAATTACGAAGGCTTCATGAGAAGATTTGTATAAGAGTATACAGAGCAAAGTAAGCAGAACTAGGTAAACAATAAACATAATGGCAAAAAACTGCAAACAAAAACAATACTAAAAGGAAGCTATACCATGATTAATTATAATAAATAATCAGTTCTGAAGAACAGGTGATAAAACATGCATTCCCTTCTCTCAGCAGAGAAATGGGAGGGACTATAGCTGCAGAATTCTATATACACTATCAGACTCAGACCCATTTTGTCAGTTTTGTTGAACTGGTTTTCTTTGTTATAAGAGAGGGCATAATTGTTGGGGGTGGGGCTGCTATAAAGAGAATTTAAATTTTTTTTTCTGTAGCCATTGCACAACATGATCATAACCCCATTGTGGATTTGTCTGCATGTTTAGGATCCAAGGATGCTTCTACTAGGCTCTCTGTCCAGATCCCATTTCCTACAGATGCTTCCTCTTTCCCCAAACCCTTCCATTTCCCTTGGATCCTTAGTCATTAACCTCAACCTGATTACTTGCACTTTTGTTCCTGTGTATTTCCTCAGTCTTAGTTTAGTTCTCTCAATGCTGACCTGGCTTCCTTCATTCTTATTGCCACTGAACTTCCAGACTCAGAACTTTTGTTTGCCCTTTGGACTTTAGGTGTGATACTCATTCCACCTTCTTTCTGCTTCCCGATATCCAGGACTTTTTTCTGGGCCTGGCAAACAGCACCTGCCAATGCCTTCCAACTGCTAGACTCCTACTCCCATACATACCTGGCCTGGCTTGCCCTACCTGGCAATCTTTCATAACAAGATATATGCATTTTATTACAAAGGTAATCCACATGAAGAATTTACAGGGAGTCACTGTAGTTTTTCTTATTATAGCTATGCTAACTTATTCAGCATCATGAATATATAAATCATACCAGGAAATATTTGGAATAATTTTGAAATCACTTTTGGAATGATTTCAAAGCCTTAGTTAATAGAGGTCTGGTAAATAATTCTGATAAATAATTTCAAAGATCTCTAAGCTACCTATGGATTCTACGAAATGTGGATAGGACCTTATTTTTATATGTCCTAAGAAATTACATAAAATTATCTTTGTACATGATTTTGTGTCTTCCTTTTTTGAGAGAAGGCCCATTGGAAAGTCTGGGAGATTCTCTTTTATGACTTTTGGGAAAGCAGGAATGAGATCACTGGATATTGGTGGATGGCAGAGAGCAATGTCAGTGGTGAGTATCATCTGGTCTCTCTGCCCACCAACAGCTCTACCTGCCCATTTTTGAAGACTTGCATAGCTTGTTTGGCTCTTGAGTATAAAGAGAGAAAAATGGTGCTAGATGAACACAGAATTACGAAATCTCAGATTTGGATGAAACCTGGGAGCTCATCTACTGCCAGTGGTGTCAAATTAAAAAAGAAATGGATTCCTGTCTGTCTGCATATCATCTTAGAAAACCACAAAGTAACATTATCTATGTTATATTGTATTTTTATTTATTTTGATAAACATTTCCCAATTACATCTTAATCTGGTTCAGACTTTTGGGAGTTTTATAGCTGCTTGCAGTCTATGGGACAAATTTGACATCCCTGTTGTAGATCATAAGTGTAAATACTCAACAAGTAGTCACCCAGATTTTATATGAACCTATGTGGGGGGAGGAGTGGAAAAAAGAGGAATTTACCACCTCTAAAGGCAGCCCAATCTACTTTTGGACAGTTTTAATTATATAGAAGTTGTTTCTTGAACTTTCCCAAACTCTCACCGTATTTTGCCTTTGTTGGAGCTCATCTGGAGTACTGTGGTCAATTCTGGACGACACGGTTTAAGAAGGGCATTGATAAACTGTAGAACATGCAAAAGGAGGGCAAGTAGGATAGTGAAATCATTCATTCATTCAATTCATTATGGTTGAACAAACTAGCAATGTTTAGTCTTGAGAAAAAAAAGGTTCAGTGGGGAACGTGACATCTGTGTTCAACTATTTGAAAAGCTGTCATATGGATGAGTGATTAGATTTGTTTCATTTGGACTCAAAGAGCAGAACTGGGAGCAAACAGTGGAAACTGCAAAGAGACTAATTTAGATTTGAGGTCAGGAAAACAAAGCAAAACAAAACAATATTTCCTAACACCTGGAGCTGTCCAAAAGTGGGATGGAACGTCTTGAGAGGAGAGATCAGACAACTACTTGTATGGTATGTTAGTGGGTATTTCTTTGAGTATAGGTTGAACTAGATGACCACCAAGGTCCCTTCCAAATCTCAAATTCCATGATTCTGCACTTCCATGCTAAGGAGACCAATAGTTCCACACCACCTAGTATTGGTGACTATTTGGAGAATATGAAAATGGTGAGAAATATGAGCATCATATTTCTCCTTTCCTCTATCATATTTCTCCATCTATTTCTCCCTTCCCAAATCTCCCTTTAGTAGGACATCGATGATTTGGAGTTATTAATAACAGCAATTGATAGCATTGATAACAGTAATGGCAGTTACCTTTGGCCAAAAGAACTTTAACATTTTAGGTAAAACTCTAAAGAAGAGAAGAAACTAAAGTAATGATAGGATAGGATCTTTGGTTTCACTGGTGTGGGGAATGCCTAGGAAAGGCCATCATCTTCTCTGCAATATATAGTCAAGGAGTCGCCTAGAGCAGTACGAAGTTAAGTGATTTTTTTCCCAGGGTCACACAGCTATTATGTCACAGGCAAAATTTGAACCCAGGTTTTCTTGGCCTTAAGGCTGACCCTTAAACCACTACACCATACTTTGCCTCTCTATTAATAATGACAAAGATTTTAAATTTGTGTAGTTTTGTCTTTAAAACTTTTCTAAAGCCCATTTATTTTATTTCTCGCTATTATACAAATGAGGATTTAATCTTGCATATTTAGAATTTATCTTTAAACCTCTATTTGACAATTTCCAACACTTTATACATCTTTTTGACTGTGTATTTAGATTTATACTGTATCTGTGCTTTATTGCTTAATGCTATGTAAAATTCCTCAGTCTATTTCTAGGTTCTTAATCCTTCTCTCTGTCCTCCTGCTAAAAATATTCCTTTGTTTCTTATCACTTTCCTTTGGCATATTCATAGAATCTTAGAAATAGAAGGGATTGCAAAATCTAACTAGTCTAACCTCTTCCTGAAATGAATCCCCCCTACAGCATCCCTAGCCTCTATTTGGAAAAGCTCTTCTCATAGTGAACTCATTATTCTCAAAAGTCTAGTCTATTTTGGGGCAATTCTATTTTTTCCCTTAGAGTGAGTTGAAATATTCTCTTGGCAAGTCCTTGGTCTTAGTTCTCCTTCTGAGGCTAAGCAAAACAAATGTGTTTTGTTTTCCCAGCATCATAAGTGCTTACACAACTCATTCTCCACTTAAATTACCTGAAATAAGTAAAGGTTTAGAGTTCAATAACATTAAAACTACAAACATCTTTACAGCCTGGCATTGAAGATCCTTCACAGACTGTATCCAACCTTTTCCCATTTCAACAATTCAATTAAACATTTATTGATGACCTACTGTGTTCAAGGCATTGATACAAAAACAGTCTTTTTCCTCAAAGAGTTTACTTCCATGCTAAAGTTATGTAGCTACTGCCAGTATTATTTACTCAATTTGAATGAATTTTGTTGGTAAACTGACACTTCTATAGGACTAATCTTGCTCATAAAATCAGCTGAGACAAAACTGTCTTGTCCACTTTATATTTCCCAAATAATGTTACAGTGCTGTCTACAGTTAAGATAATCCCCAAAAGTAAAGAGTTTAATACTTTTCCTCTTTTCTCCTGGACCATACTTTTTGAAATATTGACAGATGTAGGGTGTCATTAGCTTCCCATATTCCCCATAGGAAATTTCACTTCTAATGGCTTCAATTACTAATTAGAAACAAGATGTTAAAGATGAAAGGAGGAAATGGTAAGTACTCTTAATTGGGTATATACTGAAAAAGTATGTTCTGCTTTGAAATTTGAGGAACCACTAAAACATTTGCATAATGGATTTTCAGGGGATGGGATGTAGTTGTTGAAGATTTTTCAATCAGTGTATTCACTTTCTTAGACTGTGATTTAGAACTAGGAGATTTTCTGGTCAGTTATCTTGTAGTCCAATAGCTTTACAAATCAAAACAATTGATTTAACAATGACTATTAAGGCAATAAAGAAAATGATAACGTACCTTTATATGCTTTAAGGTTTACAAAAAAAATTGTGAAGTGCTATTCTGATAGCTTAAAATAAACAGGTACATTAGAAAATTAATTAATCAATCAATAAACATTTAGTAAGCACCTACTATGTGCCAGGTACTGTGCTAAGCACTGGGGATACAAAAAGAGACAAAAGAGAGTCCCCGCCATCAAGGAGCTTACAATCTAAAGGGGGAGCTGATATGCAAACAAATACATACACACACACATACTTATACATGCACACACAAATATATACAAAGGAAGTTGGACAGTGGTGTCAAACTTAAATAAAAACAAGACCCACTGATTCTTACATAAGGACCCCTTCGGGCTGCAAACC
Source organism: Vombatus ursinus (assembly GCF_900497805.2). Classification (NCBI taxonomy): domain Eukaryota; kingdom Metazoa; phylum Chordata; class Mammalia; order Diprotodontia; family Vombatidae; genus Vombatus; species Vombatus ursinus. The sequence continues at coordinate 12,330,729 of NW_020954687.1, forward strand.
AATTTATTTTTAAAATGTTATCTAAGTTTTATTGTGCTTTTATTTATTTTGTTAAAATTTTCCTGATTACATTTTTATCTGGTTTAGGCCCCTCTCAGTAGTGTTGTGGACTACATGCATCCCATGTTTGACCCATCTAGGGGAAAGGGCACAATGTTAACCTTGCAAATAATTTAGTAATATCAACTGAATCTAATCAGATAAAGTTGGGTTTACTGGTAACTGAGGAAAGATGGGAGAATTTGCCTGAATTAACTAACCTTTTGCCTTGTATTCCATTTTCTACTGTGTAGATCTGATCTATGACTCAGCCACTTAGGCAACATATCTTTTTTCTAGTATTCCAAACCAAAGGAAGCCAAATGTTCATTGGCAGATAAATAACTTTGAGCAAAAAATCCTTAAACATATATTTTCTCACATCACCTTTTGACTTTCTGGAAGGTCCTGGTATTGAGAATGCTTTTCGTCATTTTTCTTATTGGAAAGAGCCTATGTGATTAACATTTTTTTCCCATAAACTCTGTATGCTGGATTCAAGGAGAAGTAGTTGCCTTCCCTTTTATTTTAATAATGCTAGAGTTCATACTCTGGTCAGTGACTTCTCAGAGTGATGTGGTCTGAAATTGAGATTTCAGGAAAGACAAATTCTTGTAACTTAGAGGAATTGAAGCAAAGTCCAGGAAAGAAATCTTTTTCCTGTTTTTGAGTTTTTTTAATTAAAAAGTGAGAGCTCAATGCTGCTCCCAAATGCACAAACAAGGGTCACACATATATACACACAATATATACAATATTCCTATGACCTTCCACAGTCTGACTATAATAAATCTTTTAATTCAACAAGTGTTTATCAGCTGCCTACTGTGTGCAAAGCACTTCCTATACTAGGGGACCAAAAAAGTGAGTCTGCCCTCAAGAAGCTTATATTTTACAGGGTTAGGATAGACCTAGTGCGAATCAGATAGCAAGTCTTTTTTCATTTGTTTGTTTAGTTTTTTTATTCTTTTCCATCCTAATAATAATAATAATAATTAATAATAATACTGTAAGGTTTTCAAAACACTTTTCTCACAACAGCCTAGGGAAGTGATTAGTACAAATGTCCCTATCCCCATTTTACAGATAAGAAATCTGAGGCTAGTTGGTAGCAGAACCAATGTGAAAATTTGTGGGGTTTTTTTTGACCTCCTAAAACAGTGTTCTTAATATTATGCAGAATGGATGAATCCTGGATTCATTCCTCTCTATCCTGGGATCCTTTTAGCAATAGCATTTAAACAACTATATATCTGTAGCTTTTTAAAATAATTATTTTTCCTGTTTACCAATTAAAGGGAGGTACTGATACTAGTTAGACAGGATAATTATTTCAATGAATAGCATCGCCTTAGCTTAATTATTGATCGTACTAATGGAAGTTACTTATAGATTATTTTTAACTTAATGTGTTCTCTATAGCACCAAAAAGTTGCTGCTTGATTTTTTTCTTTTTATGAAGAGAAAGCATCCAATAAATGTTTATTTGGTTGAAGTAAGAACAGGGCAGCTCTGACTGGAAAGAATGAGTCAAGAAGGAAAGAAAACTCATAAAACTTTTCTTTTCAAAAGACCAGAGTAGGATCAACTATGAAAAGTCATCAAGATGTAAAGATGGGCAGAATTTATTTAATTGTGAGATCCTTTAAATGACAAAATATTCCTGAGGCATGTTTAATAATGAGAAAATCTTCATCAATTGATGTCACCAATAAATGGTGGCAGGGATTGCATTTATGATATAGTGGTGGTCACAGATACATAACATACATATCTATATACATATATACTTCCAAGTTATTGTATTGTCTTAATGGTTGGAAGTTACTTATATATCTGAAAAGGGAAATATTACAACTACAGCACTTGGTAGGGAGAGCTCTTTATCCAGAGCCAAGGGAAGATACCCACGGCATACTAAACAAAGTCTCATTACAAGAGATAGAGAGGATGATACCAAGGTCATGTATGCCTCTATAGTCATCCACTATTTTGCTAAAGTCGGCATGCTCTTCATGGTCTTGTATTGTTAGTAGGAACTAAGAACTCTGTGCCACTAACCATTGTGAATTCACATTAAATCCACCCTGAGATAGAATATTCCAGGGCTTGACATGTTGCCAGGGGTGATGGGAAGATCTTCAAAGCTAATGCTCCAGAAGCTTCTTGGTAACTAGGCCTTTTGCTATTTTAGCAGCAGTGAAATGACAGAATTTATACTGGCTCTGTTGCCCTGAGGGATTCTTATGATCAAGGAAGTTCCTTCAGAGGCTCTTGTTTGGTGACATTCTTATGGTTATAAGCACTGGCCTGACCATTTACTACCTCTTTAACATTGGAAAGGGCCTCAGTTTCTCATCTGTAAAATGTGGGGGTTGATATGACATGGAGTGGTATACTACCTATGGCATGGGATTTGGAATCAGGATTATAACCAACAACAACAAAAAGGGGGTCATAGCAGGCAAGAACTTGACATGCCTTTATTAGGGGGTCTGAGCCAATATCCCATTCAGGATCTGCCAAATGATAGGAGTGAATGCAAGGAAAGCTAGGCTATTAGGGAATTCTTGGATAAAGTCTTGACTTTAAGCTCTTAATGAGCTGAAGATCCATTGGCAAAAAGTCTAAGAAGGAAACTCTTGCATACTTGACTAATACCTCTCCACTTGCCTTAGAGAAAAGATTAGTTAACCCATTGCAGATAGGTGAAACTATTCACAATCTCCACAATTCCAATCACTCACAATGCTGTCTTCTGGCAGAAGATTAGCTCTCTTTTCACACCTCCTAGGGATTGCCTTTGGTCATGGTAACCATGTTAGCTGGGGAAAGGGGATCATATGATCAAAAGGCTTCTACTACAGAGTTGCTCACCTTAGACACTGGTAGGCACTACAAAGACAAAAATGGAACAGTCTTTGTCCTCAAAGAGTTTGCATTCTGTTTAGGAAATAAACAAAAGAACATGAAATTAAAATGAGAAAAATGAGTATGTAAATTGACCAAGCTCTCAGCACACCACAGCACTTGCTTCTCTGCTCTTTTGAAGGGGAAGTCTTCACATACTTGGGGTAAACATCTACCTAACTCACAGATGGGTTTGAGGCCTGTCTGGTTACCCTCAACCTGGGTTAACCCATCTGCTGAGACAGTTTTACCAAGACATGGCTGCTGTGCATGCTACAGCTTCTTGTAGTCACAGGTTAGAGTTGGGGAAAGGTGGATACCAAAGGTGGATTAGCATCCCTGAAAAGAGCTTGGCAAGCCCTCACACCAGAGGTGCTAGTCTTTCCTCAACAGCCCTATTAGCTACTGAATCACAAAACAATGGTATGTTCCTAGTTCCTCATATTCAGAGTCAATTCAGCACTGTGTCTTGGTTTAATTTATTCTCATCATGGTAATGGATACAGAAGGCAGTTGTTGGCAGTGTTGGTGGGGAACCTGGTCATAACTCTTTTAGGTGCTTGACAATTTACTGTAAACCCAGGAGGGCCTTGCTAGGCTGAGTGCTATACCTGGTGCTATGAGATAGCAGAGCATAGTGGAGGGCACATTGAACTTGGATTCCAGATTCCTAAATCTGAACACTGGCCTGACCATTTACTACCTCTTTAACATTGGAAAGGGCCTCAGTTTCTCATCTGTAAAATGTGGGGGTTGATATGACATGGAGTGGTATACTACCTATGGCATGGGATTTGGAATCAGGAATACCTGGGTTCAAGTCTTGCCTCAAACACTTAAAGTGAGACTCTGGATGAGTCATTTAACATCTCTGGGCCTTAGTTTCTTCCTGTGAAACACAAGAGATTTTAACTTGATGACTTCTAAGGTTCCTTCTAGCTCTAAATATGTTTCTTATTGCAGCCAATATGACATCAAACAAATGACTTAACCTTTCTGGGCCTAAGTTTCCTCATTTGTAAAATGAGAGGGCTGAACTACAGGATGGTCTGTGTGTGTGTGTGTGTGCATGTGATGGCAAGGGTATGACCATTTTTAATATAGTATTTTTATTTTTTTAATTACATGTAAAGATAGTTTTCAACATTCATTTTTTATAAAATTTTGAATTCCAAATTTTTTCTCCCTCCCTTCTTCCTTACCCTCTCCCCAAAACAGCAAGCAATCTGATATAGGTTATACATGTACAATTATGTTAAACACATTTCCACATTAATCATACTGTGAAAGAAGAATTAGAACAAAAGAGAAAAACCAGGAGAAAGAAAAAACAAAAAAAGTAAAAATAGTATGCTTTGATCTGCATTCAGACTCCATAGTTCTTTCTCTGGATGTGGATAGCATATTCTATCATGAGTCTTTTGGAATTGTCTTGGATCATTGTATTGCTGAGAAGAGCCAAGTCTATCAAAGTTGATCATCAAACAATGTTGCTGTTATTGTGTTCTCGTGGTTCTGATCACTTTACTCAGCATCAGTTCATGTAAGTCTTTCCAAGTTTTTCTGAAATCTATAAGAAATCATTATTTCTTATAGCACAAAAATATTCCATTACATTTATATACAGGAGGTTTAATGCTAAATTTCTCTTTAAGGTGGGCAACCTCCCTTTTCTAAGATGACTCTCATTCTCTTTCCATTAAATCAGTGATGTCAATCAAATTCAAACTGGGGCCACTTAAGGATATAAGGATTTAATAAGTACTTAAGGGTTCCTGCAGTCTCATATTGACTTAGAAAACAACATATTAACCTTATGTAAGCTTTATTTTGTTTATTTTGCAAAATATTTCTCAATTACATTTTAATCTGGTTCTAGCAGCATGTGGGAGTGTTGTAGCAATTGTGTGTTTGGCAACTTTATAAATGAAACCACATTTCAGCTACTTTGAAGTGTGGCCTAAATTAGAAGTTGTCTGCTTTCACCTAAGCCTCAAATCATAAGAAGAGAAAATGAGGGGAAGGGAAGCATTTGTCTTGAATAAATATTGATGGATAAAATGAGGTTAACTTTGAAAAAGATATCTGGAATGTATACTTCTAAATTTGGTAGCTTGTTTTTTTTTTTTAAAGGTAGCTGGAAAGTATTCTTGAGTTGCATAAAAGTCACACATATTCCATGATCATGTTTTTTTTTTGTACCCAAAGTTGGGATATATGGTCTGATACAGGATCATCTTTTTGTACAGACTCATGAAAAAAGATGCTTTTTCCCCTTGAAATTGGTACTGTCTCAGGAAATACACAATGTATGCTTGTCAAACAAGTATGTTCTTTGGAGGAAATAGGTTACATAAAAGGAAAAAGCCACTTAGCTAACTTTAACGAATATTTATTAAGTGCTCACTATATTTAAAACACTGTTAAGTGACGGGAACACAGAGATGAAAGTAAGAAAGCAAACATTCTCTCCTCCCAAGGACCTTACTTTCTACTGGGTTGGCCGTGGTAACTGTGGGAAGATATATGTACATAGGTAAGTAATTAAAAGGTAATTTGAGGAGGTAAAGAGCATTAACAACTGAGGAGACTGGCTGTGTGAATGGAAATCCAAAAAGGATTTCAGTGGCAGGTGGCAATTGAGCTCAGCCTTAAAGGAAGGTAAGTATTTAAGAAGTGTAGGCTAGGAGGGAGTGTGCCCCAGGCATGAAAGATAGCTTGTGAACATGCATGGGATGTTGAGTTCAGGGTATAGCTAGAGGACTTGTCTGCCTGGAACCTGGAGGCAGCTAGGTGGCACAATGGGAGTCAAGAAGATCTGAGTTCAGATCTAGTCTCAGATACTTACTAGTTGTATGACCCAGGGCAAGTTACTCCAGTCTCAGTTTCCTCATCTGTAAAATGGGATAATAATAGCATCTATTTCCTAGGGTTGTTGGGAGGATAAAATGAGGTAATATTTATAAAGCCCTTTGCAAGTACTATATGAATACTGACTATTATTATTATTGTTCTTATTAGAACAGTGTCTAATAGAATAGAGAATTAGAGCATCTAAAAGGAAGGAATAAGACATATTTGGAAAGGCTAATGGAAGTCAAGTAGTGGAGAACTTTAAATGAAAGGCTGAGAAGTTTGTATTTTACTATAGAGGCAATAGGGAGCCCCTGAAAATTTTTGAGCAGTAATATGATATGATCTTTGCCTTAGGGTGATTATTCTGGCAGCTGTGTGGAAAATAGATTAAAGAAGGAAGAGGCTGGAAGCAGGGAAACCAATTAAGAGGATATTATAATGGTTGGGGTGAGAAGTAAATAGGAGGACCTGAAGTAATAGATACAGTGACTGGGAGAGTGAAGACAGATGGGAAATATTGTGAAGGTGGATTCCCCAAATTTTTGGTAATTTACTTTATATGTTGAGGTAAGGAAGAAGGAAGAGTCAAGGATGACTCAAAGTCTATGAAGCTCGGGGAATGAAAGGATGGTGGTGACCTCAGCAGAAATAGGGACAAGTGTAGGAGGGACAACTTTAGAAAGGAAGAAAAGAAGTTCTGTTTTGGATGTATTGAATTTTAGTTTTAATAATAAAATAGAATGGATATTTTATAAAGGAAAGCACACCAGTTTTATTTCATTATTATTATATCTTAAAAAGCACGAACAATATGGCATTAATCAGTCATCTTTCTTACTATCATCTTATGGTTAAATGTAGTGTTTAAGATAGAGAGGCAAATGGAGCCTGAAGGGAGCTGATGAACTGAGATATTAGGAAGGGATCTAGAGAATTAAAGTCACAATGAAAAAAAGAAGGAAGGTTCAAAAGGTTAAGTAAAGGAGGCAGTGTGTAGCACAGGGGAACAAACATACACTTTAGAAGAGGGATTCTTAACCTTTTTTGCATCACTAGACTCTTTTTTTTTTGGTAATTTTTTTTAATTTATTTTTTTGTTTTCAACACTTACTTCCACAAGATTTTGAGTTCCAAATTTTCACCCCATCTTGCCCCTCCCCCATCCCAAGATGGCATGCATTCTAAATACCCCTTCCCCTAGTCTGCCTTTCCTTCTATCTCTTCCCCCCTTCTCTTATCCCCTTCCCCTTCAATTTTCCTGTAGGGCAGGATGGATTTCTGTACCCCATTTCCTGTATTTCTTATTTCCCAGTTGCATGTGAAAACATTTTTTTTAAACATGTGTTTTTAAAACTTTGGGTTCCAAATTTTCTCCCTTCCTCCTTCCCCACCCACCCTCATTGATAAAGCAAGCAACTAAATATAGGTTATATATGTGCAGTTACGCAACTTCCACAGTAGATATGCTGTGAAAAACTAACTCTATTTCCCTTAATCTTAACCCACCCACCCTTTTAATCTATTCTTTCTTTTGACCCTGTCCCTCCTCAGAAATATTTGCTTCTGATTGCTCCCTTTCCCAATCTGCCCTCCTCTCTATCATTCCCTTACTCTCTTGTCCCCCTGCCCCCCCTGATATTTTCCTGTGGGGTAAGACAGATTTCCACACCCGATTGAGTATGTATGTTATTCCCTCTTTAAGTCAAATCCTATGAGAATAAGATTCACTCATTCCCTCTCACCTTCCCCCGTTTCCCCTCCACTGTAAGAGCCTTTTCTTTTCTGTTGTTTTTTTTTTGTGGGATAATTTACCCCATTTTACCCCTCCCTTTCTTCTTCTCCTAGTATATTCCTCTCTCACCCCTCAATTTTATTCTCCAGATATAACCCCTTCATCTTCAACTCACCCTGTGCCCTCTATCTATCTATCTATACATACATATAATTTTTTCCCTTCCAACTACCCTAATACTGACAAAGGTCTCATGAGTTACAAATATCATCTTTCCATGCAGGAATATAAACAGTTCAACCTTAATAAATCTCTTATGATTTTCTCTTTCCTGTTTACCTCTTCATGTTCCACTCGAGTCTTGTATTTGAAAATCAAATTTTCTATTCAACTCTGGTCTTTTCACCAAGAATGCTTGAAAGTCCTCTGTTTCACTGAATGACTATTTTTTCTCCCTGCAGGATTATACTCAGTTTTGCTGAGTAGGTGATTCTTGGTTGTAATCCTATCTCCTTTGCCCTCCAGAATATTATATTCCATGCCCTGAGGTCCCTTAATGTAGAAGCAGCTAAATCTTGTGTTATCCTTATTGTGTTTCCACAATACTTGAATTGTTTCTTTTTGACTATTTGTAATATTTTCTCCTTGACCTGGGAGCTCTGGAATTTGGCTACAATATTCCTAGGAGTTTTCCTTTGGGGATCTCTTTCAGGACGAGATTGGTGGATTCTTTCAATTTCTATTTTGCTCCCTGGTTCTAAAATATCAGGACAGTTTTCCTTGATCATTTCTTGAAATATGATGTCTAGGCTCTTTTTTTGATCATGGCTTTCAGATAGTCCAATAATTTTTAAATTCTCTCTCCTGGATCTATTTTCCAGGTCAGTTGTTTTTTCAATGAGATATTTTTCACATTGTTTTCTAATTTTTCATTCGTTTGGATTTGTTTTACAGTGTCTTGATTTCTTATAAAATCACTAGCTTCCAACTGCTCTATTCTAATTTTTAAGGAAGCATTTTCTTCAGTAATCTTTTGGACTTCCTTTTCCATTTGGCTAATTTTGCTTTTTAGGGCATTCTTCTCCTCATTGGCTTTTTGGACCTCTTGCCATTTGGGTTAGGCTATTTTTTAAGGTGTTATTTTCTTCAGTATTTTTTTGGGTCTCCTTTAGCAAGCTGTTGACTTGTTTTTCATGATTTTCTTGCATCACTCTCAGTTTTTCCTCTACTTCTCTTACTTGCTTCTCAAAATCCCTTTTGAGCTCTTCCAAGGCCTGGGACTGATTCATATTTTTCTTGGAGGCTTTGGATGTAGGAGCTTTGGCTTTGTTGTCTTCTTCTGGTTGTATGTTTTGATCTTCTTTGTCACCAAAGTAAGATAATATAGTCTGACTCTTCTTGCACTGCTTACTCCTGATCCCAGCCAATTACTTGAGTTTTAAACTCTTTGTTAAGGTAAGAGTCTGCTTCCAATGTAGAGAATGTACTGTCCCAAGCTTTGGGGGTTTGTATAGCTGTTTTCAGAGCTACTTCTAGGGACCTGTAAATTTTCAGTTCTTCCAAGGTGGTATGATAAGGGGTGAGGTGTTTCCTCTCCACAGCCACAACAAGCTCCACCATGCCAGTGCTCTTCCTCACCCCAGGACCACCTCTCAGAACTGTGACCCAGATCCAAGCACTGGTAAAGCAAGAGATTCCTGCCTCAGCACTGGCAAAGAGATTCCTGCAATCCCCCTCTGATCAGCCACTCGATTCCCCCTCAGTCTGTGGGCAGAAAGCTCAGGAAACAGTTGTTGCCCCGGGCCATGCTCAAGACTTATGGCTGAGACCTAGCTCCTTCTCTCACCTCAGTCACAGTCTTCCCACTGACCTTTTAAGTTGTCTTTGGCATTCAGGGGTTGAGAAGTCTGGAAACTACCGCAGCTGCCCGCGATTCAGTCCTCTGAGGCCTGCTCCAGGGTAGCTGCGGCCTGCGCCCCCACGCTGAGCTGCGCTCCTCTCCCTTCCTGGCGCGATATGCCTTTCTGATCAACCATCCAGGCTGTCTTTGGCTGGAAATTTGTTTCACTCTGTCTTTTTCTGGGTTCTGCTGCTTTAGAATTTGTTTAGAGCCATTTTTTTAGGTATTTGGAGGGCTTTGGGAGACAGCTCAAGACAATCACTGCTTTCCCTCCCCACCAGACTCTTTGACAGACTGTTGAAGCCTATGGACACTTCAGAATACAATTTTTAAATTAATAAGATAAAATATGTAAGATTACAAAGACAATTAATTATATTAAAAACAGTTATCAAAATATATTTTTTAAAAAGTTTACAGAGCCCAGGTTAAGAATTCTAGCTTCTGAGCCAAAGCCTATAGGTTTCAATCTACTCTCTAATGTTTATTACCTGCAGGTCTTGTCAGGTTTTTTTTCTCTTAATAGCTAGAAAGAAGTGATAGATGTTCTTAGTTCCTATCTAAAAGGAGACAGATGCCTTGACTTGAATGAAAGTCATGTAAATTTAGTGACCAACCTATTGAATGAAAAATTGGGACACACGGAGAGGCAGAAGATACTCCGTCTTCATAGACTCATTAAAATAATGCTTTGTTTTCCTGAAATTGACACTCTCAGAAAATCCACAATGTATAATTGTCACATATGTATATATGTGTGTATACATATGTACATATGTGTGTATACATATGTACATATTATGTTCAATTTTTATATCAGAAGAAATAGATAAGTCAGTTAACCTTTCTCTGCCTCAATTTCCTTATATGAAAAATAATTTGTTGTTTAGACATGTCCAACTCTTTGTGACCCCATGGGCCAAGCCCTTGTATCCTTCGCTGTCTGTCAAAGTCTGTCCAAGTTCATGTTCATTGTTTCCATGAAACTATCTATCCATCTCATCTTCTGCCACCTTTTGCCTTCAATCTTTCCCATCATCAGAGTCTTTTCCAATGAGTCCCATCTTATCATTATGTGGCCAAAGTATTTAAGCTTTAACTTCAGTATTTGACCTTCCAGTGAATAGCCTGAATTAATTTCTTTAAGGATTGATTGATTTGATCTCCTTGCAGTCCAAGGGACTCTCAAAAGTCTTCTCCAGCACCACGATTCAAAAGTGTCAAATTTGTGTCACTCAGCTTTTCTTATAGTCCAATTCTCAGCCATACATTGCTACTGGAAAGATCACAGTTTTGATTATACAGACCTTTGTTGGCAAGGTGATGTCTCTGCTTTTCAGTATGCTGTCCAAATTTGCCATAGCTTTCCTTCCAAGGAGCAAGGGAGCAAGCATCTTTTAATTTCATAGAGTTGATCTAAATGCCATCTGATATTCCCTCCAGTTCTAGAACTATGATCTTATGATGAATAGAACACAAGAAACAGAGTTTATGATTTGGGGAATTGGAACTTTCATGAGGTTCGAGGAGCACCTATCAGTTGCTGAAATGGAATAAAGATGAAATTTCTAGGAGTTGAGGCAGTCAGGAAACTCTGAGGTCATACTATCAGGTAGAAAATCATGACAATGTTGAATTCATTGTCTAGGAGTCTAGGAGTCTAGAAAAACTGTTACTGAGGTGTTAAAGTAATCCAGAAAGGTGAGACTGTATTCAGAAGGACTCAGTGATAGAAAATAGGTCTGAGAGTGGCCCTGGGTAGTAAGGAGTACAAGTATAACTGTTCCCCCATATCCCCAACTACTAATTAGCTATAAAAATAAAAACTAGAGAAGTGAAATAATGACACAAGGAGGGGGACAGTTATTTCCATAGGAACAATTGTATAAATGAGCAATCTGTAAAATAATATTATGGCAGGGTTTTCATATGTTAAGACAAAACATGTTAGTCACATTTATTAATATTCAAATATTATGATAATTTAACAAGTAATATTAATATGCTAGTAAGATTATTGTGAAACATTGATTGGGGGGTTACTCCAGCCACCCACTGGCATTACCACATCTTTATTATTGTTCAGAACTACTTTTGTCTAGGAAGTGTGGGAGACTTAGAGAAATAGTAGCCTCCCTTAGAAAGGGCTGCAGGGGGTGGTGGTGTCCCTTGGGGAAGTCCAGATTTCAATTTAGGTGAGGAGGTGGCGAAAACTTCTCTGTGGCTGTGAAAACTTTATTCATAGTGGTACTGTAGTTCCATAGGACATAATGCAAAGAACTTGCTGATAGGGCAGGCAGAGAAGGAAGAGGGAGTTTGGGAAGGGTGGGATTGAATTGGATAAGAATGAGAGTAAGTTAGGAGAAGGAAATTGGAGAGAGGTTGATGACTAGGGTGGTAGGTGTGGTTAACAGGATAGAAAAGCAGGAGGGTAGCTGGAGTGACCTGGGGAAATGTGGATTAGCTATTTGTTGTTATTAGAGGAGTGACCAACTTTATTCTTCCAGATGAAATGTTGGTGTATTAAAATTTTATTGAGACACTGAAGTCTCTGTGACTTAGTATCCAGGTGCTAAGCTCTTGACTTAATGGTGTCTTCCCTACTCTTTGGAGAAGTGTCAAGTGGTGGTTGATGAGTGACAGGCCTTAGCCATTTGCTCCCTGATTGTTGAGTGCTATATGGAGTCTTCTAGCAGCACAACTACCTACAGCCGGGTCCCAAGCCCAGAGCCAAGGCAAGACTTGGAACTCCAGATAAAGCCCAAATAGTTGGGATCCTGCCTCTATCACTTTCTGTGTGAACTTGGGCGAGTCTTGGGCAACCAGTCTGGGTCAGATTCCTCATCTATAAAATGAAGATTGGACTAGGTAACCTCCAAAGCTGCTTCTATGCATGCACAGTTTTAACAGCCCGAAAATCCCTCAGAATGTTGATTTGGAGATGAGACTGGAGACTCCTGGATTTGAAGTCAGAGGACAGGGGTTCAAGTCCTGGAACTGCCACTTACTTATTGCGTGATCTTGGAAAAGTCACCTCTTTGGGCCAAAATTTTCGCATGTATATATAATTCTATACGGACCTAATTCTATGATTTTCTGAATAGAGGCCGGGGTCGGGGGAGGTCACTGCTATTACCAGTGGACACACATAGCTGTGCTCTTTCCTCTATGCCACACTGTTTTAAGCTGCCATCTGGGTCTGGTCTTTTGTGCAGTTGTGTATCCTCCATCATTCCTGCAGTCTGCTTGCTTTACATCAGGCTCCTCCAGTACTCTATCTGAGTAATTGTGAGAACTTCATGAGAGGAAGTATAGTGGGAGGGGCAAGGCATACAATTTGCTTTTAGATGATTTCTTCTAAGATAATCTGGCTGTAAGTTATTTCAACATCATTTATAAATGTAGAATATATATTTATTCATCTAAATTTAAAATGTAAATATATTTATAAATTAATTTATGGTTCCAGATAAATATGAGTGACAAAGGAGTTATGGATCCACTTTGTTGAAGGGAATTTCTATACTTACCAGTTCCCTGAACTGATGAATTCATCAATTCAGACAAACATATATATAATATATATATTTATGTGTGTACACATGATACATATATATGTATACATATATAATATTTATATATGCATGTATAAATATTACCAATACCTACACATGTGTGTCTGGACTGATGATTAAATGGGTGTTAGGGAATGCCTGACATAGGCATTGCCTTTATTTAAGAAGATACGTAACTTCTTTGCTCCTTACCCATCTTAGAGCATTTCTGGAGACTCTGGTACTTTAAGTAACTTGTCCAAGGTCTCAAAGCCAACATGTGTCAGTAACAGAACTTGAACTCAGATTTTCTTAACTTCAAGGTTGTCCATCTATCTGCTATGCAACATTGTCTCTCTAGAAAAGAAAAAAAAATTATGTGTACATACATATAATTACATTCACACACATACATAATATATATATATATACACAGATATATATACAATATACTTATATTCCTCTTACATGTATAATACATTAATAATAGCTCCAAATTAAAAAACATCAAACTGGAAGGCATTCTAAATATTTATTATTCATATATAAAGTAAGAGGCAGCATGGTGTAGTTGACACCTTTGAGTCAGGGTGACTGGGGTTCATATACTATCCCTTATACATATTGGCTTTGTTACCCTGGGCAAGTCATTCACCTTACCTGTTAAGGTAAGTTAAGTGTCCCAGGCAACTCTTGAAGATTCTATGTTGTAGGTCAAGTGTAGATCCAAATTAATGTCAATCAATCAACAAGTATTTATTAAGTACCCACAATGCACCAGGCACTCTGCCAGGTGCTGGGATACAAAGACAGTGAATAAAATAATCTGTATTTGAAAAGAGCTTAGACTATAATGGGAAAGACAACAAGTACATAAGGAGTTTTCTCTTTGGGATTTACCTCTGTGGTTCCCAATCCCCACCCCCCCCACCCCCAATAGAGAAAGAACGTGTTGCTCTTCACAAATTCAATTCAACAAATACTTGTTGTTTGCCTACTCTACACAAGCTAGACACTGTCAGGTGTTGTGAAAGACACCTAGGTCAGTCAGATTCAGGCTGTGCCCTAAAGTCCCATATATATTTACTCTAATTTATATAGTACTTAGAAGTTTACAGAATTATAATTAGTAATGATGATAGCTAGCATTTATATATCACAAGCTTGCAAAATGCTTTACAAACATTATCTCCTTTTATCCTCACAGCAACCATGAGAGGTAGGTGCCATTATTATCCCATTTTACTGATGAGGAAATTGAGGCCTAGTTGTATGACTTTCCTAGGGTCATACTCCAGGCCCAGTTAGGTGGCACAATGGATAGAGTGCCCCGGCCTGAAGTCAGGAGCACTTATCTTCCTGAATTCAAATCTGGCCTCAGACACTTACTCGCTGTGTGACCCTGGGCAAGTCACTTAATCCTGTTTGCCTCAGTTTCCTTATCTGTAAAATGAGCTGGCGAAGGAAATGGCAAACCAATTCAGTATCTTTGCCAAGAAAACCCCAAATGGAGTCACAAAGAGTCACACGTGACTGAACAATAAACAACAGCAAACTTCCTGGCTCCAGGCCAGTGGCCCTATCCACTATATCATCTACCTGTGCCACTCACCAAGTACAAGTATTATGATCCTCATGTGAGAGATGAAGGGATTGGGCCATAGTCACATAGCCAGTAAGTATCAGACCTGACTCCATGGTCCTTTCCACTACCTTATATTGCCTCTCTGCCTCCCCCATTAAAGGGACTAAGACAAATGATTATAGTGCAAAGTAGGAATATTTTTACTCTTTTTTTTTGGTTGTTGTAATTTTAGTCCCTGTGTCTATAGAGGTAAGAGGACTAGCAGAAGATAAATAAAAGTTCCTACTATGCTTTTACATTGTCCCATGCCTACAGGGTTTGAGCTGAGTGGAAAAATGGATTAAATCATGCCTGGAATATGTAATCACCATAAATTTGTAAGTAATTCAGAATAAGTGATATCTTAGTAGCCACATTTTCTCCTCTGACCTCCATTTCACTTAGTGTTACTTCGGGTGACCAGCATAAATATAGACAGTCCAGAGAATCGGTTATTTCTATTTCAACCTCCTGAACCTTTGGAGGCAATACTGGCAGTTCATTGGTAGTGAGAGAGTGGTTGACATAAAACTTCATAGCCCACTTTAAGTAAGTAAATAAAGACCACTAGGAAAGTGATGTATCAGCAAAGTTGAAGAGGAAAGGGGTCATCAATAAATTTAATATTGGGTGATTAATTCCTAAATGACTCAGGATACTTGAATACTTTAATGAATTTGCTGGTGAAAAAAAATCTTTGTCACTGACCCTTGTATTTCTTTTCTCATTTCCTCCTACCACACCCACACTTCCTCTGAGGCATCTAGCCTAGTGATTGAGTAGGTCCTACTCCTTTTTGTGGGAGGTGTTTAGTATAATAGATCAGTCATTTTTAAATCTCCTACAAAGGAAATAACAACTGACATTTATATAGGTGTTAAGGTTTGGGAAGCGCTTTCCTGATATTATTCTTTCAGTTTTATAGAAGGAGAAACTAATGATATGAAAGGTTAAGTGATTTACTTTTCCATGGCCAAAAGGCTGGTAAGTGCCTAGGGCAGGACTCAAAAGCAGGCCTGATTCAACTTGCAGCATTTTTTTCCTCAGACCCTATGCTGCCTTTGTAATGAAACAAAACCTAAAACAGACAAAATAATTGTTTCATTTTCTAGGAAGCTCATTCTGGCAATGAACACCAGACACTCTTGACTTACTGCGTATGGAAGCTTCACCACCAGGAAGGTAAATGCTTTTTACTTCACTTCATGTGACTGGTACCAGTTGTGATATATAGTATTATTATAATACAAATAAAAGTTTTTCAGGTTAAAAAATTGGCAAATTCCCCAAGAAATGTCTTGATTTGTATGTGGATATAAGTCTAGGAGCTCTTTCCCCTGTCCAACTAATTTTCATTCAGATTTTTTTTTATTCGAGAAATAAAATCCTCCATTCATGCCAAAGATCTTTTATCTGCTTTTTAATGATTCTCCCACCTTTGCTCTCCTCACTTCCCCCAGTTTCTCAAGTAAGCACTCTGTTGTGTTCATAAAAGGAGTTCCCTTTGAGATCTCCATCGAAGTAATTCCTCAACGGTTGCTCAATGATAAAAAAGCACGAGTTGGTCATTCATTTATGTAATCAGAGCCTCACTCTCAGTGTTTATTATTATATTCACACCAATTATTATATTTATTCTTTTGTCAGCAGCCTGAGTGGGCCAAACCCAGGCTTATCTTCAATGGCATTTCATAGACTAAAAGGCTTCCAAGGGCTCTCCCACAGAACATACTTTTATCAAAGGAGGAGGCTGGGGTTGCATATTTCTTTGTAAGTTGTCAAACCTGATGGCATACTGTTTCCCAATCATCACTTTGTCATTTCCTTTTGGCACCTGGGAAATGTTTGCCTATTAAACTTCTTTGTCTGTTGAAGCAATCATTAATTCTAGTGGCCTAGTCCCAATGCCTGGAACTAAGATGCCTAATAAATGCTTATTGTCATTACCTCAACCAAATTTTGAAGTGAAAGTAAGTACGTAGGGTGTCTGTATAGTTCTAGAAATTCGGAGACTGAGATTGAGATTTGAATCACTATGCCTCTTTTTTTTTTTTTTTTGAAAAGTCCTGGACTGGTCCAAGTGATGAAAAGCTATTGCCTTCTGATATTTGCTAATCACTTAGGTGCGTATCTGAAATAATCTAGTTTCCAGGGTGCTCACCAAACTGTGGCCTGAGGGTGTATTCTCTTTACTCTATGTGAAAAACAATACTATTGCAATTTGACTTGGAAAAATTATACAGTTCATTGGAATGTCTATGAAGCATCCTCATTCATGTCATCCTTCCTTCTCCTAAGACTTTGTGAGTCAGAGAATGAACCTGCCATATATTTTAGTGTAGGGGTTTGGGTCAATGAGAGTCCATGAATGGGAAGAAATGAGAGAAAATTTAAACTTGATAAATATTTTTTGTAGGTTATAGGCACATATAAGCCAAAATTTTAGGCTACATATGGTCTTATTTTGAATACCTGTTTGTGTCTTCAGGAAAATTCCAGTAGAAACAATTATTCTAAAATAATCAGTACAGTTTATCAAAAACACTATAATTTTTTTATATCAGGCTTAGAGGGCCAAAAGATTGTATCTGACTAGAAATATCCTTTCCAGATCTAAATTTATAATTCTATGATTTTATGCCCCACTTGATTCTAGAGACACTGGCTTGCTCTAATATTTTCCTTTAGTCATACTAGTAAAATATTTGGAGAAATTTGGTATTCCCTGTGTGTGTGTATTGAAGGATTTGATTTCAGGGATTTGAATATGACACTATTCTCGTTGAAAAATATTTTAAGTTTTTCAAAAGAAAATCAAATTTGTCTTTGAACGCACATTCCTCCTTTGGCTCACTATTGAGAGAAGGAAATACATTCCAGTTTCTGTTTTTTCTCCATTGTGGTAGGAGCAGCATCTATTTTATGTCGTCTGGACTGGTTTTCCCGGTCCAGACTACATAATAGCTCTCAAGGGACAGAGAGTCCAGTTTGGGGATTATCAATGGTTTGGCTTTCTTGCTGTTTAGGGCATAAAAGATCCAGCCAGTAGGGAACTGGTATCTGAATTTTTGGTGGAATTCCCACTGCCTTGGGGGAATACCTTTCTGGCATTGTGGTAAAAGTAAAAGAGGAGAGGAAGTAGCCTTTTTATATGAATTATTATCTCTTTAACTCTAGAATTTGAATACTTTTTATTTCTTACTTTTAGTTAAATCATTTTTATTTCATTTTAGAGTCAATCAGTGAATTGGCCATAAATCAATTAACTAGCATTATTGAGGACCTATTAAGTGTTCATCACTATAGGCTGTTGTGGATACAGATGTATTGGAAGAGATTCCTGCTTTCAGTCTACTTGTATTAATCCAGTCAATTTTTGGATAAATAGGAAACAATACAAAAGAGAACCTATAAATAATAGGGAGGCTCAATGGCTTTAGATCATTGAGGACCTTAGAAGTCAGGGATAAGGAACTAGAAAAGAATAGAAGTTTAGAAATAGAAGAGACCTCAGATCATTCTATCTGTTCCAATCCCTTATTTTAGAGATGAGGAAACTGGGGGACTAAAAGGATAAAGTAACTTGTCCAAGGTCATAAAACAAGTTAGTATCTGAGATGGAAATAGAACTTCCCTGGCTCCTGGGAGCCTTCATTCCTGTCTTCTTTTCATTGCTTCTTCCACAATTTCTCCTGTGTCTGGCCCTTTGTGCTGATTATCCCCATGCCTGAAATGTTTTCCTTCTTGTCTCTGCTTCTTAGAATCCCTGGCTTGCTTTAAGACTTAGCTCAAATGCCACTTTCAATGGGAGGCGTTTCCTGGTTCTAGTGCCTTCTAGCTTCTAGTGCCTTCCTCTTTGTGGTTACCTTCCATCTAGTCTTTATCTTGTATGTATTTACTCACTATCTTGTATGTAGCCATTTGTTTATATGCTGTCTCCTCCCATTAGAATGTAAGCTCCTTGATGAAAGGGGCTACTTTTTTCTTTATCTCTGTATCCCTAGCACTCTTCACAATGCCTGGCACACAGTAAGCACTTAATAAAGGCCTATCGTTTGAGTATTTTGGAGTTCTGCAATCTCATAAATGTATAGTTATCCCTTCCACATCATGGGGTTAGGGGTGCAGCCACCCTCCACACAATCTGGAAAATCCATGTAAACTTTTTTGGCCCTCACTTCATGCCAGAGAAGTCTGAATTTTTTCGTTTTCTTTTTCTTTTATGGGGGGTTTATAGTACCTTATTATAAAATTTGGATTGATATTATATGATACCACACATATATTTTATTCAGTTCTGAGTTTCTAAACTTTTTCTGTGTCATTTGCTGGCTTTTTAGCATCGCCTTTGGTTTCTGCAAAACTCCCCCCAAATTTTCATTTAATTTTTTATGCTGACCCATGATATATAGGAACTTAGATGGGGAAAATCACAATGTGGAAGGGATAACTATAGACACTCTTTTTACCTGTGAAGATTGTGACTCTTCCATGCCTTCTCATCCCACTCATTTTCACACTTGTCATTGTCTTTCCATATATCTTCCATAGAAGAGCCTCCCAATACACTTGAGGCCTTCTTCTGTTAGAGGGAAAAAAAGAATCCAAAACTATCCAAAGTTGGAAGGAATCTGAGAGGTCATTTAGTTCAACCCCTTCATTTTATAGACAAGGAAACCAAGGGAGAGAGGGCAGGGGGAGAGAGAGAGAGAGAGACAGAGAGATAAAAAAGAGAGAGACAGAGACAGAGAGAGACAGAGACAGAGACAGGGAAACAGGGGTAGAGCTAGTGAATCCGGGACCTTTGGCTGTAAGTCCAGCAATCACTTAGTGAATGCCTAAAGAATCCAAGATAAAGGAAGGAGAAAAATATCAGTAGTCCCCATTTGTTGTGATTTTCCATTTCACTGCCCTTATTTGAAGGGTTGGTGTGAGTATCAAATGAGATAATATATATAAAATGCTTTTGTAAACATTGAAGTGCTAGCTGTTAATATTGGTATTGTTATTATTAATGCAGCTGCATTTAATATCTTTTTGTATCTCTCTTTTGATGGTTTTCACTAATATTCAAGCAGAGAAAGGCAATAATGTGTTAATAGTCACGATACAGAGCTTGTATTGTCAGGACTTTGCTTTATAGTGATTAATTTTAAGAGAAGTCCCTAGGAATGCCTTGAGTCTAGGTCTGCATGTGTAGCAAAACAAATGACTCTAACATAATTTCTAAAGGTTCAAGCATTTTTTTTGATGTTATATGCAAGAAAACTCCTGAAGTCCTACTGTCATTCTTCCTTTTGATATGGAGATAGCCCTGAAGTCTTAAGAGATGCCTATGAAGTGCAAATCTTATGAAGGCCTTATGAACACTGGAAGATTTCAAATTCTTATCCTGTCATGGGATGTATGGCTATTACCTGAGAATCATATTTCTGAGGGGCTTATCACCAAAATGTTGGCCACTAGGCAATGATTTTTTCGGTCACAGCAACTCACAAAGACATTTTACCAAGATATAGAGTAGTTGCAACCTGTTCGTTGGAGAGAATATTCATACAATGATACCACTGATCCTTGAAGTATGGAAATATAAGAATGAAAACACATAGAAACAACAATCCAGTTCAGAAAGGAACGGGAGCAATTTTCTTTGAAATATTGAGCTTTCAAAATCATACATGCAAGAAAGCCCAGAGCAGGCAGCAGTCAACAGCATTTATTACCTTCGCAATCCATTCTGAGACGGTAACTGAAAGAAAGACTTAGCTTAACTGATTAAGAAATAACACTACCCCAAAGCCCTTAAAATGAGCAACTGTTTATATAGAACTGTTTTATGTCTTAGAAATAGAATGAACTGGGAAGGAGGAAGAAGAAGGGAGGAAGCAAAAGGTAGGTGGGGAAGAATAAATACAATTTAATTTATTATACTTGATCTTTGTAGGTTTGTTGTTTGTTGTTTCTCTGGGCTTATTTTCTATTCATTTAACTGTTTGCTGGAGCATACTTGTATGAAGACCAAGATTATTTCCAAAATAATCTTGTTAATACATAACTTACTTTTAATGAATACTATTACTAGCCATTGAAATGGTGGGCTAGATCTTAGTATGAGAAATTAGAATGAGAAAGGAGCCTATGTTTAATTTCAGGAAAATCCAGTCGCTCAAACTCAGTGTATTATTTAAATGGCAACTTTTATTAGAAACCTTCCATGCATTAGAGTAGTGGATTTGTGCTAAGGGGATTAACTATCAGAAACTACAATGTAAGCAAAGGAAAGGTCCAATCAGTAGGTAACCACTTGAATTTCAAACCTGTTTTACATCTGTTCTTTTTCTTGTTTTATGTTGTATGTTTTATGACAATAAACTGTATATTTTTCCTAATGCTTTCAACATATCCTTTCAAAGCAGACTCTCCAAGTTACCCGTGAATCTATACTGAATCTAAGTGCTGGGGAGCAAAGAAATGTGTAAAATATTCATCAAAATTTCATGCAGGGTTAGAAGTCACACCACTGGAAATTACAACTAGTTACATGTGGTTCTTTTTGTGAAGAACTAAGACATTTCTTCTCTCCCTTTTGGCTTATTTCTCTTTTAATTCTTTTGATTTCCCTTTGACGTCTGTACATTTCTAAGATATACACCAGCTAAGTAAACATAAGACCGCACTTCCAAATTCAAATTCCATGTAGGTCAGTAGACTTCCTAAACCATATAAATATCAGATTAACTTTTAGTTTCCAGGCAGCTTCAAGTTTGGATCTGATCCAAGGTCTGCATAACTTAGCTCTGTTCTAAGTTTTTACAGCAAAATCACATTGTCAAAAAACAAAGCTGGAATAAAGTCCTGAAAGGCAAATGCTCATTGCTATAAATCAGCCCAATTAATTTGAATGAAAACTATTTGATGATAATTTGATAGCATTATTTAGAGCATACCCTCATTAAATTTCTTATCTTGATTTTACTATAGTACCATGCAAAGAGTGAACTCAAATATTTTTATCAGTCATTCACCAAACATTTACTTATTTAAATGTCTATTTGTTGATACTATTTCTCTTCATTTCAATTTTATTTTATTTTCAATTCCAAATTCTCTCCCTCCTTCCTTCCTCTCTGCCACCCATTGAGAAAGCAGGAAAAACAAAACCTATTACAAACGTGTATTGTCAAGCAAAACAAATTCCCACATTAGCCATGTCCAAATATATATATATATATATATATATATATATATATATATATATAAATGTAGGAACAGAGTGAAGATGGGATACTTAACAAATGAGTAGCCTAAGTACTTTTCTGACATCTTGGTGGTATAGGGAGGAATTAAGGATGGTCCCATCACATTGGATAGACCCCTTGTGGAGAACTATGTGAAGAAATGGATAAGAGTACTACAGGATAGTCAGATATGGATTGGTTGTGATCTGTATCATTGGAGGGAATATCTCCACGGATGAATGTACAAATCTATTTGAGTATTCAAGTGATAACTTTGTAAGATTGCTGTTGGGGCTTAATGAGATTACGTAAGATGATCTTTCAACTTTAAAATACAAGGTTAATGTTAGTTAATTAATGTTAATGTTAGTTAAAGTTAGTTATTATGAAAGCCAAGTCTTCAGACCTGAACTATCTTCTTCTGAACTTGCTCTTCCAGCCATCTGCTGGATAATTCCACGTAACAGCATTTTAAACTCAACTTTGTCTAAAATTAACTCATCATTTTTCTCCAAACTTCCTAATTTCCCTGTTTTAGTAAATATCTTCCCCATTGTGCCAGTGACCCATGCTACAAATCTTCTGTCATCTTTGATTGCTTTTTTCTTGCTCTAATCAGTGAACTTTTTTTCTCCAGTGATTCTCATCCATCCTCTCCTTTATGCCCCCACTGCAACTAGCTTTATTCACTCCTTCTTCACTTTTTTCCCAGACTATTTCAACCACTCCCTAACTAGTCTTCCTGTCTGCAGCTTCTTTCCCCTCCAAACAATTCTGTATACTTTTACCAGAGAAATTTTCCTAAAGGTTCTTCATTAGCAACAAACAAAAGACGTGAAGTGGCATTCCTCAACTCAACAAATACTGAATTCCTACTATGTACTAAAGGATACAAAGTAGAGGAAGTTTCCTTGCCTTTAAGGAGGCTGCAATCCTGTAGAAGTAAGATGTACGCAGCTCAATATAATATATCTCATTTCTACCAAATAGTGTCTTAGCATAGCATAGCATTCTAGAGTTAGAAGAGACTAGAGAGAGTCTTTAGGCTCTTTTCTTATTCTGTGTTGTGGGCCCCTTTGGCAGTCCAGTGAAGCTTTTGGACCCATATCAGAAAGATGTTTTTAAATACATAAATTAAAACACATGGAATTGCAAAGGAAACCACTTATACTGAAGTACAGTTATCAGAATATTAGAAAACAAGTTCATGGACCCCATATTAAAAATGCCTGATTTAGTCCAACTTCCCCATTTTACAGCTAAGGAAAGGAAATCTGGACTCTATGATCTGACCCCAACATACCTCTGAAAGTTTATCTCCTGTTACTCCTTTTCACATACCTTAATCTAAAAGCAAACTGGACTACTCCCTATTCCTAAATATATCATATGTTTCCCTGCCTCCCTGCTGTTGCTTGCACTATTCATCCTGCTGAGAAATCTTTTCTACACCCGGACCATCTCTGCTTTTCAAAATACCCTATTTATTCATCTATAAATTGGGTATAATGATGCTTGAATTACCTATCTCCCAGGGGAATTGTGAGAAGAGCACTTTGTAAACTATAAAATGCTTTATAAATGTCATCTATTTAAAGGCATTATCTCAGTCTTTATTTGCCTCTTTTGCTTTTTTAATGCTTTCTTTTACAACTGGTTATACTATTTGTTTGATATCAATTTATCTATAGGTGACTTCTGCTAGATTGGAAATTCCTAAAAGGCAAGGACAATCTTACTTATTAAATGACAAGCATGTCAAACAGTATCATGATGTCACTTAGTTTGCATTTCTCAGGAACAAAAACCCTAGATTGAGATACAAGAGATCTGGTTTCCTTGCCCTCACTCCATCACTCTTTCATTTTTCTCCATTTGAGAGGAAGTACAGTGCCATGGAAAGAATGCTGGACTTGTGGTCAAGGGAGACCTGGGTTTAAATCCCAATGTTGACATTTACTAGTGATGTCCCCATTTAAGCTGTCTAAGCTTATCTTAGACATAATGAGGATAATACCTGAAATCATAGGCCAGGGTAGGCCTGGTGAGTTGGCACACCCTGGGGGAGCATTCCCACTGCTCCCTGAGGGTGTCTGGGCAAGCCAGATCCATATTCTATGCACGCTTGTACCTGTTGTACTTACCTCATAGGGTTGCTATCAAAGTGAAGACTCAAAGGAGATGATGTTAGCAAAGTACTATACATGTAGAAGGTATTGGTCAGGGGAGTTCCTTATCAATCTGATAAGTTTCCTAATCAACCTCATGAGATTATAGGGTATAAACTTTTGTTTGATGGTATGTGAAGTAAACCTCCCCCTGAAGAGTGTGCACACATCCCCTGACACTTTGCTGAGAGGACAAAGAATTTCCATTGCTTCCTAGAGACTATGGTTGCGTCTAAGATGATTGGTCGGCTGGGTCTCAGGAGGACAGACCTTGTTTGAGAAGCATTCTTGTTTGAGAAGCTACCTGTCTCCAAGAAAACTTACAGCCAAGCTCACTTTCTTTTTGGACTTCCACTTTTTACCTTTTCCCTATTGAAAAGATAGACTGGTGCATTTCCATAATTACTTCCCCTTAGAACTGAAAATGGCTGCCATGGGGCAGAGGAATTTGGAGATTGTATGTGCTGTCAGAGAGGAGAGATACTGAAAGTGGACTTCCCCAACCCGAGAGATTGTAGCAGCTGAGACACTGATAGATTTCTGGTAGAAGATGAGGCAGAAATAAATATGGACATGCCCATTTGGCTCAAGAAAGTAGTTCATGCATGATATTCATGAACCTCAATTTCTTTGTGGAGGAAGGGAGATTTTTAATTCACTAGCCTCCTGGAAACTAGCATTCTAGTCAGAAAAGGAAGATTTCCTTGGCAGCACATAATTTGAAGATTACCTTATAGGTAACCTTGAATTCTAGATTTGAGAGTTCAGGGATTAGATCTTCCAGACAGAGAAGGGAATTTCCTCTTGTAGAGTGCTTTTTGCAGAATGAATTGGATTGCCCACATATTTCTTGAGCAATGTACTATAGCAGAGGTGTCAAACATACAGTGGAGAGACCTTAAGTGACCCACAACTCTCCTTAGTGAGGATGAATCAGATTTAAATGTAGTTCACATATGATTTTAATGTGATGATATATTAATTATAAGAAATATGTAAATGTGTGATTTTTAAAGTCAATACGCAGCCCACATGGATCCTTGTGTACCATTAGTGGCCTCCACTTCTATTTGAGTTTGACACCACTGTCCTATGGTACTTGGACAGTATAGTTTCATTTGGAGAGGGATTGCTCATTCAGCAGTCCTAAAGAAAGTTTTCCTTCCTAGGGGAATTCAAATCACATAGTGACATTATGAATCTGGAAGAGATTATGTAGGACTCTGTAGGAGGGTTAGGATTCATCAGAATGTCAAAGGGTTGGCTTTATGGCAACCTCAAATTCAGTTCCCTTCTAAGGGAAACTGGGAGTGAATTTCCACCCAGCTGATCTCCTGTATCTCAGATCTCTAGAAACTCATAAGATGATGTTGTTGATCGTCCTTTGTTCTCAAAGAAGACCAATGACATAAGGAGGATGGAAAGACCTTAATTTAGAAAGGCCAAGGCTTGTGAGATGAAATCAACTCTGAAACTCACGTCTTCTTAGTACCTCCTGCCCCTGAAGGCCTTCCCTCTCTCTGATTGGATATGGGACATTGGAGAGCTCCTCCCAAATCCTCCACTATTTAAGGAGGGCACCCAGAGAATTTACTTCATCATTTCCTACCCAGCTGATCTCCTGGATTTCATAATCTCCAGAAACTCATCATTCTCCAAGATGAATTTGACCCTATAATTCACAACTCCTCAGATAATTTCCCACCCTGGCTGCAGGACTCCATTCTCAATTCCCTACCCCTACCCTCCTTCACTTTTTAGCTCCTCTCATTAGATTGAGAGCTTCTTAAAGGCAACTGTCATGCCTTTTTTTGTATTCCTAGTGTTTAGCATAATGCCTGGAACATAGTAGGAGCTTAATAAATGTTTATTGACTCTGACTATTTTTATATTCCTGCATCTGTTTATAGGCTTCTGTGGGTCCTTTGCATCTACTGCACTTTCTGTAAGGTGAGATAAAGATGGTATTACTCATATATATTACAATCTTTTTTTTTTTTTTTTTTGGCGAGGCAATTGGGGCTAAGTGACTTGCCCAGGGTCATATAGCTAGTAAGTGTTACATGTCTGGCCTGAGACCAGATTTGAGCTCAGGTCCTCCTGACTCCAGGGCTGGTGCTCTATCCACTGAGCCACCTAGATGCCCCTATGTATTACTTTCTTGAGTGATTATATTGGAGTTGTGATGCTATTACCTGCATTTGGGGAAATCTAAATATAAACCAAATTCAAACTATGTTTAGATTTTTTTTTGGGGGGGGAGTAATTCATCCAAAGAGAAACTTACCCTCTTGGTCAGCTTCTAGGATAAGGCCCAGTTTGTGGGAGCTTGGAGTCTTGGTGGGCCCTTGGCCCTGGGTTACATGTAAATGTCAGCTATTATCTCTCTATATCTGAACTTCCTCACAGTGACATCTTCCTAAGACACCATGTTTTGCTTTGGTAACTGACAAACGATGATTTTATCAGTTCAGTGCACCAGTGATGGCAAGCCTCCTCTTCCTACTGTCCTGTACAGCAAACACAAACTTGAACAATTAGGAGCAACGTACATATCATGATATCACAGGGCCACGGAGTTGATAGAAATCCTCTTAGACAGATGCTGTTCTAATGATGTGAGGGTTATAATCATGGTTGGGGTTCAGGGAAGAAGGAAATAGTTGCTCAGTCATGTGGAGGAGATGGTGATCATTTCTTGAATCAAGGAACCCCATATGGGCTGAATGAGCAGATTGCAAGCATACTTGCAAGGAGGATGTGAACCATCTGAGTTTCAGAAACTACAGGAGGCTTCAAGGGCAGCATAGAATCTTCAGAGAGCTTCAGCTGGATGTAGAGTGATGACTGAGAGCTCTGAATGGTGGGTGTCAGAGAGTAAGTGGGAGCAGACAGTCAGCTAAATCCTGACTCACGAGGTATGCAGCCAGGCTGTGTGTGGGAGTGTGTACCATTTGTTTCTCTGTTGTCCTTTGAGTCACCTATACCTTGGATCCTTTGGAGACTATGGTGTTTTAAGAACTGAAACCATACAGTATGGCTGGGAGAACACTAGTGTTAAAAAATGGGTTTTTGAAACAGGGGACAGCTTGGTAAGGCTAAAAACTAGGCCCAGGTTTTCAGATGCAATCCAGCTTGCATTTTCCCCCTCCTGTTCAGTTTTTAGCCTAGTTCATAATAATTTTACAGTATTTATCCTAAGTATAACTACTGCTATACGAAGTTGATTGAATCACTAAACAACTTCCCGTTACATTTGGATGATATGCCTTTTTCATCCATTTGTTTTTTCCCTGGGTGGATTGTTAAGCTGATCCCTTTTGAATAATCAGGGATCTCAATAAGGAGTACCTACCTATAATGTCCTGGGCCTCAATACAATCACTCTCACACAGGAGCATGTAGAGGACTTCACCTTCTATAGAGAATCCATTTTTCATTTGAACCTTCTCTATGATGGTGGTGAAAATCTTTGGAGACCATGTCTTCATGTTTTGTGCATTAATTGACATTAACAATTGGAGGGTCATGGAATAATTACCAATACTCATGCGTTTATTTGTTTGTTTGTTTGTTTTGGTTAGGCAATGGGGTTAAGTGACTTGCCCAGGGTCACACAGCTAGTAAGTGTTATGTGTCTGAGGCCAGATTTGAACTCAGGTCCTTCTGAATCCAGGGCCAGTGCTCTATCTGTTCATGCATTTATAAAGTAATCTTGAAAGATCTTAACATGCTTAAGAGACTTCTGTCTTTTGTTCCACTGAGTGAAATGCACTTTGGGGGAGGAAAAGGGAAATTAGTAAAAATTAATGGGTTATGGTAATTAACCTATATCCTAAATGCTCTGGGAAACTGGCACGTTAAGGAATATTTATTTGTGGAAGCATGTAGTTGCTAATTTTAACTCTATTCCAGTTTGTCCTGTGAGTGGCACTAAAGAACAGTAGAAAACACTATCTGAAAATTTGATGCTTTTATCAGTTCTTGGAAAAAAAATCACAGGCAATGAATTTTTTATTTGTTCTCTGTTGTAGCAACTTATTTTGTCTGCTATTGCTCCTGATCATATCCGTGATGAAAGTAGAAAAAATACTTCTTTACCAGCTGTGAAAGGAATGAGGACCTACAAAGGTTTTTAAAGCAGAGATTTTTTTTTTTTGCCTTTCCATTTCTACATGCAGTGGTAGATGCTTTTCTGTTTTGCTAAAAATTAACTATGGAAACAGCTTTAATTTCCCACACTTTTTCCTAATCAAGCAAGATTATGTAAATCCTGTGTGCTCATTTCTTAAAGCAATAATTCTGTTTCAGAGTAGCATTTCCTGCTGGGTACAAGGTTAGACTTGTACCCATGGTTAGACTTCCAAGTCCTAATAGTTATATTGCCAAAATATATCTCCCATCCTCTCCTTCACTGACACTGTCAACACCATCACTTTTAGAGGTAGAGAACCTGAGGCCTCAAAGCCTTATGTGGCCATCTAGGTCCTCAAGTGTCGCCCATTGACTGATAAGGGCCGCACTTGAGTACCTAGAGGGCCACATGTGGCCTTGAAGCCTCAGGTTCCCCAACCCTGATTAGGTATCCTAGTGGATAAAAGTCACTGTTAACTGGAGCTAGTTTGATTCTAAAGTGGTGTTAGTGTAATTCATTCTAATTAAATGGACAAGTATGATTCTTGAGTTATATGTCTGATTTAGGCCAGACTTTGAGTGTTTTTTTTTCAAGAGATCCATCTGCCAAAATCAGGGTATAAACATTATATTGGAGAGGTTTCTTTTCTTGAAATATTGTCAATTAAAACAAACAAGATTGGTTTGACAGCTTATACGTTTTTAATAGTTGTGCATCTCACCTGCCTTTTCCTTAACTAGATCAGCATAATGTGGAATAGTACTATTATTTCTGTGTAATCTCTAGGTGCATATTTGTAAATTCCTTTAGGAGAAATTGCAATGAAGTAATTGAATTATGTTTAATTCACCAGAAAATGATTATACATCAAGTATGAGCAAGAAAAAAGGCAAGTATGTTACAGTGCCTTGAGAACTGTTCTTAGAAGCAGAAAGTGAAAGTTCTGCCTCTGGCATTTGCTAGCTATGTGACTCTGGGCAAATTACTTGACCTCTCAGTGCCCCAGCAGCTCTCTAAGACAGGGTTCTTAACCTTTTTTTGTGTCTTGACTCCTTTGACTGTGGTGAAGCCTATGGATCCTTTCTTTGAATAATGTTTTTAAATGCACAAAGTAAAATACAGAGGATTACAAAGCAAACCAATTAGATTGAAATACATTAATAAAAAAAATTAAAGATTAACAGACCCCCATGTTAAGAACCCATGCTCAAAGAATATAAATTGAAGAGTAGGTGACAGTCTTCATTTATGGAGATAATTCCCTCACTTGGACTTTTTTACGTCAATGAAATCATGGATGCAGGAGGTCAAAAAACAGAGTAGACAAGGTTTTATGAAGGGTGATGTGATTTTTTTTTTTTTTTTAGTGCAGACACAGTAATTTATTGGCTTCAGCATACATTGTATGAATATGTGTGAAAACTAGC
The DNA here is from genome assembly GCF_900497805.2 of Vombatus ursinus. Classification (NCBI taxonomy): domain Eukaryota; kingdom Metazoa; phylum Chordata; class Mammalia; order Diprotodontia; family Vombatidae; genus Vombatus; species Vombatus ursinus. Next base: position 12,360,312 of record NW_020954687.1, read on the forward strand.
AAGGGAGGTTGGGACTTAACTTAAATATACCAGTACTGTATAAGTAGTTTGTATTTGACCCTAAAATTGTGGGTCACAGGAGGTTTTTGAACAGGGATATGACATGGTCAGATATGTGCTTTTAGGAAGAAAATTTTTTTTCATTTGTGGTAAGGATTCTTTGGAGAAGGCAAAGACTAGAGAGAAAAGCTTTGATAATATCTTTTACAATAGTCAGGGCAAAAAGTAATCAGGGCCTAATCAGGGGTGGGGAACCTGAGGCTTCAAGGCCACATGTGGCCCTCTAGGTCCTCAAGTGCGGCCCTTATCAGTCAATGGGTGACACTTGAGGACCTAGACGGCTACATAAGGCTTCGAGGCCTCAGGTTCTCTACCTCTAAAAGTGATGGTGTTGACAGTGTCAATGAAGGAGAGGATGGGAGATATATTTTGGCAATATAATTATTAGGACTTGGAAGCTGATCAAGAGAGAGAGAAGAGTCAAAGGTGACTCTAAAGGCTTCCACCCTGGGAAGATGGTAATACTGTAAAAAGAAAGAGGAACATTAAATGAGAAGCAGGTTTAGGGCATGGAGATGAGTTCAGTTGTGAGTCTGAAGTGGGCGGTGCACCTAAGTAAGTAGGCTTTATGAGCAGAGGAAGATTGATGTTGGAAGTTATCTGTATAATGCAGAATAGTAGAAAGAGGGCTGGAAATAGAGCCAGAGAGCTACTTACTTATCTTGGGTAAGTCACTTCTGGACTTGTTTCTCTATTTGTAAAACAAAGGGAGCTACACTATATGCTCTCAGAGTTTATTTCCAGCTCTTACTCCTAAGAACCATTCATTTTCCTAATTGACTTGCAGTGGGGTATAGTGAGTTAGGAGGGCAGAGCAGAAGTCAGGAAGAACTGATTTCAAGCCCTGCTTGTCCCATATATCACATGATTGCTAACATGCCACTTAACTCCTCTGTGTCCCCAGGCAACTTCTTAACACCCTAAACTACAGACAAAATGCTGATCTGCACTAGCAGAATTTCCAGGAACTCCCCACACTGATGCAATCACAGGTCTGATATCCTTCCTCCCTTTTCCCCCTTTTCCCCTCCCCTAATAATTCCAAATGGTGTTTTTGCAATCTGGGCCTTTTACAAATATTCATCACAGACTTTCTGAGGAAAAAAAAGCCAGTATTCTTTTGCAAATATTAAAAACAAGTCTGCCAGGGAAGGCATCTAAAGTATAACAGATAGCTAACCTTGGGGACAGGAAAAAACTGGGTTTAAGTCCTGCTGCTGACATATACAGGCTGTGTGACACTGGACAAGTCACTGAATCTCTCTATGGTCCCAGGCTATTCCTTAAGTGACAAACCAGGTGCTGATGTCCAGTAGTCAAGGGAAGTTTCTTCACCTGTTGCTCACAACACTAATTGAATCATGGGTCTGTTATAAAAGGGAGCCTGACTCCATCAGACAGTCCAAAGGTTGCCTTCTTTCTACCTGAGGAGGCCTTTGCTGATGCCCTCAGATGCTGGTGGCTCTTCCCATCAACTATCTTACATATATTTTGTAAATGTTTTATGTGCTTATATGTGTACATGTTATCTTCCCTGATAAAATGTAAACTCCTTGAGGGCAGGAACTGACTCATTTTATCTTTCTATCCCTAACATGTAACAGTGCCTGACATAGCCATTTCATAAGTGCTTGATTGTTCAGAAACTTCAAATATTTTGGCTTTTTTATGCTTCATCTTAAATTTAATGGTTTTAAAATATTAAAATTTGTGTCGCATGTCAGTTTGCAAAATTTAACTTAGCTGATGAGTTCATTTCCTGCTCAAGTTGGGATGAAAAATACTAAGGATATTTTCCTTGCCCATATACACTTTTATTAGTGCCCCAGGGGGCAAACAGCACTATCTGTTCTCAGTTAACAGTTGTGAAACTTCAAACATTGTCCATGGTCACCGTTGAACTACAACAAACACATGCAAAGAGAGAAGCATCACAGCAGAGTGGATGGAGGGTTACTTTGGAGTTAGGAAAAACTGGGTTCAAGTCTTTCTGCTGGTATATACTATATGAACAGGGGAACACAGGTAAATTACTTAGCCTTCCAATGTCCTAGGCAACTTTCTAAGACTATTAAGTTGTTCATGTGTATTAATGGAGGGAGCTTTCATTCTAGGATGAAGTCATATGCTTAGATTCATTTATTCCTTTGGGTCTTCTAGACTTTTTTGATCTTTATGAGTCCTAGTAGACACTAGGTCTTTGGTTCAAAAGAATAAAGGACACCCCCAAAGGGAGACAGGTGGAAGGAATAGAGAAAACAGTCATAAATATCAAAATAAATTTATTAAAAACAAGTATTCAAAGACCACTTCATTGAAGTTTAGCTGCCTTCAAGACTTTTTTTTTTTTTTTTTTAGCATTCACGAATGTGGTAGTGTTCTACACAACCTTAACCTGCAACATACGACAACACGTACACAGACCACTTCTTTCTCTCCATGATGAGGGACAGTAACACAAATGACTGGGTCATATGGACTTGCATACCTCTGTACATAGTAAACCATTCAATCAGACACTTAGTGGTAACATGGACTAGTTTAGGAAGAGATGTGTAGCCATTTAATCAAGGCTTTTTGGATCTCCCCCAGGTCTATTTGATTAAAAAAAAACAAAAACAAAAACAAAAACAAAAAAAACAAACCTCCCCCCCCAAAAAAACCCAACTCTTTCAGAAGAATAGTCTTACATCTGCTGTGGAATAATCATTTTCTCCGGTGTGAATTAAAAATACACAGCACTTAGACAATGGATTCACTGTCTTCTATACACACTTGCAAGACAATCAGAAACATATCTTCTCCTATGCCATTACTGTCACTGTTATTCATTTGATGCAATTCAACTTGCAGAGTTAATATTTCTGTGTGATGTTTCCTGAATAACCAGGCTCAATTTGATGCTTGTCTTTTAGACCATCAGTTTTTTTTTTTTAGGTTTCATGGGCCACAGGCCTTCCTCCTTAGCAAGAAAAAGTCCAATGTTCTTTCTGTTGCTCTACTTCATTTCCCATGCTCATTCATGTAGCCTGAGGCTCTCTAGTAATCTGTGGCTTTCTACACAAGTCCTGATAAAATTCAGACTCCAAAAATCTGGGGTAGGAATTGTTTTCCATCAAACTGTAGACTCTTTTCTGGGCTGTAGTGAAGCAGCCGGTTGTAGCCTCTTCAATATTCTGAGCAATCATGGTTTTAGTTTGAAAGTCGATATTTATCTGAAATAGGAACGGACAATGGACAATGGTTAAGTTTCAGCACATCAACTTAATATTGAATAACTAATTTCAGAATGATACCGTAAAATACTAGGCATGAATCCAGAATAGTTCAGCTCTGATACTTCCTAGCTTGGTGACTGTGGGTCAGTCACAACCTCTCAGAACCAGTTTCATTATTTGTAAAAACTGGGGATAACATTTGAATGACCAGTTCAAGAGAGGCTGTTATAGGGAAAGCAGTTAGTACATTTCAAAATGCTATAATGATGCTGCAGCTAATATTTGTCATGAAAAATATCAACGACCATGCTCTAATACTTTAAAGCTAATATTGGGGGAAAATATGGAAAGTTATGGTGGGATAAAAAGAGAAACTTTGTCCCATCAAAACAAACAAATATTTGCCCTTCGGGACAGCTAGGTGGCACAGTGGATAAAGCATCCGGCCAGGCCTGGAGTCAGGAGGACCTGAGTTCAAATCCGAACTCTGACCAGATACTTGACACTTACTAGCTGTGTGACCCTGGGCAAGTCATTTAACCCCAACTGCCTTAAAAAAAATTGCCTTTCTTTTCACTGGAATTCTGCTAAGAACTTGAAGTATTTAAAATTTTGCCAAGATGAGGGATTATTACCTCTTTTGGAGCCTCCTTTTCTATGAAGTCAGTATAAATTTTCCGGGCCTTTGAGGTCAACTTCTGGGGAGACTTGGTTTTCTTGAAGTCTTCACAGGCCAGCCAGAATTCTATGTTTTCTTCGCAAAATTCAGACTTTAAAAAAGCCCTAAATGCAGCAAGACCATCTAGAGAGAAGGAGGGAAATGTGCAGGACTTATTAAAATAAAAGAATGTTTTATATTCTTTCCTGGTATTTATCTTTTAAACAAACCTAGACTTGAATACATGACTTTCTATGTTACGGCAACTTGCCAGAATTTATTCAAACTTGCAAAGCTCTAGTTTTCAGAGTTTAAATGCCAGTAGGTAAATTTCTTAAGGTTGGCACACTGCCATTCCAGAGCACATTCAAGTATATAAAAGCTACACTGTCAAGGTAATCATAAATCATCTTCGAACTAAGCCCTTGGAAAACATTGTTTGCAATGGAAAAGTTGACTCAGCCTTAACTGTGAACAAATGCATTTGTAATGCATCAGGCTGATCCTCACTCTCTTCCTTCCCACCTGAGAATATTTTACTGAATCCAAACAACACACACAATTCTATTGATTATTAAAAAAAAAAAAAACCCAACAACACAACAACCTGAACATAAGGACATTTGTTTGCATGCTCAAAGGCCAGAGTTGCCTCATAAGTGAGGGAAAAAGAAAAAAAAAAACTAATCAAAACCTTACTTATGTTATAGGACTTGACATTGGAAAACGCTTGCTATTGTTCAGCTTCTAACAATAAATCAATCTAGTTTATAATCCATAGATTCAGCTATCTAGTCTTTAAAATCACTTCTGATTAAATTTGATATTTTCACTTACATTTGTTGGCAAGAAGCTCATCAAAAGTTTCTGACCACAGCAGTGCTTCTTCAGGAGAAGGTCTGCAAAAATGAGTGCATATATTTTAAAAAAATTGAATTTCTCCTGCTTCAAAGAAAAGGCAAAATGTATATTAGATGAAACTCTATGGTTAAGTTTGAGATCTCTAACTTACCTAATAAAAGCTTGCTGTTTGCCTTTCTTGTTGGCTTTAGGTTTCCCAGGTGTAGAAGAGTTTTGCACGAAGTAGCTTAAACGGGTCTTCCAGTCTTTTATGCTGAAAGGAAACAATTATATTCAGTGAGTGATGATGCTTAATCTTTATAGCTGCCCACATTTTGCCAAGTAGTTCTTTTAATGCCAGAAGTAGAATCTTAAGCAACAGAAAGGCGAATACGACCTTTCCAAAATAAAAAAAAAAAAAAAGAGCTAAGCACCGTAGTGAAATGAACCTTTCTGGCCTTTTTTATTCCATATATTCCATATATTTTCTATTCCAATTGTACTAATAATGTTTAAGCTTATCTTGAATGATCTGAACATGGCTTTTAGTTTTACTGGCTCATTAAGTAAGCAAGGTAAGGTTGCTTCAATGATTGAGAAACTTTAAGTCATCCTAAAAATGGTGAATGAAACAAGTTTTCCTTTCGGGCAGTGTGAAATTTTAGTTTCTGCAACGCTATGACAACTCTGGGCCATTTTCAGTCGTCTGGTGAAATCTGCTTCAGTGACACTGAAATGAGTCAGAGCAGTCTAATTAGTTTCCTCCTTACTCCCAAAAATATTGAAGGCTTTGGATAAAACCCTACGTGGAAAGTTTGTGCAACAGTTCTCAAAAGCAATTCTAAACTCCTCCTTTCAAACAAAAGGCAAACAAAAGCTTTTTAATACTTTCTAAGAAGAGAGAAACCAAAGAAGTAGGTCTCCTAACTTAATAACTTAGTGATTTTAATTTGCTCTTCATTTAGCAAGTAAATGCCTAAACCCAGCACCTGTCGCATGAACAAGGACATCCTATCCAAGAAACAAGAAAGAAGTCGGGCAGAGCTACCGATTTGCGGAGATAAAATAAAGATAAAAAGGCTTGGAACTCGGTAAGACAGGATTCTCGGGTTACTTTTATTTTTCTTTAACGAGGTGGAGGGAGTATGATTTCCTCTTTTAAAAATCGAGCAATGTTCGTGCATTAAATGCATCCCAACTTTTTCTTCTTGGCTTAAATAATAAAACAAGACACCCCCTAAAACCGTCAAAAATAAAGTTGCAAACCTCTACAACTTTACCCTAGTCTCCTATCAAGGAGGATGAGACTTTTTACAAGAAATTACCTATTACAATGTGATCTCTTACTATGCTTTTCCAAACAGAGGAAAAGCTTCCTGACGTCTAGCAGTGTCTCTTTCAAGAAATCCCATAGAAGGAGAAGAAATGGGAATGGGGAGTCAGTGGGAGAGGTGCTTACATCGTCCGCTTCATCTTTTCTCTCTTCTCTTCGCCCTTTGGGTAGCCGCTGGCACTTTTCTCCATGGAGCCGAAGTTGGGTTGGAAAGCCAGGAACATAGCACTTTGCATGATACAGATCCACGGACTGGGCTAGTAGACGGCAGTCGCGTCTTCAGACTCGTCCTGGAGCTGCCGTGGCTTTATAAGACGCGGAGGATGGGGAAGGCGAGGGCGGCCAGTTTCGACTCCGCCCCCGGGCAGCGAGGATTTGCTGGGCAGGCAGGGGAACAAAAGAAATGTCAGCGCCCACCTCTGGTGTCCCCGCCACCCTTGGCTGGGGCTTGAACTGAGGACAGTGCTGACGTGAGTGCTCCCTTCGAGTTCATGCGCAGTGGTGCCAAAACGGGGCTGGAAACCTTAAAGGAGTGTCGGGGGGGTCGGGGGTGGGGAAGAGGAGAACAGATAGAGATCTCTCACTGTGTGGCTCCGGCTGCTAACCTTTTCCACGGGCGCTGCGAGGCGCAGCAGAAGAGCCTGGAGCCACCGAGAATGGAAAGAAAGGGATCCGCGTATAGTACCGCGGAGCCCGACGTCTGTTCTTGGTACAGGAAGAAAGGGGAGAGACGTAGGGGCACGACTCGGCATACTCCCCCTCTTCCTTCCACCCCCTCACCCTATGAGCCAAAAGACACCTCATGCAAATCGTGTTTGAAATCAGTGCTTCAGCATCTCTGCCCTGGTACATCTCAATCCATTGTGTATTTTAATTGAAAAGTGAAGCTCATTTAAAAATGAGAAAATTGCTTTAATTTGTGAACTGTCAGTAGGCTTTTTTTAAAAAGTAAATCTTTGTTTAATTAATTGTCTCAGAGCCTAGTAAATTAGTTTCTGAGACTGATTAGTTTCGGAGCATTCAGTACTTAGAACCCCAAACTCGTCTCACCCGAAGTTTGAGAGTTTCATTGAAAATTGTCTTACCTCTCTCAAAGGGTGTTAGGAACCCTGCTGTGGCTGACTGCGGCCAGATTGACTCTGAGCTACTTTAGTCTAACTCAGGTCTCAGCCGGACGCTTTCCTGCTCCCAGGTCAGTTCCTTTACGTCTGTTTAAGGAACTGACCTAGGAAGGCCTTCAAGATGTCCTCATAACTTTCGTATCAAGGCAGCCTGGTGACTGCAGTTATGCTGAATGACCTCCCACCTTGACCCTCTCTGCAGGGCTCCCATTTAGGATTGTGTCCAACTTGTTTTAGGGGAAAACCTGTTCTAATCGGGAAGAGGAAGTGCCGCTTTTAACGTGTACACGAAGGAGAACCATAGCAAGAAACTCGAGTTTGACCAGCCAACGTAAGACAATGTTTGGAAACAGGAATTGTTCAAACAAAAAAGTAGGAGGAAGGAGGGGGCGGGGAAAGTGTTAGTTTATCAGAATACGGTAATTGAAATTTAGATTTCATAGATCTAGAGCTGAAAGGGATCTCAGAGGTTATCTAGAGATCAACCCACTATTTTATAGATGTTGAAAATGAGATCCAGGGAGGTTATGATTTGCAAGGTTGCACAGGTAGTCAGAGTTAGGTTTTGAATCCAGGTCTTCAGACTCCAGAGCTAGTTCAGTTTGATCACAGACCCTAAGGATGAAGCCTCCTCCTCACTAGTCTCTGATCACCTCTCTTTATTCCATCCTGTTCGATTTTAAAGTCTTTGAGGGCAGGGACTGCCTTTTGCCTCTTTTGGTATTCGCTTAGTGCTGAGTACCTACCATTTGTTAAGCAGTACTTTGGTTAAAGAGTAGGTGTTAAATAGATGTTTATTAAATTAGGACAGCTAGGTGGTGAAGTGGATAGAGCAGTCAGGAAGACCTGAGTCTTCAAATCCAGCCTCAGACATTTACTAGCTGTGTGACCCTGGGCAACTTACTTAACCCTGCTAACTTCAGTTTCTTCATCTGTAAAATGATCTGGAGAAGGAAATAGCAAACTGCTCCAATATCTTTGCCAAGAAAACCCCAAAGGGAGTCATGAAGAATTGGACACACCTAAGCAACAATGACAGATTATTGATTGATTTATTTTTATCCATCCCCTGCTCATGGTTCCCCTCCTCTCCCCTCCCATCTCCAACATATTATTCTGTAGAAGGATGTAGGGGATTTTGGCTCTGAGGTATGTTGGAAGTGTTTGCTCATGTGTGTTTTGGTGGAACAGAATGTTAAAGCTAGAAGTGACTGAAGAGAGCATGCAGTTCTGCCTTCCTTTTGCAGATAAACTGAGGTTCACATGGGGCGAAGTGACTTATCCAAGGCCACTTAACTAATAAGTAGCAGATCCAGGTCTCAAACCCAGGTCTTTAAGTTTAGGATTCATTCCATTATACTATGTTTATTACCCTGGATCACTTCCAGAACTGATACAGTGAGACCGAGGCTCATTCTGGATCTGAGGAAACTTTGGGAACCACTGAACCATGTTATTTTTAGGAGTATAGGAGTACAAAGTAAATTTTTCCTGTACATTTGACATTTGGCAGGATTAGGATGTACAAATATTTTATATTTGAATATTCCATATTTTACCTTTCTCAAGTTTTTGAGGTCTCAGAGCCTCAAAACCTCCACCATACCATACTTTGCATTTCTCTGCAAATAGTAGTTCAACACCTGCCGAATTTAGCATAATCCTATTTAGCAGGGTTATTCTCAGGAAGCTCAAAAGCTTTCACTTGTCTGTCATGCATCCTGATAGTTGAAATTAATTGATTTCTATGAAATGAACTTGCGAAGCCACAATGTTCATTTGAGAAAAATTTAAGCTACTTCCCACTCATCAGATGAGTTCTATCCTCTGTGCTACACAGTTAACTCTGTTTCTGCAGAGACCATCTTTATGGTGCAGTGGAATATTCAGGTACCTTTTACTTCCCCATCTCCTCCCCGCCAGGATACTCCACCTCCAGGATACACACACTGAAAAAAGAACACAATGGATCATGACAGCTGTGACAGGATAGATTGCATCAGCTGTGTTATCTTTGCAAGGCAAATGGATATTTTTGCCAATGAATCACAAGTCCTTGCTTTCTATATAATTCCAAATAGTTTTCCTATCAGGAATCTAATCTGATTCTAAGAGTTATAGCAAAGCATTGGCATAGTTGCAAACCTTCTCACCTTTCTTTAGACTATTTAAGTGCAGTTGGGCATAGTGAACTATAATTATGCTTATCTGCCAGTAGCTGGAGCTCTAAGGATAGAGAAAATACATGGCTAGGGACCACAAGGGCAGAAGCTTCACCCATTTTAACAATGGAAGAATGCTGTTCTGCAGTTATGAGAAGGCACTTGATTCTGAAATGTTATATGACCCACAGCTATTTAATTTGTCTTTTCCTTCAATCTCTTGATATACACACACAGAAACTTAGGGAAGTAAGAACATGCATGTTTTCTTTTTCTAATGCTGTAAAATGGTTTCTGTGTCTCTATCTCTTCTCCCTTTTCTCATATGCTCCTTCCCCCATTCCAGCTTTTATGTATGCGTTTGGAGTCCTGGAAGGTACAGTTGAACTGGAATTCATGGAAAGCCAGTAGTTCAAATAGGATTAGGAAATGTGATATGCATAATTATAGGTATTAAAATATTCCAAGAATTTCATAAGTGAATTTTTTCTAGGAATTACACAAACTAATTATAATATAATTAAATTGATTATGACCATTACAATATTTAGAAAAGATTGTCAGAGTATTGTGGTATTTAATTTTGATAGTTAATACAGTTAATATAGTATACACAGAATCTACAGTAAAATATATTTATGCAGTGATGATACTTATTAAAATAAAGCATTTATTACTGCCCTTAAATAGAGAACTGTTTCATTTGATCGTATCTTTTATTTCTTCTTGCAACTAGACTTTAGGCAATTTGGATTACTTAATTTGAAAATGGCACATGATTTTCCATCCTGTGTTGATAATAAACACAATAAGCAATAAACATTGCACAAGTCTAGCAGCTCAAGAATTTGATCATGTTCTTGTTGAAATGACCATGCCCCCTACTGGAAAGATTTTTGGCCAAATACATAGAGGTCCAACTTCTAGGTTTATTTTTAAAATTTTATAGGATTTAAACCTGTTGGAGATATTAATGAATCTCAGATCTGTTGAAGTATTATTTTATGAATGCCTCAATAAGAAAAGGCTAGAATATTAGCCTTTGACCATATATGGAAGAAATGAATAAACAGAAAAAAAATTCTAGCCCCAAATTTATACTGCCTATTTTAGGAAGCTCAAAAACTTTCACTTCTCTATCATGTATTGTGGTAGCTATTAATTGCTTCTTATAAAATGAACTTGTGAAATGACAGTGAATTCCACACTGCTTCCCACTCATCAGACTCGCTCAGAAATAGTCATCATGCTCTGTTATTGCCTTACTTGTTAAAATTTGCATTTTCAGAATCTGTTGATAAACTCTTTTACTGAGGCACTTGATTCATATTATAAGCACCCTATTTGATACCATGTGTGAGCGGAGACTTATTCTCCTCAGCTTTACTCAGTACAAAATCCTGATTCCAGGAAATGTCTTTTTGGAAATCCTCATTTCTAGTGTTTCTATACAGGCAACTAGATGGCACAGTGGATAGAGTACTGGGCCTGAAGTCCAGTTCAAAGCAACCATAGACACTTAACTAGTTATGTGGCCCTGGACAAGTCACTCAATCTCCTTTTGCTACAATTTCCTTATCTGTAAAATAGAGATAATAATAACACCTATCTCCCAGGGTTGTTTTGAGGATGAAATGAGATAATATTTGTAAAGCACTTTGCAAACCTTATAGTGCTGTATAAATACTGGCTGTATCATTATTGTTGCTACCTTGAGGAAGCTCACTTTAAGCTAAGCAAGCTTGCTGATGAAGAGGCTGTGGCAATAGCTGATTAGGAACAGTTGATATTTGTTTGTGGTTTGCACACATCATCTCCTTTAAACTTTACAATAATATTGGTGGGAAGATACCATAGCCATTTTGCAATATTTTATAATTGAAGACACTGTGATTCATACTGGTAAGGTGACTTGTTTGAGACATCAAAGTTCATGAGTATTAGAAGCTGGATTCAAATCAAAGATTCTCCTGATTCCAAGTTGAGCATTTTTTGCACTATACCATACTGACTCTTGACATTTGTTTACTCAAGTACAGCCAAATCCCCACAGTTACTACTTAGATTGAGGGACAGGGATTCCTGTATGGTAGGACACCTTTGAATTCTTGGAGCATGATTGAGACAGAAGTTGAATGCGATTTCTTGCCTAATCTGAATCACTACCAGATTTTGGAATAGTAACAACTGGCTTTTTAGGCTCATAGGCTATGAGGCTGATGGTTTGATCACAAGATGATCAACTTTACGGAGACAGAATACCTGGTTTGGAAACCACTACTTGCCATGTAGCCTTGGGCAAGTCACTACCTTCTAGCATTTCAGTTTGTTTCTTGAACATGATACTCCTTTCCATGCCTTTGCACTGGAGGGCTTCCATGCTTTAAATGTTTTGATTCCTCATCTCCACCTTTTAGTTTCTCTAGACTCCTATACTTAGCTCAAATTCCACCTTTTATAGGAGGCCTTTCCTGGTCCCCTCAGCTGCTAGTGCCTTTCCCTTTCAGATTACCTTCCATCTAACCTAAATATCTCTTATATACACCTAGTTAATTCTATATTGTTTTCCCTCATTAGAACAAAATCTCTGGAAGGGCAGGGGCCATGGTTTTATCTTTTTTTTTTTTTTGTATACCCAGTGCTTAGCACAGTGCCTGAAAATAGTAAATGCTTAATAAATGCTTGTTGGCCCGCTGACTGCATTGTAAAATACTGATAATAAATTTTTACTATCTACTTCAAAAGGTTATTGTGAAGAAAGTACCTATCCCCTTTGCCTCTGAAATACATACATCCAAATGCCCACCATAATAAATGGGAAGAAGACAGGGGGCTTGGAGCCAGCTCAGCAAATGCTACAAATCAAATTTGGATTTATACTTTTGTTGATGGCCTAGACTTAAGAAAGCGAAGGAGAAAATAATAATACAGATTCGACTTAAAAGTGTGTCATGTATATATTTCCTCCCAAAAGCTGGTTGTTAAACATTTATTAACACACTCCTGGATGAAGGACAGTGTTTCCAGTGAAACAACAATGTGGCAATGTCTCATTTGCATCAAACATAATGAGTAAACTACTAATTGACAGGAACAAAAATATGCCTATTTTTCATATTCTAAATGTTAATGTGAAACCTAATTCAACAATCTAAGATGCATTTATAGAGTACCTACTGTGTGCAAGACACTGTGCTAGGTGTTGGGGAAACAAAGACAAGAAGCAGTCCCTGCTCTCAAGGAGGGGTGAGGAGGGAGAAATACAACATATAATTTACATACTTCAGTGTATTTATTTAGTATTTACACAATTTACATAGACAAATCAGTACAGGATAATTTGGGGAGGGAGACACCACCATCAGCTGGGAGGATGAGGGAAGGCTAACTTTAAGAAATTACCACCTAAAAGGAGATGAGGAAATTAGGGATTCTAAGAGGCAAAGGGAAGAAGGGAGTATATTCCCCAAATGAGGGACAGCCAATGCAAAGGCCCTGGCTGATACAGGAAGTAGAGTGTTAAATTCAATGACCAACATTTAGCCCAGTTTGGGAAGACGGTAGAGTGGGTGAAATGAAGTAATATGAAGTGAATTCATGAAAAGGAAGTTTAGAGCTAGACTCTGAAGGGCTTTAATTAGAAAAGAAGATGGTCAGAGGTTCTGGATGCCACTTAGAGAACCCCACATTCTAGTTCAGGGGTTCTTAGCATTTTTTTTGTGTATGAACCCTTTTGGCACCCTGATGAAGTCTATGGACCCCTTCTTAGAACAATGTTTTTAGATACACAAAGTAAAATACATAGTATTACAAAGGAAACCAATTACATTGAAATCTAGTTATTACAATATATATATTTTTAAAGTTCATGAAATCCAGATTAAGAACCACTGCATGATAAAAACAAACAACCTCCTTCCCCCCAACTTCTCACCTGTCTTTATTATTTATCCAGGGAGGAGAAACTGACTACAGAACTGCGTTATGAATTAGGAGAACTACATTCTGTTCCTAGCTAAATTGCTATTTTCATTATGACCTTAGTCAAATTGCTTAGTCTCTATCTGCTTAGGAGTCTTATCTTTATGATGGAAATAACTATAGCTGCCCCTTTCCTTACAAGGAAGTCATAAAGCTTTTGGAAACAATGTCTGTAAGTACCTTGAACTCTTTGGTGATGATAATATCTTACACTTGGCTTCAGGCAAAAATTTAAAGTAGATAGAGTATGTAATTGGTGTTATTTTCTCCCCTTTCTTGGTTCCTTTCCCCTCTGTTTTTGGATACCTCCCACCCTGTGCTAGCATTTAATATCTTTGGGCTGTTTCCTGGTTATTCTGTGTCCTCCCTTGTAGCATGCCCTTTGAGCTAATCCTTCCTTGACAACCTGCCACACAGCTCTTTCCAGCCTTCTCCTCACCATCATACTCCTCTATTAATTAGCACATTTTTTTTTTCCTTTAGCTCCCTTATATCTCATTTCTGGGTTCTTACTTTTTGCTAGGAAACTGATAAGCTAATTTCCAGAATTCGCTAATGAATTAAGTTTCCCAGGTAACTGCTTGCATTTTAACTCACAAAAAAACAATGCTTTAACAGAAAGGAATGCCTTTGTAGCAGCATGAAGTACTCTTGGCAGTGCGGCTCTTTTCCTGAATGTCTCAAATCACACTAAATATGTAGCTTCAATGAAATGGAGGATTAGGCTTGCTTTTACATTATGTACTTAGATTATTGAAAATGTTACGAGAAAGTTTAAGTCACCACCTGACCTGAAGCTACTGTAATGCAGCAAATAGTCAATGAAGTGTTTGTTTTGCTTAACTGTACTTGGTTACAAGGAAAGGTTGTATGTATGTAACCAAGAAGAGTTTTTTTAAAGCATCAATAAAACATTTAAAAATAGTTAGTGAAGATAGCTTAGGTATTATGTATTTATCCATTGTTAAATATTGGCAGACTCTATTAACCAATGAGCTTCCAAAATTTGCTTAGCTGATGGTTGTTTGAAGTTCATAATGCATTTTCCATTCATTTGTTTGACAAAATACATCTATTGAGCACCTAGTACATACATTAGGGAGTGGAATGCAGATGTGGGGAGAGCAATGATTCGGGTGCTATTGCAAAATACAGGACCCATCTGTCAACAGTTCCACCTGACTTCTCTAGTCTAGCTCAAGTGAAATTCCAATGTAATCTGCATGACCCAATGATAGTTGCTAGGGGCACAATGGGAGTTGAATGGAATTTTCTTGCCCCAACCCAAAGAATAAGTAGGTATAAGGGAATGATCATTAAAATGATAGCATTGACCTAAGGCTTTTGGCTAGCTGGATACAGTTATAGTCAGACTCAAAAAAGAAACCAAAAATACCTGGGCTAAGGCCTGTCTTGTGAATCAGCTCTGAGGGGAAAGAAAGTCTTCATAAAAGCATTAATACAGCAGAGAAACAGTAGAAGGTAACACAGTAAAAAAGACAGCTAGTCTCCAGCAGCTCTGTGGAGAAAGCAGCTCACAGGTTAGCAGAGAAAATATTGCTTCGATCATACGAAGATTCATAAAACATATTTTTTTTTGTCCATGAGGAGATTATAGTCTAAATGGGAAAATATAATAGGACATGCACAGAAATAGTAATTCAAGGTAGTAGGTGTCATAAGAGGCTTGCAAAGAGACATAGAATTTACTTTTAACTTCAGAGGAGAGGATTATGTATAACTAAGGGAGATCAAAGAATGCTACAATGGACATTTGCCTCAGATAAAGTATAGGGGTTTTTCAGTTGGATTTTGAAGAGTGCATAGGACTTTACAGACTGGGTTGAGGCACAGGCAGAGGGAGGGGGGATTTCTCTAAGCAGAGAAGAGTAGGGAGAAAATTAAGAGACTATGACAATAGTCTAAGAAAGGTAATGAATGAGAGAGATATATTGTAGAGGTGGAATTACAGGACTTGTAGTTGGTTGTGGGTGGAGGGTAAAAGAGAGACATAAATGAAGATGAATATAAATCTTGTAGACCAGTGTACCTTTAAAGGATATGGAGAAGTCAGAAGAGGAACAGGTTTGCAGAGGGGGTGGGTGGAGGTAGCTGGAATATTAATTTTGAGTTTAGGTTTGAACATGTTGAGTTTGAGATTCTGCCAGAAAGATGGTAGAGATATCCAGAAGGCAGTTGGAAGTGGAAATCTGGAATCTAGGAGAAAGTTCATGGCTGGAGATTAAGATTTGGGAGAACATTGTTGAAAACATATGAGTGGATGGAAGTGCTAAAGGAGAGAGTAGAAAGAGGAAGACTAAAAGAGAAATTTGGAAAATTTCCAAATGAGAATACATGAAAATGCTTTGCAAATATTAAAGTGCTATATAAAAATTAGATATTATTATAATTATTACAGGATAGAATAAAGAAAATGAACTAATAAAAGAAACACACACAGAGGAAGAGAATCAGGACCATGTTAGGTGGAATCCAAGAGAAGAATCCAGAGGTAGGGAGTGGTTATTAGTGTAAAAGAGGTCAAAGAAAATGAAGACTGAGAAAATGTTTTTGTTTTGGTAATAATTTAGTAAGTTATTATTTACCTTCAACAGTGTAGTTTCAGTGGAGAAGTGAAGAATAAACTAGATTACAAGGACTTAGGGAATCAGAGGATGCTGAAGAAATGGAAACAGGAAATATAGACATTTTTCCCCAAAAAGTTTGATAGCTAGAGCAATCTGGAATTATGTCCAAAGAGTCACAAAATTGTATATGCCCTTTGACCCAGCAATACCACTAATATGTCTGTTTCCTAAAGTTATCAGGGCAAAAGAAAAAGAACCTATATGTTCTAAATTACTTATAGTAGCTCCCTTTGTGGTGGCAAAGAACTAGAAATTGAGGGATGCCCATTGAAACAAGTTGGGGTATATGATTGTGGTGGAATGCTACTGCACTGTAAGAAATGGTGAGCTGGTTGCTTTTAGAAAAACATGGAAAGACTTGCATGAAATAATGAAGAGTGAAATGAAAAGAACCAAGGGAACATTGTGCATAATAATAGCAATATTGTTAGAGGAAAAATTGTGAATTGACCAAGTTATTCTGAGTATCATAAATACTGAAATCAAGTACAAAAGACCTATGAAGCAAATTGCTATCCACTTCCAGAGAAAGAACTGGATGAGTCTAAGGAGGCAGTCAGGAGGAAGGAAATTAATTTTGTTGTAACTGGGAAGAGGAGCATATTTATAGGTAGAGGAAAAGGCCAATGAAGAGGAAGAGATTAGTGTTATAAAAGGTGGTTAGGCTCCTAAGCTAACTCAGAAAAGCCTAAGTCATAATATGATTAAATTGAATTTAGTCTAGATTTCTACTTTGATGCCTTGTCATGAGGCAGAGCTGATCCTGAGTGATAAAAGGCTATGCAAGTATAATACAAGTTCTAGAACATCTTATCAAGTTAGAAAGGTTTGAGCAGTATGGGTTGGTAAATTAACATTGTCTCTGTTAGCTGAGTACCAGCCTAGATAAATTGGGGGGGGAGGAAGGAGTACCAATAAAATATTAGCCATCACATCACAAATTTTTTCATTCTGTAGTAAAACATTATAGGAACTTATGAGTAAATAATATTGTTGCAAAAGTACAGTCCACATGCTTCTCCTGTCCCACAGTAGTATCTTCTGAGGTTTACAACAGTCCCCTTTTATTCATATATATTTTTAAAAATATAATTTGATTTTTTCCAATTAATAGAAAATTATTCTCTCTCTCCCACTTTTCTGACCCCAATTAAAAACAAAAAGAAAAGCAAAGACCCTTGTTACAAATATGCATTTCGTTGTTGTTCAGTCATGTCCAACTCTTTGTCACACCATTTGGGGTTTTCTTGGCAAAGATACTGGAGTGGTTTGCTATTTCCTTCTCTAGTTCATTTTAGAGATGACGAAACTGAGGCAAACAGGGTTAAGTGACTTGTCCAGGGTCACACAGCTAATAAGTATTTGAGGCCAGATTTGAATTCAGGAAGATGAGTCTTCCAGACTCCAAGTCTGGCTCTCTATCTATTGCACCAACTAGCTGCCCTATAAATATGCATAGTTAAGCAAAAACATATTCTTGCATTGGCCACATCAAAAAATATATCTCATTCTGTAGGAAGTTAGCAACATACTTCATCTCGAGTTCTCTGGAATAATGCTTGGTCATTGTATTGAACAGAGTTCTTAAGTCTTTGAAAATTGTTTGTCTTTACCATGTTGTTACTATAGAAACTTTTCTCCTAGTTCTGCTCAGTTCACTCTGTCCTGGTTCATATACATCTTCCTAGGTATCTCTGAAGCAGTTTCCATAACTTTTTTTAATAGCACAATAGTATCCATAACATATAAATAATTTATTTAGTCTTTCCCCATTTTATAGGCCTTCTTAGTTTCCAATACTTTGCCACCAAGCACACAGAAAGAGTTGATATAAATATTTTGTACATTTGGGTTGCTTTCCCCTTTCTTTGATTTCTTTGGGGGATATAGACCTAGTAGTGGTATTACTTTCTTGATCAAAGTGTATCATCTTGGTGCCTTTTAGAGAATAGTTTCAAACTGCTTTCCAGAATGACTGCATCCATTCCAGCTCCGCATTAATGTACCTGTTTCCTCACAGCTCCTCCAGCATGCCGTTTTCCTTTCTAGTTGGCTTTGCCAATCTGATCCAGTGAAAATAGTTGATATGAAGTGAAAACCTGATCTGGTGTGAGTTGGGGTGGTGGTGACAAGAGAAGTCTAGGTTACTAGGTATAGGGGCTGTGGCCCAAGAAGCAGCAGTGAAAATAACACATTTTTTACAGATAGGGTTTCTGCTAAGATACAGTCTTGACTTCCTAACCCAATTCTTTGACATCTCATTTCTATTGTCTCAGTGTTATGTATATATCCTATTGGATCTTCAAACCTGGGGCAGCAGAGCATAATTAGAAGGAGAAAGTGGTTGGAGAAAGGGGAGAAGTATTTTCTTTTTATTTCCCCAGGAGCTAAATAAACAAGATTGCTTGCCTTTTAGTCTAGAGACCTGTTGTGGTAGAGGCCAAAGATCGGGGCTATAGCTTGTAGCTTCTTCATTAAGTTTAATGGAATAGACACCCTTATACTGGCCTCTCTAATACACCAGTTGGCTAGACTTCTATTCCCTGGTGTACTATCCGACTTTTCAACAGCTGGGGAAGAGATACCAATATGGCCCAGAGCACATAGCATCTCTTGAAGACCCTCTTTACCCCATCTGTCTCTTTCTCCAAGGGAAACACCCTCCTGAACGAAAAATGACCCATGAAAGAGCCAAGTTTCTGCTCTTCTCTCCCAGGTCCTGGGGGGGGGAGGGAAACGTACTCCTATGTCTGCCACCAGACTTGTTTCTATTCCAATTTTGCAGTCTTCCTGGAATTTTCCAATCTGTCTTGTCTACGTTCATTGAACCCCACTCTATTTTTGTTTACAATAGATTTGGTGTTAGAGGACCTGGGTTCAATGTCTCTACTTGCTGCCTGTGTGAGTCCCATAACTTCTCTGGCTTCTCTGGCTTATCTGTAAAATGAGGAGATGGAACTAGATGGCTTCTGAGGTCCTTTCAGGCTCTAAATCTAGGATCCTATCATCATGAGGAGGTGCTACCAAGGCTCTGTAAAGAAACTGGAAGTGCTGAAGCTTTGTGGCTTTCACAGGTTTGCCAAGGGGAGTTCCCTTTAAGTATGCACAGAACCCCCCCTCCAAAAAAAAAAGCCTTCATCAGAAAGATGATATCTGAGATATTTTGCAGCCACATATGAGTGTGTAACTTCCTGCAATTCACAGGAAATATTGATATCCCCATTCCACTGTGAACCACAGCTAGTGTGGCTGCTACTCACCCTGTGTGTATAGAGAAGAAACCATAGCCACTACTGAAATACTTCTAACATTCCCCAGGGAGCCTGCCACTGCCCCTACAGTGCCCAGGCCAGAGGTTTTTATATTATGGGTGGGATACTACAAATCAGGTTTTTGTAATATAAGAAACGTCTGTGTGAGGACAGTGACCTCTTGTAGTTCTATTAATAGAAATATGAATCACAGAGATTGAGAGTCAGAAGGGACCTGAGGCCATCTACTCCAGCCCATAGATGAAAGAAATCCTCATTATAACTTACCAAAGAGGGGTTATCTAGCCCTTATTTGAAAACCTCCAATGAATGGAAATCCACTGAAGATCAAGGAAGCCTATTCTACTCTTGAAAAGCTCTAATTTTTAGGAAGTTTTCCTAACCTCAAGCCAAAATTTGACTCTGTAGATCCCACCTATTGCTCTTAGTTTGTCTAGGGCCAAACAAAACAAGACTAATCCTCCAAGATGGTCTTTGGAATACCTGAAGAGAGCTATGGTCTTCACATTTAGCAGCCTTATATAGTTTTACTGGGGAAGAGATTAAGTGTTGCTTATAAGCCCCAGGTTAAAAAAAAAAAAGATCTATCAAAATTGATCTTGGCAGAGGAGTAGATGTAATTTGTGATTTGCAATTTATGAAGTGGATGGACTTTTAAAAATATTGGTCATATTTGTTATCAATTACCTAATTCAATCCAACAAACATTTCTTAAGCATGAACTAGGTGCCAGACACTGTGCTAAGCACTGGGGATATAATTAATAAAAAAAGAAATACAGTCCTTGTCCTCAAGGAGCTTGCAGTCTAAAGGGGGAGACCACATACAAAAGGAGGCCAGAAAGAGGGGGGGGGATGGAACACCTGGGACATCTTGTTTGTAGAGCTGAATTCATGCAGAGCAACAGATGCAAAGTAGAATGAGCTGAGAGTGCAGTTTCTCCCCTCTGTAGAGGAAGGCATTGGGAAGAATTTGGTGCTCTGCCCTCTAGCCCTCCAACCAGAAAAGAGAGGAGGCTGAGGGAGGTGGTATCAATCAAAGCTTGAGTTAGCAGCATGGTGACGAGTTTAAAAGTGGTGAGCTTATTGTGGAGAGGGGCATCTTGTTCTGTGGAATTGAAGCCAGGCATAGTAGCAGATGCTGTACCTATTGTACTGAGAACATTGTGAAGTTTAGTAACTTTAGAAAGTTACCAAAAATAATTACACCAAGAGAAAAGATTCTAAATCAATGATATATGATCTCAGATTTAAAATTGGAGGAGACTTTAAAGACATTTAGTTTAATTCCTTCGTTTTATGGGAGAGAAAAATGAGAACAAGAGAAATTACTGACCTACCTATAGTCATACAGATAAGAAGTAAAAGAAGCACGATTTGAACACAGGTCTACTGACACAAAAGCCAGCGTTATTCACGCTGTATTATGCTGCCTCTCAATAAATAAGTTATCTATTTAAGACATTATGAATTCTTGAGTAGGGCCAGAGGGTGTAGAGTGAATAGGCCTGGAGTCAGGAGGATCTGAGTTCAAATAGGGCCTCAGACACTTACTAGCTGTATGACCCATGGCAAGCCACTAAACCCCAATTGCCTTGCCCTTCCGCCTCAAAGAAATACAGAGGTAATTACCCATTTTTTCTGGTAACACATAATACATAAAAACAAACATATTTATTATACTTTGTCACCTTTTAGACTTGACTTCACCTTCTATTAGTATTGATTTTGAAAAATTACTTGTTTTAATTGGAAAGTCTAGTCCCAAAAGAGGGGAACTTGTTTCTGAAGCTTGATTCTGAACAATTACGTCATTAGTAGGCTTTTAATTTTTTTCTGCCTGTAATGTTAATGGATTGAGGTCTAACATTACACATATTAGAGGACAGAGTATTCTCTAATTGCTTTAAACCTTTTTATTAGTTCCGGGAAGAAAAAAATGAACAATCCAAAACAGCTTGATGAGACTATCAGTTGGGCTTTTAAAGCTCTGAAATTCAGTTCATAAATGGAGTGTTTAGTTCACCTTAAAGAAGAAACTTCATTAGACTTATTAAGCGCGGACTAAGGTGGCTGGTGAGAAGCAATGACGCTTTTTAAATGTTTATGTCTGCTGGTGTTCCAAAAATAATAACTGTTTTCATGAAATTGAAAGTAAGAGTGCTAAGCAGTCCTTAAAAGCTGCAAAATAAGTTAATTGGACACACTTCCAAATTTAGGAAAGGAATGCAGGGCTGCCTGGTCTCCCTTAATTATTGTGTGATAGGCCAGTGTTAGAGATACAAATGTTACTTTTCCATGGCTTTGAACTCTGAGGTTTTATGACCATATAAATATTTCCCAAACTGGAAGGAGCATATTTATAGCAAAGGGTACCCTGAATTTGAAGCAATGTGGATTCTTTTTGGCTACACAATTTATGCAATGTGTTTTCCATCCCCAATAACTTTCTTCTTTTAGGTTCCACGACAGACATAAGGCACATGTTACAATATGAGAAGCAGATAACATATTCTTTGCTCCCTGATATTACCGGGAGCTTTTTGGACAACACAAGAAAGAAGGCTTCACTTTTATAGTGGCTCTAAAGTGTATATTCCCATCTGGGAAGAGTCCAAACTGTAGGATGGCACTACTGGTCTGGGAGGGACATGGAGGAAATCAGAATGTTAGGGTTTTGTTCCTGTGGCTGCCCCAAATTCAGTTCTCTTCTAAAAAGAGTAGAAATCCTGGCGTGACATTGAGTTAGAAAGACCCTAGGATGTTGAGGGAAAAGAAGAATCCAGTAGAGAGACAGGAAAATATGTTTGTTTGTTTGTTTACACAGGGTACCATAAATGCCGTCTGTCTTTTCTGTATTTGTATTGCAAGATAAAATACAGGCTACATTATATGCATTTGTTATTTTCAGTGCTTTTATGTGAGCTGGAGATGCTCTTACATTGGTGGAAATTTAGACATGGAATGAGCTAGATAAAAGCCATATTTATAGATTTTTCCACAGTAAACTGTAGGTGGGGACATAATGAGTCAAAAAATAATATGACTTCTTAAGGAGACTTCTGTGATCAGAACAAGTCCATGTGAGCCCAGGGCTTTGGTGGCCCCAGGACTATCAGTTATATGGGAATTAAAGAAGAGCCATTTAGGTCTGCATTTTTTTAATCAAAAGGGAATAAATTCAAAAGAATATTGTATACTTTAAGATGTTAGTAATGTGACTGTAAAAATGTGGTCTGCTGTAGAAAATCATTCATGAAACCCAGGTTGTTTTCTTGAGAGAGAATTATATTAAAGTTTGAATCCTGCCTCTGTTACTGTTAGATGTGTGGCATATGACAAGCAACTCATCCTCTCAGTACCTCAGTTTCCTGATCTGTAGAATAAAGGCAGATTCTATTCTGGATTCAAAACCTATGAGCCAATTTTGTATTTTTATTAAGAATACTCTTGATATACACACATATAGACATACATAATACATACATACATACGTGTGTATGTGATCCCCATAAAGATTTTATAAGGATGAAAAGAGTTATAGGCTCTATATTCTTACCTCTTCTTTTTCTTTGTTAAAAACATTTATGATTTTTGCTGTTCTTTGGCATCTTTCCCTCTTTGATACATGCTAAAAAATTTCTCTATTTAATGCCTTTAAAATCATGTTTCCTTTTGCACGGATTTCTTCTTTGTAAAGAAGACTGGTCAAATCTAGCTGCTGTATATAACATAGTTTTCTTGAATATCATTTCCAGTTTCTCAGATAGCACATTGGCAGGTCTACAGTTATTGATTATGATAATAAGCCAATACAGTAACATTGGTAAATCCATTCTATTTTATGTTTATTTGTTATTCTTCTGGTTTCATCTATAAATACTCTTACGATGATCTGGATTAGTTGAACCTCATGCCAATTTTTTATAGGTTGATTTTTATTTCCATTGAATTTCACTGTTTTGTATAGCCATGCTATCTGTGACCTTCTTCTATGATTTGCAGATTATCCTTCTTGTCCTTGGCTGCAGTTATGTTTATCAAGTCAAGTCAAGAAGCACTTATTAAATGCCCACTTGTGCCAGGCACTATGCTAAACACTGGGGATACAAAGAAAGGAAAAAAAACAGTCTATATCCTCACGAATTTCACAATCTAATGGGGGGGAGGCAAAATTCAATAAACTATGTACAAACAAGGCACATATCTGATAATCAGATAACTTAGAGATAATTTCAAAAGGAATGTATTAATATTAAAGAGGGCCTGGACAAGTTTCTTACAGAAGGTAAAATTTTAGCTTAGACTTGAAGGAAGCTAGACAAATTAAGAGGCAGAGATGAGGAAGGACAGCATTCTAAGCATGAGAAATGACCAGTGAAAATTTCTGAAACTGGGAGATAGAGTGCCTTTTATGAGAAACATGAAGGAGGCCATAGTTATTGGATGGTACATAGAGGTGAGTACTGTATAAAAAGACTGGAAAGGTAGGAAGGGACTAGATGGTGAAGGCCTTATCCTGGAAGTAATAGGGAGCCATTGGTGTTTCTTGAATAGGGGTGGAGGTGACATGGTTAGATCTGGGCTTTAGGAAGATTACTTTGATAGCTGAGTGATGGATATATTCAAGTGGGGAAAGAATTGAGGCAGAGTGAGCAATCAGTGGGCTATTGCAATGGTCCAGGAATGAGATGATGAAGGCCTACATCAGGGAAGTGGCTGTTTCAGAGGAGAGAAAAGGTTGTATACCAGAGATGCTGTGAAAGTTGAATTGACAGGATTTAGCCACAGATGGATATGGAAGATGAGGGAGAATAAGGAGTCAAAGACAACACCTAGTTTGTGAGCCTGGGGGAGTGGGAAGATGGAAGTACCCTTGACAGTAATAGAGAAGTTAGGATAAGGGGAGGGTTTGGGGGAAAAGATAATGAGTTCAGCTTTGGACATGTTGAGTTTAAGATGTCTATAGGACATCCAGTTCGAGATGTCCAATTGGCAGATGGAGATGTAACACTGAAGGCCAGGAATGAGATGGAGATAAATATTAGATAAATGGATCTGACAATAGGCTGCATAGATATGATAACTGAACCCATGGGAATTGATGGGATCACCAAGTAAAACAGTATAGAGTGGGAAGAGTGCCTGAATCAGAGCGTTGGTTAGTGGACATAACCTGGATGACAATCTAGCATAGCAGACTGAGAAGGAGATGTTAGAAATGTGGGAGGAGAACCAGAAGAAAGCAGCATCATGAAAACCTAGAAAAAATTGTTTAAAATATCAAAGGTGGCAGAATGGTCAAGAAAGTTTGGGATTGAGAAAGGGCCATTCAATTTGGCAATTAAGAGATTATTGGGGGTAGCTAGGTGGTGCATTAGATAGATCACTGGCCCTGAAGTCAGGAGAACCTGAGCTCAAATCTGGCCTCAGACCAAACACTTGACACTTACTAGCTGTGTGACCCTGGGCAAGTCACTTAAACTCAATTGCCTAAAAAAAAAATTAAAAAAAGAGATTATTGGTAACTTTGGAGAGAGCAGTTTCAATTGAACATTGAGATCAGAAGCCACACTGCAGAATTAAGAGGAGAGTGAGAGGAAAGGAAATAAAACTACTGATTTTAGCCAGCCTTCTCAAGAAGTAGCCATGAAAGGGAGAAGAGATATAGAATAATGGCAAGGAGGAATGGATGGATCAGGTGAGAAGAAGGTTTTTCTGGGAGGGGGGCATGGGCATATTTGTAGGCGTCATGAAAGAAGACAATAGGTAGGTATTGAAAATTAGTAAGAGAGGGCACAAAAGAGAGGGCAATTTTCTAGAGAAGACAGGATAGAATAGAATCATTTGGGTATAGAGAGGATGTTGTCTTGGCAAGGAGAAGAGCCAACCTTTTCATGTGAGATGGGATAAAAGAGATAGTGGGGGAAGGCATTTTGAGTGATGCAATATGATGAGGAGTAGAGAAGAGGAAACTCTCAGTGTATGGCCTGAATTTCTTCAATGAAACATAAAGCAAGGTCTCAGTATGTGATCAGATAGGGGGATGGAAGTGGAATAAGTGTGGGTGATGGCAGTCAAAGGTGTCAAATCTCTGTGTGTAACTGGCGTGGGGTGGAGGAGTAAGACATGGGAAAATGAGAAAGCTGAGGAACTAGGAAGTTGGGGTATTTGAGAAAATGTCAACATGTTTGTTGAGATCCCCTAGTATTGAGGTTGGATTTGGGGAAGAGAAAGACTGAGCCAGGTACTCAACTTGCCGAGAAAGAAAGGAGAGTGTCCTGGAGGTTGGTAGGTAATAGCTACTATAATCTTGATTTTTTTTTTTAACTTAGATTCATCAAAAGTGTTGCAAGGTGAAAAGACCAACTTCCCCATGAAATTATATTTCTTGTTGCCTTTGGTTGCATGATGAAACCAAGCCTTTATCTTTTACGAATGCCTTTGAGCTATCCTTCCATTCATCTGCAATTTCTTTACACATTCTGGTTTAATTTGTTTCAAGAATATTATTATTAATGAATTTCTGCTCCCTCCAGAGTATATCAATTTGCTGTTCGTTTTTAAAATTAATTTATTTTGATTTTTCAACAATCACTTCCATATGCTTTTGAGTTTAAAAATTTTCTCCCCCTTCCTCCCTAGCACCCTCCCCAAGACAGCGCACAATCTGATATAGGCTATACATATACATTCCTATTAAACATATTTTCACATCAGTGATGTTGTAAGTAAGAATTAGAACCAATAAGAGGAACCACCAGAAAGAGGAAACAAAACTCAATGGAAGAAAAAAATAGCATAGTATACATCGATCTGTATTCAAACTCCATAGTTCTTTCTTTGAATGTGGGTAGCATTTTCCATCACGAGGCCTCTGGAGATGTCTTAGATCCTTGTATTGCTGGAAAGGGTTAAGTTTATCAATGTTAGTCATTGCGCAACGTGGCCGTTACTGTGTACAACGTTCTCCTGGTTCTGCTCACTTTACTCAGCATCAGACCATACAAGTCTTTCCAGATTTTTCTGAAGTCAGCCTGTTCATCATTTCTTATAGCAGAATAGTATTCCATTGCATTCATATACCACAACTTGTTCAGCCATTCCCCAATTGATGGGCATCATCTCAATTTCCAATTCTTTGCCACCACAAAAAAGAGCTGCTATAAATATTTTTGTACATGTGAGTCCTTTTCCCATTTGCATGATCTCTTTGGGATATAGCCCTAGAAGTGCTATTGCTGGGTCAAAAGGTATGCACATTTTTATAACCCTTTGGGTATAGTTCCAAATTGCTCTCCAAAATGGTTGGATCATTTCACAACTCCACCAACAGTGCATTAGTGTTCCATTGTCGTTCATTTTTAAAAAGAACATCTCACAATTAAGTATAAACAGCAGTCAATCAATATGATTTTATTAAGCTCCTATTATATGCCAGACACTGTACTAAAAACAGGAGATTCAAAGGCAGACAGATAATCCCTGCCCTTGAGGAGCTAACAATCTAATGACACATAATATAACACAAATTAATTTTTGTAGATGGTCTAAAAAATGTGGGTTTTGGTACTTTCTTCCCCATTTCTCTCTCCCTCCCCTTTACTCCTTTATTTTGCTGCTGTTTTATATTAGTACAGTATGAAAGTGGAATGAGACTGCACAGGACTACAGATCGTTTTGTCTTTTATCTGTTGCTTCAGTCAAAGAATTAATCCATTAGTACTCAATCTGCTGGTGATGATTTTCTCTGCTTTTAGTAGGCTAGGCCTTGAATAACATAGAATTTATTGCCAGGACATGCTCTTCCTTGGTGGGCAAAGAATCTACCAGAGCTTGCACTTTGTTATTCTGGTCTTTTAAGGCCAAGATCCCCTTCAGGTTGAATATGTACAACTTTTGTGGAAATGAGGTACAGAGAGGCAGTATTTTTAATAAGCTAACATTTTAAATATGAAGAATGGAAGGTTCTTAGAGGATGCTTGGTAGTTACAAGGTCAGAAAGCTATGAAGTAACAGGACTTAACATGTTTCTGATCTTTAATCCAGATTTTTGACTCCTACTCCATCACTTGCTTAACTGTTCCATTCCAACCCTTCAACTAGCCTTAGCTTGAAATCTTCTTCTGGCCTTGTCCTGATTCCCACTCTGATCTTAATCCTAGCTTTACTTTCATTCTGTACTTGTTTCTGGTGCCACGAGGCCCAGGCTGCAGGTTCTCTACCCCTGGTAGTCACTGGTATTTTCATTTGGAGGTGAGATGATGATGATGATCAGCCTACAATCATGTATTCCCCAAAGGCCAGAACAATGAACATAGACATGTAATTTTATTTTCATAAGAAGTTTGAAAGGCACAAAACATTATTTTCTTTATTTTATATGCAAATAAGTATAGGCCATACTTAGATTATAATAACAAATCTGTGGCAGATCTCACATAGAACCCATACTTCTCAGGTCCCTTATCAAATTACAAGTGCTGATTTAAACATCAGAGGTTCAAGCTGACTTATTGAAACAGTAATATGTCATAGAGTTATACTGTTTTGCAGAAAAGTACTGAAATAATTAGGTAAAGTACTTAGTAAATTGCTCCAAATTCATTCTTAATTATAAGAAACTTTTATTAAGATATGTAGTATCAACGGTTTTCTTTTCAAATTACATATGAACTACAAAATTATAATGTTAAGGCTTGGGCTGGAAGCCCTAAGTGAACACAGTTTAAACAAAAGAACCTCATTTGTTCATCTCCTGCCTAGCTCAATCTTATTTTTGTCTGGATTATTTTGTTGAGTAATCATAGCAAGGTATCTCCAACATCTATCTCTTTGACAATGGTTTATTTCAAGTGAGCCAATCATTTAACTAATCACTAATATGAAGTTCAAAATATAATGTTACTTTGATAAAAAAAAAAAACTTAAAAAAAACATTCTGAGGGAAACTGTCAGTCAAAGAGGTTTGTGAAGAAGCCTTAACAGTAATTGACTGCTGAGATATTCCCCATTGTATCGACTATATAAGGCACCATACTAGTCACTGCAGGAGGTGAACAAAGACTTATAAGCTGGTAACTGATATCTTCAAGGTCCTTTCAGGCTAGCTGGAGGGAAAGTTTGGCAAACATTTATTATATTAGAAGATTATGCTGGGTGGTTGGAGAGATACACAGCTTAAATAACTCACAGTCCCTGCTCTCATAGAGTTTATGGTCTAGTGGAGGGCCCTGGGGAACAAAGACTGATGACAGGGTTATACTCACTAGAACAGAGCACAGTGGGTTAACTATCCATTAACTAAGAGGTAGTTTTTCAAATACACATACAAACACACACACACACACACACACACACACACACACACACACACATAACCACAACCACAACCACAATAGAAAAATCTCAGATGGCTTTATTTATCAGTTTCCCAATGAGTGCTCCAGAAGATAATGATTGAATTCAGATGAGAGAGAAAGGGATGAAATCCCACAGAAGAGGGACTGGAAATAAAGGTTCCATTATGTCAACTAATGAGATATTTTTATTTTTAATAAAGGAAAGGTTCTGAGACATTGCTTTGGATATTTTGGAATCTTGCATATCAGAATCATGCTTCATGTGGAAAATTTTACTCCCATTCAATCCTGTTAAGTAAGGTTGTACTGTCCTTCCTCTTAGTTCATCTTTTGTTTCAGAGACATATTACAGTAAAGTCACAATCACTCAGGATGGCTGATATTTTTCTCCATTCAGAGGCAAATATTGGTGCCAGAAGTCTTAGCACTGGGGCTAATTTTGGTAATATTAAATTATTTCAGGATGAACTTATGGAACCTGATTTAATCTAGTTGAGTTAAACAAAAATTAAATGCCTATGTGCAAGCCATATTTTAGTCTTTCAGGGTTTGTGGGCAGGAGACACTTAGTATGCACTTAATCATTACTTGTTGACTGTACGTACAGACATATGATTCAAAGTAGAATGTGACAGGGGCAAAGGAGAAATGTAGGCAAAATACTCCAGGAAAATTTATGGAGGGAGACTTTAAGCTGGGGAGGATCACAGGAAGCTTCATGGAAGCAATAGCACTTGAGTTGGGCACCTTTGAACTGATCAAATTTGACAATGCCATTCCTTCATCCCTTCTTCTATAGAACAACACTCCCTCTTTCCCCACCCTTCCCGGCCCCCCAGGTTTACTGAGAGATTTCTGCTTTAGTAATATAGGATTTCATGCCTAACAACCACTTACTATTTTTTCCCAATTAGGAGAAAATTGTCAGTTTCTTTGCTCTTGGAATTCTGGTAGCTTATGTGAGGAATGAGATAGATCTTTAAGTAAGGAGATTGATTCACAGGCTCAATCATTGATCTCATCATTTTTTCTTAAATACTTCATATTTTTAACCAGGGCTTAAAACAAATGCTGACACATAACCCTAAATCTTACTGGGTAGAAACCTTCCTCTAAAGGAAACAGGTATGCTGTTTAAATAGTAGATTGTATAGCATCTCAGGGGAAACAGATAAAAATAATCATTTTCAGCAAAAAGCTGCCTAGAGGTTAAATTCAGGAATTTGGTGTAAAAAATCACCCAGCTCTGCCTACAACTGCAGGACCAGCTGGGTTGTGAAATCTACAACATGCGGGGTGGTGTTGACCTATTTTCATTTGTACATGAAAAGTTGATCTGTGTGAACTAGATAGGAGCTTAGTGTATAACACCTAGGAATTCATGGGGAAAATCATTTTGAGTTATCTAGGACAGGTCTGAGAAGCATGTAGGTAAGGCATTTTGTCCTTATGTGCTAGTTGGGAAAGATTCTCTGAGCGGTTTCAGTTTTAAGGAAAAATAGAAAAGTTTAGTTAGTGGTCAGATCAGAGAGAAATTAAAAAAGAACGAGGCTTTCTCATGCGGTATGGGGAATTTTGTTGTTGCTGTTTATCATCTTGTCAGAAATAGGTATGGTTGATTAAAGTGTAGCAATCAGATCATTCCACTAAATTAATTTCAATAAATTTTAGTTAAAGTGTGGTACAGAGTATAGGGCACTAGATTTAACTTGTTTTGTATATATTTGTTTGCTAGTCATCTCTCCCATTAGAATGTAAGCTCTGTGAGGGCACATATTATCTTTTGACTCTTTTGTATCCTCAGTTCTTAGCACAGTAGGCACTTACTAAATGTTTATTGATTGATCGATTTGGAGTCAGACAATGAGGATTTGCCATTTACTATCTTCTTTTGGGCAGGTTACTAATATTCTTGGGCTCAGTTTCCTCACCTGTAACATAAGGGGGTTAGACTAGATTACCTATGATAGTGATAGATCTAGATGTCTTCACTATCTCTTAATAGATGATCTTAAGACTGAACTACATTTTATCTCAGTATCATAGTCATGACTTTCAACTATCATACAGCTGAATGAATGAAATGCCATTTAGTAGCAAGAGACTTTGCTAGGTTCTGGGAATACAAATACAGAAAGCAAGACAGTTTCTGCCCTCAAGGAACTTATATTCTAAAGGTTCCTAGGGACAGACACTTCTCTCAGAGAAGGCACAAAGTTAGTAAGGGGCACCATTGGGTAATTGATTGGCTCCTCTTTATCAGCAGTGGTAGCATTTATTTCATTACTCTTTCCAGAGCTAGAGGTGGAAAAGAGGAGGGAAGTAGGAAGAGTACTTGAACCTACATGGAATGAAGATGGCCAAAGAGCAGTGTGGTGGATCTGAGGCTGGGTTAGATATGGGACCTTTTATTGATCGGGAGTCCAGGACCCTAGGGTAGAAGCTGGAGTGTTAGGTGGGAGGCAGAGGCTGCAGTGAGGAGGCATGGGATGAAGATGATCAGGGAACATCTTGTAAAGAGGTTGGTTCAGGAGAATGTCAGAAACAGCATATTGTATTTGGATACTTTACTATTTGCTAATGATAGCAGATCCCAAGGTTCTTTTTAATGTACCCTACAGTGTGGCAGTGTTGTCTCCACATCACCAATTAATGTGTTTTTTTAATTGTTATTTGAAGAGTGGATATGATAGGTGTCTTCAAATGTTTGGACCCAGTGAGCAAAGATGGGAGAAATGAGTGGAAATTGAAAAAAAAATGGCAAATATGGGCTTCCCAGAGTAAGAATTGACTATCTTGGGAAGTCAGACTTACCCCAATGAAAGCCTTCCAGCAAAGACCATATGACCACTTGTTGGTATGTTAGTCAGCTGTTGATTGGATTTAATGGCCTATTAGGTCCCTTCCAATGAACATTTTTGGTAATTCTCTAAGCTCTGAGCTAAGTATGATGTTTTTGATAATGCTGTGGTTTTTATAGTTTCAGAAGAGAGTACAAATTGTCATGAGTAGAAAGACCCACTCATTTTCAGGGTTCACACATATTCAGGCAGCTAGGTGGAGCAATGCATAGAATGCTGAGCCTGGAGTCAGGAAGACAAGTTCAAATCTAGACTCAGACACAATGGCTGTGTAATCCTGGGCAAGTTACTTAATCTTTATTTGTATCAGCTTTCTCAACTATAAAATGGGGATAATAATAGCATCTACTCCACAAGGTTGTTGTGATGGTCAAATAAGATAATATTTACAAAGCACTTAGCAAAATGGCTGGCACATAGTAGGTGCTTATTAAACATTTGTTCCTTTCCCCTCTTTCTCCTCACTCCTGCTTGACACAGATGCACAGGTAATAAAGCTATTGTTTTCTTTAATCCAGGTACCTTAGTGTGACACTGAATATCAAGAACAAGAGCCAAATGTTATCTAAGGAGGCAATAGTCTATAGCACCAAGCTTGGGACTATTCTTAAAGTCCTAACCCCAAGGGCACACACATTGCCCCAAGGGACACTTCACTGGGCTTGTGGGAAAGAGGGTGTGTTCCATAGGCAAGATCTAGGAGAGGAAATAGGAAACACCTCTGAGTCAGGCCACAGTTCAAGGGTAACAAAATTCTAGGAACTAGTCATGAGGCAGAAAAAACTGAAGAGCTTAGGTAGTAGCAGTCAAAAGTCTGGGACAGCTGGAAGCCCAAGTTCTTAGAGGAGAAGTCCCTGCTAACACCCGGGCTGGGATTTACCAAGTTGGGTGTAGCTCTTTGATGTAAACATGTTTCTTTTCACAGGACTGGTTTGATATATCAAGAAAATGTAGAAACAATTGGGGAATTTCTTTCTTTAATTGGGGAGATAACTTTTTCCACCAAGAGTAGAAACCTTTGCCAGGAAGAAACCATGTATCTAACAGGAAGTGTCTGGCACATAGTAGGCAGCATATAGATGATATCATTATTATTATTGTTGATGGTAGTGTAACAACATTTCATTTGTTGTTATTTAGTCATTTTTTTTCAGTCATGTTTGGCTCTTTAGGACTCCTTTTGGGGTATTATTGGCAAAGATACTGGAGTGGTGTGCCATTTTCTTATGAATGAACAGCAATGGAGATTTGAGGACCCTACTAGCCCCATCAGTCTAAATTTCCCAAAACCCAGCGTCTTAGTACTGCACATAGTAAGGAAAGTGGGGTTAGAGATCCCATGTCCTATTTGTTTGTCGTTATTAATCCAACTTTCAAGAAGTGTAATATAGAGAGCAGCTTATTTGATCTTTACAGCATCTGTGTAAAGAAGGACAAGTAAGTTCTATGCATTTCTTTTTTTTTTAATTGATGAGGAAACCGAGACATGGAGATATTAAATTACTCACTTAAGAGCACAATTATCAGAGACTAAAACACAACTAGACTTCTAGAATCCTGGCCAATTATCCTTTCTACTACATGACATGGTTGTTTGAGTATGCTACTTATGATGCTAATTGTATAATTCCAATATTGATTCTTCTACTCTGTTATTTTGAAACACAATTGAGAAATTTTTGTTATGTGTACTATTATGTAGTTTTATGTAAGGATCAGATTATTATCTTGTAGAAAGTGTCCCCTCAGGTCTCAGAGGATTAGAACTTAACTCCTGGAGAAGAAACCAAGCCAGCAACTTTCTTGATTTATACTTTGGGAGTTAAAAGGCGTGAATGTCTACTTTGACTTCTTACTAAATCAAGATTTGTCCAACATTAAAAAAATGTTCATGTTATTGATAATAAATTATTAATGGGGCTAATGATTGCTTTTATTTTAAACTTTCAAGTCCCACCAAGACCATAGGGTAGAATTTGAGAGCTAGAAGGGACCTTAGTAATATACTTCAACTGTGGGATAAGAGCAATATTCCTAGGAAAGTACTTAGTCAAGTGTACATAGAGAGCTGAGTCAAAGAGGACAAAGAGGAGAGTAGATGTTGTCTTCTATTTATGTTACATTTTCTATTTGCAGAGAATATTCCTGTTTACTAGTTGACCTTAAAAGTCTCTCAACAAAGACCAAAATTATTATTATTTACATTTGGTTGATGAAAAACTATGGACTAAGAAAGGCCAAGCTACAGAGACATACACAGTAAGTCAACGGAAGAGCTAGGATTGAGCTAGAACCTCTTAAGAGTCTCAGGAAATTGTTAATGCTATTAAACTTTTCTAATAAGAAATTATGCAAGAGTAAAAGACTGGAATTTTCAATACTAACTTTGTCCTTTTGCTTTGTAGGTTAACTTTTTTTCTCCTTACCTGATATTATCTTAATTTATGTACATATATTATACCATGTTGGCGTTTCTTAATTCAGATATTTTTGGAGGGTGTTTATTATTATTTTTTGATTCCTCAATCCATAACTGAAGGGATCTCAGAAGCCAATTAGTCTAACCCATTCATTTTATGGAAACTAATGAAGAAATAAAGTGACTTGCCACCAAGTCACCCTAATAATAAGTAGAAGAATTGGGATTTAGACTCAAGTTTTCTGATTCTTATTCAGTCTAAACATATATACATATACATGTATATGTATAAACACACACATACATATCTATTGGACATTCCCAAAGCCTTAGTGTTACAGTTTTACACTTTAATAACTTCGGAAGTAGAAATGTGATAAATTTTACAAAATATCATTTGAATTTCTTTGGCATTTATTTAGCTTTGTGAATTTTGAACAATAAATTTTAAATGATAATTTTAGCAAGTTGGGGCACCCTGTCATCATTCATTGTTGTTGGATACTTTCTCAGACTTCTGGATCGGTAGAGAAAGCATTCTTGCTTGGCCACCTCAGTCACCTGATCTATCTCCATTAGATTTTTTTCTTATTGGGTTACTTTAAAACCATCATGCGTATACCAAAACTTCATTCTTTGAATGGTTTTAAGACTAGGATTAAAAATGCAATCCTTTCAGTCACTGAGCAGCAGTTGATGAAAGTTTTTGCAAGGTATGAAAACAACTAGAATGATATAAAACACAACAGTGATTATGTTGAAATACAACAGCCTTTCAATTTTTAAAAATAAATTTGTAGAATTGATACTTCTGAAATTATTGAAGTTTAAATCTGCACTAAGACTTTTGGGACATGCTGTATATTTATTGCCAGAGTTCTTCCTTTCCTCCTTCCTTCCTTCCTTCCTTCCTTCTTTCCTTCCTTCCTTCTTTTCTTCCTATCTCCATCCCTCTCTCTCCTTGCCTCTCTTCTTCCCTCCTTTTCTTTCTTCTTTTCTTTTGCTTCCCTCCTTCTCCTTTGTCCTTTATACTTTTTATTGATATTTTTGTTTTTATGCAGCAATTATTTTCTTTTAACATCTTTCCTCTACAAAAAATTAAGCAAAACCAATAAACCCAGTAACCATTTCTGATTTTGAACTTCATATTCCACATCTATATTCCCCCTTTTCTATATGTAATGAAAGGTATGTTTTATGACTAGTTCTCTCAGATTAATTCTTACATTAAAAAGAACTTAATTGTCTCCTATCATTATTTTTACTTACATTACTTTAGTTATTATTATTCTTCTGGTTTTACTTTCCTCACTTTGCTTTAGTACTTACATGACTTTCTTGTATGGCATGTTTCTCTGAATTTCTTATAGATACCATTTCTTTAGGCACAATAAAGTTCAATTAATTTATTTACCATAGTTTTTTCAGTCATTCCCCAGTCAACGGCCACTTACATTGTTTCTAGTTTTTTTCTTGCCACAAAATTACTGCAAAAATATTTTGGAGCAATATTTATTACATTCCCTGCCAGGTATGTAGGACTAATTTTCCTCTAAAAAGCAGGGAAGATGTCCTTGAGATTTGATTAGTCCAGTGAAATAGGGCTTGAGCTTTTGACTCAGTTTCCCAATCACCAAGGGCATAAAAAGGCCAAACCATGAGGAGTCAGTGCTCTTCAAACATCACAGATGCTCTGTTGTCATGAGAGTCAATACACTCTTCTCTCTACCCCACCCTTCTGACAGTAGCTTTTCTGTATGGAGATGACGGGGCCTGCCTCCTTCCTATGCCTGACCCAGTGCTGTTTCCTTGCTGGGTATCCTTTCTATGCTATTGTTAAGTAGGCTTCTTTTTGTTAAGTGTTGAATGGTCTGTAAGTAACTCTGTCCCAATCCTGAGCCTCAACCTCTTGACCAGACTAAATCAGAAATGGTCCACAGCAAGAGTCTTTTGTTATTGCAGAGTCTTTCAAAAGTAAATTTCACAAAATTTATATGAGCACAATTTAGGCTCAAGGATCTTTATGAGAGGTGGGGAAAACAAACTTAAGATCTTGTTAGTTTTTATATTTCTGAATAGATGACAATATGAATATGTGATTTATGAACAGATAACTTTTATTATTCTTTTTGTCACTGTAAGAGGTATCCCTCCCTCGTAAAACCACAGAATATCAACAATGGAAGAGAGCACAGAGGTCATCTAGTAGTCCAACCAATAACTGGACAAGAATATTTTCTATAGCATTCCCAACAAATAGTCATCTAGCCTGGGGTTTGGTTTCAGACAAGGACACATAAGATACAATCCCAAGTTTTGGACTAGAGCAAGGTATTTTCATGGGAGTGTACTAAATCCACTTATGCTATTCTAGTCCTGGGCTTTCTAAGTAGAAATCAGCCAGCCACAATTGAAGAGCCTCAACTTATGAGATAGGTAATCTTTTTTGGCAGTGGAAATGTCCCAAAGACATGAATTGATTTATATCTCATGTCCCATTTATTATTTAAAGCCAATTTTATTGAAGTGAAAAACTAACTTTGGAACTACTTCATTTTACCCTTGGCCCAAATCAAGATATCTGTAACATGTAATGTCAAAGTAGACAGCTTATAGAATGGTATTCTTTTTGTGGTTCTTGGCATGTCTAGCTGTCCTCATTGTCCTGGCCTGACATTTGGACAGATTTTTTTATTCAGTCAAGTTTTTGAAAAATACCTGTAAAAGCTGCCATACTTAAGGAATAAAAGACAGCCTAGAGCATCACCCCTACTAAAATTTAGGCCAGCTTTTAAGACAGGACAGACAGTTCCTGTGACTTTCCTAATACAAACACATGAGAAGAACAGAAAAAGTAAATCTTTCATCGCTCCCATGGGACTAAGGAAAGTTCCATTCCTCTTTAATCTGTGCAGGATCTTATTCCATCTTTGCAGAGTAGTACCAAACACAAATTAAAAGTTCCTTATGCAGTCATTTTATTAAGAATTTTGTTAGGTTTCTGCCAAACTGGTGACTTGTTTAATTTGATGTAACTAAATCACTCCAGTATTAGATTAATTACATTTATGGTGCATTATTAATTTTTTTGTACTTGGCATACCACACTTGACATTTTATCAATGTCAAGTGCTTGTATTTAAGAAACTTCTCAAATCCCTAAATGTCTCTCTTTAAGATGTATGACATATTGTAATATCTTGGCATGGATGAAGATTCCTGTGTTAAACACATAAATTGCCATATTTCTTTCTAAAATTTATGAAACAGTACTCTGATGACTTTTACACAGTCAACATATACAGACTGTTTTTTGTGCTCTATAAATTACTTTATAACTGTTTCTTATGTGGTTTGTTTCCCCATTTTGTCCCTCAAGGGCAAGGATCTTCTTCATTTCTTGTGCATAGAAAAATGGAACTAAAGAGTTGGAAATGACCTCAGTAAGTTTAACCTCTGCTCCGATCATAAACCTTATCTAAAACATTCCTGACAAGTGTTCATTCAACCTTTTCTTGAAGGCTTCCATTCCATTTTGGGACAGTCCTAATTGTTAAGAAGTTTTACCTTATCTTGATCTGAAATCTGCCATACCAAGTATTTTTGTTTATTGGTCCCAGTCAGCTTTTCAAGGTCAAGCAGAAGAAATCTAAGAATTCTTCTTAGAATTCTTCAACATATATCTCAACCTCTCCCCTTCACATAATAATAATAGTAATAAATAGCCAAGTTGGTAAACATTTATTAAGTGTCAACTATGGGCTAGGCATTGTACTAAGCATTGGGGGATACAATGAAAGGCAAAAATATAATCCATGTTCTCAAGAAGCTCACAGTCTAGTGGGGAGGTAACATGGAAACAACTATGGATGAACAAGATATATATATGCATATACATGCACACATACATCCATACATATATACATACATACACCTACAAGGGGAATCATCAAAGGCCTCTGATTGGAAGGTAGAGTTATAAACTCCTCCATTTAAGAAGGGAGTCGAGCTCAGAACATCTCCTCATTTCTCACTTGGCTGCACTCCTTTGGGACTTCTCGGACTTTTCTACCATAGTTCCTCCTTTCCCACCTCACTCCTGGCTTTTCAGCTTCCATTTGTGTCTTTCTTTTTTCGTTTTATTATAGTGTTTTTTTCCAATTATATGTAAAGACCATTTTTAACATTTATTTTTACAAAATTTTGAGTTCCAAATTTTTCTCTCTCCCTCCCTCCCTTCCCCACTTCCCAAAATAGTAAGCAATTTGATATAGGTTATATATATGTATATATGGATGAACATACATATATGTATATATATATAAAGTCATTTAAAGCATATTTCCATATTAGTCATGTTGTAAAAGAAGAAACAGATCAAAAGAAAATAAACATGAAAAAATCAAGTGAAAAATAATATACTTCAATCAACATTCAAATTCTATCAGTTCTTTCTCTGGATGTGAATAGCATTTTCTATCATGAATCCTTTCTAATTGTCTTGGATCATTGTGTTACTGAGAAGAGCTAAGTCATTCAGAGTTGATCATCATACAACTATGTTGTTACTGTGTAGCATGTTCTGGTTCTGCTCATTTGACTTTGCATTAGTTTGTGTGTTGTCTTTCCCTATTAAATTGTAAGCAACTTGAGGGCAAAGATTGTTTTTTCTTTTTTTTTTTTATATTTGTCTCCCTAGTACTTAGAACAAGGCCTGGTACACAGTAGGCACTTACTAAATGCCTATTAATTGATTGATTCTTGAAGGATGTGGGACTTCACCTGAGACATGAAGGAAGCCTGGGAAGTCAGGAAGCAAGGAAGAGGGAGAGAGGTGGACAGCCAGTGAAACTCCCTGGAGTTGGCAGATGGATGATGGTGTGTGAGGAATGGCAAAGAGGCCATTTACAGAGTAATTGGAGGAGAGTAAGGTGTAAGACTAGATAGAGACTGTATCAGTCATTTCACTGGTATAGGAAACTCCCAGATGAGGAAACTACCTTTGCTAATTCAGGTCAGTATCTTCTTTGCAAACTCCAGGCTTAGGGAGTTAATCAGAGCACTGAGAGGTTGGGAGCCTTGGCCAAAGGTCATAAAGCCAGTATGTATCAGAAGCAGAGCCTGAACTCAGTTCCTCCTGGCCTCAATCCTAGCTCTCTATCCACTATATCATTTAGTTCAGTCATTTTTTAGTTGTGTCTGACTCTTTGTGATCCCATTTGGAGTTTTCTTGGCAAAGATAATGAAGTGATTTGCCATTTCCTTCTCTAGCTCATTTTACAGATGAGGAAACTGAGGCAAACAGGGTTAAGTGACTTACCCAGGGCCACATGACTAGTAACTGTCTGAGGCCAGATTTGAACTCAGGAAGATGAGTCCTTCTGATTCCAGGCCCAGTACTCTATTAACTGTGCCACTTAGCTGCTTCCACTATGTCATATGGCTTCTAATAATAAAAATAGCCGGTATTTATATAATGCTTTAAAGTTTGCAAAAAGTTTTACATACATTATCTCATCCAACACTCATAACAACCCTATGAGGGAGATGTTTTTATTATCCCCATTTTGCAGATGAGGAAACCAAGCCAAATTTCTAGCCCAGTCCTCATAGCTATTCTCCAGGGAGGCAACTCCCATGGAGAGGTAGGCAGCTATCTCCACCAAATGCCAACCAATTGATAAATATAGTGTAGACAAGTCCACCTAGCTGAAATAGCAAGGTATCCTGAAGGAGAGACATGCAATTAAAATGCATCCTTTTCATTATTTAGGTCTTCTTTCCTTCCTTACTTCTTTGGACCTCAGTTTCCTTATCTGTAGAATAAGGAACTTAATATGGATTACTTCAACGGTTCCCTGAAGCTATAAATTTATGATGTCATCAGCTTCTTCAGAGCTTTTCACTTTGGCATTCAGTGATCTGCTTCTTAAAGAGCTACTTTGTGATTTCCATATTTTTTTCTCCCAGGAGATCATAATGTTCTAGAGGACTGGAGCCATATCATACTTTTTTGTATGTAAAATACATCTGTTATAATGTGTAAAATACATGTTAGTTGCTCAATGAATGCTTCATGAAGGGATGAAGATCTCTGAAGGTCTTTTCGTTTTTATTTTTCTCACTCAAGGAAAATCAAAAGCAACACCAGGATTCCATTCTATTATTACCAAACTGTCATTCATATTAGGCATTTTCTCATACTTCTTCCATCTTTTTGCAATCATGAAAACCTAGCTCCCAGGACTGGACGTACCCTATTCTTGCCTGCTGGCATACTGGGCCAAGAGAAGTGGTAGACGTTCTTCCTCCTCTTCATGGCAACTTCCAGACCAACACCCTACCATCACCAAGAAGCAATCTGTTCTCCTTTGAGCTTCATAGTATTCAGTTATATAACTTTATTCAGTTCTTGGTGGCTATCCTACCATCAGATCATTCTCCCTTTTTTTGAAGGCATTCAATACCTTACCCTTCTGGGGGACTTCAATTTGCTTGTTGATGACCCCTCAAGTCTCTTTTCTTTCACATATAGTAACCTTAACTCCCATGATCCATGTCTTCACCCCACCTCATCATGCACAGGGAGGAGTCATACCTTTAATCTCATTATTACCTGCAAATGTTTTGTCATTGCAAACCACAGTTCTGAAGTTTCTCTATATGATGGAAACCTCTTAGCTTTTTCTTCTCTCTTAAACCCATTCTTTGTCCTCCTTGCAACCTCTAACTTCTCTACTCTCCCTGCTTTCTCAGGCCATTACCCTAGCTCTGGCTTTGCTTTTCTTCCTTCCCTTCAAAATCTCAACCCCACAGTTCACCAGTTCAACTTAATACTGTCATCTACTTAATGCTGTCATTGAGTCCTTTGTCTCCTTTTCCTATATTCCCTTTCTCCCCTTTCCCAACCCTATCCTGGGATTACTTCAACCACCTATCTCCTCAGCTTTTATTGGCACATTGCTGAATGCTGTTAAAGGAGTCATACAACTTTGCTAAATGGGTCTACTGCAAATTCAAATTGATTATATCTACCTCGATTGTGAGCCATTCCATCTACTCTTCCCTGACTGATTTTCTGTCATACTTCCCACAACATCTATTCCAAACCTCATCTTCTTTCCTGAAGTTATCTAGGGCTATACCTTCCCTTCCTCTTAGCAGAGTACCTTGACTCAGACTTCCCTGAAAAAGTGACACCAGCCATTGCTAGCTCACTCCTCTCCATAATTTTGCCCTTTAAATCATAGTACCAATTCCTATTCTCTCCTCCTTTGCTCCAGTCTTGTAGGAATAGATGGTACTTCCCCTTGCCAAAACCAAACCCCTCTACTTAGAACTTTGATCCCTTCCCTTCCCATATGGGCATTTGCCCCTTTTGATCATAGCTCTTCTTTCTTCCTAATTTTCCATCTCCCCATATCTACTGGCTCCATTATGACTGCTGCAAATGTTGCTGAGATCTTTCCATCTTTAAAACTAGCATATAAATAGAAACCATTAACTTGTTCCTACCATCCCCTGAAGCGATTGTTCTATGATTCTCTTTACAGACCAAATTCCTAGAAAAAGCTGTTTACCTTTGTTGTTTATACTTTCTCACCTCTCATTCACTTTTCAGCCTCTCATAACCTAGCTTCCCTTCCTTACCACTTAACTGAAATTGCTGTCTCCAAGGCCAATAATCTATCTCTTGAACTCCATTCCTTCACCACCATCTGCCTGCTGAATATTTCTACCTGGATGTCCTATAGGCATCTCAAACTCAACGTATCTAAAACAAAACTCATTACCTTTCCCCTTAAACCTTCTAACTTCTCTATTTCTACCTAGGACAACATCATTCTTCCAGTCACACAATTTTGCACTTGGAATCATTCTCGACCCTGCTTTCTCACCCCTGCTACTTAATCAATTGCCGAATCTTGTTGCTTCTGCCTTCATAACATCTCTCAAATTGATCCCCTTTTCTCCACTTATGTCACAACTAGCCTAGCTCTGAACCTTATCAACTTTTGCCTAGATTGTTGCAATAGTTTCCCAGTTGTTCTCTGCTTATCCATCATCTCGCCTCTATAATCTGTATCCCACTCAGCTGCCAAATTTAGATTCCTAAAGCATACGTCTGAACATATTACTCTGCTCAAGGAGCTTCAGTGTTTTTCTGTTACCTGTGGGATAATAAACAAACTCATCTGTTTGATATTTAAAACCCTTCACAATCTGACTCCAGGCTGTCATTGCAGACTTAGTTTACATTATTCCTCCTTTGGCACTTTATGTTCCAGGAAAATTCTTTATACTCAATCTCTAGCCACCATGCTTTTGCACAAGCTCTCTCCCAGGCATGGAATAGTCTTCCTTCTCACCGCCACCTCTTGGAGAACCCCTGGTTACTTTCAAGACTCGGTTCAAAGGTGCTCCCCCAATCACACTGTATTTTTTTTCGTATATGCCAATCATATGTTTCCAAGTTTGTGTGCATGCTCTGTTCCTCCAGCAGATGTGAGACTTTGGAGGATAGGGTCTGTTGTTTGTTTTGCCTTTGTATCCCTAACACCAGCAGGATGCTTAGCACATATTAGGCAATTAATTGATGCTTGTTGACTGGAACTAAATAAGCATTCTGATACTGTGTTCCAAATATAATAACATGCATGAATGAGCAACTGAATTTTGACATAAATGAGCATCAAAAAACTTCACTTTTCCTAATTTGTGCTTCAGGAAAGAAAACAGCAGTTATTGCAACACAACATCTGTGGAAATTCAAGATTATTACAGGAGATTGTGTAACCCTCTTCCCTGAAGTTCTTTTAAAGGATGATAAACAACTTCTTCCTACCTAGATGAAATAAGATTGCCCAATTTCTTGAGGTGCTGAGATTGCACTTTTCCTCTGCAATAGCTGAGAGATAGCCGAACGGAAATGGAGGTGTCCAGAGCTTAGTATTGAAAGAAGAATAACCAAAAAGCAAGCAAGCAAAACATGGGGGTGGGATGTGGTGGGGTCAGGGGGGAAGGTGGAAGGATGGTGCTAATTGACTTTCAGTTCAGTAAAAGTTTATCCTTATGCTTACTCTGAGTGAAGATTGGTATGGATAGCCATTATGGCCTAGTTAAAATCTCACCTTCATGAGAATCTCTTTCTGATCCTCCTTAATACTCTATATTATGCTTTCCTTCTATTGATTATCTTCAGTTTACCCTGTATATATCTTGTTTGTACATAGTTGTGTGCATATTGTTTCCCCTATCAGACTGTAAGAAACTTGAGAGCTGGAACTGGCTTTCTTTATATCCCCAGCACTTAGCATGGTGTTTGGTACATAGTAGGTGCTTAATAAATGCTTATTGCCTGGTTGACTGAGAAAGAAAAAGTCAGAGAGTGAGACTATATTAAAAGAGGAACAATTCTCAATGAGTAAAGTGATACTTCTAATAGATACTCTTCCTTCATCAGTCCACACCCACTGGAGCAGATTAAAAACTTCAATTTTCCTAACATTTACTTAGTGCCTACTATGTTCCAGGCACTGTAGGGGTACTGGGAATACAAAGGCTGTACAAATGCAAAGAGGTGGAAGTTGGATTAATGAGTTCAGGCAACAGCTAATATTCTACTTTGGCTGAAATATAAAATACAAGAAAGGGAAGTTATGAGATAAAGCACTAAAATCATGCCTGACTAGGAATTCTAGGGCTGGAGCATCATAAGCATTATAGGAATGAAATAAGGTATACTCCCACAATGATATACTGCACTGAAACTAGGAATTACTCTTTATACATATTTTTCTGTAACCAAGTCCTAGGCTAGATGATGATTTGTTGGGGTGGGGGGATGTTATAAAAGAAATATTTTCTAGGTATGGGTTGGACTGGTTGATCTCTTCCCAAACTAAGATTCTGTGTTTTTTTTTTAATTTTTAAAAATTTATTTTTAATTATTTTTATTTTATTTTATTATTTTTTCTATGGTTCTATGAGAGTGAAATACTCTGGATGAAAAAAAATAAAGGTTGTCATCTATTCATAAATAGAAAAGCTAATAAGACATTAGTTTATTGTTCCTCTTTCCTGCATTTCCTCTCATTTCCTCCCTCCCCCACCCCTGCCCCCAATCCTTGAGGTTATGTAAGATCTGGTTGAGAAGTTTATAGTTTTTCATCTAGGC
Organism: Vombatus ursinus; assembly: GCF_900497805.2. Lineage (NCBI taxonomy): Eukaryota > Metazoa > Chordata > Mammalia > Diprotodontia > Vombatidae > Vombatus > Vombatus ursinus. The sequence continues at coordinate 12,404,423 of NW_020954687.1, forward strand.
AATAGGGAGCCACATAAGGTTTTTCAGCAGAGGAAGAGTGACATAGTTCTATCTCTGTGTGCCTTAGAAAGATTACTTTGGTAGACATGGTAAAGATAGTTTAGAGAAGCGGATGGTAGATGGTAGGAAAATCAGTTCTTAGGTTGTTAATATAGTCTGTGTGAGAGATTATGAGGGTCTGAGAATACATGACCTTAGAAAGGAGGTAGAAATAAACAGTTTTGTGATGAGAGATCTAACAAAACTTGATAACAGATTGTGTATGTTCACTCACTGGGGGAGAAGGGGTGATGAGGGGAGTAGGAAAAGTCACGATTAGCTCGGAAGTTTCAGATCTAGATGACTGGGATCACTCATTAGATATAGTGAAATTTGGAAGAGTGGCAGGTTCAGGGGAAAAGATAAAGTATTTAATTTTGAACACTATGAGTTGATGTGCCAGCAGGACATATAGGAGATGCCTAGCAGGCAGTTGTTAATGTCAGTGTGGAGTCAGGAGAGATGTTAGAGCTGGACATATAGACATAGCAGTCATCCTCATGGAGATGATAATTGAACCTATAGAAGATGAGGATATTACAAAGAGAAAGAGTAAAGAAAGAAAGAGGCCCATGACAATTAGTGAGGTAGGAGATATTTGCTGAACAAAGAAGGTCAAAAAATGTTGAGGAGATGTGCAAGAGGAGGACCAGGGAAGCCAGGGGAGAAGACAGATGGAAATGTAAAGTCCCTTTGCAGCTCCCTCTCTCAACTCACAGTGCCACTGGCTGACTGTTACCAGAAGGGTGGTTGTTACTACTCCCAGGGTTCCAGGGGTAAGCCTGTAAGTAGTTATTTTCCCAAACACTAACTCATGAGGCACCATAGTTGTGCTTCCCTGACTAGTAGACTCAGATCTTTATTTCTTCTTCTTCTTATTTTTTTTTTGCTAGGCAATGGGGTTAAGTGACTTGCCCAGGGTCACACAGCTAGTGTCAAGTGTTTGGTCTGAGGCCGGACTCAGATCTTTAGCAAAAGCATTTGACCAAATGGCACAGCCAGAACAATAATTCCAAATAATTTCTTCCCAAACCATATGTGGGTTTCAGTCTCCACATTTTGTTAACAATGGAATTGGGGGTTACAGAGGACAAAATAGGGGCAGAAGATGATATTGTAGACTCTAGATGCACAGGCTGAGGTGTAGGGCCAAATATTCAGGAAGAGGTAGCAGAGGGAAAGGTTTTCACTTCAGAAGACTGGCAGCATTGGGTTGAAATTTTGAATTTGATGTAAGGAAGAACTTCTTAAAAATTAGAAGTATTTAGATGTTGAATGTACCCATGGGAGGAAATAGAGACCTTACCTGAAGGCTTTAAATGAAGCCTAAATGCCAGAGACTGCCTAGTGGTCCCATACTAGGAATGTTTCTCAGAGGTTGCAAATATAAGGGTTGATTTGAGAAATTAGCTATTTTTAGCTTAGAGAAAAGGAAACTTAGTGGGGACATGATAATCATCTTCAAATATCTGTCATGTGGAAGAAGAATTAGGTTTGTCTTTGTGCCCCCAGGATACAGAAATAGGAGTAACAGGTGAGAGGTCAAAGTCGTAGAGATGAAATTTTTGGCTAGATGTAAGGAAAATCATTCTACAATTTAGAGCAGTCCAAAAGTGGAATGGTGTCCCTTGCATGATAATTGGTTTCTTATCACTATCTTCAAATAGACTAAATCAGGTGTAGTCTCGAGGCCATATGTGGCCCTTTAGGTCATTAAGTGAGGCCCTTTGACTGAATCCAAACTTTTCAGTCAAAGGGCTGCACTTGAGGACCTAGAGGGCCACATGTAGCCTTGAGGCTGCAGGTTTCCTATCCCTGGACTAAATAATCATTTATCAGGCATATTATAGAGGGATTTCCTGTTCATATATAGATCAACTGTAACTCTTATATTCTATAATTCTGTGAAGTTTTCTGTTTCTTTGCATTTAGAAACCCACCCCTCTTCCAAACTTTCCTTTTATTTTAGAGGTTACCATTACCTTCCCAGTAACCCGGCTTTGAATCTTAAGTATCTTCTCTAACTCCTTGCTTCACTCACCCCACATATTCATCAGTTGCCAAATTTTGTCCTTTATACCTCCTGATATCTCTTCTGTGGGTCTGCGTGTCTCCAATCACATAGCTGTCTCCCTAGTTAGGTCCATATTACTTCTTGCCTCAGTTATTACAACAGCTTCCTATTTTATCTCTTTACTTCAAGCCTCTTTTCACTCCATTCCATCATCCACACAGTTGCCAAATCAATTTTCCCTAAAAATAAGTTGGATCATGTCACTCCAATGCCCTTTTATTTCTTCTGGGATCAAATAGAAATCATTTAAATAGAAAGCATTTAAAGCTTTTGACAACCTGGACTCTTTCTACCTTGTCAACCTTCCTGTTCATTATGTTCTTTGCTCACTCCGTAATCTAGCCATACTTCTCTGCTTGTTGTTCCTCAAATATGACTTTCCATCTTCTGTCTCAATGCCTTTTCACTGGCTGTATCCCATGCCTGAAATTCTCTTTCCCTTCACCTCCATCTTTGGTAATCCCTGGTTTCCTTAAAAATTCAGATCAAGTGTCACCTTCTATGTGAAGCATTCCCTAATCCCTCTAGCTGCTAGTACCCTCCATCCCAAAACAACTTTGAATTGATTTTATATATATTGTGTATTCATATTTTTAAATGTTGACTACCCTATTAGAATGGAAGTTTCTTGAGAGCAAGGACTTTAACTTTTGTACCTTCATCCCTTAGCACAATGCCTGGCACATTGAAGGTGTTCCTTAAATAGTTTTTGGTTGATTTATTGATCTTTACTTGTATTTTCAAATTAATCTCCTGAGAGATTCCACCAAAACGGTTCTTTCTATCTTAATTGTCAAATCCAATGGCCTTTTCTCAATCCTCATTTTCCTTGACCTCTCTGTAGCCTTTGACATTGTTGATCACTCTTTCCTCCTTGATATTTCTCTCTAGATTTTCGGGACACCACTTTCTCCTAGTTCTCTCCCAACCTATCTGACCACCCCTTCTCAGTCTCCTTTGCTGGATGCTCTTCAAGATCATGCCCTCCAAACATAGGTGTCCCTTAGGATTCTGTCCTAGGTCCTATTCTCTTCTCGTTTTCTACTACTTCACTTGGTGATCTCATTAGCTTCTGTGGATTTAATTACAACCTCTATGCTGATGATTCTGAAATCTATTTATCCTGGCCCAGTTTCTCTGCTGACCTCAAATCTCAAATCTCCAAATGCTTTTCAGACATCTTGAATTAGATGTCCAGTAGGCATATTAAACTCAGTATGTCAAATCAGAACTCATTATCTGTATCTTTAACCCTACCTCCTACCCCCATCTTCCCTGTAACTGTAGAAGGCAGCACCATCCCCCCAGTACCTCAGTCCCTAGATTCCTTACAATTTCTCACCTCCACCCTTATATCCAAGCTGTTGCTAAGAACTGTCAATTTCACCTTTGCAGAATCTCTCCAATAAGCCCCCTACTTTCGATGGCACTGTCACCACCTTAGTGCAGGCCCTCATCATCTCATGCCTAGATTATCATGTTGGCCTACCAATGGTTTTGAGTCACCTCTTTCCATTGGTTGCGTAGCCAGAATTGGCTGCATCTTTAAAACTACTTGACTAGGGAAACCAAAAGGAGGATGATGAAAAGACAAAAAAATGAAAAAGATCTGTTAAGATTTTGAAAACAGACCCTTTTCTCCATTAGAGTCAGTGGAGTCAACTTATTTGAAGTCTTAGCATCACAGTATAGTATGAAAAATAGAACAAGAACTGAAGGAAAACAAAGATGGGAAAAGCCCCAGGACTAGGACATTCAAAGGGAAATCTGTGCTGGAGGAGAGATGACTTTGAGGGTCAGTTTTCCAGATAAATGAGAGAGTGGAGGCTTGGAAGGTAGGTGGAATGACACAAGCCTTATTACTATCGCAAACATGTGACTAAAAAATTGTAACAAACATATATATCTACCTTTCTAACTCTATACTGTCTACATTTGAATAATATTTGCATGTCATTAAATATATCCTTAATGAAGTTTTGCTAGGGGAGGGAGTAACTACACTGACAAAATTATAGATCCTTGAAGTGTTTATAAGGTACTGGGTAGCTCACATTTATATATTCTTTAAGCTTCACAGTGTTTTCCTCACAACAATTTTGATTGTTATCCCTATTAGTACACACATGGAAACTTAGAGCTGTTGTTCAGTCATTTTTCGGTCGTGTTGGACTCTTTGTGACTCCATTTGGGGTTTTCTTGGAAGAGATATTGGAGTGGTTTGCCATTTCCTTCTCCAGCTCATTTTATGAAGAAACTGAGGCAAACAGGGTTAAGTGACTTGCCCAGGGATACACAGCTATTAAGTGTCTGAGGCCAGATTTGAACTCAGGAAGATGAGTCTTCCTGACTCCAGGCCTGGCCCTCTGTCCACTTAGAGGCTATCTGGTCCAATCCTCTCATTTTACAGATGAAATGAAATCTCAGAGAAGTTAAATATTTTGCTCATGGTTGCACGGCTAGGGATTATCAGAGCCAGATTATCAGACCTGCATTCTCTAATTGCAAGCCCATATTTATTCCAATATAGCACTCTATAGAAACCTACATAGTATGAAGCAGTCAATTTAGGTAACAGTTGTGGTATCAAAATCTAAATTTACTTTAGTTATCAGTGTTCAAGACGTCAAGCCATGGTCTTTCCTATTGACTCCAAACACCATTCTCTCAACTATGGTACTTTGTGTTAACCAAGTGAGTGGAAAGTTGGCACAGTTTGCTTTGGCCCAAGATAACAAGTCCTCAAAAAATGTGATAGTGTGGGAGTGAGACACAGCAGACCCAATCTGAAACAGAAACAAAGGTGAAAAATGCGGCATGCCCACAACACATCTAAAGAGAAAGATTGCCCTGCCTATGTTTATGTCTGGTCACAGTTTGCTGGACACTTCATAAAAACCACAAAAACCTTAATAAGCATTTAAAAGGGAGTAGCAGTCATGAAGCTGTTCAGTTATCGCAAATCTCATGTGTAATTCAATTCATCAAGCTGTTATGAAGATACTACCACATGCAAGCTACTTAGCATGGGGGCACAAAGCCAGAAATAAAGTGATTCCTCCCCTCAAAGAGCTTATATTCTTTTTTTGGGGGGGGAAGGATATATGCAGAGAGAAATACACAAGGTATTTGTGAAGAATGGGAAATCAGAAGATCAGGGAAGGATGCGGTGCCCAGGCAAAGACATTGAATCAGGAGAGAGAACATTGTCAGTTAGGAAGGCCTGAATTCAAATTTTGCCTCAGACATTACTTGAGCTGTGAGACTGTAAGACAAGTTACTTATCTGATCTGAGCCTCAGTTGTAAAATGGAAATATTAGTAGCACTTTGGTCTCAGCAAATTTTAAAGCACTATGTAAGTTTAATGATTGTTATTATTATTATTAACGTTGTTGTTGTTGTTGTTACTGCTGCTGCTGCTGTTATTAAAGGTAGCATGCTATATTGAAAAGAGAGCAAGTTTAGAAGCCAGAAAGACCTTGGTGTGACCATGAACAAAGAATGAATGAATGAGTGGATGAATGAAAGAAGGAAAAAAGGAAGGAAAGAACACAGGAAGGAAGGAGCTGTGTTGACCAATTGGAACTGGCCAGTTGGGTCTCCAATGGGGCAGCTCATGTTAATCATAGGTTGTTGTTTGTCCTCCTTCCTCTCCCTCTCTCTCTGTCCACATAAGATATCATACCCTTACTTGCAAGTGCTCTGCTCAAAGGAATGTAAATTTTGATTGCTGAAACCTTGAAAGATATCTTGGGGTTTATGGGCTAGATTTCCTTCTTAAGGAGCATGCCTTAAACCCAAATCAATCTGGCTCTCATTGATTGTCCAACAATAGGACCCAGCCGAAGTTCATGGGGTCATTGTCTGGGCTGTCATTGCTCAGAGTAAATGTACATAGCATTTGTTTCTGTTTTGGCCAGAAACCCTTCTGAGGGTCTTCCCCTCCCAGATTGATTTTTTTTGACTAGGTAAAAGAGGCCATTCTTTGCCTCATTTCTTACCAAGCCTTAATCACTGAATGGAAATTGCCTGAGTCAAACTGAAACCTTGAAAGAGTTTAGCTTAAAAAGGCCATGACCTCCCATTGCATCCAAGGCCTCCTCCAGTCTTTCTGATCTATATCTGGCCATTGGTCTCAGATGGTTCCGGAGGAGAAAATGAAGCTGGTGACTTGCACAGCCCTGCCTCAGTTAAATTCAATTTACTTGCAAGTTACGGCATCACCTTCCTGATATCATGATCCTCTTTGAGAATGAAGGACAAACAACAACAACAACAACATAATCTCTGAGTGTCCTAGGCAGCTCTTAATTTCAGAGAAAGTGTCAACCTGCTCTGGTAGAGGGAGTTACCTCAAGTGTGAATTCTCTTTACCAACAAAATCTAAGGTTTAGTCATTACTCCCTATCATGATTGCTGTGAAGGAACAGCAAGTAAGTAGTTTGTCTGGAGCATAGAGTGGGTGCTGGGGAGTAAAGTAACCTTATCTGGAAAGTCTGATTGGAGCCCAATTTTGAAGGACTTTAAATGCCAAATAGAGGAGTCCAATTTTTGCTAGAGGCAATTGGTTGTCACTGAAGCTTCTTCAGCAAGGAGGGCAGTCACATGACCAGATCTGCACATTAGGAAAAACAACTTGGCAACTCCGTGCAGGATGAATTAGAGAGGGGAAAGGATGGATGGATGGAAAACCACGAGGAAACTGTTGCAATGATCTAGGGAAGAGGTGATGAGAGAAGGGAATAGAATTGAGACACATGTTGAAAGTAGAATCGTTCAGATATGAGAACGGCTCGGAGATGGGTTGTTAGGGAGAGTGCAAAGTTGAAGATGGTTTTGAGGTTGCAAACTTAGGTGACTGGAAGGATGGCAACAAAATGTATCATCTTCTCAAGGTGGTAATTAAAATTTTTGCAAACCCTTTTTTAAAGTCACTTTTGTTTCACAATATGTATTGTGATGAGATTCTAAATTAGAAAACATAGAGCAATTCTTATTTGAATAGGAATTGGAGTAGAAAACTCTATTTCCTTTCATCTAAACCAAAGAACTTCTTCTTTGGGAGACCTCTTAGGAAGATAGGAGCTTTTATTGTTTATATCATTGCCCAGAGAAACCTAAGTATGCTTTCACTTATACTCCTTCAGCCTCAATGAGGCAACACAGAGCCGAATTACTTGGATTCCGAACATATTGACCTTTCCAAATAGGTGGAAAATATTAATAGTTAACTCACACATTTGTGTTGGCAAGCTTAGTATAGAGGTGTCTGATGCCAGCTGGAATTATACTAACTTTTTCCCCTTGATCCATTCATTTGTTCTTGTTCATGTCACCAACCTATGGATGTTGACATTTTGGCTTATGTGTAATTTATCAATTGCAGTCATTTCCCAGTGGTCACAAATCACTGGTAGCTGACATTTCAATCATCTTGAAAAACCATTTTGGTCTGAATAGAAACAGCTTGTAAACGAAAGATATGACCCTAAAATGAGATCTTTTTAAAATGAAATGTATACATATATACATAAATTTATATATATCTATGTGCGTGAAAATAATGCTAATTTTGCATTTAGTTTTTATACATCGAATTTGCATACAAAATGCAGCCTATATTTGGATCATAACTCTAGAGCTGTAGGAGACCTCAGATGCTAGCTAGTACAACTTTCTCATTTTACAAATGAGGACATCAAGGCCCAGAGACATTAAGTGATTTTCCTATCGTCACGTAATCATCAGAAGTAGGATTTGGTCTTCTAACTCCAGGGCTATGGAATCTCCTATGTACGTGCTGCCTCCCAGTTTGGACTAATACTCCAAGTCTGCACCATAATTGGAACATTGCATTTTGATGAATAGACACTGCTGGTGTATTTCAGCAAGCACTGTGATGCAACCATGCTAAGATTTTGTTTCTTCGATTTTCTTAATATTCTATTCCTTTTGAGTTTACACAGCTATAGGTGACAGTGATTTCTAGCAAGGAATTTTGCTTAGAGAAGCTTTGCAACAATAAAGTTAGGCTCTAAATTTGAAAGTCTGTTTGTCTGTTGCCTGCTTACTGATGTCTGAACACAGTATCTGTGGGCACTGTAATTTCACTCTCAAGTTCTATTATTAAGGAATTGAATTCACCTTCCACTGCAGGCTCTGAATGTTCCTGTGTTAAAGATGGTGACTTTGGAGCATATTGGAAAGTCTGACATTATAATCACCTCTTGAATCAAAGAAAATAGAAAGCCCTCAGGGAACCATGCTATGTCCCTTCCTGTCAAGTCTGGGGGTCCCAATAAATGACATTATAAGATCCCTCATCATCCTTGATTAAGTGGAGGCTAAAACATTGGGTGAACTAGTATTCTTAAAAGAACACTTCCAGGGGCAGCTAAGTGGCACAGTGGATAGAGCACTGGCCTTGGAGTCAGGAGGACCTGATTTCAAATCCAGCCTCAGATACGTAACACTCACTAGCTGTGTGACTCTGTGCAAGTCACTTAACCTTAATTGCCTCACAAAATAAATAAATAAAAAGGAAAGATAAAAAAAAGCTAATAGCTGTGTGACTCTGGGCAAGTCACTTAATCCCAATTGCCTTGCCAAAAAAAAAAAAGAGCACTTCCCATAAACACCATCAGTTATGTTTAGAATTTAAATTTCCCACTCAAAATCAACACCTTGGTGAGGACATCCCTAAATACATTTCGGAGTGACACCATTTAGTCTCAAAATTGCAATTTGGAGAATTTCTTTGATAGCATTGTTCCTATATTGTTTTTTTTTTATATTGTTTTTTATATGAGTTTATATTTCTGTAATTATTAGTGATTTGGAACATTTCTCAGAATGGCTGTTGATAAATTAGATTTATTCCTTTTTTTTTGTTAGGCAATGAGGTTAAGTGACTTGCCCAGGGTCACAGAGCCAATAAGTGTTATGTGTCTGAGGCCGAATTTGAATTCAGGTCCTCTTGAATCCAGGACTGGTGCTTTATCCACTGCACCACCTAGCTTCCCCAGATTTATTCTTTTTAAAACTGCATATTCATAGGTTTGATAAATGATCAGATCATTAATAATTATAGAAATATAAATTGAACCAACTCTGAAGTTTTATTACAAACTCATTAGATTGACAAAGGATGAAAACGGCAAGTGTTGGAGGGGCTGTAGGAAAACAGGAACACTAATGTATTGTTTTTGGAATCATGAATTGTTCCAACCCTACTAGCAAGCAATTTGGAATTATACCCCCAATGTCACAAAACTGTCAATAAATTTTGATCCAATGATAACACTACTAGGCTTATACCCCCCAAAATCAAAGAAAGAGTAAAAGATCCCACATATGCAAAAATATTTATGGCAGCTTTTTGTAGTGTCAAAGAACTGGAAATGAAGGGAATGCCAATAAATTGGAGAATGGATGAACAAATTATGGTATATGAATGTTACAGAATTTTATTGTACCATAAGAAATGTTGAAAGAGATGGTGTAAGAGAACCTGGGAAGCTTTGCATGAACTGATGCAGAGTGCAATGAGTAGAACAACTTGTACAATAACAACACTTTTGTAAACACAAACATCTTTGAAAAACTTATGGATCAGTGTGTGGATAACCATGACAGCAAGAGGACCAATGATGAACCATGTTACATATTCCTTGACAGATAGGTGATAGATCCAAGATACAGAATGAGATAGACATTTGCAGTCATTGACAAGATAAGATTTTATTTTTCTTGTATATCTGTTACAAGGGTTTAGTTTTCCTTTATTTTCTCTTTTTTTTCCAATGATGGAATAGGAAGAAAATAAAATAAATGATTGTTAATTTAAAAAATGTAAAGTATGATGAGCAAGGAATACATTCTAAGCATAAAGAATGGCTGGGACAGTGAAGAGAGGCAGAAGATAATGTTGAGGATAAGGATCTTGGAAAACCTAGAAGGGCTGAATCTGGATTGTCCATGGTATTGAACTCAACGACATAAGGACAATTTCTAGAATGTCAAGCAGTTCTTGTATTCAGAGTCTGTGTTAGAGAATGACAATAAGTGCAAACCACTACTTCTTACCGCTGAAGCTTTCCTTTACAGCATTTGAGTTGTGCTTAGCTAAAAAAAAGTCAATGGAATTGAAGCACAAGATGTTTCCAGCCAACTAGTTCATCTACAGAACAAGACCACAAAGTGAAAAGGAGGCCTTTGTTATTGAATGCTGAGAGACGTGGGACCAACTCTATTTTTGTTTTAATTTATCACCAGCCTCCTGAGACACTCATGTCTAAAGCTAAACCCCTAATTGCAATTATTTCACCAGGCATAAAATATGCAATGTGTATTAAACAATTGTTTGAAAACTGAGAATTAAAATATTGGATACCTGATCTGCCTATCACTACAGATCTAAGATGTTTTTGTGCCATTGAAAGTTTTAATATCAGGTGATCTCCCTATCCTATGTCTTCATGCTAAACAAATCACTTGATTACATGATGTTTCCTTAGATTCACAGATTGTTATACAGTATATGTATGCAAGAATAATATATTATGTGAAGACAGAGCTACCGTTCTTGGTCATAAGATATTATCTCTCTATATGCATATATGTATACATATCTATATCTATTTATCTATCTAGAAGGGACTTAGGATGACTTAATCTAATTCCCTTATTTTAGAGATGAGAAAACTGGGGCCCAGACAGTTTAAGTGAATTGTCATAATTCATGTAGCTAGAAAGAGTCAGAGTCTCTAGACTCCTAAACCAATGGTCTTTCTCCTACACTAGATTGACTTGTGCCTTGAAATAAGTGTGAAAGGGATGGGCAATTCAAAAATTCCCTGAGTAATTCCAGCTGTTCACAAAGTAAATGAATTATTTTCATATCAGAAGTACCTTTTATGGTGACATTTTTTCATTCCAGAAGGAGGTCCTCACAGTATTGTAGTCATGCTGTATAAAGCACATTCTGGAATTATTCATTTAAAAGCATAGCATACAAACTGTGTCTGATGCCCTGAAACATATTTTGATCTTGAAAAGATTATAAAGAAGCATAGCACAATCCAATTGCCAAAAAAAAGCCTTTGTCAAGATTCCATGTTGATTTTATAAAATAACTCTAGGAGAAGAATTTTCCTTCAGTAGATTCCTTTTTAAAATGCTTTAGTCAGCAGCATGTAAGGACATAGCACAATCATGCCTTGGCACAGTCAACTGCAAAAAAGCACATGCAGGGAATTTTGCCTAGAAGAAAGGTGGTGGTTACCCATAAGCTATATAATGTGGTTATAATGAGGAGTCTCCTCATGTCCAGACCACCTAAGATGACATCATCCACATGAAGACGATAGGGATAGGGACCTATTTCTGGGAGACTGGAGGACTGGACTATGAATGGACATTCTGCTTTGACTTTTTCCTTTGGCTGAGTAACTGGGATCATTGTCATCTTTTAAAACAGTCAGACTCAGCAGTAGTCAGGGTTTTTGTGGCATTTGAATCTGAGGAAAGAATTATTCCCTCACTCATAGTTGGTAAGGCCATGAAGTAAAGGAAGGGAGTGTCTTAAAGTCTCCTTCTCCTCTTGAGGCCACATGGCCTTGACAAATGGGCCTGGGTCTTTGCCCTGTTTGTTCATCCTTTTCCATTCTAGGTGCAGGGTGTAGAGTTTAATCTGGTCAAGGAATGTAAGCCACAAGGATTCAGAAGTCCAAGAACCCAGGATGGATTTTGCAGCCATCTCAGTAGTAATGTCCTGAAGAGGAATGACAACCCAGTAGAACCTAGCTTTAGATTTGAACTTAATAAGACTAATGTCATGTAAAAACTAAGATTAGTTGTGAGGCTAATCCTTTCCCACCACTCCACAGATGTGTTGGAGTATATGGAGTATTCAGGAAAGACTAGCATCCCTGGTGTGAGGGCTTGCCAAGCCCTTTTCAGGGCCTCTTATCCACCTTTGGTGTCCACCTTTCACCCAACTCTCATTTGTGACTCGAAGAGGCTGTAGCAGGCATAATGACCACACCCTGGTAAAACCATCCTGGCAGAAGGTTAAACTGGGCTAAACCAGGTTGAGGGTAACTGTCAGATCTCAAACTCATTGGTGAGTTCCAACAGCCTTGAAGACAACTGAAACAGGGACTATGGAGCACTTAGAGCTTGGTCAGACATCAAAGATGCCAAGGTCATCCACTACATCCTGGGTCATTGCCAATCATTTTGACTTCTGTTTTGCCACAGAATTTCAATGATTATGGAAGAAAATGAGTCTGATGACTTTGTGAAACTCTGTCTCACTTAAATTCAATCATCAGCAAGTTAAGACATCATTCCATGATGTCATTGGTTCTTTTTTAAACAAAGGATGAAAGAACAACACTGGTGTATTGTGTTTAAAGGAAAATTGAGGAAATCTTTGTAATTTGTTCTTACTCTATCTTTGATGCAAATATTCCTTTGTAAAAGCTATCCAATGGTAAGAAGTTAAATTTTTTTTTTTTGGTTAGGAAATGGGGTTAAGTGACTTGCCCAGGGTCACAGCTAGTAAGTGTCAAATGTCTGAGACTGGGTTTGAACTCAGGGCCTCCTGACTCCAGGGCCAGTGCTGTATCTACTGTGCCACTTAGCTGCCCCCAAGAAGTTAAATATAACTGGAGTGTTAGACACTGGGCCCCCAAATTGGGAGGAAACATAGCTGGCAGGGCTCAAGTTTATGGAAGAGAAAAGAGACTTCCATTCCCTTCAAGGTGCTTGAGTACCCTGAGAGGATTAAAGTGTAACAGGTTTGGCCCGGAGAGAGTAGGGCCAGAATTAATCATGTGGCATGGTTCTCTAGCAGCACAAATTTTTGGTGTTTTGAAAACTGTTCAATTCCTATTCTTTTATGTCAGAGTATGGACCAGAGTACTTCATGGTGAGAAATATTGAAGATTAGTCATTGTTTTAGCCTACTGGTACAGTCATAGAAGTATTGAGGAGCTCCTCTTTGTGTATATCTATGACTTGGAAAGCTTGATTCTGGATTCCCAGGAGGGAAGGGGTGAAGGAGAACCAGCATTTATGAATCACCTATTATGTACCAGGCACTGTGCTAAACATTTTACAAATATCTCATTTGATCCTCACAAAAAATCCTGTGAGATAGGTAGTCTTATGATCCCCATTTTACAGTTAAGGAAACTGAGGCAGAGAGGTTAACAGACTTACCTAATACCTCACAGCTAATAAGTATCTGAAATTGGATTTGAAATCAAGTCTTCTTGAGTCTAGGTCCAGCACTCTATCCACTGCACCACTTACCTGCCCCCAGATGTCTTAGAAGAAGAAACTTTAAAAGTTCTAAAAGTCAAACTAATTATTTTTTTTAACTCTTTATTTTTTTATTTTTATTTTATTTTATTTTTGGCTAGGCAATCGGGTCAAGTGACTTGCCCAGGGTCACATAGCTAGTAAGTGTTATGTGTCTGAGGCCAGATTTGAACTCAGGTCCTCCTGAATCTAGGGCTGGTGCTCTATCCACTGTGCCACCTAGCTACCCCCCCAAACTGATTATTTTTAAAATTAACTTATTTTGATTTGTCAACAATCACTTCCATAAGTTTTCAAGTTTTAAATTTTTCTCCCCCTCTGTCCCAAGACAATGTGCAATCTGATATAGGTTATACATATACATTCCTATTAAATATATTTTCACATTAGTCATGTTGTAAGGAAGAATTAGAACCAATAGAAGGAACCACAAGAAAGAGGAAACAAAACAAAACAGAAGAAAAAAAAGAGAAAATAGTATGCTTCCATCTGCATTCAAACTCCATAGCTGTTTCTTTGGATGTGGATAGCTTTCTCCATCTTGAGACTTTTGGAGATGTCTTAGATCCTTGTATTGCTGAGAAGGGCTAAGTCTATCAAAGTCAGTCATTGCACAACATGGCTATTACTGTGTACAATGCTTTCTTGGTTCTGCTCACTTCACCCAGCATCAGTCCATACAAGTCTTTCCAGGTTTTTCTGAAGTCCTCCTGCTCATCATTTCTTATAGCACAATAGTATTCCATTACATTCATATACCACAACTTGTTCAGTCATTCCCTAATTGATGAGCATCCCCTCAGTTTCCAATTCTTTGCCACCACAAAAAGGGCTGCTATAAATATTTTTGTACATGTGGGTCCTTTTCCCATTTGTATGATCTCTTTGGGATATAGCCTTTTGCTAATTATTTTTATCTGGGATTGTGGGATAAGAGAATGAAATAGTACACTCACTGGGGAAATGGCCCATATTTAAATAAATTGCTCTTAGTCTCAAACGAATGCTATATGCCTGATGCATCTTACCAAGGTCTACATATTTTTTAAAAGATGGTAGCTTCAGCAGTCATGTGATGGTGGTTAGCTCACATTTCAAAACTCTATAACAATAATCACAGCTTTGCTCCAGTTGTTTAAACATATAGTTTGCCAGGAACTATAACTGCTGACAATGGTTTTGAATTTACCTCAGTTGAATGTTAGGAATTTGTGGGCAGGAACCTTATCTGGATGTTTATTCTTGCTTCTCATCTGCATCAAGCAAATGGCTAAGCTGAAAGAATAGGTCGCATCTACCACAAATCTTGTTCTGTGAAGTTTGGGTTCAGTCAAAGGGCTGCACTTGAGGACCTAGAGGGCCGCATGTGGCCTCGAGCCCACAGGTTCCCCACCCTTGGTATAGACTAAGGTAGACTAAGGATCCCTTGAAGTGACTTGTTGAAGATTGGAAGACAAGACTTGTTAGGTTTCTTATTGCTTCAGATGTCCAACATTTAGAAGTTAATCTTCTTAAATTAACTCAAAAGTATACTATGGATGCTTTAAAAACATGTCTGTGAGTACTTGCTTAATTTACAAAGAGTTAGTTTTTGTTTAGAGCTATGAAAATGGATTAAGGTGGTTTCCTGTCACTGTAATTGAAGTTGTGTGGCTCGAGGCACATAAAGTTCATAGTGGAGAGAGGTTGCTGGGATGTTGCTATGTTGACCAGTTGTGGAAGCATTCCTCCCAAAGTGACTGAACAACAGTAAATTAATCAACAACATCTCCTTTAGAGCCATCTGGCTTTTATTTTTTTGGCTATATCCCCAGAAAACTCACCAGGGCCATAAAATGAAGGAAGCAATAATTCTTCTCTGGCTACTATTGGTGTGGAATAACCTTATGTTGTTATGCCCAGGATTATAACACAGAAACAGAGGGGGTTTCCTTTTTCCCTTCACCTATGCACCATCAAATTTAACATCTATATGTATATGTACATACTTATGTATATGTATGCCTATATATATTTATAGGTGTCTAGATCTATAATGACTTTTATGTCTATTCTATTACCTAAAAGCGACTGGGGACAATGTGTATTATGTATGTTTATAAAGAATGCTATGATATTATGCTCCTTGATTTTTAATCCCTTTCAGATCCTTAGTGTATTAGTGAAACTTTTGAGTTCCAATATTCATACACTGTAGTGAATTCTAGTATGATAGTTTTGCATCAAGAAAATTTAGTCATGTTGAGCATTGGTTGTCTTGACTGTTTACTGTGTTGGGAAACAACATTAACATTTGTGCAAATAATTGAATGGAAAGTCTAGAGAAAAGCCTGGGTCTATCTATCTCAACAAAGTCAACTTCATTGAACAGCTCTCAGCCCTAGACAAGAAGTTATGTCATACATTGATTACATATCTGCAAAATTCAACAGCTTGCAAGAGTGTTGAAGATGCAGCAATCTGAGTCACAGAAAAGGAATGCAGTGTTTGTGGGATAAAAGTCTTATTGCAATATCATGCAGTAAAATGAAGACTGGATTTAGAGTCAAGGGATCTGGGATCCAGTCTCCTCTCTGACATTACTGGAATGATTGTGTACAAGTCTCCTGACATCCCTCTATCTCAGTTTCCTTATCTGTTATATTGGGGGTTTGACTAGGTGACTTCTAAGGTCTGGGCTTTAAGTTTCTATGGTAGACAATATAAAATACTTGGGAGTCTACCTGCCAAGACAAACCCAGCAGTTATATAAACACAACCATAAAACACTTTTCACACATATAAAGTCAGACCTAAACAACTGGTAAAATATTAACTGCTCATGGGTAGGCCGAGTCAATATAATAAAAATTACAGTTCTACCTAAATTAATCTATTTTTTCAGTGCTATACCAATCAAACTATCAAAAATTATTTTACAGAGCTAGAAAAAATAATAACAAAATTCATCAGGAAGAACAAAAGCTCAAGGATATCAAGGGAATCAATGAAAAACATACCAAAGAAGGTGGTGTAGACATACCAGATCTCAAACTGTATTATAAAGTGATAATTATAAAAAAAAATCTGCCACTGGCCAAGAAATAGAGTGGTGGATCAGTGGAATAGATTAGGTACAAATTACATTACAGTAAATAACTATAGTAATTTAATATACGATAAACCCAAGCCAAGCTTTGGGAACAAAAACTGATTATTTGATAAAAAACTGCTGGGAAAACTGGAAAACAGTATGGCAGAAACTAGGTATAGATCAACATCTCACACCATATACCAAGATAAGGTCAAAATGGGTACATGATTTACACATAAAGAGTAATACCTTAAGCAAATTAAAAGAGCATGGAATAGTCTGTCTGTCAGATTTATGAATAAAGGAAGAATTTAGGACCAAAGAAGATATAGAGAGCATTTCAAAATGTGAAATAGATAACTTTGATTATATAGTATTAAAAAATTTTTGCACCAATAAAACCAATGCAACTAAAATTATAAGGAAAGCAGAAAACTGGGAAACATTTTTTCAATAAGGATCTCTGATAAAGGCCTCATTTCTCAAATATATTCTAAAATATATAGAGAACTGCGTCAAATTAATAAAAATACAAGTCATTCCCCAATTGATAAATGGTCAACGGATTTGAACAGGCAGTTTTCAAACAAAGAAATCAAAGCTACCTATAGTCATATGAAAAAATGCTTTAAATCACTATTGATTAGAGAAAAGCAAATCACACCTATTAGAGCAGCTTATATGACAAAAAAGGAAAATGTATGTTGGAGAGGATGTGGGAAAACTGGGACACTAATGCACTGTTGGTGGAGTTGTGAACTAATCCAACCACTCTGGAGAGCATTTTGGAACTATGCCAAAGGGCTATAAAACAGTGCATATACTTTGACCCAACAATACCACTGTTAGATCTATATCCCAATGACATCTGAAAAAAGGGAAAAGAACCTATCTGTACAAAAATATAGCAGCTCTTTTTGCCCATCAATTAGGGAATGGTTAAAGAAATTGTGGTATATAATTGTAATGGAATATTATTGCGCTATAAAAAAATGACAAGCAGGATAATTTCAGAAAAACCCGGAAAGATTTACCTGAACTGAAGCCCAGTGAAGTGAACAGAACCAGGAGAAGGTTATACACGGTTAAAAGCAATATCATTCAACGAAGAACTGTGAATGACTCGACTATTCTCAGCAATACAATGATCCAAGACAATCCCAAGGACTAATCATGAAGCATATTCTCTGCCTCCAGAGAAAGAGCTGATATTGATTGAATACAGACTGAAGCATGCTATTTTTCACTTTTTTTCTTTCAATTTTTTCTTTCATTAGAGTCTTCTTGTACAAAATGACTAATATGGAAATGTTTTGCATAATTGCACATGCATAACCTATACCTGACTGATTACCATCTAAGGGAGGGGAAAAGAGGGTGGGTGGAGAATGCGATAGAATTTGGGACTCAAAACTTCAAATAAAAATGTTAAAAAATTGAAAAAATATTTCTATGATATTCCCCTTGATTATGACTTCAGATATGACTCAGGCAGATGGGGACATTTAATCATCTTGAATGAATGCCACTTTGTTACCTGTTCCTTTCCTGATTAGCTTTTAACCTGGGTGAAATGGAGGCTTTGGCTTTTATACATTGTGAGACAAATCCTAAAGTTTATAACTTCTGCTTATTGACCAGATTCTAAGTCAATATAACTAGATGAGAATAATAATTGTTGAACTATTAAATCTTGTCATATGAAAAAAATGTTATACAAACCATGGGAATTTTATTGGTGCCTCTCTTCTAAAAAATCTCAAAGCATTTCCCCAACTTCTTACTAATGGGGGGGGGGGCGTGACTTTATACAAAGGCACACAAAACATCAGTGGCAGTCTACAGTCATAAAAGTCAATTAACTGACTTTTTTAAACCATGGAAAGTATTGAAGCCTAGACGTCAGTAACTTGAGAACCTGCAGCAGGTGGCTGATATGAAAATAATAAAATGAAATGTGATCTTGACTGGTAAAGTCTGATACTTTGTCAAGTATTTACTTATGGTGACCAAAAACCAAAAGAAAGGTTGATTTTACGAGGTAGGAAAGAAGCTGTAGAGCTCAACATTTTGCTTCCTTACCTAGTTCTGAATTATTTAATGGAAAGAAGGAAAGGTTAGACCCACTTTGTTTACTTGTTTAATTTTTCTGTCTTCTTCCAAAAAATGATTCACTCTAATTTTCAAAATTAAAATGCATCCAAAACAGGACATTACAGATAAAAATAGAAATAGTAAGAGAATCATTCAAAGAAGCTGGAAAATATTGTACCAGCTATCTTTAAAGGTTGAGTTACTAGAGCTGGGTACTGAATTTGTCTCTAAACTTTTGGACAAAATAAAATCATTTAATTGCCAAAATTTTGTTTTTCTCTCATTGGAAGATGCCTAATTGCTATGAAGTTTTCAAATATTTAAGACTTTTAAAAATCATATACCAGGCATGTGGACAGAGAATTTTATTCTTTTTTTGTTTGTTTGTTGTTGTTTGTTTGTTTCCATAGCTGGGAAATTCTCTTTGTCCAGAGTCTTGGTCCCTAGGTTTTTGCAAGGCTGTGTCTGACAAGTTAGGCCAAAATTATTTTTTTAGCTGTTCCCAAGTCTTTCCCTCCTCAAGCTCTCCTGCTGATAATCATAATAGATGGCTTCTCAGACTCCCTTTAGTTCTGAGATTTTATGATTCTATAAAATGTTTTTCGGAGACAGCAAATAAGACATAACAGTAGTTAGGGAGTTTTTTTGTGAGGCAATTGGAGTTAAGTGACTTGCCCAAGGTCACACATCTAGTATGTGTCAAGTGTTTGGTCTGAGGTCGGATTTGAACTCAGGTCCTCCTGACTTCAGCACCAGTGCTCTATCCACTGCGCCACCTAGCTGCTGCAAGGGTGTTTTTTTTAAACCTCATAGTTGATATTAGTTTTATTAGCTAGATAAGCCCCAGAAAGTCTAGAGGTAAAAGGATTCTGAGCTTGTACTTAGAATTATAGAGTCTTGCAGTTGGAAAGGACCCCAAAGGTCATCCTAGCAAGTGAAGGAGTTGTTAGAACCAAAAAACAAAAAAAGGGAAGGATGGAATGGTTACTCTCATGGCAACAGAACAGTCAATCAGAACGCCCATTTATCTAGATCTCTTTGCTCCGTCTTGATGTGCGTGTTCCCTTGCTGACCTTGTCTTTGGCCCAAAGGCCTACTTTTGTTGACGGCCTTCTCTTTGCCTCTTCTTAACTGCTCCTTGGAGTGGCCCCAGACATTCCTTCAGAGCCTGGTTTGCTTCTGGGACTTCAGTACCTTTGCTCCTGCTGACATCATCTGGTAAAGTTTCTATCTTGGCTTTTAGTTAACCCCTGATTAAATAGATACTAAGTAATTACCCAGATGTGAGGTATCTTGCCTGGGGGGTAGGTTCTTTGGTGGAGGCCAATGTCTAACTAGACAACCTATTCTGAGCCTCTCTCCATCCATGGTGGATGTTCACCTAGCTTCCTCTTAAACACTTCCAGTGATGGGGAATTCAATCTTTTATGAGGTATCCAATTAGATCTCTGTGTAAAATCATTTATTAAGAAGGTTTTTGCTATTATAAAGCTCTCCCTTCTCAACTCCACCTTCTGGTTTCCTTGGCATCCTTTGAGTTTCAGCTAAAATCCCACCTGCTATAAGAAGCCTTTTTCTACCCACCCCTATCCCCCTTAATCCTATTGTCTTCCTTGTGAGATTACTTAGGCCCTGTATGTATCTTATATCAAGTTATATCATATATATAATATATAATAAATGTGTTGACATGTATGTGCACAATTGTTTTCATGGTGTTTTCCTCATTAGAATATCAACTCCTTGAGGGCAGGGACTGTTTTTGCCTTTCTTTGTATCCCTAGAACTCAGCATAGCGCCTGGTACATAGTAAGAATTTAATAAATGCTTGTTAACTAACTAACTTTGAGAATCTTCCTTTCTCTAACTTGTAACCACTGGTCCTAGTTCTGCCCTCTTGAACTGCACAGAATAATAATCCTACCCTTTCAAATATTTGAAAAGAGTGATTGTATCTTATGTCTTCTTTTGGTCAAACTAAATATCTATTACCTCGTTGTTTCCTCATATGACATGATTTTAAATTTCCTCGTAATTTGGGTTGCATTAGTCTGCATGTACCCCTGTCTATCAATGGTCATCTTAAAATGTGATACTTGGAACTGAATATAATATTCCAGACATAGTCTGGAAATTACAAAGTGTATTAATTATTATTATCATCTCTTAGCCTGGACCATATTCTTCAAATGATACAGCATCACTTTGCATTAGTTTTGTGGGTGGCTACGTTAAAGAATAGGTAGTGCAGTGCATAGAATACTGGGATCTGGAATCAGGAACATCTGAGTTCAAATCCAGACACTTACTAGCCTTGTGACCCTGGGCAAGTCATTTAATCTTTATTTGCCTCAGTTCCTCATCTGTCAAATGGGGACACAGTGGAAAGGGAAATGGCTAACCACTCCAGTATTTTTGTCAAGAAAACCCCATGGACCTGGTCTGAACAAAAGAACAACAACATGCTGAAGTTTACTGAGCTTCTAGTCAAATGAAGCCCCTGTATCTTTCTGTTGTTGTTTGTTTGAGGCAATAGGGATTAAGTGATTTGCCCAAAGTCACAGGGCTAGTAAGTGTCTGAGGCCAGATTTGAACTTAGGTCCTCCTGATTCCAGGGCAGAAACCACCTAGCTGCCCCTGCCCTACATCTATTTCAAGTGAACTATTATTATGTCTTCTTGCTCTTTGCTTATACAATTGAGTGTTTTGAAATTAAATAAGAATTTTATATGAATTTGAGCCTCATTGCTTTCTTCTGTAATATGGGAGCAATGTTTACACTACCTACTTCAGTGCATTGTAAACTAGAAAATGGTGCATAAATGTAAGTTATAGTACTTGAATATTTTGATAAAATCTTTGATAGCATTAATATGCACATACCAATCACCAGTGCAGGTCATATACTTTCTTATTTTATGTGATTCTTGTCTATATTTTATGTTCTCCCATAAATTCTATAAAGTGGTTCTGCTATTAAAATGCTGGAACCTTGCCTCTAGGTCTTTTAAGATTTTTTGGACACCAGGGCAACACCGACATGCCTATCCCTACATGGACAACTCACTTTTTCCAGTTATACAAGTCCTTGATGATGTATTTTATGCTAATCCTTACAGAGATCTCATTGCTGACCAGATTCTACAGCCTATTTACACCTACCATGTATCTTGCCATTGCCCTTTGAAGTTCCAGGATCCTTCTGAGATTATGGGGGCCTATGATTACTTTTTAAAATAATATTTTATATTTTTCCCCAATTACATGCCAAGAACATTTTTGGCATTCATTTTTACAAGATTTTGAGTTCCAAATTTTTCTTCCTCCTTCACTCCTCTTCCCTCCCCTTCCCTCTTGTGAAAATGGTAGGCAGTTTGATATAGTTTATACAAGTGCTATCATGTAAAAATATTTCCATATTAGTCACACTTGTGAAAGAAGAAACAGATCAAAAAGAAAACAAAACCCATGAGAAAGAATAAAAAATAAATGAAAAAAGTATGCTTCAATCTGTATTCAGAGTTCATCAGTTCTTTATCTGGGTATGAGTAGGATTTTCCTTTATAAGTCCTTTGTACTTATTTTGGAGCATCATGTTGCTGAAAGGAGCTGAGTCATTCATAGTTGATCATCACACAATGTTGCTGATACTGTGTACAGTGTTTTCCTGGTTCTGCTCATTTCACTTTGTGTCACTGGTACAAGTCTTTCCAGGTTTTTCTGAAATCTGCCTGTTCATCATTTCTTATTGCACAATAGTATTCCATTGCATTCATATACCCCAGCTTGTTTAGCCATTCCCCAATTGGTGGGTATCTCCTCAGTTTCCAATATTTTACCACCACAAAAAGACTGCTATAAATGCTTTTGCACATTCAGTATTTTTCCCTTTTTATGATCTCTTTGGGATACAGACTTGTAATGTATTGTTGGATCAAAGGTATACACAGTTTGGTTGCCTTTTGGGCATAGCCCCAAATTGCTCTCCAGAATAGTTGGATCAGTTTATAACTCCACCAATAATTCATTTGTGTGCTAGTTTTCCAATATCTTCTCCAGCATTTATCATTTTCATTTTCAGTCATATTAGCCAATCTGATAAGTGTGAGGTAGTACCGCAGAGTTGTTTTAATTTACATTTCTCTAATCAAAAATGATTTAGAACACTTCTTCATCTGCCCATTGATAGCTTTGATTTATCTAAAAACTGCCTATTCATATCCTTTAACCATTCATTAATTGGGGAATGGTTTGTATTCTTACAAATTTGACTCAGTTTTCTACATATTTGAGAAATGAGAGCTTTATCATAGACACTTGCTGTAAAGACTGTTTCCCATCTTTCTGCTTTCCTTCCAATATTAGTTGCATTAGTTTTGTTTGTGCAAGAGCCTTTTAATTTAATGTAATAAAAATTGTCTATTTTACACTTTGTAATGCTCTCTATCTCTGGTTTGGTCATAAATTCTTCCCCTCCCCATAGATTTGACAGGTAGAATATCCCTTGCTCTTTTAATTTACTTATGGTGCTACCCTTTATATCTAAATCATGCCAAAGGCCTGTCATATCTAACTTTTCTAATATTCTATTTACTTCTTAGCTTCTTTCTTATTTATTTTTTGGTTGGATTTATTGAGTTCTGAGAGGGGATAGTTGAGGTCCCTCACTAGTATAGTTTTGCTATCTATTTCTTCCTGTAACTCACTTCTCCTTTTAGAATTTGGATGCTATACTGCTTGGTGCTGTATGTTTAGTATTGATATTACATCATTGCTTTACATTTGTTGCCTTATTGCCTTTTTAAAAATGTTGTCATTAGATAATAGATAATTAGATAATTGAGGCAGCTAGATGGCATAGTGGATAGAGCACTGGACTTGGAATCCGGAAGACATCTTTATGAGTTCAAATCCAGCCTTAGACATTTACTAACTGTATGATCCTGGGCAAATCATTTAACCATATTTACCTCAGTTCCTTATCTGTAAAATGAGCTAGAGAAGGAAATGGCAAACCATTTTAGTATCTTTGTCAAGAAAATCCCAAATGGGGTTACAAAGAGTTAGACATGACTGAACAACAACAAAATTATCATTAGAAAATTGAGATTGATACACAGAACCTGATATTTTTAGTATCAATAATAATACAAATAATCACTGAAATTTATATAGAGCTCTAAAGTTTGCAAGGCACTTTACATTCATCTTTTCATTTGACCTTCACAACAGTCCTGTGAGGTGGAAATGATAGACATTATCTTCATTTGATTAAAAATGAGGAAATTGGGGACACAGCCAAGATGGTAGAATAAAGATAGGAACTCACCTGAGCTATCCCCCCAAATCCCTCCAAATACCTTAAAAATGAGTCTAAACAAACAGCAGAACCCACAAAAATACAGAGTGAAATAAATTTCCAGCCCAAGACAACATGGAAGGTAGACAGGAAAGGTTTGTTACACCAGGCTCAGAGAGGAGTGCAGTCTAGTGCAGGCTGCACGAGCACAGACGAGACCCCAGCAAACTCAGAGCCTGCCTCAGGGGATTGAATCACTGGTAACAGTGGTGGTTTCCAGACTTCTCAGCCCACAAATGCCAAAGACAACTTAGAAGGTCAGTAGGAAAGATCTGTTGGACCTAGGTGAGAAAGGAGTGCAGGTCAGCCCCAGTCCCAGCACAACCCTGGGGCAGTGGCAGCAGCCGCTTCTGGAGCTCTCAGCCCACAGATGGTAAGGGGATTGAACAATTAATTAGAAGGAGATTATAGGGGTCTCTTTGCTAGCACTGAGACAAGACTGTGTTGCTTTGCCTATACTTGGATCTGGGTCACAGTTCTGGGTGGCATTCCCAGGGTGAAGAGGAGCATTAGCATAGTAGAACTTGTGGCAGCAGTGGAGAGGAGACCCTCCTCACAGTTTCAGGGCAGAAAAGATTGCTTGTAGTCACTCACAGACCAGAACACAGGCCAGAAGAGGAATAAACACCTCTCCTTAGATCACACCACCTTAGAACTGAAAACTTACAGTTCCCTAGAAGTATCTCTGAAAACCGCTGCACGAAAACGCTGAAGCTTTGGACAGTTCACCCTCCACAATGGAAGCAGAGCCCTACCTTAACAAAGAGTTAAAAAGTTGAGTAATAGGCTGGAAAAATGAGCAAATAATGGAAAAAATGCTGACTATAGAAACTTATTTTGGTGACAAGGAAGATCAAAATACACTCCGAAGAAGACAACAAAGACAAGCTCCTACATCCAAAGCCTCCCAAGAAAAATGTGAATTGGCTTCAGGCCATTGAAAAGCTCAAAAAGGACCTTGAAAATCAAGTAAGAGAAGTAGATGAAAAATTGGGAAGAGAAATGAGAGTGATGAAAGAATTTATGAAAAAAAATGAGTCAACAGTTTGGTAAAGGAGACCCAAAAATATTGAAGAAAATAACACCTTAAAAAATAGACTAGACCAAAATGGCAAAAGAGGTCCAAAAAGCCAATGAGGAGAAGAATGCCTTAAAAAGCAGAATTGGCCAAATGGAAAAAGAGGTCCAAAAGCTCACTGAAGAAAATAATTCCTTAACAACTAGAATGGAGCAAATGGCAGCTATGAGAAATCAAGAAATTATAAAAAAACCTCAAAAGAATGAAAAAATAGAAGACAATGTGAAGTATCTCATTGGAAAAACAAGTGACCTGAAAAATAGAGATAGTTTAAAAATTATTGTACTACCTGAAAGTCATAATAAAAAAGAGCGTAGACATCATCTTTCAAAAAATTATCAAGGAAAACTGCCCTAATGTGCTAAACCAGGGGGTAAAATATAAATTGAACGAATCCTGAATCACCTCCTGAAAGACATCCCAAAAGGAATACTCCCAGGAATATTATAGCCAAATTCCAGAGTTCCCAGATCAAGGAGAAAATATTGCAAGCAGCCAGAAAGAAGCAATTCAGGTATTGTGGAACCACAATCAGGATCACACGAGATTTAGCAGCTTCTACATTAAAGGAGAGGAGGGCTTGGAAAATGATATTCTGGAGGTCAAAGGAGCTAAGATTAAAACCAAGATCACCTTCCCAGCAAGACTGGGTTTAATTCATGAGGTAAAAAATTGATATTTAATGAGGTAGAGAAATTTAATGCATTCTTGAGAAAAGACCAGAACTAAGTAGAAAATTTGACTTTCAAATACAAGACTCAAGAGAAGTATGAAAAAGTAAACAGGAAAGAGAAATCATAAGGGACTTGTTAAAGTTAAACTATTTGCATTCCTACATGGAAAGATGATATTTGCAACTCATGAGACTTTTCTCGTTATTAGGGTAGCTAGAAGGAGTATATATAGACAGAGGGCACAAGTGGGAGTTGAATATGAAGGGATGATATCTAAAAAATAAAATTAAAGGATGAGAGAGGAATGTACTGGGAGAAAAGGAAAGGGAGAGGTAGAATGGGATAAATTATCTCACATAAAAGAGTCAAGAAAAAGTTTTTACAGGGGAGGGGACGAGGGAGGAGGTGAAAGGAAATGAGCGAACCTTACTCTCATCAGAATTGGCTGAAAGAGGTAGCAACATATACACTCCTACAGGAAAGTAGGGTCAAAGGGGATAAGAAAAAGGGGTGGTGATAGAAGGGAGAGCAGAATGGGGAAGTGGGTAATCAGAAGCAAACAGTTTTGAGGAGGGGCAGGGTGAAAGGAGAGAATAGAATAAATGAGGGTGGGATAGGATGGAGGGAAATATAATTTTTCATAACATGACTATTATGGAAGTATGGGGAAAAATAAATATCAAGTTAAAACAAATATATCAGTCTAAAAAATGAGGAAATTGAGGCTTCAAGAAATTTAGTGATTTGCCAATGATTACGTTGTTAATAAGAAAAAAAGGCAGGATTCAAAACCCAGATCTCTCTTGACTCCAAATCCAGCACTCTTTCCACTATGACTTTCTGCTATATATTGCTCATAGGTCAAGAGAATAGTGAGATTAAAGAAGAATTACTATGTTGGTGATGATAAGAGGAACCCTATTTCCTATTGGACTTTTCAATTGGGAAATGTAACTCATTTGCCACCTGTCCAACCAGCAATGATATTTAACCTTGCATCTGGAATGAGGAACTATTGTTTACCTGTTCTTACCTTTTTCTTTGTGGTTTGTCCTATTGTACCTACTGGAGGACCCCTTGTGTTTCCTTTAGAAGACAAAACCATAGCCTGCTTTTGAAGAAGAAGATTTCTTTTTTGAAGAAGGCAGATTTCTGATGGGTCTGGGGTCAGCACATAAATAATTTAATTGTTGGAGCTTGTTCAGATCTATTCTTACTCAAGTTCGGTTCTTTTTCTTTCAGTTTGCTTTAGCAATTTGATTCACTTATAAATAATAATGGCTAAGTTAATGAGATAAGTTTATGTTTAAAAAATGAAATAAATAGCTAGGTGGCACAATAGATAGAGTGTTGGGCTTTGAGTTAAGAAGATCTGAGTTCATATCCTACCTCAGACACTAGCTGTGTGACCTTGGGCAAGTCACTTAACCTCTCTGTTTCAGTTTATGTGTAAAATGGAGATAATGATAGCATCTATGTCGCAGTATTATTGTGAGAATCAAATGGGATTATATATATGCATATATATATATATATATAGTACTTTGTAAATCTTAGAGTGTTACATAAATGCTAGTCATTATTACTCTTGTTAGATCAGGCTATAGCCCATTTATCTTATTTATTTTGTAAGTTACTTTTCCTTCTTGAAGTTTGTCTGTATGAATTGCATTTTTTCTACAACAAATACCTATGATTTATCATAGAGAACACACTTAATAAATCTTAAGGTGATATTTAAGTGCAAATTATTATTATTATTACCCATTTTTCAACAAACCAATTTTTTTTCATTAATCACACTGCCAACCTACATCACCTTAAACATTACATGTTCAATTTAAAGCATGCATAATTTAGTGTGGGATTGAGGAAGAAGAACTGGAATTAGCTGCAGACATCTGGTGTTTGAATAATGGATCTGATACATCCTTTTTGTGTGACTTTGGGCAAGCCATTTAATGTTTCTAAGCCTCAGTTTCCTCCTCTGTAAAATGGAGGGGTTGGACTAGATGACTTCTCAGATCCCTCACAGAGCTAGAACCGAGATCATTTGTGAATGTCTGTGTCTTGAAGAACTTCTTGGATTTGATTCCCAGAGTCACAGAATTTTATAGAATCTCAGAATTGGAAGGGACCTTAGAGTTTTTCTAGAAGTGACCAAGAATCTCTTCTACAATATCACCAATAAGGGATCATGTCTGAAAATCTTCATTGAAGCAGAACCTGCCACCTTCTAAGGCAGCTTAGTCTACTTTTGCATAGTTCTAGAACTGTTAGGAAATTTTTCCTTACATAGAAATGAATTAACCTCTCTGAAACCTCCATCTGTCTCACAGGACTGGGAAGCAGGGACAAAGATAGGTGCTACCTTTCATAGCATAAAAGGACTGCCTTCACTACTCTTGAAGCTATGAAAAGCAGCCAAGGAGGGCCATAGTTGATTGTGCCAGCATTTTTATGGGTGTGTTTAAGATTTCCGCATTTGTCAAACACAAACAGAAACAGAAGCCACTAAACCATACACAAGGATCCCTATGGGCCTCACATTGACTTAGAAAACCTCAAATTAATATAAATATTATCTGTTTTTTATTTCTGAAATTTATGTTGTTAAATATTTTTCAACTACATTTTTATTTGGTTTGTGATATGCTCAGGAGCATTGTGGAATGTGTGGGCCTGGTGCCTACAATAACTATAATATATCACGCTGCATCTCAATTCATAATTCCAATTTAGTTGAAGGTAGGCTTACTATTCTCTGGTCAGGAATATCATAATTTAAAGGATGTTTATTGATTGCCCACATTTTGCAAAACACTGAACTAGGCAATGGGAATAAAAGGATTGAAAAAGTTACATTTCCCTCAAATAGCTTACAATCAAATAGAGAAAATAATCTATGCACACATGCAACTATAATACAAATTAAACTATGATAAGTACAAAGGAAAGGACCAAAGAAATTGTCCAAAGAAAAGCGTGAAGGGATAGATCACTTTCAGTTGTTGAGATCAGAAAAAACTTCATATGGATTGTAATAAAAACAGCTATGTTAATTAACAAGGGTCTCAAAAGTATTTGAAGACAAATTATTTGGAAAGGCATTCTACCTTTTTTGTTTTGGAGCTGGTATGTCTTGTAGCATCTTTTGTCAATGCAAAACTCAAAAGTGACAGCTGAAGAATCTAGTTTTTCCATTTGGGAAGACCAGAGAGTTGGGAATTAGAAGTATGTTTCATAATTATATTCCAAATGGACAACTGCATGATTCTATGACTGAAGCCAAATACTAGAATATTTTCTATACTGAAATGGAGATATGGTAGAACACATCATCCCTTTGTCTTTTGTTCATGTTTTTCCTTCTGTCTGGAATAGGTTCACCTTCTATCTATTTCTCTCAGAATTTTCCTAATTCAGAGCTTCCAAGGTCCAATGCTTCCTTCTCCATGAAGACATATATCATAGTATAACAGTTTTACAGCTAGAAGGGACCTCAGAGACCATGTAGACCAACTCCTTTGTTTTGTAGTTGAAGAATTTGATATCCAGGGAGGTGGTTGTTATAGTTGCCCAAAGTAGTATTGGAGGAATGATCTGACTCCAGATCTTTTGACTCAGATATGTTATTCTTTTCAAGTACTATGCTGCCTGAACAACACAGATAAAAACAATCTTTTCCAGCAGGCAGGCAGAAATTAGGCTTAGTTCAATATTATGTATCACATGCCACAATAAACTCAAAATGGATTTGTGACCTTACTACTAGAGATCATATCATACCAGGACTTGATAAGAAGTGGAATTCTAATGAAAAGGCAAAAAAAAAGAGTTGTTTGAAGAGACTGATGTGGTTGTAAAAGGAACTCATCAATCAACCTAGGTAAAAATACACACATAGATAGACACACAATGTATCTAAATTTTTTTCTATTTTCCTCTCCCTACTGCATCCTAATGTGACATCCCTTATAACAAAGAATTGAAAAGAAAACAAAAAGGAGGAAGAAAAGGTTTAGCAAAACCAAGCAAAGCATCCCGCTTCAAGCCTCTCCTTGAAACAGAGCCATCTTTTCAACACCAATATTTTTGCAGCGAGGTGGTCATTCTCTTCTGTGAGTAATGCTTACCCTGAATCAAATGAAGCTGGACCTTTCCTGTGACTGTTTGTGTTGCCCAAATAGCAAAAATTTCCTCAGGGTTTTAAGATACTTTTTTTCTTTCTGTTCTCATCATTGACATGTGATGCCTTAACAACTATGGCAAGGGCGAGTATCTGGTTAAAAAAAGAGAGAAAACAAAGTAAAGCAAAACAAAATTCAACCACCTTGTGAATGAATCACCCAAGGTAAGTAAACTTTTATCCCTAAAAGATAAAATTAGGCATGTTTTAATTTTGTCAGCCCTTGGATCTGAATTCCCTATGGGTATTCACAAGTTCTCTTGAGACTTATTCATCTTGTAAATATAGACTGTCCCATTTAGTTGAATTGTCTATTCACTCTCTGGGACCTATTTGTTTTCAGATGGCACCGTAAGAAGCTTCGTAACTCAGATAAAATAATTTCCTTCAGGGCTCTGGATGCTTGAAATTATTATGAAATGTTACCGTTTGTCTTAGAGCTCTCTTCATGCCATTTC
The DNA here is from genome assembly GCF_900497805.2 of Vombatus ursinus. Classification (NCBI taxonomy): domain Eukaryota; kingdom Metazoa; phylum Chordata; class Mammalia; order Diprotodontia; family Vombatidae; genus Vombatus; species Vombatus ursinus. The sequence goes on from NW_020954687.1 coordinate 12,434,790, forward strand.
CATCAAATTTTGAATGGCTTCTTTGAATAAAACAGATTCACAATATTTTTGTTTGTGATCGTGCATCCAGTATCCATTGAGGACCTTTAGAGAGAGGTTACCATTACCTCCTGAAGTAGCCTTTTCTACTTAAGAACATCTCTAATTGTTGGAAATTTTTTTCCACATATAGAATGGAAATCAGCCTCTGACTCCAAGCCATTGCTCCTAGTTCTATGTCTGGGGCCAAGTAAAAAAAAAATCTTATCATTCTTCCCTTTTCCTGTTCTCTCATTTCATTTAAAATGCCTTTCTTCTTTTTCTCACTTCTGTGCATATACTTTGGAAATTCAATCAAACAGCAAGCATTTATTAAGTACCTACAATGTGCCAGGCACTGTTATAGGCCCTGGGAATATAAAAACAAAAATGAGATAGTCATTTCCCACATGGAACTTATATTCTTTCAGGGGAGACAATATACACACATATAAAGATAAGTAAAATAAATGCAAGATCAATTATTTTGGGGGAAAGCACTGGTACCTAGGGGATTTAGATAAGACCTCATGGAAGAGGTGTCATTTTAACTTAATTTCAAAGGATCCAAGAATCATAAGAGGCAGAAGTGAAGACAAACTATTAAATCTCTCTGGGCCACAGTTTCTTCATCTGTAAAATGAGGGAATTGGGGTAGATGACACCTGAGGTTCCTTCCAGCTCTAAATTTATCTTATGTATTTCTGTTACTCTACCTTCTTATGTCATAATTTATTGAGGTAATGTAGGAAAATTGGAACACACAGGTAGTTTGCATGTGTGACATAACAGGAAAGAAGCAGACTTAAAGGTCTGCATTTTCAAAAATTTTTCATATTTAGGTGTAGGGTTACTTTGTACACGTATGATGAAGGCATAATTCTCTACCTGCTCTCCATTTTATGGGTTTATAGATTTATCAAAATATTGATAGCGTCCATCATGGCGCTGTGTACTCAGTAGTCATTCTGTGAATAAGTCCCACTGTTCACAATGTTCTTATTTATTTCACTTGACCTAACTCTGAAGACAATAGCATTTACTGGCTTTTTTGTAGTCTGTTCTTACCCAATGGGCTTTGGTCTGCATTATTGGGACATAATACCAACATTGCTGCAGTCACAGCAATGCTGAAGTCTCCCCATTGGCTATCACTGACAAGGCCACAAATTGTTGACGTGTTTCCATTACAGGAGTCCTGAGTGTTAGACTTCTCATAGGGCTTTGATAGCCCATTCTTTCTTTTCTTGGTTGGTGATTTTGTATGTTTGGCCTGGGGCCTGGTAACAACCTCTGGTCTAGAACATGATTGACTTATTTATATCCCCGAGAGAGTGGCTTTTCATCATAAGTCTCTGTTTTTCTGTGTGAGCTATTAGCAGGAGGAGAGATTGTTGTTACAGCTCATTACTGGGGCCTGTTAGCACAGGCAGAAAGCTTGGCCAGAGACTCAACTAAGCCATATCATCTAAAGGACATTTAAGGATGAAAGTGGAAGGAAAACAAATAAAAAGGGAAATATGTGAAGATCTCTCTTTTAAACAACCACTCCCATGACAGTGGAAGTATCCATATTTGAATAACATCGCAGTCCCTAATATGCTCCATGAAGAAGTAGAAATGTGATGAAGGGTGCTCAGAAGTTGGCATCAGATTTGTAGCCACTCTGAAATCCCACCTTATTAAAAAATCAAGGGAGGAAAGCAATGTGACTCACTTTTTATGCTTTTGAATAAAAAGCTCGGGATCAAAGGTTAAACTGGGACCAAGGGGTTACTATAGTCCAGTAATATTCTGACATGGCTGGGATTGCAATAGCTAGGTTGAGCAGTTAAACAGCTGAACTGTTAAATGGGAGAGATTTTGGTCCTAGTCATTAATCAACCAGTATCTCTTAAGTGCCTACTATGTGTCAGGCATTGTGCTAAGGTACTGAGGATAAAATACAAAGGATGAAACAATACCTACTCACAAGCAACTAGGGATAGAAACACAGAGAATGAAATAATACTCACAAGCAGTATATACTTACCTTTGGCAGTATTATGTGAACTTATTTCTTTACCAGGGTACCTAGCTGATGTGACAAAAGTGAGATCATGAAGCATCAAATCAAAAGGCCATGGTAGGAACATGGCCAACAGCTCATGAGACAGAGAAATGAGTTCTCCTTCTCACAACTTTAGACAGAGGCACTTTAGACAGAGACAAATGTATTGTTAGGGATGTACATTCCCCATTGCTGTCCCTGTGACAACCCTTTGGTGTGCTTTGTGCCTAAGATCTCAGATAGCTCACAGTACAGGCTAATGCTAAGAGACTTTTTCAGTGGCACGCATAAAACAGAAGCACATGAGTGCAGAGACATAGGGAAAGCCATTGAGGTAACATGACTTCTGGCTTTGATATATTGCCATGGCAAGGACTTTCTGACTCCTTTGCTGTCTCTCCTGACAGCATACTTAGTTCTGTATTTTTTTGGAGGGGCACCTAACCTGTGATTCCTTTGGTCCAGGAACTCTCCCTAAACCTTCCACTCACTATGTCACTGCAGACCAGCACCTGTTCTATAACTTAGTCTGTTTTTATTTATTTTTTAGTAGTACTGATCATTTTTATTTGACTAGATATTCAGACTCATGGGAAAACACTGACAACATGGTAACCTATAAGGAACTTATTTCTACAAGTTAATCTTAGAGAATTGCCTGGAACACAGAGTTTAAGTGACTCACCCAGAGTCTTGGAGGGATTTGAACCTAGGTCTTTCTTGATGCCAAAACTGACTTTGTTTATATTCTCCCATGCTGCTTGTCAGCTTTATAGCCACAGTACAATGACTAGTTAGGAACACCAAGCTAGAGTGTGTGATGTCACTGTTTTTTTATGCTGCTTACAGTCACCCTCAGGATTGGAAAGAGGCTAAACAAAGTCCTTGTTAGGACTATTAGCAGCTGACGCAGACTTACAGTAGGTTGAAATGATGTAAACAATTCTAGGTAGACCAGAATGAGTCCTAGAACCTTTAAAAAGATAACAGGATAGAAGAAAATTAGAACTCAGGGGACAACAGCCAAGGTGTTTCAGGCCAGGGTATGCTGGTAAATGTTTAACAGCCAGGTCTCAAAAAAATCTTTTCATGACACCCTTTTAATATTATTAACAATCACTTTCTTAAGTCTAGGCAATCAACAAAATAATAAATCAAGCCCTGATTTTTAGCATTTGCCAATTTCTGAGGTGTAAATGCTTACACTGAAAATTTAACAATTGACCCTCAAGAGTCTGATTCCAGCACACCTCTGGTTCCAGGGCATATGTTATTCTTCTTATCTATTGGGAAATAGTGGTTATACTCTTCTTGGAAAAGGAACATTTGAAACCTGATATTACACAGAGACTAACACATGCTTAATACAGTGTGTAAATGTAAATGAATATTCTATTTTGGATTGAGAAAGACCTATTATTGGCAGTCAGAACTGTGGATGAGCACCTGGCCTAAGTGACACCACGTCTATATGAAAATGAGACAAGACCACTTTTAAATAGTAAGGGCAACATTCTTCTCTTAATCTGCTATTGCTAGCTTCCCCAAGCTGGAGGAAAATACATTCTGCCTATTTACAGCCTTAGTAACAATTCAGAAAAAATCAAAAACAAGAACAAACAAAACTTTACACAAGAGGGATTGTAAATCAACAACAAATTTTCAGGGTACTTGAGCAAAACTACTTTTGAAGTTCTTATGGAGATTTATTTATTTTTGTCCCTGGAACAGCGGGCTCCAGTCCAATGAAGAACAATTTTATTGCAGTAAAGTAGACTATCTTTGTCAAGACTTAAAATTTTTTTTCAAGGTGATTTGGTCAAAACCATTTATGTTAATACTTAACAGAGACAGAAAATTAGAAATTGAAAATACTTTTATAAGGGACATTCTTATAAACACATAATCAATGTATCTTAAACAGATCACTGATTTAAACTAAATGATGAGCCATGGTTTTTGTACCTTTTTGACTTAAGTCTGTTAATTCTTCTACCTTAGCAGTTCTTGGACTTTTGATGGTGATGGGATCTTTCCCTTAATCAGAACAAGTAAAACCTTTCAAGATTATTTTTAAAAGTCTTGCTATTAATACTAATAATATACTATTAATATTATTAATACTATTATATTATACTAATATAATGTGTTATATACTATTAATACTAATAATATAAAGCTGATTTTTAAAAAATAGAGCACTGAATATTAGAGTTTCTTAATCAAATAAACTTGCTTTCTAGAAAGACATAGCAAATGCCATCTTGGCTTGACCTTTTTGGGAATCTAGAACCTAATGAAATGAAATTTAACAAATATAAACATAAAATCCTACAATTTGTTTCGAAATAATTTCAGAAGTGCAAGATTGGTGATATATGGTTAGATACACAGTAGGCTGTCAGGCAGTAAGTATTTATTAAGCACCTACTATGTACCAGGCACAGTGCTAAGTGATGGAAATAACAAAAAAAAAGCACCTCCCTTCAAGGAGCTTACAATCTACTGGGGGAGACAACATAGAAACAACTATATACAGGATAAATAGGAAATAATCCTCAAAGGAAAGGCACTAGAACTAAGAGGAATTAGGAAAAGTTTCCTAATAAATGTTTGAATTGAACTATCAACAATAGTTCATCTGAAAAAAGATCTGGGGATTTCAGCAAACTGCCAACTGAGCCAATGGCAGTCAGGATAGGTGTAGTGCCATTTTAGGCTTGAGTAAGAAAGGCATGGTGTCCAAGACCAAACAGGTGACAACCTAAGTGTATTGTGCCTAAAGAAGACCATATTTGGAGTATTGTTTTCAGTTTTGGGCACCACATTTTAAGAGGGACATTGATCAGTTAGAGAGGGTCTAGAGAAGAGTAACCAGAATGGCAAAGGACCTCGAGTATATGCCATTTTAAGCACGATTGAAGGAACTTGGGATGTTTAACCTAGAGAAGACTTGGGGAATAAAGTTTCTTAAAACTAGTTGAAGGATTATCCGATGGAAGAAGGTTTAACTTCATTTCGTTTAGCCTCAGAGGGGATAACTAGGAAAAATTAGTATGATTTGCAAAATAGAAACTTAGGTTTGCTATAAAGAACTTTCTTATAATTAAAACTACACAAAAATGGAATGAGCTGCACTGGGAGGTAGTAGGCTCCTCCTCACTAGAGGGTTTTAAACAAAGCCTTGATGATTTTTATCGGGTATATTATAGAAAGGATTCTTTTCAGGTAAGAGTTGGACAACATGGCCATTGAAGTCCTTTCAAACTTAAATATCATGTAATACTAGAAAGCTATGAGCACCAGAAGTTTATTTTTTTGGGGTCATGAAGGTTTTTGTACCTTTATTAAGGGCTATTTAAATGTGAGAAGCTCTGAAGGATAATACTTTAATAGATATTATAGATCTGATATTTTTTTCAGATCCCAGAGACTAAGGAGAATTTTATAGATGGAGTCATTATCTAAGAAGCACAAATGTATTCCTAGGAAACCTTCCAGATTGGATTGGAGATGCTTTAAGATTGAATATGTTCTCCCTTGCAGAATTGGCCTGTTGTGAAGGAAACAGAGCTGCTTCACAGGCTATTTAGGCAAATACTCTGGTTTTTCAAATAGGCAAGCCCACCCTCTCTTAGGTTTCTTGTTTGTTTAAAAAACAAACTTCTCAAGAAAATAGAGCATCTTAACTGACAATAAATCCCCAGTAATTGAAGGACAGCACACAAGTTCCTCTCTGCGGCTTTCCCCCTGCAACAACAAATCAGGAAGATGTACAAAGGTTAACAATTAAAAGTATGGAATGAAAATCTACCTTTAAGAGGAGAGGATTCACTTTTAAAGAATGATAATCAGCTGAAGAAGTGAGACCTAACGGACATAGACATAAGCTAAGGAATAGTCTTCCAGGATGAGGGTGTGGGAAGGAATAACTCGTCCTGTCCTAACACATACACATAATGGGGATCTGGAGCATGTTCAGAATGCCTTAGGTAGCATTTCTGCCACTGAAGGATGCTGGGGAGCCTGCTTTCAGGAGAGTCATAATGAGATGGAATGGAAGTGCCTTGGAGATAATATTGAACAAGGACATTCTGTAGCTGGTTCTAGTCAGCTGATCACACAGTGGAGAAAAGGCTCTTTGGCTATGAAAGCATTAAAAATTCCCTGCCAGTCTTAGTGATTTGTTCTTTGCCTCCGTGCATATAATAGTGCTTGGTGATTCCTTTGCTTATAGACACTAATGGAGTCAGTTGAGATTATGACTTTAAGTTCCAGAGGGTGATTTGGCATCTTAAATATTCCAGAGTTTGGGTGTGCAGACAGTGAAGCTTCAATGCCCTGGGGAGCAAGAAGTACCCTTCAAAAGTGACCTTGAGGACCCCAGCCCAGTGATAGTTGAAACAAGAACTCATCTATCAGCATTGCCACCCTGGGATATATACTTCATGGGACCTATGCTATGTAAGAATTGAGTTAAATGTTGAACTTACTCCCCCAGAGATTGATGTGTGGAGGAGATTATACCCTTGAGGTGTTGGGAAGAATATTTGAACTTTGTTCCTGTTATATCTTTGAAATAAATATTCTTTTGTAAAACTACTTGAGATAAGTGTTTAAATGGAGTTGGGGCACTAGTCACAACCCACTAAAAGATGCTGGCGTGAAGGTGGGGAGAGGGACACAGCCTGATAGCAATAGGAAAAAGAGGACTCCCAAACCCTTACAGGTACCTAGAACTGTCAGGAGCAGATGTAGCAAGCCTGGGATGTTCAAGCAAGATGAGCACCTCTGGTGGGAGGGCTTGCTGAGCCCTAGGGTTACTCTTTTACCTTTGGTGTCTGCCTGTCGCACAACTCTCACCTGTGGCTCCAAGAAGCTGTAGCATGCACAGTGGCCACATCTGGATAAACTCATCTGCTGAGACAGGCTAAACCAGGTTGGGGATAACCAACAGGCTCAAACCCCTTGGTGAGTTAGGGGGATGTCTACTGCAAGCATATGAAGACTTCCCCTGTTCGAATGGGCAGATGTGGAGCCATTAGAGTTTGGTCAGACATCAAAGACACCAAGGTCATCCACTGCATCCTGGGCCTTCATCAGTCATCTTGCCTTTTGTCTTGCCTCTCGACTTCAATGACTCTAGAAGAGAGAGTGAGGCTGAAGACTTTGTGCAACTCTGCCTCACTTAAATCTAATTCATTAACAGTCAAGACATTACCCTGTGATGTCACTGGTTCTCTTAAAAAATGAAGGATGAACAACAACAACAAGCCTGGCTCTGGGAGAGAGAACCAGAAAGTACTTGCTACCTATGTGTACTCAAATGCACATACATGTATATTTTTCCCACATACATATATTTTCTCCCTTTTAAAAATATGAATCTGTTTACTAGTGCCATATCCTAAGCCAGGTTAGAGATGAACTTTATCCTGTTGGAATAAATGAAAATGACATTTTGATGAGAGGCAAACTATGAGAAAGATTCATGTCCACCAGAAAGATTTCTTTAATTTCTTTTTATTTATTTAGGCAATTGGGGTTAAGTGACTTGCCCAGCGTCACACAGCTAGTAAGTGTCAAGTGTTTGTTTTGAGGCCAGATTTGAACTCAGGTCTTCTTGACTTCAGGGCCAGTGCTCTATCCTCTGTGCCACCTAGCTGCCCCCACCAGAGAGATTTCTATAGATAAATGAAATTTCTCATTCAAATCTAGGTGTTTAGTCAGATCATTTAACATTAAATGCCTACTATGTGCTGGGCCCTATGCTAAGGGCTTGGGGGTACAAAAAGAGACAAAAGATAGTCCCTGCCCTCAAGGAGATAACAATCTAACAGGAAGATGAGAAGCAAATAAAAAATAGAGCCTAAACAAGTGCAAAATATTTGTAGAATTTGTATAACACACTCTACATCCAGCTATCTCTGCCCGCTTGCAGTTCCTCAAACAAGGCAGTCCATCTCTTGTCTCATAGTCAGTGTCTTTGCACTGGTTGTGCCCTATCATGCTAGCAATGTGCTGCTGCCTCATCTACTCCTCTTAGCTCCCCTGGCTTCCTTCAAGGCTCAGCTCAAATCTCATGTTCCGCTGATTGCCTTTCTGGCCCTTTCCTACTCCCATCCCCCAGCTGCTAATGCCTTTGCCTTTCAGATTACTTTCATTGAAGGTATTTTCATGTTGTTTTCTTATTAGGGTGTATGCTCCTTGAAGGCAGGCCTGTTTTTTGTTTTTCTTTATATCCTAGAGCTGAGTGTAGTGCCTGGAATATAATAGGTATCTAATAAATGTATGGTGAGTGACTGACTGACTAGAATGTCTAATGATTGTTTAATCTTGGGCAAAAGAACTTCTTAATAGATCAAGGAAAACCTTTAAGTTGAAATGAAGATATTCCAGATGTTGCTTTCCTTTTTAGTAAAAAATCACTGCTCTCCTTCATAGAGAGTTTAGAATTTAAAGCTCAAAATCCATCCTTTAATTTTCCATCATTATTATCATAATTATAAATTTAAGATGTAACAAGAATAAAAACAATTAGGAATCTTTGTAATGCCCTAGAATCTATGCCAGTTAATTAAATTATGAAACATAGTTTGGCAACCTAATGTAATTACATAGAAACTGATGAATGATCAGCTTCTCATGTGAATGTTCCAAAACTGAAGGAATTTTCCAAATCTAGATACTTTAATCATTAAATTTATATTTACTAGTGTCCTTTTCTTTTCTGGATGAAGGCATTTATAAGCTAAACATTTCAAGAAACAGAATTATCAAGAAACTGCATTAAAACCAAATGCATATCTATCTGAAAGAAGACTCTATTACTAATGTTGGAAATATTTGCTTCCATAATCAGTCAACAGACTTTTAAAAGCTCCTGCTTTGTTCCAGGCACTATGCTAAGCACTGGGGATACAAAAAGAAAAAAAAGTCCCTGTTGTCACGGACCTTACAATCTAATGGGGGAGGCAATATTCAAATAAATATATACAAAGCAAGCTATATGCAGAATAAATAGAAAATAATTAACAGAAGGAAGGCACTAGAATTAAAAGGAGTTGGGAAAGTCTTCCTATGAAAGATGGGATTTTTGTTGGAACTTAGCAGAAGCCAAAGAGGTCAGTGGTAGGAGTGGAGGAGGAGGAGGGAGAGTGTTTCAGCCAAGAAGGAAAGATAGAACAAATGCCTGGAGCCAAGAGAGGGAATGCTTTGTGGAACATCCAGGAGTCAATGTCATTGGGACTTATGTGCTGGGGAGTAAAGCTGGAATGACAGAAGGGAGCAAGGTTAGGAAAGACTTTGAAAGCCAAACAGCATTTTGCATTTGATCCTGGAGGTTGATAGGAAGCCACTGGAGTTTATAGAGTAGCGGGGTGACATGGTTGAACCTGCACATTTTACTGATGAAGAAACTGAGGCTAAGAGAGGTTAAGAGACTTGTCCTGGATCATATGGCTATTGAATATGTAAAGTTTAATTTGAACTCAGGTTTTTTTGACTTCAAATCTAGTGCTCTATCCACTATGCTACCTAGCTGCCTCAGTGGCATTGTATTACTTATAGAATTAAATATAAAATCTGTTTGGCATTTAAAGCCCTTTATAACCTGGCTCTTTGCTCTATTTCCAATATGCTTAAATCTCCTTCCTTTCTAAGTAGTCTATGATCAGTGACTATGGGTTTCTTGATATTCTTTGTGTAAGATACCCCATTTTCTGTCTCAGTTCATTTTCACTGGTTGTCCCTCATGCCTGGGAATTCTCTCCCTCCTCACTTCTCTGACTTCCTTTAAGTCTCAGCTAAAATCCCACCTTCTGCAAGAAGTCTTCCCCAATCCTCTTTAACGTTAGTGCTTTCCCTCTGAGATTATCTTTAATTATATTTATATATACATACACATACATACACACACTTACATATATGTATATATGTGTACATACACACACATACATGTATTGTTTGTACATGATTGGTTCTAAGTTGCCTGCCCCATTAGATTATGAACTCCTTGAAAGTAGGGACAGTTTTTAACCTTTCTTTGTATCTCCAGTGTTTAACACAGTGATTGGAACTTAGTATGTGTTTAATAAATGCTTTTTGACTTGACTGAAAGTTTGGCCTATCAACTTATCCATGAGTCTTACTGAGTTTCTATGAGATGCCAATCACTTTGTTAGTTGGTAAAGAAACAAAAATGAAACAGACCCTTTTCTGAAAGAGTTTACATTAGAGGAGAAAGCAAGTACCTATATAAATATAACCAGAAAAACAATAGAATGAATAGAAAATAGTTTAGAAAGAGAGTACTCAGTGGTGGAACTTAGTCTTTAAGAAAGTAAAGGCTATCATCAGTTGTCTCTGGCTCTGACTTCATGCTGGGTGCATCTCCTTTTCCAGGCACATAGCTTTTTGATGACATCTTTCACCCAGCTTCTCTTACAAAATTCCCATGTGGTTGTTATGTTTTATAAATGGTAATTATAAGTCCTTAATCCTGTCAAATCAATAAATTAGCTTCTCTATTAGCCTCTTGCTAGAAGAAATCTGCAAATATGGAATGAAAAGCATTCATGATATTCAATAAATGCCTTTGTTTTAAGTTAATTATGTCAACTGGTTGACTGTTAAAGATAAATTAATCTGTGGGATTCCTGAGCTATAGTTTAAAAAGTGTGGACACACAGGGTACCTTGAACTTGACAATGTCACACTCTAGCAGAGCCATACTTTTGAGTGTTGTTTTGGACACAGAAATACATGCAACATTGACAGCTTGATGCCAGTGCAGTGAATAGAGTGCTAGATCTCAGGTCAAGAAGACCTATGTTCAAACTCAGGCTCAAATACTTGTTGTGTGACCCTGGGTAAGTCACCTAACCTCTGTTTGCCTCAGTTTTCTCATCTATAAAATGATAATGCACCTACCTGGCAGGTTTGTTGTGAGAACCAAATAAGGTAATTATTGTAAAGTGTTTTGCAAACTATGTAAGTGCTAGCACTTTAATAATATTAATAATAAATTAATATTTAATACTGGCAATGATAATTATAGCTAGCATTTATATAGTGTCCATAATGTGCCAGATTGTACTAAGTGCTTTACAAACATTATTCCTCTTGGTCCTTAAACAATTCTTTTCAGGTAGGCTTTATTATTATCCCCATTTTACAGCTGGGGAAACTGAAACAAACAGAGGTTAAGTGACTTTCCCAAGATCATAAAGCTAGTAAATATCTGAGGCTGGATTTAAACTTATGTCTTTCTGACTCTAGACACAATATTCTTTTATTGAAACTATCCACTGAGGCATGAAAATGTCATAGTCTGCATCCATGGAGATCGTATTAACAAACACAAGCACCCAGGGATCTTTTGAAGTACTGAAGAACTGAAGTTCGATCTTTATAATGAGCAATCTCTCACCATGCTGCCAAAATGAAATGAGAAATTCCACTGGTGGAAGACTCACAACTTTGTCCCAAAATTCTGTTTCCTGAACAATGAGAGACAGCATGGTGATTTCAAGATCCATGGACAAGTCAGAGGATCACTGAGTTTTAGAATTAGAAGAGGGCTCACCAGGCATTTGCTGCACCCCGTACATGAAAAGGTATCCCACTTACAGGATGAGTAATCATTCAGCCTCTACTGAAGACTTCCAAGGAGGGAAAGCCCAGGACTTTTAGAGGCAACTCGTTTCATTTATGGATAGCTCTAACTATTAGGAAATTTTTCATGATGTCCAGCCTAAATCTGCCTCTCTGCACCTTCCACCCATTACTGCTAGTTGTACTCTATGGAGGTAACAAGAACAAGTTGGTCCTATTGCACCACGACCAATTCCTCTTCCTCATGACAGCTTTTCAAATATTTGAAGACAGCTATTGTGCTCCTTCCAAGCCTTCTTTTCTCCGGGCTAAAAATGATGTATCCTCATATGACATGGATTCATTTAACCTTCCAGGAAGCATTCTAAGAGAGTAAGTAGAAGACTGTATAATGTATGAAGTTTCCACAATGGAAGTTCGCTATACTGATGAAATCACTGGTCTGAACCAAAAGAAAACCACCAAAAACCCAGAAATACGCTTAAAATTTTGGGATGTTTATATTCTTACAGCAGCTATTTCAGCAAAATGTAATATTGGTAGGTAAACTGTGTGTACAAGAGAAACCATAGGCAAATTTATACTCAGTGGGAGTGTTTTCAGGACCTTAGCCTTAACTGCAACCAAAAAACTCACACAATTATGAGTGCTTGCCAACACTTCATGGAAGTTCACTTCTGCCAACAACAATGGCATGATGGATGGTGCACCAGTAATTATATTTTTGATACCTCTTACTCATATCATAGTGTAGTATCCAGAAACATTCCCAAACTCACAGGATAGATCCCTCAGGAGATGGCTGCTTCAGGCTCATGATACTATAGAGGTATGCCTGCACTTCTAAAATGGTAGTGTATGAATCTCTACTGATGTATTTCCCTTTACTAGTCATTGAGAGATATAACTAGCCTGAAGCTATGGTATTTACTGAAAACGTCTAGTAGGAAAAGTAGCAATGAAACCTTTTCCTATAAACCTGGGAAACACTCTCCCACAAAGTACATCTAGCAGTAGTTGAATTATAAACTTCTTGAGGGCAGAAACTTTTTCATTTTATCTTTGTATCTCTGATGCTTAGCATGTGCTTGGGCTTAATACATGCTTAACAATTGCTTGTTGATTTATGAATTACCCATAGGATGGTGGGCCTCTTGCTGATAGCACCCTGTGGATATAACTATTGTTTCCATGAAAATACTTCTGTAACCCCATAATTCCTGAGCCAAAAGATTTTACTCTCTAACTGAATGTTAGTATGACAGTATATTCATAGCAACTCTGAACAAGTGCATTTAGCATTTCATCATACTTTTGCCATGTTGTTAATCTTTTCTCTTTGTTTTCCTGCGGGCTACTGTAGCTTCTGTATTCCAGAGAAGTTACCAACAAAAAGGTGTAAACGGTGACACTTAAATGTGTCTTGGTAGAGCTCATAATCCTGTCAAATTCATAGACTGAATTTCTAAACTGATCCATTCACTTCAGGGCTGAGTGTGTAGTTTGGAAAAAGGAAAACTTCCTGCCAAAGTCAGTTTCCAAAAGGAATGATTCCTTTGTTTGGAATTTTAGGACAAAAGTTCCAGTGTCTAAAAGTGTTTCTTAGCAAGGTTATACACATATACAAATTTTACTTAGCCCTGGAGCTTAAACATTCAGACTTTTTGTATCATGGTTACATTTTGGAAAAAAACACCCTATTGACATAGATATCAAAATTCTCTTTGAAAAACTATTGCTTTATATACTGAACATAGTACATCAGCCCTACTAAACCCGAAATTTAATGAATTTCTTTTGCTTCCTAGTTGCACATATTGTTTTCATTAATATAACAGTCTGACCTAATTTAGCAGATGTGCACATGCAGAGCCATAACTAGAATGGGGTGACTGGGGTTTTGTGCTAGGATACAAATGCCTGTTGACTATCTTCTTCCCAGACATTCTCTCTTCCACCATCCCTTTGAGTTTATTTTCTTTCCTTCATCATCTCCATCCCATGTGGTTCTACCTCAAAGGTATCCTTTTCTTTCTGTCTTCTCCCATAAATATACTCTCACCAACTATCTCTTAGGGACCAGAAATTTGAGGTTAAGTATTGTTGGGTGTGCCACAGGGGTTGTTGCTTAACTCTCTTGATGACAATTCATCCCTTTTGCTGATAATAGTGATGATGATAGCTAACATTTATATAGTGCCAGGCATTGTGCTAAGCACTTTATGACTTATTATCCCACTTGATCCTCACAACAACTTTAGGAGGTAGGTGCTATTATTATTCTCATTTTACAGAGGAGAAAACTGAACCAAACAGGTTAAATGACTTAGTAGAGTCACACTTCTAGTAAATGTCTAAGATAAATTTGAACTCATCTTACTGACTCCAACCTGGCACTGTATTCACTGTGCTACTTGGCTGATATGATTCAATTAGACTGAGGAGGACGATTTTTTGCATCTCCCTTCTCCCTCAAATAATTGAATTTGTCCCAGGTTTCCTACTTCAGATTCTATACATATAAGTTAAATAGATAAAACTAGGGGTGGAAATGGAAACTGCCTATACTGGAAACTATGACAATGGAAAGAGCCCCTTTATTAGCATGTTTTGGGGGATAAAGGAAAAGAACTGGTTAGCTAGCTCCCCCCTTATTTTCTTTTTTTCTCAGTCACTTTACATTTTTATTTTTGCAGAAGAATCCCTCTAAGCTTCCCCAATCCTTTTTTTTAAAAGCAAGTTTTCAGGGCAGCTAGGTGGTACAGTGGATAGAGCACCAACTGTGGAATCAGGAGGACTTGAGTTCAAATACAGGGACAGATACTAACTAGCTGTGTGACCCTGGGCAAGTCACTTAACCCCAATTGTCTCAAAAAAGAGAAAAAAAAGAAACAAGTTTTCATTAATGTCTTTTGTTTTTTTCATCATCAGAATTTCCCTAGTATTCATCCCCCTCCACCTCCCAGATGGGTTTTGTCATCCCATGTAACAATTACTATTTTTTTAAGAAAAAAAAAGACAAAGAGGAAAAAACAAGTAGAATTTATTGGTATATTGAAAAAAATTGAAAATATGTGCAATATGTCACATTTGTGGTCCTTTCACATTCTCAAAGGGATCGGTTGGGTTTGGAATTCTCTCATGTCTCTTCTTTCTTTTTTATTTAATAAATTTATTTTTGGTTTTCAGCATCCACTTCCATAAGCTTTTGAGTTTTAAATTTTCTCCCTCTCTCTCCCCTCCCCCATTCCCAAGAGGGCATGCAATCTGATATAGGCTCTACAGATATATTCTTATTAAACACATTTTCACATTAGTCATGTTGTAAAGAAGAATTAGAACCAATAGGAGGAACCACAAGAAAGAAGAAACAAAACAAAACAAAAGAAAAAAAGAGCAAATGGTATGCTTCCATCTGCATTCAGACTCCGTAGTTCTTTCTCTAGATGTGCATAACATTTTCCATCATGAG
This sequence comes from Vombatus ursinus, assembly GCF_900497805.2. Lineage (NCBI taxonomy): Eukaryota > Metazoa > Chordata > Mammalia > Diprotodontia > Vombatidae > Vombatus > Vombatus ursinus. Next base: position 12,449,945 of record NW_020954687.1, read on the forward strand.
ACTTTTGGAGATATCTTAGATCATTGCATTGCAGAGAAGAGCTAAGTCTATCAAAGTTAGTCATCACACAATATGACTGTTACTGTGTTCTCCTGGTTCTGCTCACTTCACTCAGCATTAGTTCATATAAGTCTTTCCAGGTTTTTCTGCAGACCACCTGTTCATCATTTCTCATAGCACAATAGTATTCCATTACATTTGTACAACTTGTTCAGCCATTCCCCAATTGATGGGCATGCCCTCAATTTCCAGTTCTTTGCCACCACAGAAAGAGCTGCTATGAATATTTTTGTACGTGTGGATCCTTTCCCCATTTTTATGATCTCTTTGGGATACAGTCCTAGAAGTGGTATTGCTGAGTCAAAGGATATGCATATTTTTATAGCCCTTTGGACATAGTTCCAAATTGTTCTCCAGAACAGTTGGATCAGTTCACAACTCCACCAACAATGCATTAGTGTTCCAATTTTCCCATATCTTCTCCAACATTTATCATTTTCCCGTTTTGTCATGTTAGCCAATTTGATTGGTGTGATGTGGTACCTCAAGTCGTTTTGATTTGCGTTTCTCTAATAATAGTGATTTAGAGCATTTTTTTCATCATATCTCTTCTTTCAAGTTACACTTATTCTTCTTGCAACACAGTCCCCTAATTTTCACTGATGGATAGAGCCCCATAAGACTAGTGATGGCCCTACCTAGTTCCACTGGGAAGAACATCAGTCATAAAACCAGGAAAAAATTCAGCATTTTTTAATCTTACCCAGTAATGTTAACAACCCATTTTAAAATAGCACTTTACGCATTAAAAGGCAATGTATTATTATCCCCATTTTATAGATGAGGAAAATGAGGCTGAGACAAGTTTATTGACTTGTTAATGGTCATTAGTGTAGTGTAGGGAGTCAGAACTAAAATTTCTGGTCCCTGAGTCTAAATCCATTCTTCTTTTTCCTATACTATACTTCCTTCCCAATATACAGGACCATTATCTGAATGTCACTGGTCAGTCCTCATGGTTAAATATTAAATATTTGTTTTACAATCAGGTAAGGATAAAAATGGACAAGATGCAACTTGATAAGATCCTAGACATATTACTGGAAAGGTATCAGAGGTAATCTAGTCCATTCTCACTTTTCAGATGAGAAAACAGGCCCAGAGAGATTTAGTGATTTGTCCAGAGTCACATTGGTAGCTAGTGATACAGTTGAGATTGAAGCCTGTGTCTTCTGTTGCCAAATATAGTACTCTCTCTACTACACTATTTTTAAGTGACCATTTTCGGTTGTTGGTCTTCTGTTTGTCCTAGGGGACCTGCACTGAATGAGATAATATACATAAAGTGCTTAGCACAGTGCCTGACTCATAATAGGTGCTTAATGAATGCCTATTCCATTCCATTTTACTAGGTACATCACATGTTCTCCTAGGTGACTTTCTGTTGATGTATAATAAGTCCTAATTTGTCATTTTGTCTTTTTAGTGGTAACCAAAAGGTCATAAATTCTTTCAGTTTTAGGTACATGGTTAGCTTTTAGTCACCTAATGGAGTGCCCTTGCCTTTGGAATCCTTTCCTAGGCTAATTTAAAAAAAGTGTATAACTCTTCAATGTCTTTGGTATGGATTATATGGTTAAACCTGATAATAAGTGAAGAAATAACAGCTCTATTCCTCTCTCTCCCTTACTATACCTTTTGTAGTGCAATGTCTATTCAGTTTAACAAAGGGACAATTTTAAAATCAAAATGTCAAAACTATCTTAAATTTGACTCTGGTAGAGATGCAATGCAGAATTTTATAATTCTGATTCCACTTATTCTAACATTTATTTTGGGTAGTGATAAGTGGTTTTAATTTAATTTGAAAACTGAAGTCATCTAGCAAGTTCTCTTTAATCCCAAATCTACTGCCCTTCTGCCTTTTCCTAACATTAGCTATCTTATCATAATCCATGAGTCATATAAATGAAATCTAAAACCAAACATCAGATACCCTGAAGGGTTACATTCCTTTAAGGTGAGGAATACTTCAGAAACCCTTGGGGGAAGATGCTAATCAATGTAAAGTGGGTATATGAAGTAATAGAAACTGAAACATACTAGAAACTCATTGGCATGTTGTAGAACGGGTAGCCCTTGCTTTACAGACTATGGAACCATCATCTTGCATCCCAGCTGGATATAAAATTGTTTCACAATATAATTTCAATTTTGTTATTGAGTTCTATTTTTGATGCAGAGATACATTCTTACCAAAAACCTAGCAACAGAAATGTTGGAGATAGGAACTGGACCTATGATTTCATTAACATAGGGGACTCTAGGTGAAGAAACTGTCTACCAGTGAAAATCAACAAATTCTTTGCAATTTAGTATAGAGTTGCCTAAGATGTTAAGTAACCTGTCTAGGGTCACATAGCCACTGTGTGTCATCCATAAGTGAGACTTGATCCCAAGTATTTTTGGTTTGGGGGCATTCTGATTCTCTACAATAAAAGCATTAATGCATTATCTTGGAACTGTGAAATGAAGCAATGATTTGGAAGACAATTTGGAATTATGTAAATAAAGTGACTAAAATATCCATACCTTTGAACCAGAGACTCCATTACTGGATTTACACCCCAAGAAAGTCATTGATAAGAATAAAGTCTCCATATATACAAAGATATTTACAGCAGCCTTTTTTGTGATAACAAAGAATTAGAAACAAAATAGATGCCCCTTAATTGGGGAATGGCTAGACAAATTGTGGTTCATGAGTGTAATGGAATATCACTGTGATTGTAAGAAATGATATGTGTAATGAATACAGAGAAGCATGGAAAGACCTGTATGAACCAATGCAAAGCAAAGTGAGCAGAGACAAGAAAACATACACAGCAACTACAACAATATAAATGGAAATAACAACCATACACAAAAAATAAGAAATGAACATAATGCAATTATAAAGATCAAGTGGGACTTGAATGAAGAAATATAAGAAGATAACTCCAATCTGCCTCTTAATGGAGGTGGGAGGTCATTAGATATTATACTTTGCACGTGTTCCTGGACTTTTTCAACATATCAGTTTTCTGATTTTTTTCATCTCTAAAAAATACAATTTGTTATATGGATGACCCTTTAAGAAGGATACTTTGGATAACTATGATAATGCAAGAAACAGAAGACATCAATAAAAACTTATTTTTACAAAACACATTAAAATAGTGGTCAGGCTAGTGATATTCTGGGCATCAAAAACAGAACAGCTAATAACTCTTGCTTTGAATTTTTTTCCAGAGACAAATTCCTGCCTAGGCATCAGCTTGTTCTGTTTGTTGGGTGTGGAAGGCCCCACCCTAGGTTCACTTTTCCTTTGCAGCATGTCACAGCATTTCCTCAAAACTGGGATTATTCTTTTATATCATCTGCTTCCTTCTTGACACTTTATACTCCCACCTTCATTCTCTGCTTGTTCAGCTATCCCTTGACTTTACATTTTAGACCTCCAGAACTTTGGTCTTATCATTTAGTCAAAGGTATTGGCTTTTAACAAGAGCTCAAATGTAAAGTCACAGTTTTTGAGTCATGTCACATAGGTGACCATCTACTCAAATGAATGGCTCTGCATCTTGCATCTTCCAACCCTCTGGGAAACAAGCAGAAGAATGGAATATATACTTTAGTGGGAGAGTGTAAGACTGCAGGTTCAGTCTCCTTAGCTTCTGTTGCTTTGTCACAGGGGCATACAGTGGAAAGAATACTGGATTTGCCATCGGTAGTTCTAGGTTTGTATTCTCTCTGTCACTGATTGTGTCATCTTGGTCAAGTCATTAAACCTCTTTGTACCTCAAATCTTTAACTGTTAAAATAAGAGAGTTGGATTAAATGAACTTCATGATCCCTTTTAGCTTTACATCTTTTATCATTTGTCTAATTCCTTTTTAACACAAATATCATGTCTTACATAAATCTTTCCTTCTTCAGATTCAACAACTCTGCTTTTTTCAACCAGTCCTCATATGGCATGGCCTCAAAGCCCCTCATTATACATGTAATCCTCCAAGAGATAGAATCATCTTTTCCTTTGTTTTCTCAAGCTAATAAAGAAGGTTCCAATCCAGCCATGAAATGTTTGTATTGCTTATAGTCTTCTCTTTTGCTTTCAACTTCAGTTCCTTGATGAAAAATAAGGAATCCAATGAAAGAATTTATTTGATTCTTTGTGAATTTGGGCTAATAGAAGAAAGATATGCATATTTTTTGCACAATCCAGAAGAGAGAACTTTTGCAAGGTACACATTTGGGAAATGGTTACCTGGGAGGGAAGGGTTTAGACAGGGGAATTTTAAAGTTGTAGCTGGAAAGTCTTTCTTGGAATTCTTGGCTTTTGCTTTGGGTGTCAGAAATCCCCTTGAGTAATTATTACTTTACTGGTTGTTGGTTTGCATAATTCACACCCTCTTCAAGAGTTTGCTTTATTTATCTATATTGACTAAAGCTGATTATCTTTAGATTTGGCATCTTCAGCCTATATTAATTATAAATGGCAAACTTATTATTAATTATAAGATATATGAATTCTTGAATTAGATCCTCCATTTTAGTATAGATCATTACATTATAGATTTAGTGTTTTAAGGGATACCAGAGTCATCTAGTCTATAGCGTTCATTTTAAAGAGGAGGAAGCTAAAACCCACAGAAGGCTTGGACTTGTCCAAGGTCATGAAGGCTATATACCTAAGATTTGAAACTGTGTAAGATTTCTATTGTATCATCATCATCAAATTATTCAAGTGTAAAACCAATGCCTGTGTTTCCCTCATCATCATTTTGCTAAGTGTGGCTAGGGATGAAACCTTTCTTGGACATCTTCCAGGTTGTTGACTGATATCAACCTAATTTTGGGAGTGGAAGTTGGAGGGAGGGCCAATTGGTTATATCAGCCAGGAGGCAACCAGAGTTATAGCCTATGATATTGAAAGGCCAGAACCAGGAAGCAATATCTGAATCAGAAGTCAAATCAAAAAGGCCAGAATGAGTTAATGGTGTCTAAAGGAAAATTTGAATCCAAAAGTTAGAAATGATAAGTGAGGTCTAAAATAGAAGGTAGATCAAAACAAGTGTAGTTCTGTACAGGTATGACACCAATACCCTACTTTTCTTTTTCTGTATTTAGGCTGTCTTATTTATCCAATATATACTCATTCTGGCAGGTCAGGGATTCTCAGAAGGAGTGGCTATGCTGCTACATATGCCTTTGAGAGTTCTAGGGATAGACATGGTGGAGGGAATAAACATCTACTACTAACAACTATAGCTTCCAAACCCCCACTGATGCACTTCCCATTTAACAAATCAGTCAATGTGATAACTTTAACTCAATCAAAAATATTTAATGAACAAAAGGCAAAGCCAGAGTAATTAAAATGTTACTTTCTTCCCATAAACCCAGTACACAGTATCTCAACAATGTACACAATGTCCATGGAGGAAAATAGGCACAAATTTACATAAAAATAGCAAGGAGAAACATTGAGTAGGGAACACATATGACATGGGAAACTCACAGCTACAAACTTTGGGCCTCCATGTACTTTATCTTCCTCAGGCACAGTCTACACTATAGTTCATTGATAAGGAGACCCCATTTTTCTGTCATTGAAAGACCTTTGAGGGGCAAGGCAAGACCCCCGAATGGGTCTGAGAAGAGTATGCAGAGCTTGGTCACAGCAAGCTCTAAGAATTTGCATTGTTAGCTTCAGCCTCCAAGTCCTGATTGGAGATGGGGGAAAATTTTGCTGCTTGGAAGACCTGAATAGAATGTTTAGCCTTAACCTTCATCTTCACTGCCATCTACAGACTGAGACATAGAATCCTGCTCTAGTGTCAGTCATTCAAGTAACCTCTTCCCTAAGTAATCTCCAGGCTACCATTCCCCTCCCTCCAGCATCCCCTAGCCCCACATTTCTTTTCTAGGATGCCTTTCCATTGGGTTGGCCAGATTGCAGGAGAAGGGAAGATGGCACCCCACAAACTACCTAGTCTAGGTATCAGGATTCCCTAGTTTTCTGGTAGGTCAGGCTACTTCTCTGATGATTGCTTTTCTGGACTGTTCAAACAGCTTTTTTTTTTTTAATTTTAGGCAATTGGGGTTAAGTGACTTGCCCAGGGTCACACAGCTAGTAAGTGAAAAGTGTTTGGTCTGAGGTCGGATTTGAACTCCTGACTCCAGGGCCAGTGTTCTATCCACTGTGCCACCTAGCTCAAACAGCTTTTTCACCAAAACAAATTAAAACTGGGATCCACAGAGCCTTTTATAGGTCTGCTTTCTTGGGTAGGTTCTAAAGTATTTTAACCTTTTAGGCAATAAATGGCGGTGCAGACAAAGGTAAATGCTTTTCTTCACCAATCAGATCTTCTATGATGCAAAGATTTTTGTTTTCCTTCCAGTCAGCTCTTCCAAGTGGTGGATGGCAGTGCAAGCTCTGAGGTTTTTCTGTGACCCAGGTCTGAGGTCACTACTTCAACCTAGTTGCAATACTAGTACTACACAAAGTAGGATATATTGTGTAAGGTGAGTCACCTTTATTTACTATGAGAAATCACAATTCATATTTGTCATCTAAACCACAAATAGACAATATACAGTTGTCCCATAGTTACAAAACAGTTCTAGGTACTAGGGTGCTAGCCTTGAAACTTAAAGTCCTCTTTTTGGTCATACATACATTAGATGCTGGAAAACAAAATACTTTGGCCATCTTTACTCTGAGTGTCTTTTTGGTGGGACTTAAAATTTTTTTCTCATATAACTGTCTTTTTTATCAATAAGTTATCCCAAACAGAAAAGGGTCCCACCTTGCAGAAGGATAATGCCCCTGAATCTTCTCCTTCTGACCTCCTGGTTACTCCCAGAACTCTATTTTAATGAGGAGGCTCACGTCAGCCATTTCTTCATTCTTCTTCAATCTATATTCCTGATTCTCCAGATCTTTCTGCACAATTCCCCCTCTTTGGGTTCCTTCATTTCTTCCCCTCCTCTTTTTTAGCTCCGTTTTATGTGTTGTCTTCCAAAATTAGAATGTAAACTGCTTAGGGGCAGGAATGTCTTTCTGCCAGGACTTAGCACAGTGTCTGGGACAGTAAGTGAATAATAAGTGCTTGTTGACTCATTAAGGATAACAACAAAGCCTGAGGGGCTCTGGAGGGGGACATTCAAGAGCCCAACTTGGCTGAGTATGATTTTGAAGTGTTGAGCTTGACAAAAGGCAGAGACAAAACTATGAATTATGACACCTGGGGCAAATTCCAGAGCAACGATGGTGATAGTAGTGTCTAAGGTATGAACACATTTATGCATGTGCACAATTGATGTAAACTGAACATATAGTACCTGGGAGATGAGGAGGTTTAGAAACTGGAAGGTCACATTGTTCAAAGGAGACAGGGGTTGAAGATGAAATGAAGAAGAGAATGACTTTGGAGTTCATACATGGCAGTAACAAGGATCTGGGCAAGATGTAGTGAACTTTAAAAGAGAAAAGTGATTTCTGGAAGGTGAATAGTCTGAAAGTTGCAGTGGGTAACAAGAAGTATGGCAACTTCTCCTATCCCTAGGTGTTGGGGGATGTGACGGAAGGAGCAGTCAGTCTTAGAGTTTCAAGAGATCTGATGTCTTCTGGAGGAAACCAGGTTTTACTAAGCACCTGAATATGGGAGGAATAAAAATAGAAAAGAGCTAGAATTATAGATTTATAGCTGGAAGAGTCATTAGAGGTTATTTAGCCTAACTCCTTTATCATTTATATATGTGTATATTTATGTATGTGCATATATGTGTATGTATGTGTGTGTATATATATATACATACAAATATGTATGTGTATATCTATCTATGTATCTATGTATCTATGTATCTTTCTATCTATCTATACATTAATCTAGAGAGATCCAGAGAGGAAGTTACTTGCCCGAGGGCACATAGGTAGTAAGTAGCAGAGTCATGACTTGAATCCACATTCTTTAATTCTAAATCCAGTGACCTTTCCATTATACTATAAGAAAGGGAGGGTGCAGAGGGTAAAGCAGAAACAGAGTAGAGAAAGTTAGTGACTAGAAAAGGGATGAGACTGAGCATACTTTGACAGGGGTGAGGGAGGACGTTGAGAGATAACTAGTATCATTCTGGAGGTTGTTTAGGAAGTGGGTCAGTTGGGTAATTGCCACTAGGGTTGAGGGGAGGAAAGGTAGTGGGAGGTTGAAAAATTATTTCCTCTTTCTCAGAGGAAGAACTGTGCCCTTTGGGATGTTAACATCTGGAGCATAGCTCTAGATATTAGATATTAGTTTCCACTCTGACAGTTTTCTCAATCTGTCCAACTCTGTTGTCCTACAAGCACATGTGAAGTTTTTATGGTCAGATATATATATAAAGACAGCAAAGAATGTAGGTCATGATGGGAGGCCTGGGGAAAGAAAACATCATGACATGTATGCATATGTCTTACTTAAAGAAGAGAGTGTATTTACTACACTTTAAAATTAGGAAAATATTTTTCAATATTTATAATACAAACGTACCACTTGGTTAAAAAATGCATCACACTTTGTAGATTTATAAATAGAGAACTATATTTAGTCAGTGTGCATGTGTTTGAAAACATAAGGCTTTGGGTGATCAGCCATTTATTTGGATGAGTGAATTATGAAGTTTTCTTTGGGAAATAACATCTTAACATATCCTAATAGTATGGCAGTGTTCTTGGTTTTAAATATGATGCAGCCTGGAAAGAATTTTGTTTGAATGTGAATTCCATACTAACATTTAGTGCAGTGCAAATAGTAGGTGCTCAATACATGTTTGTGAAATGAAGAAATGCAGATATGCAGAGTTTCTCTTGCTTTGTCTAATATTTAAAATGCTGCACAGCTTAGCTAACGTTGGCTGCCAGAGGTGCTATATATGGAGGCATCATACAAACAAGAATGTGGTAGAATGGACCAAAGGTCTCAAGGTTAGCGAAACATCAAGGTAGAATTCATTTATTCAGAAGCATTTAATAAGTGCTGTGCTAGATGCCAGGAATATAAAGACAAAAAAAGCTTTCATTCCATTAGAAGGAATGCATAGAGATAAGTAAATATAAAATATATACAAAATACATACCAAGTAGCAAAGGAAAAATTGGTATAGGTGTCAGACAGGATATGGCACTTGAGTTGAGCTTTGAAGCAAGCTAGGAATTCTAAGAGGCAGAAGAGGTAAGGAGGACATGCATCCTTTGCATGGGAAACAGACTGCACATAGGTGCAGAAATGAGATATGGAATTTGTATTTGACAGACAGCAAGTAGGCCATTTTTAGTTGGAATGTTGGAAAATTCTCACTGTTAGGGCTTGTGGCCAAGTCCACTGTGGGGGGTACCTCTTAACATTAGGACAGCCTATGATAGTCAGAGCTCTAGGCATTTTGATTATACTGGATCTGTGCCATAAATCCTGGGGCAAGAGTTTTTGAATCTTTACATCTTGACTAGGCTTTCTGGATATATGATTCAAACCTCAGTCAAAAACTATTGTCTACACTTATATGTCTGCTTGAAAAGGGACCATGAGCCCAATTAAACTGAACAGTCCCTTTACTCCTGGGAGCGGAACAACTTATGTAATGTCTGGGCATTGCCTGTGTATGAGAGAGGCAGCATGTGGGAGTGGATAGAAGGCTGACCTCAAAGCTAGGTAGGTCTGTGTCTTACCTCTGACACACACTGGCTATGTGATCCTGGTCTATCACTTAATCTCTCAGAGCTGTAAGCATCCATCTACGACTATAGGTTTCAAAGAAAATGTCAACTTGCATTGGTGGAGAAAGGCTCCTCATTTGGATAGCAGTGAAATTACATGTCTAGTTATTATTCCTATGTGTAGTTTTATTGATATAGGTTTTTTTTTAATGAGAATTGGTCAGAGTAGTAAGTGATCAATTTGATGACTTTTTCAAGTCTATTCAATGAGATTACAGAATATGGTATTTTGTTTTGAGACATCGGAGAGGCATCTTCACATGAAGTGTAGATATGTGCACTGGCAACTTACTGATGGGACACAGGGGATTCCTTTGAATGGTACCCATTGACTGTAGCTGCTTTTAAGATGATTGGTTATGAGAAGAGGGAAGAGTTTTAACCGGATGCTAACCTTTCTATCATGTTCTATGTATAAAATGAATGAGCTGACAGTTATGTGTTCTCTCTCTCTCTCTCACTCTCTCTCTCTCCATTTCCCTATTAACTTTTTACTTTGTACCCTCTGTTAGAATACAAGGGGTGGAGTCTTTCTGTTCCTTCCCCCCATTTCAATAATTTAATGGTGACTTCAGGCAGAAGTACATGGTAGAAGACATATTGCATGCCTACTTGGCTCAAGAGAGTATGGACAATGTCCATGAACCCCAAACTTCTCTGTGAAGGGGGAAGGATTTTTAATTCTTTAGGCATCATGAGCTTAGAATCTAGCCTTCTCACCAGAGAAGAGAAATTTCTGAGGGAATATCGGCTTTGAGAATTGGTTAATTGGTTATTCCAAGTTTGAGAGTTCCTGAGTTTGGGTACTAGTTTCTTAGTAGGAGAAAATTAGTTATGGAACAGTATATTTTTTTGAAGAAGGAAGAGAAATTCTGATGTGGTCCCAATATCTAGAGGACTAGAGCCACATTATGGAGACTAGGAGATCTGGACTTTGACATTATTCTCACCTTCTCCTTCCCAACACCCTCCTCCCTTCACCCCTGTGCCATGATATTGTGGATTTGATTGCGGAGTTGATAAAAAGAGGATTGCTTTTTTATTGTTATTTCTTTAGGAAGTTGCTTGCTTAGCAATTTTTAAGGTATATTTATCATTTTCAGTGGGAAGGGAGATTCAAATAGACTAGTTGAGTTTTTATGTACCTCGTCATGGGCTCTTGTTAGTCTTCTGTATATGATTAATTTTCTTTTGAATTAAATAAAAGTTGTCCCAATCTCTGTGTGTGTTTAGCACTTTGAAAGCTTGTGGAACCCTTCTACCCATTTCAGGGAAAATTTTGACGTGAGCTATGATATGAGTATATTTAAAGATTTTCGTGGAGCGTTCCAGGTGAGGGAAATGAACCAAATAAAGAGATAAAATACCTCTTGGGAGTCAGCCCTAAGGATTAGACCTATTCTATGTGGAGCAAGAGTCTTTGGGAAGCCCTGGGCCATGAATTATGTTCTGTCTTTTTTTTCAATATATACTTTTTCTATTCCAAGTTAAACATTGTTTGTGGTATCTAAGCCTTCTTCTCCATTCCTGTGGGGAGCAGAATTCATTATGCAAGATCATATGACATGCTCACTGAAATATAATATGGTCAGGAAGTGGCAACATTTGCCAGCTGTATTGGTTCAAAAGCTAATTCTGATTGTGTAAACTCATATACTTCTATATAGTGGGGTTCTGTAGTCACCCAGAGAGAGAGAGAGACGGAGTAGAATAGCAAGTACTTTTTTAACCTTTCTGTTCAGAGGGATAAAACTCTAAGACTACCAGAATGAGTGAGGAACTAGCCCAGCAACTGAGCTTTCTTATTGAAAAGGACTAGTAGAGTGGCTGTCAGTGCTGCCTAGGGGTTAAAAAAGTGGAAAAAATGACAACTTATGTGGTTATTATTGTGGCTCAGTCATTTACAGTCATGACTGACTTGTGACCCCATTTGGGCTTTTTTTGGGAAAGATGGTGGAGTGGTTTGCCATTTCCTCCTCCAGCTCATTTTATAGATGAGGAAACTGAGACAAACAGGATTAAGTGACTTGCCCAGAGTCACATAGCTAGTAAGTGTCTGAGGCTAGATTTAACTCAAGAAGATGAGTCTTCCTGACTCCAGGCCTGGCACTCTATCTACTGCACCACCTAGCTGCCCAAATATTGGAGATTGGAAGGGAGAGGAAGGGAATCAGGAGCAGTGGGTGGGTGAAGATAAATCAATCAATAATCTGTTGTTTTTCAGTCTTCTTTTTTTTTTCTTCTTCAGTTGTGTCCAACTCTGAGACACCATTTTTTTTTGGACAAATATTGTGGAGTGGTTTTCTATTTCATTCTTCAGCTCATTTTATAGAAGAGGAAACTGAGGCAAACAGGGTCACATGACTTGCCCACAAAGCTAATAAGTGTCTAGGGTCAGTTTTGAATGCAGGTCTTCCTGACTCCAGGCCCAGTGCTCCATTCACTGCACCACCTAGAATCAGGAAGACCTGAGTTCAAAACTGGCCTTAAACTCTTATTAGCTGTGTGACCCTGGGCAAGTCACTAAACCTCTTTCTGTCTTAATCTATTAAAGAAGGAAGTATCTTTGTCAAGAAAACCTCATGGTTTTTTATGGTCTGTGAGGTCATGAAGAGTTGCACATAAGTGAATAATTAAACAACAACATGATGGATTTGCATTGATCTGTCCCTTACTTTTTATCTAATTCTTTTAGTGTTTCAGGGAAGCTATTGAAGAGATACCTACCATCCAACAGGGGTGCAATCTAAGGTAATGAAGCATTCTAAAGTTAACCAGCTCATATAGGGACTAGAGTTTTTGACCTCATTTACACCATGTTCTAATCAACTATATCATCTTTTTCTGGGATTAAATATTTGCTTTTATTATGGAGAAAGCATCTCAAATTACAAAGGATACCGCCCTTCAAAAAAAAAAAAGTCATGCTAATTGTTTTAAGGCAGTTTAAAGGAAATCAAATATTATCAGTGAAAGACATCTCTCTAGAAAAGACTCTGCTTCCCATTACTGACATCCTGAATATTTCAGTCAATGGATTATAAAACTCAGTTAAAAGAATTCTAACCACAACATATCAGGTGCAGATATATTCTCATGTTTGAAACTATTAGTGGAATTCACTTTGTTTTTCTGGTTGTTGATAATACAACTCATTCTAAGGTAAACTAGCCATATTTGAGGAAGAGGGAGTGGAAATTTTCCTAATCAGACCTAGTAAAAAGTTCATGAAAATATGTTGCTGTTTTGGGAATGGATGCTGGTTTTTCATTATATATATTGCCTAATGTTTGTTGATGATGGTGGAAATTTATTGTAGCCACATAGTACTGGACAAGAGAAGGAAGGAAGAGGAACAGATGAATGCTTCTTAGTCTTGGATTGGATTTGAATGTTTCTGGCTTTCATTTGATGGATCATAGAATATTTAAAAAATGGTTTATTTTGTTAATATTTTCAATTAGATTTAAAAAAATTAACAATAATTTTTAAAAGTTTTGAGTTCCAAATTCTATCTCTTCCTTCCTCTTTTCTCTCCCCTCTCTCTGAGATGGTAAGCAATCCAATATATGCAATATGTGCAATCATGTAAAACATTTCCACATTAGTCATTTTGTGTAAGAAGACTTGAATAAAAAAGAATGAAAGAAAGAAAGTGAAAAATAGCATGATTCAGTCTGTATTTAGGCAGTATCAGTTCTTTCTCTGGAGGTGGATAGTATGCTTCATTAGTCCTTTGGGATTGTCTTGAATCATTGTATTGCCAAGAATAGCTAAGTTGTTCACAATTATTCATCATGCAGTATTACTATTACTGTGTACAATTTTCTCCTGGTTCTGCTCACTTTACTTTGTATCAGTTCAGGTAAGTCTTTCCAGGTTTTTCTGAAATCATCCTGCTTATCATTTCTTATAGCACAATAATATTCTGTCATAATCATGTACCATAACCTGTTTAGCCATTACCCAATTGATGGGCATCTTCTTGATTTCCAATTCTTAGTCACCATAAGAACAGCTGCTATAAATATTTTTGTATAGATGGGCCCTTTTTCCCACCCCTTTTTTTGATGTCTTTGGGATATAGATCTAGCAGTAATATTGCTGGATCAAAGGGTGTGCACAGTTTTATAGCACTTTGGGCATAGTTCCAAATTGCTCTCCAGAATGGTTGGATGAGTTCACAACTCCACCAATAGTGCATTAATGTCCCAGTTTTCTCATATCCCTGCCAACATTTATCATTTTCCTTTTTTGTCATATTAGCCAATATGATAGGTTTGAGGTGGTATTTCAGAGTTGTTTTAATTTATATTTCTCTCATCAATAATGATTTAGAGAATTTTTTCATTTGACACTAGATTTGATTTCTTTGTCTAAAACTGCCTGTTCATATCCATTGACCATTTATATGTTGAGGAATGACTTGTATTCTTATAAATTTGACTCAGTTCTCTCTATATGTGAGAAATGAGGACTTTAACAGTAATATTTTTGGAAAATTGTTTCCCCAGTTTTCTGCTTTCCTTTTAATTTTGGTTGCATTGGTTTTGTTTGGGCAAAAACTTTAATTTTATGTAATGAAAATTATCTATTTTACATTTTGTAATGCTCTCTATATTTTCTTTGGTCCTAAATTCTTCCCTAATCCATAGGTCTGATGAATAAACTATTTCATGCTCTCCTAATTTGTTTATGTATCTCCCTTTATGTATAAATCATTTATTGTTATTGTTATTGATATGGTCAATTATGCTTATAGTTTTCCTAATATTGAACCAGTTCTGCATTCTTGGTATAAATTCCACTTGGTCATGATGATGTATTGTCTTTGTGATATATTGCTGTAATCTCCTTGCTAGTGTTTCATTTAACATTTTTGGATCAACGTTCATTAAGGAAATTGGTTTATAGTTTTCTTTATTTTTGTTCTCCCTAGTTTAGATATCAAATCTGAATTTGTATCATACAAGGAATTTACAGGACTCCTGTACCTATTTTAGAAAATAGCTTATGTAGTATTGGGATCAATTGTTCCTTAAGTGTTTGTTAGAATTCATTTATAAATCCATCTGGTCCTGGAGATTTTTAATTAGGGAGCTCAATGATGTCCTGTTCAATTTCTTTGTATAAAATAGGATTATTTAAGTATTCTTTTTCCTCTTTTATTAATCTGTGAAGTTTATATTTTTGGAAGTACTCATTCATTTCACTTTAATTGCTAGACTTATTGGCATATGATCAGACAAAATGACACCTAGTAATTGCTTTAATTTCATCTTCTTTGGTGATACATTCACTCTTTTCATTTTTGATACTGGTAATTTAATTTTTTCCTATCATTTTAAAATCAAATTAACCAATGGTTTTATATTTTATGCTTTCAATTCTATTAATTTCTTCTTTAATTTTCAGAATTTCCATTTAATTGTGTAGTTGGGGGGTTTTAATTTTTTCCTTTTCTAATTATTTTTTGTTGCATGCCCGGTTTATTGATTTGCTCTTTCTCTCTTTTATTGATGCATATGTGTGTTTAGAGATATAAATTTTCCTTTTACTGCTTTTGTTGCATCACACATATTTTCTTATGTTGTCTCATTGTTGTCATTCTCTTTAATGAAATTATTGGTTATTTCTATGATTTGTTCTTTAACCTAGTCATTCTTTAGGATTAGATTAGTTTCCAATGAACTTTTTAATCTATGCTTCCATGGCCCTTTATTAAATGTAATTTTTATTGCATTATGGTCTGAAAAGGTTCATTTGATATTTCTTCTTCTCTGCATTTGGTTGTGAGGTTTTTTATGCCTTAAAACATGGGCAGTTTTTGTGAAGGTGCCTTGTACATCTGAGAAAAAAGTTATACTCCTTTCTCTTCCCATTTAGTTTTCTCCAGAGTTCTATCATATCTACTTTTCTAAGATTCTATTCATCTCCTTGACTTCTTTCTTATTTATTCAGTAATCAGTTTTAGCTAGCTCTGAGAGGAGAAACCTGAGGTTCTCAACTACTATATCTTTATTTCTATTTCCTCTTGTAACTCATTTCATGTTTCCTTTAAGAATTTGATGCAGGGCATGTAGGTGGTGCAGTAAATAGAACACCAGCCCTGGAGTCAAGAGGGCCTGAGTTCAAATGTGGCCTTAGACACTTGACATTTATTAGTTGTGTGACCCTTGGCAAGTCACTTAATCCTGGTTGCCCAAAAAAAAATACTTTGGATGCTATGCCATATGGTGCATATACATTTAGTATTGATATTACTTCATTGTTTATGGTTTCTTTTAGCAAGATGTAGTTTTCCTGCTTATCCCTTTTAATTAAGTCCATTTTTGCTTTTGCTTTGTCTGAGATCATGATTGCTGCCCCTGCCTTTTTTAGTTTAGCTGAATCTTAATAGAATTCTGCTCCAGGTCCTTATTTTAACTCTCTGTATGTCTGTGTTTCAAGTATGTGTTTTGTAAAGAACATATTGTTGATTTCTAATCCATTTTGCTATCTGGTCAGCATAGCTCTGGGCAAACAGGTGGCCTCTAGAGGCCAGACTACCAAGTGTTGCAGTGTAGGTCTGGGGAAAGGCAGAAATACCCCACTACCCCCAGCACACACCAGACACTACCACCAGGATCCCAGCGCGGCACCAAATAAGCTGCCAGACCCCTACAGCCTCCAGCAGCACCAGCTATCTCCCCCATTTCCTCAACACAGAACCAGAAATGAGGGTCCTTCATGGGCTTCAGGGCAACATCAGCACAGCACCAGGTAAACAGTCAGGGCCTGCAGCCACTAGCACAAGAAGTCTGAGATAGTGCCCCTTACACCCTGGGAGCAGAACTCAAATTTTAAACAAAAGGGGGGAAAAAAGGCCAAAATGAGTGTGGGAGGGAGTAGAAAACAACAAAAAAAGAATCTGACCATAGAAAGTTATTATGGTGACAGGGAAGACCAAGACACAAACTCAGAAGGGGAAAACAACATCAAAACATCTATGGGAAAAACCCCAATGAAAAATGGAAAGTGGTCTCCAGACCGGAAAGATCTCATGGAAGAACTCAAAAAGGAGCTTAAAAATCATATAAGAGAAGTAGAAGAAAAATTGGGAAGAGAAATGAGAGTGATGCAAGAGAATTATGAAAAAAGAGTTAACAGCTTAGAAAAGGAAAACAACTGCCTAAAAAGTAGAATTGACCAAATGGAAAATGAGATACAAAAATCTACTGAAGAAAACAACTCCCTAAAATTACAATTGGCCAAATGGAAAAAGAAGTACAAAAGCTAACTGGGGAAAACAACTTAAAAGTTAGAATTGGGCAAGTGAACACTAATGACTGTATGTGACATCAAGAATCAACCAAACATTCAAAAGAATGAAAAAAAGAAGAAAATGTAAAATACCTTACTGGAAATGCAACTGACCTAGAAAACAGATACAGAAGAGACAATGTCAGAATCATGGGACTACCTGAAAGCTGGAATCCAAGGAGAACCTGGTCAGCATCTTTCAAGAAATTATCAAGGAAAACTGCCCTGATATCCTGGATCAGAAGGCAAAAGAGGCATTGAAAGAATCCACTGATCACCTTAGGTAGGAGATCCCAAAACAAAAACTCCAAGGAACATTATAGCCAAATTTCAGAACTATCAGATAAAGGACAAAATCTTGGCACTATCCAGAAAGAAACAATTCAGATATTGGGGAGCCACAATCAGGATCTCATAGGACTTAGCATCTGCAGCATTAAAGGGTCAGTGGTCATGGAACATGATATTCTGGAAGGCAAAGGAGCTAGGACTACAATCAAGACTCACCTACCTGACAAAATTAAGCAAAAAATTCAAGGGAAAAAATGGTCATTCAATGAAATAGAAGGATTTTAAGCTTTCAAAAGGAAAAGACCAGAATTGAACAAAAAATTTGATCTCCAATATCAAGACCCAAGAAGAAGCCTAAAAAGGGAAAAGAAAACAAAAGGGGTTCAATGGAGCTGAACTGTTTACATCCCTATATGGGAAGATGATACTTGTAACTCTTAAAAATTGTACCACTAATAGTAGAGCTAGATGGAATATGTGTAGACAGAGGGTAGAGGCATAAGGTGAATTTTAGGGAATGACATAAAAATAATTAAGGGATGAGAAAGAAGAGTACATTGGGTGCAGAAGAAAGGGAGAGGTAGAATGGGGTAAATTATTTCACATGAAGAGGTGAGAAAGACCTATTACAGTAGAGGGAAGAAGGGAGGGTGGGCAATGGACATTGTTTTTACCTTATTCTCATCAGTATTGGCTAAAAGAGGAAATAATATACACAATCAGTTGAATATAAAAATCTATCTTACCAGACAGGAAAGTAAGAAGGGAGGAGGTTAAATAAAGGTGGTGGAGGGGGGAACTGACAGAAGAGAAGGAAGAAAGGGGGAGGTGGTAGACAGAAGCAAAACACTGTCGAAGAGCGAAAGGGTGAAAGGAGAGAGTGGACAAACAGGAGGAAAAATAAGATGTAAGGAAAAACACAACTAGTAATCATAACTGTGAATGTGAATAGGATGAAATCTCCCATAAAAAAGAAATAGAGTGGATCAAAAACTAGAATTCTACAATACATTGTTTATAAGAAACACACTTGAAGCAGAGAGACACACACAAAGTAAAGGTAAGGGGCTGGAGCAGAATCTATTATGCTTCAGCTGAAATAAAAGATATGCAGAGGTAGCAATCCTGATCTCAAACAACGTAAAAGCAAAAGTAGATCTAATTAAAAAAGATAAGGAAGTAAACCACATCTTGCTAAAAGGTATGATAGACAATCAAGTAATATCAGTACTAAACATATGCCCACCAAGTGATATAGCATCCAAATTCTTAAAGGAGAAGTTAAGTGAGTTACAGGTTCATGACCAAACAAGAGATAGAGAGCATTACAAAATGTAAAATAGAAAATTTTGATTATATTAAATTAAAAGGCTTTTGCACAAACAAAACCAAATGCAACCATGATTAGAAGGAAAGCAGAAAGCTGGGAAACAATCTTTACAGCAAGTATCTCTGTTAAAGGCCTAATTTCTCAAATATATGGGGAACTGAGCTATATTTATGAGAATACAAGCCATTCCCCAATTGAAAAATGGTCAAAGGATATGAACAGGCAGTTTTCAGATGAAGAACTCAAAGCTATCTATAGGCATATGTGCTCTAAATCACTTTTGATTAGAGAAATATAAATAAAAACAGCTCTGAGGTACCACCTCATATCTATCAGATTGGCTACTATAACAAAAAAGGAAAATGATCAATGTTGGAGAGGATGTTGGAAAATTGGGACACTAATGCACTGTTGGTGGAATTGGGAACTGCTCCAATCATTCTGGAGAGCAATTTGGAACTATGCCCAAAGAACAACCAAACTGTACATGCCCTTTGATCCAACAATACCACTACTAGGTCTGTATCCCAAAAAGATCATAAAAAAGGGAAAAGGTCCTACACATGCAAAAGTATTTATAGCAACCCTTTTCATACTGGCAAAATATTGGAAATTGAGGGGATGCCCATTAATTAGACATTGGCTGAACAAGCTGTGGCGTATGAATGTAATGGAATACTATTGTGCAATAAGAAATGATGAACAGGCAGATTTCAGAAAAACCTACAAATACTTGTACAAACTGGTGTAAAGTGACATGAGTTGAACCAGGAAAACATTGTACACAGTATCAGTGACATTATATGATAATAAATTATGAATGACTCATCTCTTCTCAGCAACACAATGATCCAAGACAAGTATGAATGACTCAGGAAGGAAAATGTTATCTATATCCAGATAAAGAACTGATGGATTCTAAATGCAGATTGAAGCATCCTTTTTTTCACTTACTTTATTTTTTTCTGTGTTTTTTTCTTTTGATCTGTTTCTTTGTTAACAACTATTACTAATGTGGAAATGTGTTTTACACTATAGCACATGCATAACCTATATTAAATTGCTTATCATTTTTGGAAGAGGGGAGGGGAGGGAGGGAGAAAAATTTGGAACTCAAAAATCTGTAAAAATGAATGCTAAATTTTTTTCTTGACATGTAACTGGGTAAAAAAAATAAAATAGTATTAAAAGAAACAAAAAAAATGTTTTTAGCTTTTCCAGCTTGTGTCAAATTCACGTGTGTGTGTGTGTGTGTGTGTGTGTGTGTGTGTGTGTGTGACTTTGCTTGTGGCTGTTTTGCTTCCATTCTGAGTTTGGGTCTTGATATTCCCTGTCACCATAATAGCTTTTTATGTCAGGCTCTTTTCTTTTCTTCTTTTTTTTTTTGCTCATTTTTTCCTACTCTGTTTCTTGATTTTTAGTTTTATTTTAAAGTTGGGCTTTGTTCTGGGTATGGGAGAGAGTCACTGTCCCAAGCTCAGGCTTTTTTGCACTGCTATTTTCAGAGTCAGTTCTGGCAATTTGGAAGTTCTCAATTCTTTCAAGATAGTGTGATTTGGGAAGAGGTGTGTTCACTGCCCTCATGTTCTGTGCTCTGGTCTTTACCCAGAAAGTGCCTTGGATCCCTTGAGAGTGGAACTGATAATCCTACTTAAAGTTGCTCCTCCCTTGGGGCCAGAAATGATGCTGCTCCTCAGGGCTCCTATTCTTTCTTCACTGAAAGTATTCCTCTCTTTTCTGGAATTGTGACCAAGAAGTAGGTATAGGGAATGGAATTACCAAATAGTGTACAAGTTCTAGGTTCTGTTCTAGCACAAGCATCCCCTGTAATCCCTTTATGAGTAGTTCTGACTAGGTCCCCTTGCCATCTCTGGCTTGAGAGCTCCCAAAGCTGTTGCTGCTGCTGTCACCACCACAGTCCCACCACTATTATATTTACTACCCCCATGTCCCAGATCTCTCCTTCTGACCTCTTAAATTGCCTCAGGCTGGAAGCATATCTTACTGACTTTTTGTTGGCTCTGCCAATCCAAAATTCTATTTAAGGTGTTATTTTAAAGTTGTTTGGAGAGGAATATTAAGAGAGCTCAGTTGAGTGCTTTCTCTACTCCACCACATTGGCTCTGCACCTGGATCATAGATTTCAATCTGGAAGGGGCTCTAGAAGACATCTAGTCCAACTCTGATTTTCCAGAGGAGGAAACTGTAGCTCAGAGATGTTAAGTAACTTGCTCAGGTTGCATAGACAGAACCCTGTTAAAGCCAAGAACTAAACTCAGGGTCTTTTGCTTCAAATACAGTGCTCTTTACCACACCATTGCCCGAGGTTAAATTAGACATAAAATTTTTACATAATTGAAATGATGGTCTTTCTGCCTGGGAGAGATCCATCTTAAGGACAAGGGATATGTGTTTTACAAAAGCCTTAATTATGAATCTTCTGAGAATGTGAAGATTATAAATAAATGCTTAGCAGAGTATAATTATAGGTCAACTAGTGAGAAAAACTGTGTAGCTTGGTTGACTTTAGATTAGGGCATTTAGGGAAGTGAGACCTGCTTTGAGTAAATAACTTTAGAAATCATTAGAAAATTTCCAGGAAGTGCTTCAGAGCCCGTGATCACTGAAATAGGGTCTAATTGTCCATTTTTATCTACATTACTTTGATGGTTGTGCTATAAATATGGTACATAACTAAGGATCTGCACTAAACATTAACATTGAGCTTTTCTTTTCTGCCCTTTCAGTGAGGGAAATGATGACATAGTATCAGAGAAAATTCAATGTAATACTCTACAAGCAAGTATTTATTGAGCCCTGGCCCCTATACTCTTTCATAAGTATTAAGATATAAACTTGGCAAACAAAAGTATTATTAAAATTGCAACCAATTAAGGACTTTACCTCAAGAATTCTGAAATCTTAAGTCTTGCACAATTAGGAGCTTGGATTCTTCAGATCTGCTTAAGGTTTAGTCTTTAGAAGGACTTTGTCTTTCTTCTTGATCTAAAGGAGAATATCTAGTATTTAAGAGAAAACATACAATAAGTTATGTGAAGGGCTGTCATGTACAAGAAGGATTAGACTTGTTCTATTTGGTTCCAAAAGGCAGAATCAGAAACAACGGGTGGAAATTGCAAAGAGACCAATTTAGGTCTTGACGTCAGGAAAAATTTCTTATGAATTAATGCTGACCCAAAGTGGAAAGAACTGCTTCAGAAGTGGGATGGGTTCTCCTTAATTGGAGGTTTTTAAGCAGAAGAACTGATTTGGTAAAGGATATTTTCTATAGAATTCTGGGAAAAAAGAAATTGTGACAACAAACTACTCAGAGAAATTAGGTGACTCACAGAATCATATAATTTTGAGAGTTGGAAAGGACTCAGTGGCCATCTGGTCCAACTTATACCTCAAAGATTCTCTACTACAATAAATCTGACGTGATCAGCCAGATTCAGTATCAAATACAACACTCCTCTAGGCAGCCCATTTCACCTTTGGACAGCTTTTTAGAAGTTGGGAAGTCTTTATGGACATCATGTCTAAGTTTACTTTTTTTTTCGGCTTCCCCCCATTACTCCTAGTTCTACCAATTTGGGCCAAATAGAACAAGTCAAAACCTTCTTTCATATGACAGCTTTTCATATGAGTCTTCTCTTTGCCAGGCTAAACAAGCCCACTTCTTTTAAATGATTCTCATAAGACATGAACTAACGACCCTTTACCAACTTGGTTGCCTTCCCCTTAATGGTCTCTACCTTTTCAAAGTCCTTAAACCATCATGCACAGGACTGAACTCAGTACTCAACATGTGGTTTGATTGAGACAGGATACAGAAGAATTGTTAACCTCCTCTTTCCCATAGGCTGGGCCTCTGTTGAAATATAACTAAAGCAACAATGCCCCATGAAAATGAGATAGGGAGTAGTGCCAGGTAGGCTAATAAGATCCCTAGGAATAACTGTGCCCCTCCACTCAGGTCATCAGTCATTCTTCTAGCATGGTCCCTATAGTAATTATCCAGGGGAATAATCCCTGCAGAGATGACCTGGTGACTGCTTGTGCAGGTACCTTAGCATCTATCTCTTCATCAGCTACAACTTTTGAAGATCCACAAAATAAAATGCTTGTCACCAAAGTGCCTCCATTTCCTTTCCTCTGTCTTCTTAATTCTCTACAGTTGGCTTCTTAATCATTAAAACTTCTCTCTCCAAAGTTACCAATGATCTAATTGTCAAATCTAATGGCAATTTCTCATTCCTCATCCTCCTTGACCTCTCTGTAGCCTTTGACACTGTCAATCACTTCTTCTCCTTAGTACACTCTTCTTTCTAGGTGTTTTGTAACATTGCTCTCTCCTGGCTCTGCTCCTACCTATCTGACTACTTCTCTGTCTTCTTTGCTGGATCTTCATCCAGGTTATGCTTAATAATCCTAATGTTCCCCAAACCTCTGTCCCAGGACCTTTTCTCTTCTCATTCTATTCTATTTCCCTTGATTTTCATCAGCTCCTGTGGATTCAATTATCATCTCTATGCAGATGAGTCTTAGGACTATTTGTTTGGCCCTCACCCATCTCCTAATCTTTAGTCTTGCATCTGCAGCTGCCTGTTGGACATCTATGAATCACATAGACATCTTAAACTCAACATATCCAAAACTATTCCCTCTTACTAACTTCCTAATTTACTATTGAGGGCACCACCATTTTTCCAGTCTCTATGGCTTGAAATAAAGATACCGTATCCTATTCTTTACTCTTTTATCCCCCATATCCAATCAGTTGCCAAGTCCTCTCAATTCTACCTTCTTAACACCTCTCAAATACACCTTTCTCTTTCCTCAGACATGGCTGCTGTCCTGGTGAGTCCCAAGTCACCTCATCTCAGGCTATTGCAATAGCTTGATGACTGCTCTCCCTTCCTCAAGTCTCTGCCTACTCTAGTCCATCCTCCACTCAGCTGTCAAATTGATCTTCCTAAAGCGCATATTTGACCATGCCAACACTCCCCCCCCAACACTTAATAAACTCCTATGTATCCCTATTACTTCTGGGATCACATATAAATTTCTCTGTATGGCTTTTAAAGCACTTCATAACCTGACCCTTCCTGTCTTTCCAGTTTTCTTACACCTTACTCCTCTCTGTATATTCTGTGATACTCTCTAAGTGTTATCCTACATTTCACCTGTCTTCAGCAAAATTTCTAAAAATAAAGCTGTTATACTAGCTTTCTTCAGTTCTGATCACTCACTGATCAGCCCTTTGTAATCTGGCTTTTGAACTTCATCACTTGCTTGAAACAGTTCTTTTCAGAATTACCAATGATCTAATTGCTGATGATGATATTTTCTGACTAAATACTTTTTCATCCGTCTGTTACACTTGACACTACTGTCTCCTCCTGAATATTATCTTCTCTCTAAGTTGTTATAATCCTAGTCTCAATTCTCCTCTTAACTATCTGCTTGCTCCTTCTCTGTCTCCTATGCTACTTTGTCAGCTTTATTAGGCGTTATGATTAGAACACCTAAGCTTCTAGCCTGCACCCTCTTCTCTTTCTCCACTGTCTCCCTTGGTAACCTCATCTGCTTCCATGTGCTTAATATCTCTAGGTTGATGATTCTAGCTCTACATATCCAGCCCCAGTGCCTCCCCTGAACTTCAGGCCCATGTCATCAATTACCTTTTGGACTTTTCAAACTGGATGTTTCAGAAACATTTCAAATGCAAGACATCCATTACTGAATTCATTATCTTTCTCCTCAAGTCCTCCCTTCTTCCACACTCTTTTATTTCTGTCAAGGCCATCATCATTCTTTCAGTCTCTCAGTTTTGTAATCTCCATGTTATTTTGGACTTGTCACTCTTCCTCATCACACATATCTAATCAGCTTCCAGATCTTGCCATTTCTCCCTTCACAACATTTCTTAGATCTTACCCCTTCTCCCTACTTACACAGCTATCACCTTAGTTCCAGCATCTATCACCTTTTGCTTAGATTATTGCCATAACCTCCCTAATTAATCTCCCTGCCTCTAGTGTCTCACTACTTAATTCCATTCTATACACTACTGCTGAAGTGATTTTCTTTAAACACAGATTTGACTCCCCTATGTCACTCCCCTATGCAATTAAATCCAGTGACTCCTTCTTGCCTTGAGGCTAAAATATAAACTCTTCTGTTTAGTTTTTAAAGCCTTTTAAAACCCTACTACAATCTATCATTCCAGCTTAAATGGACATTAATCCCTGTACTGAATTTCAAGATACAAATTGGCCTTCTCTTTGTTACTCACTTAGGTCACTCTTTCTCTCATCTCCATGCCTTTTCACTGATCATTGACTATTCCTGGAATACACTCTCTCTGCACAGAACTCATTTCTTCACTTAGGGTGCAGCCCAAAGTCACCTTTTGTATGAGGCTTTTCTGATCTACCCAACTGCCAATGATCTTTCTCCCAAACTACCTTGTATTTAATCATTTTGTATTTATTTTCTCTAATATTCTGCATTTCCTTATATATGTATTATTGTCTCTCCCATTTAAATTTAAGCTCTTTGACATGACAGATTTTTCATTCTTTGTGTTTGTATCCCTAGCAATTAGCACAGTACCTGGAACATGCTTACTAAATGCCTATGGATTGATATTAATTACAAGGCTGTTGACTAGCTGTTCCAATCATTGGGAAAGATCAGACACATGTCTTCAGGACAATAACAGGAATGATGATATGATTATTCTCACCTTGAAGAATATGAAACCATGTGATTTCTAGTTATACAAATGGATCTGTAATCTCACTGATTTGGGCATTCCTTCCAGTGATACAGATTGTACTTTGTCCATGCCTGCCTATCCTTGATAACTTATCCATGCCCTCCCCATATAAATTCATCCTGGAGTCTTTCTTAGTTTTCTCCTGGAATCATTGATCTCATGGAGCACATGGATCATCCACCAGGTATCCCTTACTCAACTTGTGACCAATCCACCTTTTGTTTCAATCACAGATTTTTGTTTTGATACTATTGTTTATTCTGGGTCTTCTTCATAGTTCTTTGGAACATATCACCATTTATGCAAACCCACCATAGGCCTTTGATTCTGGGAAGAATCAAGGAGCTTTGTAAACTCCTAAAGTGAATCTAGTCACTCTTTCTCCTGTTTAATTCTAGGTGAAATTTGCATTTTGTGTTTGAGATACACACACACACACACACACACACACACACACACATACACACTGATGGATAAGGTTGTCTAATAATTTGAACAATTAGAATTTTGCATCCACTTTCTTTTTCAGGTGTGGATAGCTAGTTAAGCTAAAATCTTTAAAACGATTTAGAAAGAAACTTTGAGAAAGACTTGGCCTTGATGCAAACAGAATGGTGTCATCAGCAAACAATAGCCTCTCTAATGTATGGCTCCAAGTACCAGCAACAAACTGTATTTCCTTTCTAAGGACTAGCCTAGCTTAAGGTTGAAGAGGCTCATCACTTTAGATTGTTCATTTGATGCAAGGAGAGCAGCTTTATAAAACTATGCTGAATTGAGATTTCTGGACAGTCAAAGGATTGAAGATTTGGATGACATTTTTTTCTTGGCAAATTTAGGGTTTTAAAAAATATAAACATGAAAGTTGATTCTAATATTGGTAAACATCCAAACTTTAGGCATTTAGGTTGTCATCAGTTCCCTTGGTCTATAATTAGGTATTCACAGTGCTTCTTGAATATTATTTCTAAAAATGTTGAAAGATCACCATGTGTGGTAAGATTTTTGCAATTATATATGTCAGGTACTATGGGGGCCATAAGTGAAGTATAAGGCACATAACTTTTCAGAACTTCTTATGGTCTCATTGAGGAGATGAAATACATTCATGAAATAATTAAAAATAATATGTGTATGTGTGTCTATACCAATGATTTAATTGGTCTAGGGAACTTCTGGTATGGAAATCCCTTCCATTGACTGCAATTTTTAATATCAGTTGCCTGGGACATTGATAGGTTTTTCAACTTTTCCATGGACACTCAAATAATATATGTTAGAGGCAATCCTTGAACTTATTTAGTCAATCAATTATTCAGTCAACAAGCATTAAGTGCCAACTATGTGGCAGGCACTATGTTAAAAGCTGGGAAAATGAAGAAAGAAAAAATACAATCTCTGTCTTTGAGGCACAGGCTATGATATGCAAATAACTATGCATATCCAAGTTACACATATGCATAATTATTCAAGATATATATCTATATAACCTATATCCACATGTCTATATATAGTATAAATGGAAAATTATTGAAAATATTCAAATAACTATGGACATTCAATATACTTTCATTCACTTATACATACATACATGCATAATACATATATCTCACAGTAAAGATATTGGTGTGGGGTAGGGTTGAGTGGGACCAGGAAAGAGCTTCTGCAGAAAATTTGATTTCAGTTGAGTTTCGAGGGAAGCCAAAAAGGCAAAGGTGAGGAGGGAGAACTTAATAAGCATGAAAGAAAGCCAGTAAAAAGATGTGGAGTTGGGAGATGTTATGTTTGAAAACTACCAGGTAGGCCAATGATATTCAATCATAGAATACATGGAGGAGAGTAAAGTGTAAGAAGACTAGAAAAAATAGGAATGGGTCAGGTTATTAAGGGCTTCAGAAGCCAAACATAAGAGTTTATATTTACTCTTGAAGGTAATTAGTTAGTGGGAGGGGATTAGTAGAGGGTTGATAAAGCTTCATTTTAGAAGATCAATTTGACAGCTGAGTGAAGGTCATTTGGAGTGGGGAGAGACATGAGACTAAGAGAACAAACAGTAGGTTATTGCAGTAAATCTAAGTATAAAATGATAGGGATCGTATCAAGGTGGTGACTTGTGAGTGGAGAGAATGGGAAGTATATGAAAGATATTGTCATGGTAAAAATGACAAGATGGTAATAGATTGGATATATGGGGTGAATACAAGTGAAGTGTTGAAGATGATACTGAAGATGTGAGCCCAAGTGACTGAAAGAATGGTGGTGCCCTGGGGAATAATAATTCAGTTCTTTTTGACTTCAAAGTTTATCCTCTATACCATAATGTTATTGCTGTTTAGTCATTTTCAGTTGTGTCTCACTCTTCATGATCCATTTGGGGCTTTCTTGGGAAAGATACTGGCATGGTTTGCCATTTCCTTCTCCAGCTCACTTTACAGATGAGGAAACTGAGACAAACAGGCTTGAGTGACTTGCCCAGGGTCACACAACTAGTAAGTGTCTGAGGCTAGATTTGAATTCATGAAGATGAATCTTCCTGATTCCAGGCCTGGTGCTCTGTTTACTGCACTGCCGAGCTGCCTATCCATACCATAATACAGGGTAGTATCTGATTAGGTTTTGAAAGTAGTAATGTAAACCAGTAAATGCTACAACAATTCAGAGAAGGGAGAATTCAGTCGATGCTGAATAGGATGTGAATACATAGGGGATGGGTATGACTGTACTCTAGGCATATGGAATGGAACAAATAAAAGAATCAAATGAGAACAAATATGGCATGCTTAGGGGACTTAAATAGACCATCTTGGATGAAGCAGAGGGCTTGTGTTGGGAGATAGTTAGGGTTTAGGGTTTTGAAAGCCAAGTAAGGGTGTTTGAATTTTATCTTTATGGCAATGGAAAGCCATGGAAAGTTTTTAACAGGAAAATGACATAATAAAAAAAGTGTCTGAGGAAGATTAAAATGGATATGCTATGTAGAAAAGAATAGAGAGAGAATGGTATCGAGAAGACCAGATTTTACATTTTTAGAATAACTGTATTTGGTTACTTCAACTGTAAGAATAGAAAGATTGGGGATAACCTGTGACGCTAAATCTTTTTTTTAAAATCACATTAATATTTCAAATCCACACTGCTTCCTCTTATGTGAAATGAGAAGGTTGGGATATATGATATTCAAACTACTTCCCAGAGCTAACATTCTATGATTCTATATTTTCAACAGAATAAAAAAGAAGTGTCAACACACAAACACACACCACACAAAACCATGGTGAAACATAATTGTAATCTCTCCCTCTCTACCCTGATTTGTAATCAGTTTAGCATTTAATTTCTTAGAACCTTTCTCTTGGACTTGATTTCTAGGAGCTGATTCCTTTATGTCTTAACCCCATAAGCCTTACCCTGATTCTAAGGCCAAGCTTTGCTTTACTTTCAGATCAAGTCAAATCCTACTCTTTCTACCTTGCTAAGATTTTTGAGATTTGTCTTTAGTCATTCTTACCAGGCATGTGTCTTCTTAGACAAACTCTGCATAACGCATACTATTTAGTGCTCCTTTGATCTTCTCAGTCTTAGGTTATGTGGGAATCTCTTTCTGGCTCTATTTTGCAGTGCAAAGAACATGGAACTTCAGGAGGCTTTTGGAGGGTTTGGAGAATTGTTTAGCTTTTCTTTTGCAGCATCTTGCCTCCTGTGCCGATTGCCCTCTGTGTCTGCATTATTTTTTATTGTCTGTGGGCTTAAGGAAAAGTGTGCAGCTTCTAGTTTAATATTATAGTTAATGAGATTGTACCTACCATGCAGCTATGGGGAATCAATGGAGAAGAGGCAATTAATAAATAACCTTCACAGTGAGGAATATGATAATTTAGTCTTTATATCCACTCTTTCTCTTGGACTTCGAAACAGCCCAGTTCAATTGGGGATAGCTATGTCATGTTGGCTACCATTTCATAGATTTGAATGTAGATGTTTAGGACTCAGGAAGCTGTTTATTTCCATTAGGTAAACAATGGTGCTTGGGGAATAGTCTTGTGGTCCAAGCAGCTAACTTTGCTGCAAATATGATTAACTAACAGAGAATTTAGCATGATTTTTCATTCAAGTAACCTTTAAAAAAACAAAACTAGAACTCTTCATTAAACAACCAAGTATAAACGTTAATAAGTCTTACTAATTAACCTCTTCTGATGTTTTCCTCTGAGGCTTCATTTTGGTATGAAGGTGACCCTGGGTTCTTGAAGTTGCAAAAGTTTGGAAGATGGGCCCAGACACAGAGTTTATGTCTATCCTGTAATGACCGAAGCCACGATTAGAAAGGCTCATCATCTGGTTAGCCAGGTGACTTATTGAAACTTCAAATTATTTTGGTGTCAAAAACCTTCATAGATGGTTTGCCATAGACTTTTGATCTTTCTAGATACATTGATCTGTTACTGTAGGAGATATAGTACTTTATTTGGAATCAGTGGACTTGTTACTACCTGTGTAAACATGACCCTTGGCTTCAGGTAGTTCTAAGATTGCTTTAGATTGTTGGATTCTTCAACTTAATCTGAAAAAGCCTAACCTCACTCTTAGCACTCCCAGTGGCTCTCTGAGCACCAAAAGTTCCTGCATCTTTCCCCCTCCCTCCCACCTTGGTTAGAAGAGAGAGAGTACTTTTTAAATGGTCACTCTGAAACCCTGGGATAATCTTTTTCTAATCAAATGGATGTTTCATGGATGTTGGAACATCTTTTGAAAATTAAGCTACTCGCCCTTTGAAATTAAAGCTTGTCATTCTGATTTTAATTGAAGAGTCCATTGGCAACCATGACATGCAGGATCAGCTATTTCTACTCTGATTAAAAAAGAAAACACCAAAAAGCTTGTTCTTCTCTTTTCAATAAAACATATGCCCCTTTCAGTTAAAATGCAAGTTTACCAGAACAGAACATTTAAAAAATCAAAAAAAAACATTTCCACAGACCATAACAAAGCTTTTAAAATAGAGACATACAGTGGTTTTTCCACAAGTCATAACATTGGTTTTATTTTTAAGACTATTTCATGAACTTCTTCCTTAGAACTTGTGATGCACAACTCAAACATTTCAGCTGTAAGGGATAAATAACATTTTTCTAAGTCATAGTATTTTTCCCCTTAAACATCTGTCATTAGAGTGATGAACCCAAATCGTCAGACTAAAACAGACATGAAGATTGGGAGTATAAATCAAACAAACAATATACAGTAAACAAGAGCTCTGCAGAAATGAGCAGCATATAAATGAGGGATTAGCAAATGGACATTGGACAAGTAGCCTAGCTGATTATTCGGCACATCAGCAAAGGAAGAAAGGCCATCCAAAGAAGGTGAACAGACAAAGCAGCAAATGCTGATTCAGAGGAAACATTTTAGCTTTTTGGAATCATAGATCCATAGATTTAGAGTTGGATGGACCCTTAGAGTTCATCTACTCCTACCCCTCGTGTTACTGATAAGGAAAACCAAAACCAAAAAGAAGAAGTGATTATTTAAGGTCACATAGAATGTGTGGCCGAGATGGGATTTAAATTCAGGTTATGTCTCTTTTCATCACTTTAACTTTCAATTCTTCAATTATTAAATAAAAAAAAAATCCTTGATAGCAGGGGTGGGGAACCTGCAGCCTCAAGGTCACACTTGGCCTTCTAGGTCCTCGGGTGTGGCGTTTTGACTGAGTCCAAGTTTTACAAAACAAATCCTTTCATTAATGGGATTCATTCTGTGAAGTTTGGATACAGTCAAAGGGCCGCAAGTGAGGACCTAGAGGACCACATATGGCCCTGAGGCCACAGGTTCGCCACTCTTGTTTTAAAGCATTTAAACACAGACCTCTCAGGTCCATAATGTTTGCAATATCATCTTCAACAACTTAAAAATGAAGAGTAATAGAGAAATTAAATGGCCACACATATCTGGAGGAGTGCTTTTAGATGACTAATGGAATTCATGTAAGGTTGAATCCCTTCAATAGAATTTGTAAGCCATAAAAGCAAGGACTATTTCATTTTTTGTTTTTTTATTATCAGTAACTAGCACATTTGTTGTTCAGTTGTTTCAGTCATGTCCACCTCTTCATAACCCCATTTGGGGTTTTCTTTGTAAAGATACTGAAGTGGTTTGCCATATCTTTCTCCAGCTCATTTCACAGACAAGGAAACTGAGGCAAATAGGGTTAAATGACTTGCCCAAGGTCACACAACTAGTAAGTATCTGAGACCAATTTGAAATCAGGAAGATGAGTCTTCCTGACTGCAATCCCAGCATTCCATCCATTGTGCCACCTAGCTGCCCAAACTGAATTGGATGTAATGGATGAAATCAGCTTGATCATCTGTCACTAGTAATGCTTAGCCATCATAGAGCAGGTATAGAAAAGTAGTATGGCAGCAGTCTCTGAGAGTTTAAGATGAGTAGTTTGAATACAGGGAAAGATCATGGGGATTTATGGTCTTAGGGGAATTAATTATTAATGAGGAAAGCTATAAGGGTAAATACTTGGCATGAAATATATACAGAATTGGGGATATATACCAGAGGAATCAATAAAGGTCAGTGAACTGAAGGCCATGATGAAAGCAAAGAGCACACTTATTGAAGAGCAAGAATGGGTGAGGTGTAAGGATCAGTGGTCATGGGTGGAGAGTGGAATTTGGAATTTCTGGAATTTGGAAGTGAAATAATTTTTGGACTGAAATGATTACCCTTAAGCTTTGACCATGTTGAAATGTGGCCAAAGCATTATTTTTAAAGTTCAAGAATGTAGGAGAAGTTATTAAAATTGCAATAGAGGATTAAAAGGAGCAGTGGAATCAGATAGCCATTGGATGAACCCAATTGGTTTGGACATAGGATGTGAGCAGCGTTATTCTGGAAAGGGATTAGGTTTTCACAAAGTACTAGTGATATCCAGTTTGCTTCTAAGGTAGCAAGACATGGTGACCAAAACTGGGGAACCATTGTAATAGTTAACATTTAAAAATTTTTAAAAAAATTTTTAACATGTGTTTTTAAAACTTTGGGTTACAAATTTTCTCCCTTCCTCCCTCCCCACCCACCCTTATTGAAAAGGCAAGCATCTCAATACAGGTTATAGATGTGTAGTCATGCAAAACACTTCCGTAGTAGTCATGTTGTGAAAAACTAAGTATATTTCCCTTCATCCTATCCTACCTCCATTTATTCTATCCTCTCTTTTGACCCTGTCCCTCCTCAGAAGTGTTTGCTTCTGATTATCCCCTCCCTCAATCTGCCCTCCCCTCTATCAACCCCCTGCTCTCTTGTCCCCTTCACCCCTTATTTTCCTGTAGGGTAAGATAGATTTCCATACGCCATTGTGTATATTATTCTCTGCTTAAGCCAAATCCTATGAGAATAGGATTCACTCATTCCCTCTCACCTTTCCCCATTTCCCCTCCACTGTAAAAGCCTTTTCTTGTTTGTTTCATGTGAGATAATTTACTCTATTCTAATTCTCCTTTTCTCCTTCTCTCACCCCTTATAATCCTTTCTCACCCCTTAATTTTATTTTCCAGATATCACCCCTTCATTTTCAACTCACCCTGTGCCTTCTATCTATCTATCTATCTATCTATCTAGCTAGCTAGCTAGCTAGCTATCTATCTATCTATACATATAATTTTTTTCCCTCCTACCCTAATGCTGACAAAAGACTCATGAGTTACAAATATCATCTTTCCATGCAGGAATGTAAACAGTTCAACCTTAATAAGTCTCCTATGATTTCTCTTTCCTGTTTACCTCTTCCATGTTTCACTTGAGTCTTGTATTTGAAAGTCAAATTTTCATTCAGCTCTGGTCTTTTCCTCAGGAATGCTTGAAAATCCCCTATTTCATGGAATGGCCATTTTTTACCATGAAGGATTATACTCAGTTTTTCTGGGTAGATGATTCTTGGTTGTAGTCCTATCTCCTTTGCCCTCCAGAACATCATACTCCATGTCTTTCAGTCCCTCAATATAGAAGCTGCTAAATCTTGTGTTATCCTGATTGTGTTTCCACAATACTTGAATTGCTTCTTTCTAGCTGCCTGCAATATTCTCTCCTTGACCTGGGAATTCTGGAACTTGGCTACAATATTCCTAGGAGTTTTCCTTTGGGGATCTCTTTCAGGAGGAGATTGGTGGATTCTTTCAATTTCTATTTTGCTCTCAGGTTCTAAAATATCAGGGCAGTTTTCCTTGATAATTTCTTGAAAGATGATGTCTAGGCTCTTTTTTTGATCATGGCATTCAGATAGTCCAATAATTTTAAAGTTCTCTCTCCTGGATCTATTTTCCAGGTCAGTTGCTTTTCCAATGAGATATTTCACATTCTCTTCTATTTTTTTCATTCTTTTGGATTAGTGTTACAGTGCCTTGATTTCTGATATAGTCACTAGCTTCCAATTGCTTCATTCTAAAATTTTTAATTTTAATTTTTCTTCAGTAAGCTTTTGGACTTCCTTTTCCATTTGGCCAATTTTGCTTTTTAGGGCATTCTTCTTCTCATTGGCTTTTTGGACCTCTTTTGCCATTTGAGTTAGGCTATTTTTAAGGTGTTATTTTCTTCAGTATGTTTTTGAGTCTCCTTTAGCATCACTCTCAGTTTTTCCTCTACTTCTCTTACTTGCTTCTCAAAATCCTTTTTGAGCTCTTCCATGGCCTGGGACCAATTAATATTTTTCTTGGAGGCTTTGGATGTAGGAGCTTTGACTTCCTTGTCTTCTTCTGGTTGTATGTTTTGATCTTCTTTGTCACCAAAGTAAAATAATATAGTCTGACTCTTTTTGTGCTACTTGCTCATGATCCTGGCCAATTATTTGAGTTACAAACTCTTTGTTAAAGAAGAGGTCTGTTTCCAGTGTGGAGAATGTATTTCCCAAGCTTCAGGAGTTTTGTGCAGCTGTTTTCAGAGATACTTCTAGGGATCTGTAAATTTTCAGTTCTTCCAAGGTGCTATGATCAAGGGCAAGGTGTTTACTCCTTTCCTATCCTATTCTCTGCTCTATGAGTGACAACAAGCACTCTTTTCTGTCTTGGAACTGTGAGGAGGATTTCCTCTCCATAGCCACTACAAGCTCCACCATGCCAACACTCCTCCTCACCCCAGGACCGCCACCCAGAACTGTGACCCACATCCAAGCACAGGCAAAGCAAGAGACTCCTGCACCAGCAGAGAGATCCCTGTAGTCCCCCTCTGATCAGTCACTCAATTCCCCCTCAGTCTGTGGCCCAGAAGCTCAGGAGGCAGCTGCTGCCCTGGGGCTGATCATGGGGAGTGGGGGTGGGACCTAGCTTCTCTCTCACCACTGTAAAAACAGACTTTTCCCACTGACCTTCTAAGTTGTCTTTTGCGTTCATGGGTTGAGAAGTGTGGAAACTGCCACAGCTGCCCATGATTCAGTCTTCTGAGGCCTTCTCCAGGTTCTCTGTGTCCTGTGTGCCCATGCCAAACTGCGCTCCTCTCCCAGCCTGGCATGATATACCTTTCTGATCAACCATCCAGGTTGTCTTGGCCTGGAAATTTGTTTCACTTTGTCTTTTTGTGGGTTCTGCTGCTTTAGAATTTGTTTAGAGCCATTTTTTTAGTAGGTATTTGGAGGGGGTTTGGGGGAGAACTCAAGCAAGTCACTGCTTTTACTCTACCATCTTGGCTCCACCTGTAATAGTTAGCATTAAGGTGGCATGTTGACATTTGGGAAGGGGGTATGCTCATTTGTCAGAAGATAAGCAATAGAAAAACTTCAAATGTCACTCCCAGAATTCTAAGGGGAATATGGAATGCCAGAATTTTGGGGAATGTCTAAACTGGAACTTACCCACAAGGTATTTTTTTGTTCTGGTGAATGGAGTCTTTCACTATTATGGGAAACAGGCAAGAAATTCTTAATACATTAATCTTGAGGTGCATACATTTTTACGTCTAAGCTATGCATCTACTTAGCTACCTTAGAAATGAATAAAAGTTGTTCCTGTGTACAGTAAGATCCCAGTTGAGGTAAGACAATATGAATTTCTGGTTAACCTAGTCATCATGGGTTTATGACTTCCCCTATTAGCATTCAGTAATTTGGTATTAAAGAATAAAGAATGTTGATGGGGTGAAATCCAGGATTGAGGACTAGCAGGTTGCAATGAAAGGAAATGGGACAAGGAATTTGAGAGTGACAATCTTTTTATCAACTGTATAATTGTAGGATCAAAACAGTAAAATCATAATTGCTTAGTGTGGGAGGAACCTGAGAGGCCACCTGGCTCAACTCAAACACCAATGAGAATTCCCTCTACAATATACTTGCCAGGCAACTAGGTGGCATAGTTGATAAAGCTCTGGCCTTGAATTCAGAAGGACAAGAATTTAAATCCTGACTTTGATTTTTTATATATACACATGTATATATTAGATATGCACACATACATTCATGTATGTGTACACATATGTATATATTAGATAGGCACGCATACATGCATGTATGCACACACATGTATATATCAGATATGCACATATATACACACATATGTATGTGTGTATACATATACATATGTCTATGTGTGTGTATATATATATATATGCATACATATGGAGAGAAAGAGAGAGAGAGAGAGATTGAGAGAGAGAAGGTTGGTGGTCATTGTCCTTTGTTCTTGAAGAGGACCAAAATTTTTATTTTTTTTCCTTTTACTTCTGTAGTGGTGAGTAAAGAATTGTATGCAGTTAAATTATGTCTGTATAATTGACTCTGTTATGATATAGTAATGTGATTTCACTGAAAAAATGTAGGGAAGAGAACAGAATTTTCCCGGTAAGAATTAAGTCAAGGAACCAATCAGATATAGACAAGCAGAGACTAATTGGGTAAATCCACACAGACTGTACCACTAGACTACTGTGAGAAGCATTGCCACATACAAAAGCAGTGGAATAAGAAGATAGAGGTAGCTAGATCTCAGAGAACCATAGAGAGCTGAGGATATTACTTATTTTCTCTAGATGTTGATTGGTATATACAAACACCAAGAGGAGCATAGGATCCTTAGTAGTGAACATGATCTAGCAAGCATCCAGAAGAGGTCTTGTGGTTAAAAACACTAGCTAGAATCTTTACACAATTTTAAGCACACAAATTCTGGCTCATTCCTTCATATTATGTAATATGCATATTTTGAGAATATTTATTCCTATACTTTTTTTTACATTATCATAGTAACTTTATATATATTTTATATATTATATATTTATATTTTATATAAATGCTTACCTTATTTTAGAAGAAAACAGAACATTTCTCAAAGGTCTCATATTGACACAAATGATGCAGAATTTCAAAAATTCAAGAAAGAAATTATTTCTTGTTTGAAATGCCATCTACCCAGTTTCCAAATGAAGATTTTAGAAATGAAAAAAAAAATCACTCTGATCTGTATGCCAAAATTAAGTAGCCTATGATTACCAGAGTGTCCATAAGATAGCTTGAAAATCTTCTCTCACTGTAGGGAAACCCCTCACCATCCTTATTTAGGTAGTCTTTATTTCCTTGCTAATCTAAGCAGAATTTAGGAATATTTTCTAAATCTGACCAAAATTGACTCAGCAAGATAAGTCATTCTCAGGAAGATGGTCCAAGAGTATTTAC
This sequence comes from Vombatus ursinus, assembly GCF_900497805.2. Taxonomy (NCBI): domain Eukaryota; kingdom Metazoa; phylum Chordata; class Mammalia; order Diprotodontia; family Vombatidae; genus Vombatus; species Vombatus ursinus. Next base: position 12,487,122 of record NW_020954687.1, read on the forward strand.
TTGTAGGATTTTCCAGTAAAGTTGTGTATGGCTGTTTCTTTAATACTAGTCATCCAGACTTTCATTGTTATGTGTATTTCTTTCACTGTTAACATCCCAACCTCTTCACATCTAAGCACACAGTTGTAATGAGTTGTTGTGGCTAAGAAAATGATGATTGTCTGGTCAGCCTTCTGATGATAAGGCTCTCTGAAGCTTGCTAAGCTAATCCTTGGATGATAAACACAGAGAATGCTGCCAGTTCTCTGTAGCGCAGTCATTAGGCAGTGACTGGGTAACAGCCAACAGGAGAGAAAGAAATGGCTCCTCCATCTGGTCCTGAAAACTTACTCAGACTCATATACATACAATCAGTTCATTGATTCCCTTTTTCATCATTACTTTTTCAGTAACTGGAACGATCACTCTATGAATCTTATATGCATATAGTTTTTTGCATGCTGTCTCTTCCATTACAAGGTGAACTCTTTGAAGGAGGGGACAATATTTTCACCTTTCTTTTTTTATTCCCTGAACTTAGTGCAGTGCCTGACACATAGTAAATGATTAATAAGTACCTATCTGGTGCCTAGGGACAAGTGACATGAGTACCTTCAGAACAACTTCTTGAGACAAATTCAGTAGAAGAGTAGCGAAAGAAACCTCGGGAGAGACCTTCTCCTTTGGCAGCAAAGAACCCATGCAACCTAAAGAAACCAAGAGATTACTTCTGGAGAAGTCATTGACAGGAGAGGGCAGTGGAAGTCAGTTAGGATGGGTAGGAACTCATTTGAGTTGCAGCCCCAGAGAAGGAAGACCAATGGTAATTTTAAATTTCACCTAATTATTCTCCCCCCCGCCCGATGCTCAGCAGGTAGAAAAAACTAGTTTAAAGAGTGTAAGTTCTGGCAGCAGTCTTTACATTTTGGTGCACTGGGGCAAAGTCCTTTAACCTTTAACCTAAATAGCTTTAACCTTGTTAAAAAAACTGAGTTGACTTACTAATGAAGGAACTGAATCATATCATTCTTGGAGTCCTCACTATAAATGAAACTAGATGACACAAAAATTTCCAGGTAAAAGGAAGCATAGCTCACAGGCTCTCTGAATGAGGCAGATAAAAGAGTTGGTGGAACTGGTTTTACTATGGCAACAGGAAACAACATCTCATGGAATACTTAGTAATTTTGCATTGTAGTGCTTATGATGGGTATTGGCAAAAAGGCTACCCTGAAGATAATTGCAGTATATGCAGGTGGTGTCCCCCACCTGTGGCACAGAGATGTCATTGTTTGGCTCAAAGGGAGACAGAATAGATATAGCTAGCCTCTTCTCACTTGGTTGTTCTACAAGGGAGATTTTACTTCTTGTTAGAAGGGGAAACAGGAAGTTCCAACCAGAAGCTACTTTCCTCAGAGAGAAGGAGTACCAGGCTAGAATTGTAACTATCTACTCTCCTAAATATTTTTAATGTAGGGGATGAGGTTGTTAGGTATGAGTTAAAATTCTGATCACTGTTTCTAAATGTGGAAATGAGGACCCAATGCTCTATATCCAAAGTTTGACCCCTTTCCCACCAAATACCAGTTCCACAATGAACACACATATAGAAAATAAACCCACTTATCCAAGTCAGTAGCAAAACAGAAATCAGAGAATCCATACATAGGAAAATATATGCCAGACAATACAGAGAGAAGGAACTCTCCCACTAGGAGTGAGGTTACTTGAGCCTGCAGGTTCTCCACTCCTGGTTTAGACATACAAGTGGTTCTGATGAGGATTAGTCCTGTGTACTGTGGAATAAGGTAGAGGCATGTGACCCAAGGCAGAAATACCTTGTCCCCAGGTTATTGTGCCCATCCCTCAGCTTCACTAAGGATAGGAGAGTTCCTATCCATCCTAACCCACTCCTACTGCCCTCTCCTTCATAGCAGAGAACACTTCTTAAGGTGGGCCTAATTTCCTAGGAATGAATACCTGGGGCTCTGATCCCTGGATAGGCAACAGCTGGATAGAGAAGAACCCCTGATGAGGGAAGGAAAAGCGTTTATACTCTGGAAAAATAGGAATGAATTTCAAGAGAGAAAAAAGTCCAAGTTACCTGGGAACTGGCTGTCAGGAACATGGGATCCATTTTTTCTTCTTCCTCTTCTTTTAGATTCCCCTTTTAAGTAAAGGCAGTCTTAAGAATGCAGGGCTGGGGGAAAAAATCGGACATGAGGGAGCCTAGTCTTGTCTTATTACTTCTAAACTCATCAGGCCAAAAATCTCAGGTGAGTGTGACTTTCTTACTTTTTCTATACCCTTTAAAGACAAAAGTCAGAAATAGCACAGGTGTGGCTGTCTTGTTCTCTCTCAAGATCAGAGAAAAGAGTCAAGAATATTAAAACTCGGAACCTTGACTCTGTCTATACTTACAATACACAGCAGGGAAAAGAACTCTGTTTCTGAGTCAGAACTCATAGCTATGTGGTTTGTAACAAGACTCAACCTTTCAGGCATTTTTAAGGAAAAGTATTTCCTACTCTCTTCTCTGTTTGATATGAGATATAAAGAATAAATATTTTGACTTCCCCATCTGGCTCATGGCTACATGATATGAGCATCAAAGAGTTAGCACAGTAAAGTAGGAACAACACAGAACTAGAAACATTTGGCTCTGCCTATGTAGATATGTGACCTCTCTGTAAAGTTGGGATAACAATACAAAATGTGGTTTAAAAATGAGAATATTCCTGTAGACTATTCATTAAAATCACACTTGATATTCTTCTTAGGAATGCTTCATATCAGAGAATCTCAGAAACCACTGAATCCAACCTATACCTGAACAAGTACCCACTCAACTACTGACAAGTGGTCATCTGGCTTGTGGCTGAGGACTCAGTCTAGTAAGGGGAAACCATCCTACTTCTCCTAGATGCCCATTTCACTTTTGTGTGGCTCTCACTGAATTTTCTCCTCCTTTTTCTGAGGCTAAGGCCACTTCTCAATTTCCATACATTCCTCTGAGTCCTGCCTTCTAGAAGGTATAGGGTGTGTTCAGAGAAGACTAGGACCTTTTGTGTGAAGGCTGACCGAGCCCTTTTCAGGGTTGCTTTCCATCTTTGGTGTCCACCCATTCCACCTAACTCTCACCTGTGGCTCCAAGAAGCTGTAGCGTGCACAGTGGCCACACCCTGGTAAACTATTGCGGCAGACAGGCTAAACCAGGTTGAGGATAACCAAGGGGTCTTGAACCCATTGGTGAGTTAGGGGGGCGTCCACCCCAAGCATGGGAAGACTTCCTTTGATGAAATGGGCAGATGAGAACACTTTGTTCCAACGGCCGCGAAGGAAGCTGAAGCATGTGCTGTGGAGCGCTCAGAGCTTGGTTAGATGTTGAAGACACCAAGGTCATCCACTGCATCTTGAGCCATTACCAGTCATCTTGATTCTGTGCTGCCACCAGACTGTGATGACTCTGGAGGAGAGAGTGAGGCTGATGACTTTGTACAATTCCGCCTCACTTAGATACAATTTCCACACGAATCAAAGGACATAACCCATACCATTTTACCATTTTAACCTATCTCCAAGTCCTGTGGCGACAGGCAAGTGATGAAGCAACAGGTGCGGATGCACTAGGAGCTGTAGTCACAATCCTGCACACAGGCGGCCCAGGCCATACGGTCATTTCTCATTAGTAGCAACAGTGGGATTCAGCAGCCCCCTGGGTGTCTGAGAAGCCTTTTTAGGATCACACTGCTCACCTCCTGGTATGAGGAAGGGGCTAGAAAAGGGGCCCTAAAAATTATCTGTTTTTTCAGCCCTGGCCTGAATACCACAGCAGGCAGGGAATCCCACTCTGTGGTTGAAACACAAAAAAATGTACAAAAATATCTGCAAAGATAATTCCATTCACCATCAGCACATGGAATGTGTGCGTACTTATAGACAACACAAAATCCAGTAGCCCTGAAAGATGAACAGCTCTTGTTGCGAGAGAACTCAGCAGGTATTACATCCAAATAGCAGCCCTGAGTGAAACAAGGCTGGCAAATGAAAGTCAGTTTACTGAAGTTGGAGCTGAATACACATTTTTCTGGAGTGGCCACAGTGAAGGGGAGTGCCACAAAGCTGGTATAGGTTTTACAATCAAAACTAATCTAGTCAACAAGCTTGTATGCCCACCAAAAGGAATGAATGACAGGCTCATGACAATGCAATTGCCACTTGCAGGAAAATGTCACCCCACCATCATCAGTGCCTATGCTCCCACCATGACGATCCCTGATGAGGTTAAAGAAAAAATTTTATGAAGACCTGGAGACCCTTATCATCAACATGCCAAAAGAGGACAAACTTATATTTCCAGGTGACTTTAATGCTGGAGTAGGCTCAGACTACAGACTTGGCAGGGAGTTCTAGGGAGGAATGGAGTTGGAAACAGCAACAGCAATGGTCACTTACTACTGAAGACTTGCACATTTCATGACCTTCTCATCACCAACACTGTCTTCCATTTACCTAAACACAATAAAACTTTGTGGATGCATCCTTGCAGCAAACATTGGCATTTAGTAGATTGTGTGATTGTAAGGAGAAGAGACAGACAGGGTGTGAGAGTGACGAAGGCAATGTGTGGTGCAGAGTTCTGGACTGATCAGAGACTTATTTTCTCTAAACTAAATATTCACATTCAACAAAAGGAGTGTCCCCAAGGCAAAATGACTACCAGAATTAATGTCAACCAATTAGAGCTCTTCTCTGAGTGGTAAGATTTTGTTGCTAACTTGGAGGGAAAGTTGAATTAACACACAATGGTCAACAGCGGAGCAGAAAAGGAGTGGGCAGCTTTCAGAGATTTGGTGTATAGCACTGCATATGTTCATCTGGGTCAGAACACTCACAAACATCAAGACTGGTTTGACAAAAATGATGAGGAAATCCAGAAGCTACTAAATGAAAAATTAGAACTCCACAGGGTTTACCAGCAGGATAGACCATCCATCTCTAAGAAGGTAGCATTTAATTCCATCAGAAGTAAAGTACAAGCAAAGCTTAGAGAAACGCAAGATTCTTGGCTTAGTAAGAAGGCAGATGAAATTCAGTTTTGTGCTGATAATAACAATCCAAAGTGCTTTTATGATGCCCTGAAGGCTATTTATGGCCCAAAGACTTATGGTGCATCTCAATTACTCAGTGCTGATGGAGCCACATTGATTAGTGATAAGGACATGATCCTAGAGAGATGGGTTGAACACTTCGATAATGTTCTCAAGAGACCATCATCAATCAACGCTGAAGCCATTGACCATTTTCCTCAGGTTGAAGTCAGTCCCTCCCTAGCTGAAGTTCCAACCAAAGAAGAGGTTTTGAATGCCATTAGGCTTCTTTGGTGTGGCAAAGTACCTGGTGCTGATTCTGTTCCAGCTGAGACTTACAAGATAGGGGGTCCATTGCTCATACAAAATCTGACTGAAATTTTGCAGGTTATATGGCAAGAAGAGGTTAACTCCCATGAGTTCAAGGATGCCTCCATTGTCCATCTCTAGAAAGGAAGAAGAAATAGATTGTCCTGTGACAATCACTTAGTCATTGCTGGCAAGATTCTTGCCAGAGTCCTCCTTAATAGGCTAATCCCTTACCTGGAAGATGCTCATCTACTTGAGAGCCAGTGTGGCTTCAGAAAGGGCCAAGGAATGGTTGATACGGTGTTTGCTGCCTGACAACTTCAGGAGAAATGCCAGGAGCAGAACAGAGGTCTGTATACAATGTAGATGTGACCAAGGCCTTTGATACCGTCAGTCATGAGGGCTTACGGAAAATTATGTCAAAATTTGGTCATCCAGAGAAGTTCATCAGTATTGTATGTCAATCTCATGATGGCATGCTTGCCTGGGTTCTGGATAATGGACAATGCTCTTGTCCTTTACCAGTAACCAGTGGAGTGAAACAAGGCTGTGTGCTTGCTCCCATGCTTTTTAGGATGATGTTTTCAGCCATGTTGTCAAATGCTTTCAATGAGGATTGAACCTTACATCAAGGTCAACTGCTGCACTGATGGTAAATTCTTCAACTTGAAAAGATTACAAGCTAAGACCAAAGTGGAGGAAGTGTTAGTGCATGATTTTCTGTTTGCAGATGATTGTGCACTCAATGCAAGTTCTGCTACTGAGATGCAAGAAAGTATGGATCGATTCTCTACTGCTTGTGCTAATTTTGGCTTAACAATTAACATCAAGAAAACACAGGTGCTCCATCAGCTGTCACCACACCATCCATATGTGGAACCACTGGTTACAGCAAATGGAGAAGTTTTGAATGCTGTGGATAAGTTCACTTCCCTTGGTAGTGTGCTTTCCAGGGATGTACACATTGATAATGAGGTTGACACATACGTTTCCAGAGCTAGCTCAGTGTTTGGGAGACTCTGAAGTAAAGTATGGAAGAGAAGAGATATTAGACTGACTACCAAAAGGAAGGTCTACAGAGCCGTTGTGTTGACCTCATTGTTGTATGCCTGTGAAACCTGGACAGTACACCAGCACCATGCCATGAAATGGAATCACTTCCATTTGAATTGTCTTAGGAAGATTCCGAAGATCACCTGGCAGGATGAGATACCAGACACCAAGGTCCTTTCTTGAACTAAACTGCCAAGCATTCAAACTCTGCTTCAGAGAGCACAACTCTGATGGGCTGGCCACATTGTTTGAGTGCAAAACGCATACTTGCCAAAAAGACTATTTTATAGAGACCTCACACAGGGCAAGCATTCACATGGTGGTCAGAAGAAGTGATATAAAGACACTCTCAAGTTCTCTCTTAAGAACTTTGGAATTTATTGTGTGACATGGGAGACACTGGCACAAGACTGCTCAGCATGGTGTGCCCACATCAAAAAAGAAGCTGTGCTCTATAAGCAAAGTAGAATTGAAATAGCTCAAAAGAAATGCAGGATGTGCAGACTTACAGAATCCACCCCAAAAGTTCACATGGACTATTTGTGCCCAACCTGTGGTAAAACATTCCAAGCTCATATTGGTCTGATCAGCCACAGTCCGACACACTAAAACTTGACTCTAGTATAGTGATGTCATTTTGATCCTCTTCGAAAATGAAGGACATCAACAACAATAGGTAACATCTCTACCGAGAGAGAGAGAGTCCCAGATTTCACTTAAGGAGAAATTCCCTGAAGTTTCTAGTGTAGTAAGCTGAGGATAGGGACATGATGGAGGCTCTCAGTTCCTCTTGTATCAACTTCTTCTCAGAGTCTTATCATCAACATTATCACCATTAACAGAGGTTGGCATTATCCACCATTTCTCTTGAAGCTGGAATCCAGAAGGGCCCAAAGTGACTGCATAGTCCAAAGAGACTCAAAAAGTATGAAGATGGACTCAACAGAAGTGAAGAGACCAGAGCTATCTTCTTTCCCTTCTTACCAACTCTGCCCTGTTCCTCGTGTAGACATGAGGTGTTGATTCCCTTCAATGAAGAGAGGGTCTAATGCCAATGAACTTTGGGACTATGGTTATATACCTATGACTGTTGGAGAGTATATGACTATAGAGATTCTCTGAAGAACTTGATATAGCCCTTTATGCTTTTTTCTTTTTCTTTATTCTATTTTCTTTTAGTCTCAATTTGTCTGAGGCAACAACCATTCAGTGATTTAAGGCTAGGTAAGAAATGAGGCAAAAGATGGCCTAGTTTGCCCACTCTCTCAAAAAATCAGTTTGGGAGGGGAAGACCATCAGGGTTTCTGATATAAACAAATAGTTCTCAAAAAATTGCAAACTATTAACAACTATATGATTGATTGCTCCAAATCACTAATAATGAGAGAAAAACAAATCAATGACTCCAAGGTTTCTTCTTACTTCACAGTCAGAAAATTGGCAAAGATGGCGAAAGATGGTAATATTCAGTGTTATGGGAGTGTGGAGCTATGAAAGACATTGTTGGTGGAATTGAGAATTAGTCTAGAAAACAATTTGGAATTACATGAAGAAAGTGACTAAAATTTTTATGCTCTTGATCTAGAGATTATACTGCTAGGCCTGTAACCAAAACAAATTAATGATAAAAAAGAAAGGCCCTCATACACCAACATATTTATGACAGCATCTTTTTTTTATGGTAGCAAAGAACTGGATACCAAGTATTGTTATATATCATGTTATACTGGGTTAATATTCTGGTTAGTTTTATTGAATTTTTTTCTTTTTCTTTTTAAAATTCTCTATTATAAGAGATAGTTCCCTGAGGGAGTGTGGGGGATTGGTATATTCATAAATATGGGTGATATTAGAAACAAAAGAGATCAATAATAACCCCCCACCCATTGTATTGTGGTATTTGAATGAGATGGGATATTACTGTGCTATAAGACTCTAAGATCGAGAGGGGCAGCTAGATGGCGCAGTGCATAGAGCTCCAGCTTTGGAGACAGGAAGACCTGAGTTCAAATCTAGCCTCAGACACATAACACTCAGTAGCTGTGTGACTCTGGGCAAGTCACTTAACTTCAATTGCCTCACCAAAAAAAAAAAAAGAATCTATAAATATTATGAACACAGGGAAACTGGGGAAAATTTATCTAAGCTGATGTAAACTAAACAAAATCAAAATAAAATATATAATGAATATATCATTATAATAGAAAGAACAACAACAACAATTGAACAATTAAAACTGAATGCTGTGAAATATATCACCAATCTTGTGTACAGATAAGAGATGTGTGTACGTCCCTTCCTCCAGTCTGTAGAGAAGTAGAGGTCCATGGGCATGGAACACTTTGTATAGCATAATACTTGCTTGACATTTGGGTTAGTTTTGTTGAACTCTTTCCCCCTCTCTATTATAAAGGATGGCTCTCTGGGAGAAGTTCAGAGGTAGAAGAGGGGAGACGATTGATATATTGAGAAATACAAGTGATGTTAAAAAAGTAAGAACAATTCCTTTAAAAGAAGATATTTGGGGTTCCGGGCATTATAAAAAATAAATAGCATCTCAAAAATGAAATTGATTGTATTTTAATAGAAAGGAAGCCACTGGCAATCCATACAGGAGTCATTTAACAATCAGTTGTTTCTGTATCGTTATGCCATTGTCTTGTTAGAGCAAAGATCAAAATATTAAGCTAGAAGGAAATAGAAAAAATGAAAAAAAATATGACATGCAACTACTGCTGCTCCAACTGAACTATTTAAACAAGCAACTGATGATGAAACATGGCAAGCAGCCAGAAGTTCAGACATTAACACAGACTATTGCCCTTATCCAAGGAGGTTTTACTGCTATAAATCAATTATCACAGTGACGGATCCAAAAGAGCACACAGACTGCTTCGGCTAGCAAACATTTGGCAACCAAAGGCAACAATGGCTTAAAATATAAACTCCTCTGTAAAATATTATAGAGGAAAATAGTAGGAGATTATGAGCAGTATTGCATCATAAAACAGGGTGAAGCAGTGGAAGGATAAACACGTTTACAAAAATCTTGGCCAGAGAACTTATTAAGCCAGATGATTCCAAAGACACTTAAAGATAACATTGGAAGGAGGCACACAAACAGATAAAAAATGGAAAAGACCCATTAAGAATTTTGTAACCAACTATTTTCTCCATCAATGAGAGTGGAGCCACCACATTTGGACTATATCATCAGGGCCTGAATGCATTGTTTGAGGAAGTAGAAATGATACTAAATAAAACAAAGACAGGAATAGCAACTGGACTAGACCAAATATAAACAGGGGAGGTTTGTGTGGGAGGTGACACAATTCTGAAAAAATTGAGGGATCGATTCTTGTGATAACTGAAAGAGGAAAGGATATGAAAGAGTTGGAAAAATCTTAGATGTTAATACTACCTGAGTCAGCTAGGTGACACATTGAGTAGAGCACTAGGCTTTAATTCAAAAATAGGTGAGTTCTAACCTTGCCTCAGATATTTACTAGCTGTGTGATCCTGGGCAAGTTACATCCTCTCACAGCTTTAATTTCCTCAGCTGTAAAATGGGAATAATAAGTGCACCTACCACACAGGGTTGTCATGGATGTCAATTAGATGATGCTCAGTAAGTCCTTTGCAAATCTTAAAATCCTATATACGTTAAATGCTAGCTGTTATTATTCCTGAAAATAGGTAATCAATGACTTACCATTAGCTATCAATTTATATGCCTACTTCCCCAACATTACAAACTCTTTGAGAAACATCTTGGCCTGGTAAATAGAGAGGAGCCCTTGAAGACAGAAAGACTTAAGTTGAAAATCTTTTATGAGAATAATCTGCCATGCATTAAGGATGTTTTGGAGGAAATATGAGAAGGGAACAGACAGGCTTTCACAAATGACATGCTAGAGCAGAGCATGCCTTTTCAGTCATACACTAAATGAAATGTGTAACAAAGGTAAGGCCCACTGTGCTGATTTTTTGTTGACTGTTAAAAAAATTCAGTTGAGAAAATGCAGCCTTAATAATGCTCCTCCAAAAGGTTGTCTCCTGTGAATAATGTTACACAAAACTTCTTCAAAGGAGCAACAACAAACTCTGACCAATGACCTTCTGTTTATTAATATCAAGTGTGGCATGTGACATAGACACATGATCATCAAAGATATTTATCACTGTTATGGAGTATGTTCATCACAGTGTCCAAATAGGTGATAAGATTCCCTTAGGTGCTGTTTGCGGAAGACATGATGTTAATTGCATCAATGGACATCAATCTGGAAAATTGTAGAGGCCTCTAAATGATACCTTGTCATTTAAAGAGTTTGGCTTAACTATCCAAGTAGATGAAGGATCCCTATTGTCAAGATCATTTAACATTCATTTAAAAAAAAATTGAGTTCCAAATTTTTCCCTCTCTCCAGTCACTCCCCCACTCATTGAGAAGGTAAGCAATTTATGTTATGCATGTGGAGTGATACAAAACATATTTCCATAGTAGCCATGTTGGTTTTTTTTTTAAAGCAGGAAAAATAAAGTAAATGAAAATAGTATGCTTCAGTTTGAACTCAGAGTTTATCACTCGCTCTGGAGATGGATAGCATATCTAGATTATTTAGAGGCAGCTAAGTTGCATTGTTGGGCTGGAAGTCAGAAAGACTTGGGTTCTTGTCTGGTCTGAGACAGTTACTAGTTATATGATCCTGGCAAATCAATTAACCTCTGCCGGCTTCAATTTCCTCATCTGTAAAACAGGCATAATTTTAGCACTTACTTCATAGTGTTGTTGTAGGGATCAAATGAGATAGTATTTGAAAAGTACTCATCACAGTGCCTGACACATAGTGGGTACTTACTAAATGCTTGTTTCCTTCTTCCCTTCTTCCCTGCCTCCCCCTTTTTCTTCCTTCCTTCCTTCCTTCCTTCCTTCCTTCCTTCCTTCCTTCCTTCCTTCCTTCCTTC